>NC_140584.1:406818231-407418231 GCF_964204655.1 Triturus cristatus
AGAATGCGGCGGAGGCACTGGACGGAGCGGAGCGGCTCCTTGCGCGATTTGGCAGGCTGTCTGGACTGCGAGTGAATTGGGCCAAGACCTGTTTATTCCCGTTGCGACGAGGCGAGCCGCGGCCGGCGGTCCGGCCATTGCTTCACTGGGAACCTGATTGCCTTAAATACCTCGGAGTACATATATACCACACTGCCGCGGATATGCTGGAAGGCAATGTGGGGCGCTGTATCCGAGCGCTGAAGGGCAGCATGTCCTTCTGGTCCACACTCCCGCTCTCGGTAACGGGGCGTATCGCGCTGCTGAAAATGATCGCGTTGCCGCGTCTCCTGTATTATTTCCGCACGCTGCCAGTGTGGATACGGGGCTCCGTTTTTCGCCAGCTGCGATCACTATTAGTCTCTTTCTTATGGAACACGGGACGGCGCAGAGTTGCGATGGCGACTCTGACCCGGCCAAAAGACGAGGGGGGCTTGGCAGGGCCTGACTTCGAGCTTTATTATTTGGCAGCGCAGTTGCAGATCTTCACACAAGAAGTGGCAAGGGTGTACCGGGGGCCGGAGCAGGACAGGGAGGGGGGCACCCCCAGGCATGTATTGGCGTATATCACGCTACAGCAGAGGCTGATCGTCAGAGACTTGTCCCTGGAGGAGCAGACGTTCCGGCACTGCTGGAATCGGTCGCAGCGCCGGGCTGGGGTGCGGCGACCATATGCGCCGGAGATCCCGCTGGGAATGGTAACGGCGCTTCCGCACGGCGGAGACTGGTCGGGATTGCAGGTATGGGAGGAGGCGGGCCTCCAAATGTTGGGCGACCTATATGAGGAGGGAGCGCTGATCCCTTACCAAGCGCTGCAGGAGCGATTCGACCTCCCGAGAGGAGACTACCTGATGCATGCGGCGGTGATGGGGGCGATGCAGGCGCACTGGGGAGAGGGGCTCTCGGAACCCGCTACATCCGCAGCCTGCCAGTACACCATGATGTCTGCTGGCACTTATAAGGCGGTGACGTGTTTGTACTCCAGGATGTTGCGCGAAACCCTGCGACCGCTGGAGGCGCTCAAGGCAAAATGGGAGCTGGATGTACAGGCTGAGATCCCTGATACTACATGGGCGGGACTAGTGCGGAGGGCTAGGAAAAGCACCAGGAACGCGCGCTTTCAGCTGATACATTTCTATATCCTCCACAGGGCCTACCTTACACCGAGTAAACTTGGGAAGTACTTCGGAGTGGCAGATGCGGCGTGCCCTAGGTGTGGAATGGTGGGAGCGGAGCTCGGGCATATGTTGTGGGACTGCCCTCACCTGCGGGAATACTGGAGGGCGGTAGGCGAAACACTGACAGAGGTGACGGACAGGGACTTGCAATACACCAAGGCGGTTTGTGTCCTACACTGGTTTCCTCACACACCCAAAAACAAGAACACCAGCAAATTTATTGACATGGATCTACTGCTAGCCAAAAGGGAGGTGACGAGACTCTGGAAGTCGAAGGTGGGCCCCACACACGAGAGGTGGGCCAAGGAGCTACAGAAGTGGGCGGCGAGTGAAAGCACGCTTAGATATCAACTAGCGACTCGTAGGGCCGATGACAGGGCGCTAGCGGCGGCCACAGCATGGGAGGGGTTGGTGCAGGCCCTGCGCAATGACGCGATGGAGGTGGACGAGACGCCATCTGACCCCGAGGGGGACCCCCCGGTGCATTCTACCCACACAAACACAGGGAATGGTTAAGTACTTCTGAAATATACCCCAGACTAAATCCTACGGCCGGGAACAGTCGCAGTCGCGGGCGGGGGGGCACGGGTGGCGGGGAGGGAGGGAGGGCGGACAGGGGGGGTAGGGATGGAGGAGGGGTAGTGCTGAAGGGGGGGCGGGGGGGGGGGGGGAAACTCTAAAGCGGAACGCAGACGCCCTCCTATGTTAGTGGCAAAAGTGTAGTTCGCAATATAGTTCGGTGTTATGGTACCCTGAATGTCGCTGCCCGGCCTCCGGGATGTGGGCTCATGAGCTGTGTACGGCGGTCTACGTGACCACGAGGAATGGGGCGCTGGTAGAAGCGATGCAGGAAAAGTAAGAATGTACACTGCTGATAATATTGTTCTGCAATAAAAACGGTTTAAAAAAAAAAAAATGGAATGTGTGCGGACTAAATGATTATCGGAAGAGACAGGCAATTGCACAAGTATTAAAGAGGATGAATTTGGACTTTGTTTTTTTACAAGAAACGCATATAATGGGATCACAAGGGTATCTTCTGGGACAGTTGGGTTACCATGTACTAGCATTTTCTAAACAAGGGGCAAAAAATAGAGGAGTAGCTATTCTTTCCAGGAAGAAAGATATAATCATAAGGAAAAAGCTAGAGGATCAATGGGGTAGGTGGGCGATGATTGAATGTTCACTTAGGGGAAAATGGATTACGTTGGGGTCGATTTATGGTTCAACTGATGATGACCCAGAGATATTTGAATACTTGGACTTGGAATTAGCTACATGGGCACCGTGTGTTATCCTAGCTGGGGATTTCAACATTAACGGGGTAGATGGATTGTTGCCTGGGGCTTATAAGGGCAGGAAAAAAAAAGTATGTCAGGCTCTATCCAGCCTTGTTCAAAATAATGTTTTAACAGATGTATGGGCACGTTTAAGACCAGATGATGCTGGATATACATATTACTCAGGTCCGCACAGGATCCATGTAAGGCTGGATTATTACTTCGCAACCAATTCACTGATCCCCAGTTTAGAGGTCGAAAGATCTCCTAGACTATTCTCGGATCACAGCCCCTTGATTTTAAGTTTCGATATGAAAGATGGGACCTGGAAGGAGAGGGAATGGACATTTGAAAGAGGTTTATTAACTGATGAACAGTACATTCAGCATATGAAACAATGGATAAGCACAGTTTTTTTAGATTAATAGGGGGACAGCGGCAGCAGGGATGGTGTGGGATGCCTTCAAGGCTGGTGCCCGGGGGGAGACTCTGAGCTACAGTGCATATAAAAGAAAGCAAGAGCGTCTGAGAAATTCTGAGGTGACTAAACTGCTTCTGGATGCCGAGAAGGAGTTAGAGCAATGCATTTTGCTGGGGGAGGAACCCGAACAAGCTCTTATTAAGGTTGCCAGGGCAAAATTGCGAGCAGAAGAAATTGTGGCAGACAGGGCCGCTAAGATTTACCTGGTAAATAAAGAGAGATGTCACGAGTTTAGTGAGAGGGTGGGACGTACACTAGCCATTCGTACTAGGCAGAACCTGGCTATAGGGGAAGTTAGGGAAATTAGAGATAATATGGGTAGGTTACATACAGATACTGATGAGATTCGTGAAGTATTTAGGCAATTCTACGCGAATCTATATGACGAGCAATCTGGGAAAGAGGATCAGGCAATTGATGAATATTTAGGGGAGATACCAGCACCAATATTGATTGAAGGTGATGCTGAGACCCTAGAGATACCCATAGATAAATTAGAAGTTATAACAGCTATTCAGAATTTACCCTCAGGCAAAGCGGCTGGTCCGGATCAAATCCTGAACGAATTTTATAAGGTATTCTGGAATGAGATACTTAGGGATTTCTTGACTACAGTGCAGGTGGCGCAAACAGGAACTTCTATACCAGTGTCATGGGGTGGAGCGATTATTGTGATAATCCTAAAGAAAGGGAAACCACCTACTGAACCAGGCTCGTATAGGCCGATAACCTTAATGAATGCGGACACTAAGATATATTCAAAGGTACTAGCTATGAGATTTGCTACTATGATACACACCCTTGTCAGTGATAATCAACATGGTTTTATACCCGGTAGGGGTACTACCCATCATACGCGGAAAGTTGTTACATTATTTGATATTGGAGAAGTCACAGGAGAACCGGTCGCGGCTATGCTCTTAGATGCAGAGAAAGCCTTCGACCGTGTCTCCTGGAACTACCTGTGGCATACTTTAAAGAAAGCAGGGCTTAGGGAAGGATTTGTCAGGGCACTGCAGGTTTTGTATATAAACCCGGTAGCATCGATCAGAGTAAATGCTGGCACCACTATTCCCGTAAAGATAAAACGGGGAACACGACAGGGGTGTCCCTGCTCACCGTTGCTCTTTGCGATGTATATGGATCCACTAATACGCAGGCTTGAGATAAACGAAAGAATAGCCCCAGTAATTACATGTTTGGGACAATGCAAGATATTAGCATATGCCGATGACGTGGCGGTTATAACACCAAACCCAACAGAGGCAATAGATCAGATTGAGATTGAGGCTAAAAAGTTTGGACAAATATCGGGCTATGCGTTGAATAGCTCTAAAACACAAATAATTAAGAATCAGTTTGCGCAGTGCCTGGATCATAGAGTGGTGGACTCTGGTGTCTACTTGGGTGTAACTATTACCTCTGCCCTGGAGACTCTTGTGGAAAAGAATATCGCTCCAATAATTTTGAAGGTGAGAAAAGATCTGGACAGGCTACACAATCTACATCTTTCTATTTTGGGCCGTACAAACATCATTAAAATGTTGATCCTCCTGAAATTTTTATACATATTTAGGGCAATTCCCTTAATATTTGAGGATAAGTGGTTTAAAACTTTAGAGAGTCTGGTAAATAGATTTATTTGGGCTAAGGGTAAGACGAGGAGGGCACTGAGATTTATGGCGCTTCCACGATGTAGGGGGGGATGGGCGTTACCCGACCTAAAACTTTATTATTGGGCAGCCGCCCTGCAGAATATGTCAGGTCTTATCGGGGGGGCAGAATCTGAGGGACAAGGACCCCTCAGCACAATTGCTATATACGGCCCAGCACTAGGAGCTGTAACAGAAAATGTGTTTTTGAAGCAGATGGATTCGAGTTATTTTAAAAGAACCAGATTTAAGACAGTCAAGGCAGCATTCTGTATTTGGAAAGCGTTTACAAAAAAATTCGGCCTTGGGAGATATAATCGATATACAAGAATGGGGCAGAATCCCTACTTTCCTCAAGATATTTTCTCTGATCTTGTGTTTAAAGAATGGGGAAGGAAGGGCATAAATAAGATTGGTGACATTTTGGATGGGCAGGGGATAATGCAGTTTCTCGAATTACAACAAAGATTTGGATTGGATTTAAGAGATTTTTTTAAATATTTACAGGTTAGAAGCTATATGGTAACAAAGAAGGGAGGGCCGGTAGGATTTAAGAAAAACTCAATTATGGAGATTATTCAGGGGGAAACTCACTGCACAATTAAAAGAATCTATTCGGAACTGATAGATTCTAAGCAGGATGACTTAGAAAAACAGGCGGAAAACTGGGTAAATAAGTTGGATGTAGGGAAAGAAGCTTTTGGATTCATTAGAAATGGGACAGAATATATTATGTTCCGCGGCCCTTCAGGCACAACATTATAAAACCTTGTATAGACTATATTATACTCCGGCTAGAATAGCGCAATGGGGAGGGACAACTGGCATTAATTGCCCGAGATGTGGAAGTTTAGAGGCTGATATCGCTCATATCTTTGCTACATGCCCGCATATGCAAAAAATACAGAGAGATATTGAGATTTTCTTTTCTAGATCATTAGGATTTGAGTATAGTTTAACACCAGCGATTATACTGTTAGGAGTCAACGATAGAGGCAGGCAATTTGAATATGATTGTTTTATATTTATTGCTATGGCAACTTTGAGATTGTGTATTGCTGCGGAATGGCTTACACCCCTGCCCCCGACATTTCACCGATGGTTAGCTAGATTAACACAGATTTATAATCTGGAGATGGCAATTTATGCTAGGAAGGGAAAAAGGGAAGGAGATTAGGCAGACAAATTTGGGAGCCCATAACTAAATGGAAAGAATGTTGTGTAAATTAGTATACTTGATAGAATATAATTAATAGACATTGTGTTATGTATATAATCTATGATTATGTATATATTGTTTAAAGATTTAAGGAAATAATGTAAAAAAAAAAAATGTTGATTAATATGTAATGTGTCCTGCCCTGTGGAATTTTCACGGGGTAATAAAAGTCTTAAATAAAATTAAAAAAAAAAAAAGAAGTCCAAAGTACATGGTGCAGAAATAAACTCATGACATGAAAAGTTAAATGTCACTTGTGGACTAAAGCCCTGATTGTGACATCGACTACAGTGACTAAGAAAACTTTGCTTTAGGCCTTCCCTCTCTAGCCTGAATGCAGCAGCCTAAAACCTGCTTTACACTCCTGTCCAGATAAGCCCTTTTCAAAATCACTAAATATAAGCGAAGCTGCTATACTGTTATATTCATACTTAAACAATTGTATATAAATCCTTTTATGATGCATCTATTAGGGTTTTATGTGAACCGAAATAAAGACATTGAATTGAAAGGCGGGAAACCCTGCTTTTGAATATTAATAAGTCCCTTTAAGTGCATCCTGTTGCCCCCTACTTAGGGTGCCTGATATTTAAAAGTGCAACATGTGCAAAATTAAAATAGCAATTGTCCTCCAGCGACTAGATTCCAAAACCTATTTTTAATGGCAGGGCTGTAGCCAAATCACAGAAAAGGTCCATTTACAGAAAATAAACTCCAGTCTCTAACTTTTGCCAGCTACAAACGTCATTCAAAAACTATTTCTAATATTTGGTGAGAATCCAATTTAATAGCAAAGTTCCATTTTTAATAAATATTTAGAAAAAGAAACTTTGAGAATTTTACCATTTACCTGCCGGAACCTCCTGAAGGCCAAATAGCATCAGCCTACTGTCTGCTGGTGTGCAAGTGATTCACCCTAATGAGGTGCGAAAACTGTTCCCAGAGCAGAACAGGGTGTGGGAGGTGTTTTTCACCCCCTTGCAGGAAGCCCACTTAGGGTGGGCCCACAAACTTCATTATTTATAATGGGGCCTACCCTTTTACAAGTAAATGTACTGTGAGACCTGGAGAAAGCACAATTTGTCCCCCGAGCCAGGCTGGTGCCAAACCCAGTGGGTGGGAGGCTATGCCCCCAGAACCACTTTTTAGTGACCAAAGAGGAGAGGATGGCTCATTTCCCAGGCGACACCATTGGTGGGCAAACAGGCTCTGTACAAGGAGGAAGGGTTTCTCCATTTTCAACTTTAGGAGTAAGGTACACTGTGGGATCTTTGCAGTAGGACAAACAGGAACTGCTGTAAAAGTGGGTAGGGTTGTGCCTGAAAATGTTTACCCCATTGGTTTGGGAGGGCCAAGTGTCTACCTAACCCACAACCATAAATGTGGTAACATAAGGTACTCCTCAGAAAATTTCTGGACCCGCAAAAATTCAGAAGAGAACTAGACCCTGCTTGCTGTAACCTGAAAGGAGTTTGAAGGATTGAACATGTTCCCGCTAGTATCGAGGACAAAGAAGAGGACTCCAATGGTCAGCTGGCTGACCTCCTGTGTTGGGACAGGCACACAACTAGCTGCAAGAGGCCTTTTTTCCTGAAGGGACCAACTGACCAAAACCACCTTGACCTGGACCAGACCTTGCTTTTTACCTATGGTGGAGTGAATCCTTGCCACTACGTGCTGTCCCGGAAGATCTGGGAACCTTAGAAATGACTCAGAGGAGTTGCCCCAGAAACTCTGAAAAGTATGAAGTTTGAAACTTTTTGGACTTCCAAGATGTTCAGAGCCAAGGAGGACCTCGTGGCAAAGGTGTCCGATTTCCGTGCACCTTCCACGGATACAGCTTCAGGCTTTCACCGCTGGATAATTATGAGCTCCACAAAATAGCCAGAAGGTAAAGACTTCGACTGGGATGAACTTGGTTTGTGTCTGATCCGCGCTCCAACGCAGTCGGCCTGCATGCACACCGAGGTCCCATGAGTCTTTTCCTTCGAACTGTCAATGGTGCTTAGTGATTTTTGTACTATTTTTACTTACAACTTAATTAAGTTCACCATATTATTGTCGTTTTTTCATTTTGGTTTGCTTTTCTTCATTAAATTGTAATTGATTATTAAATTTTACTCTATTTTTTTTAATTTGGTTTAGGATTTAAATTTCTTTGAGCTTTGAGTTTATTACTGTTTTGGTACAGAATAAAAACGTTACACATTTCCCTAAGTTAAGCCTGTTTGCTCTGTACCATAGCTACAGGGGGTTGAGTTAAGGTTAATTTAGTGGCTTTGAGGTTCACACTGACAACTAAGTGTGATTATTCCTTGAGATGGGCGACCGACCACTCCAATATAAGAATCCACTTTCTTACAGTCATCAACTGTTTAGGTTGTCTGTGTTAGAGTTCCATAGAAAGGAAGCCGAATATGTCTGACGTTACATCGAGGTGTTTACACCGCGATGCCTTTACAACACAGGCAATAAAACGCAAGTCGTTACACCGACTTGCGCTGGAGGGCGCTGGATTTAAGAATAGTATGATTTACTATTCCAACTCCAGTCTACGTAAAGTAGGGAAGGTGTTGGAATAGTAAATCATACTATTCCTTAAGTTAGAGCGCCATCCAGCGCAAGTCATTGTAATGACTTGCGTTGTAATACCGGCGTTGTAAAGGTATAGCGGTGTAAACACCGCAATGTAAACAATGTTTCCCAAGGAAGCCAGGACAGTGAAAGAATGACCTCTCGCCCAATAAACTCATTGTGGTAATTTAATGGAATTTGGAGATAGGAGGCTGAAGGTCTGGGCAGTGAGTAATGATGCAATTTCCTATTTGGGACCAAAGGCTTTGTTGGTGGCCGACCTAGAGAACAATGAACATGGACTTCCCACTTTTGTTGTTTTCAGTCAGTTTTTGTTTATTGCACCAATAGTGAATAATATGATATTAGTGAATAATAGCATCTTTTTCACTTTTAGTGTAATAAAAAAATGGATCAGCTGCAATAGGACCCTATCTGGCTGCTGAGGTATGTAAAAAATGCTTTTAAATGTATGTTGTGTGTGTGCATGCGAATGAGAGTGTACTTATGTAAGAGATAGTGCGTGTATGAGTGAATGCGAGTGTATGTGTAAGCATATGTGTTAGTGAGTGGAAGTAAAGGCCAAATGGTGTGTGATATCACTTCTGCTACCCCTGCCATTTTGGTGAATTGACATCCATGGAGAATTCCACTCCTTAGCCCTAGTCTCATTAGTTGGCAGCAATTTGAGAAAGGTAAAACAAAACTCTGGGTTCATTAAAGCTACACAAAAATCACCTTGCCTTCCTCACTCCTGCTCTTTGTCAACAGTTTCACTTCACCTCAACCCCACCTCAGCCTTATCATTACTTCACTTCAACAGCACCTGCACCATAACTCCTTTTCTCCCCAAACTTATCTCTATTTCCCTCAACCTCGACCGGTTCTGTGTATGCACGAGGAAAGTTGGCACTGCCGCCGCTGCTGTCTGTGCTATACTCTGTCTGTGTTCTAAGGAGGTATGCACTATTGCTGTCTTTGATGTACATGTGCTGTAGGCCTTATTTACAAGAAAGTAACACAGCGCGGTGCCGCAAGCCATTTAGCTGCGCAGCGCTGCGTCACTTTCAAAGCACAGGGATGCGTCATATTTACAACACTATGATGCATCCCTGCGTTTTCCCCTGCACTGGTGCACAATTGGCTGCCAACTCGTGTGGGGATGATTGTTTTTGTGTAGGAAGGAACACCTTCCTGCACAAAAACAATCACAAGAGGTGTTTTCCTCTTTCTGTGTGTGCTGCAAAATGCAGCACACACAGAAAGAGGAAAAAACAGAAAATAAAATTAATTCTCCTCGTTGCGCCTCCTTATGCCTCCACTGGGGAGGCGTAGGATTCTGATGCATTCCAAGGTTTATGAAACGTTGTAAATCTGGGAATGCGGCAGGATCCAAGAGTGTTGCGTGGGAACACACACAGCAACACCATTGCACACCGCTTTCACGCAAGTGCTTCGTGAAAAGGGGGCATATGTACAAGGCAGCGGAAAGCCACGCAGGGTGGCTTTACGTGGCTTTGTAAATATGGAGCACCACAGTGCACCGCCAGTGCGTCAAAAAAAGTGACACACTGGCAGGGCAAGGGGCTTGTAAATATACCCTTAGGGGCAGATTTACAAGCCCCTTGCGCCACTTTTGCATCACTTTTAACATGGGAAAAGGGACGCAAAAGGGGCGCAAGGGGCTTGTAAATCTGCCCCTTAGTGTCTTAGTGAAACTTGGTAACATCCTTTCACTATACAAAAGCCAAAACGCTTGTCTTTGTCAATGTGTCCTTTCACTGTACCTAGGCACCTGCAGTCTTGGATTTATAATGGAAAAGCAAGCACACAAGTACTGGAACGCAGAGGACAATAACGAACCCTACTAAACTACTCATACACATGGTTTGCGGTCGAAAACCTGGGCTGATTTTGAAGACTGTAGGCCAGGATTGTAAATATGGTGCGCAAACAACCTTACATTGCCGTCAGTCTTCTACAGTCAATTGTACCAAATTGTTCGCAGCAGCAAGCATCATCATTCTGTGTGCGTGGTCCCTTGTAATGAGAATGATGGATTTCCCGTTAACCGCAGCCCCGGCCGATTCCTTACAACTTCCTACCCAACACTCTGCCGCTGACCGCGGCCCCTACGGGGGCACACTAAAGCGGTCGGCGCCCTAGTGTCGCCTGGGCACCGGTCACCCCCCCCCCCCCCACCCCCGGACTTCGGCCGGTGTCCCCCTCCTCTTCCTGCCCAGAAGTGACGTGAGGAGCGTCACTTCCGGGGCGTCCTTGTAGGGGGGGGCTATATAGCCCTCCCCCACCATGCTGGCGACCTCTTGATCACCTCGCACGCCGCATACCAAATTGTTCGCAGCAGCAAGCCTCATCATTCTGTGTGCGTGGTCCCTTGTGACGAGAATGGTGGATTTCCCGTTAACAGCAGCCCCGGCCGATTCCTTACAACTTCCTACCCAACACTCTATCCAACAACAGCTCCCCTCACCCCAAACCACCAGACCAGTACAAATTCCCAAATGTGATCGGGGCCTCGTTCGTCATTGAAAATTGAGTTTGCCTTGGCTGCGAGATCTCTGTTGTTGACCACACCTCGGATAGCGGCCTTGCACGTGCACTGGCAGGTGCTTCTGAGCGCAGACAGGCCAAATAACAGGAAAAGCTGGTACAACAATGATATTAAAAGCAAAAAGGGTGGGTCTTGTTTTTCTTCTTATTTAAACAAAAATATTGAACATGTTCAAAGGTTGCTGTGATGGGGATAGTTAAGGGTCTTTCCAAAGCCACAACACCAAGTGTTACCATGCATGACTCAGACACAGAATGCTCATCATCCGGGATTCTGCTCTCTAGAACGGCACCCGGAAGTGGCTGAAACAGCTCTTCAACAAAGAAATTAGGTCACGTGTCCACTTTTGATTCTGTTTATGCCTGGTGCTTTGAGCTAACTTCCCAACCACAATGTATTGTGCCAGGGCAGGGGCATAGACGTCATTTAGGGCCAGCAGAGGTAAATTTACGACCACTGACTTGTAACTCGCTACCCCTGCCACTGCTGCCCTGTCTTGTAGAGGCCACAGAGGAAGCACTAGGAAAAGACGAACGGCGGTATTCTACAAGGCAAAGTGATCAAGTGATCTGCTGCCTTTCAACGCGCCTGTAGCCGCTCAGTTAAAATGAGCAACTGTTTCAGGAGAGAGGGAGAGGTCATGACATATTGTTAAGGACCCGTGGCTCATACATGCGATGGAGGACTACAATTGACAAGGGCAGTAAAATAAAGAAGGTTTCCTTTGAGCTGGGACTGGTCCTCTCTGCTGGGAACCTGAATGGCTGAGAGGAAGACAAACCCTCAACTGTATCTGTCAGCCCAGCTCTGCTGTTTCTCTCTCTCATTTAGCATCACAGAGAGACTGGCAGGGTCTTTGTCCTCTGGATGATGGGTCATCTCTTTTACTCAGGTGCTTTGTGGTGCTCCAGGCCTGAGCAGCATGCTCTCTCGGTGAGCCTGTGCCATGGCCCCACCACCTTCAGAAGCCTCCTCGCCCAAGAGGCCACAGCACTGGCCTGATCGCTTTTGAAGTGCACACAATACACCCTAGGGCTCTCAGACAGTGCTGCAAAATGGCTGCCTTGTCCTTCTCTGATCTGACTTTTGTGGTTGGTTACATGTTGAAGCGAGCCAGAGCATGAACTGGTGAGGTAATCAGACATCAATGATTATTCATTTCATGTTAGCAAAATACTAAAATGTCCTTATGCATATGTATTATTTATGCTGGTGTAGCCAGTCTTTTTTATGGCACACCTAAACAAAACAGAGTATTTTACGTTAGCATTTGTTGAGCAAGGCTGTATGGAAGATACATTCTTAAAATGAACGAGAGAAGTGCATGCTTTTTTTCTTGACTTCAAAGCAATACTCATTGCGGCCGATTTACAAATGTAAATACAGTCCTAGTCTAAGCTTACCATTGAATTGACCTTTTAAACAAGTGTTTCTGATCAGATGTAGCGGCATATTATTAAGAACGGCGTTAAAGTTATCGCCTTTTTAGCGGCAGGAAACTGCTGCTAAAGCTGTGATAATGGACTTGATAATATGCCCTTGAGAATTCCAATAGAAGCCCAGGTTCACATCAGAACATGGGCTTCTATTAGAATTTCAGGTAAATTAGTGCCTTGAAGCATGAGTCAGTTCCGAGGACTGCGAGGACGATGGGGGCCTTCTGTGCTGGGTTCAATCGATGCAGCAGCGGGGATGCATCAGTTCTGCCAGAGGATGCGCCACTAAGCTTAGGAGATGTGTCGATTCGGCTCAAGGATGCGCCACTCAGTAGACAAGTTGCATTGGTTCCACTGGTAAGCACTTAAGCCCACTTCCAAGGGTCCAGTAGTATTTCAATCTTCAGTCGTTGCGTTCAATCTTGCTCTTTTTGAATGCCATTTATTTCATTTTGCATTAGCCAACTCGTATTTTGTCGTGATCACGACTTCATCAGGGCTAAAATTATCAAAAATACGACATTCATGATCTAATAACATGACTTAATTGACAAATACTATTTATCCCTTCAACTCGTGACTTCAAGGTGACGTGACATCTTATTTTCATGCACACACAGTGAGCACAGTGTAACCACATCCCAAGCTTTATAGGCACATTTGCCCCATTCAAAATCACAATGTGAATTCATTTCAAATTAGATCACTTTGATTAAATAGCAAAGATCGTTTATGACATCACCTCATGAATTTAAAGTGACATCCTGATTTCATGCATGCGAAATGAACATAAACATGATCACATCCCAATCACTGTTGGGAGATTTGCCCCATTCAGAATGATACCAGAAAGCTACATAACTTAATCTCCAGTTTTAACTAGGCCTGGGCGGTGAACTTCGCTCTGTTTGCGGAGTTTTGCGCAGCAGAGTTTTTTTTCCTCGCTCGCCAACTTTGCCCTGCTAGCCCTGGCTCCAGACTAACTACAGAGGGTAGGCAATCCTTTGAGTGGCGACAGAACACAGCCTATTCAGGTTCAAGTGAGGCTGGGTCCAGCTCCTCCCTCCCATCCTGTCAGGATAGCCCACTCAGTCACACCTAAGCTCCCATTGTGTCTGGTTGTCTAGGTGAAATACACAAAGCCCAACTGCCAACTACACCCAGTTGCATGATAGAGACAGGCTACAGGCAACAAATGGCTAAAGCAATAAAATTCCAACTTTCTAAAAGCGGCATTTTCAGAATTGTAATTTAAAATCAGACTTAACCATAAGTCAGGATTTTAAATTAGGATTCCATCGACATCAAAATTACGCTTATAAAAATGTGATAAGGTAATCACAATGTTGGAGATATAGACCTTCCATTAGTGAAAGACAAGTTAAAGAGTTTTTCACTACCAGAACATATAAAAATTAAAAAGCACGTCCTGCTTTTTAGGTCTCGGGACCATCCGGTCGGCAGACCGGAAGTCCGGAGATTTAATGTCTTTGAGAAGAGGGGCTTGCACCCGCCCCTCTTCTCTCCTGTTCTCCATTGGCTGGCCTCTTAAATGCTGGCCAGCCACTGGAGAAGAGGTCCAGTCACTCCGATTATGCCCCGTCCTTTTCGGATCGGGGGGCGTGTTTTTTGCGAGAAGTCTCAGGGAAGAGACAACAGCAAAACACGCCCCCAAAGCCGAAAAGGAGGCTCCCTTTCTCCGAGGCATTTTCTGCTGTGCCTCGGAGAAAGGCGGTGGTGTCCCGGCGTTGCTCCCTCACCTGATCTCCTTGTTCAAGAGGCCTGTGGGTAGGGAGAGAGAGAGGGAAGAAACACTCGGCGCCAAATCCTGCTGCGCGGGTTTGCTTTTGAACAAAAGTGTTGTTAATTACCCGATTGACGTTTATGAATGGCGGCCATGTTGCGGGATTTTCACATGTGTCTGACTGAGCCTTGTTTTGCTGCGGCGGCCCCTCGGCTGATTGTCGCGCTTGGTTTGGACAAATCTTTCACCTTAAACCTGTATCGTAATATTAAAAAAGGTTCCCAGCTAATTACTGGCATTTCCATGTTATTCTCCATTTTACAAAAAAAAAAACGAAAAATTGTAATAAGCTTCAACGGCGTCTCCAGGCTCCTTTTACGCATTTAACGAATCCACTGACTTCACGTCCACTCAATTGCTCTTCTCAGGCCAGCCCTGCGGAAAATAATGGGAACCCTTCACAAGACTGGCTCAGAAGGTGCCAAGGAAAGAGCCCTCACGGGGGGACGTGCTCCGAGGATGTTTCCTTTAATGCACAGTGACTGTGATCAGTTTAAAATATTACTTGCAATTGTCTTAAACTTCCCGGATTTAGTCAAAATAACGGAATAAATGCAAAGAATAGGCAGCAGGAGGAAAGACTATTCTAAAGGCCAACATTGTTGTCTAATACGTTGCATTCTTGAACCTCCCTAAGGCTGAGCTGTGCTCCTTCCGAGGCTAACCCACTTTCCCAGGCACAGGAGAGACACAAGCTCTCAGCACTGATTGCGCTGAAGGAGAAAAACAGCATCGGAGGCAGGTTCGGCGTCCCCCCCTGCAGCCCCCCACTCATCCTATCCAAGTCCTGCCTCCCCTCCAACCTTGCGATCTCATCCTCGTCAAACGTTCTTCCTAAGCCACGTCCCCTCGCCCACTCTCACCCCTCCAAGCCTTCTTTTCACTCACATCTCCGCTCTCGCCCCGCCGAGCTGTGCCCTCACTCGCTTCCACCCTTAGCCCCCTCTCGCCCCGCCGAGTTCTTTTTACTCACATCCCCGCTCTCGCCCCGCCGAGCTGTGCCCTCACTCGCTTCCACCCTTAGCCCCCTCTCGCCCCGCCGAGTTCTTTTCACTCACATCCCCTCTCTCGCCCTGCCGAGCTGTGCCCTCACTCGCTTCCACCCTTAGCCCCCTCTCGCCCCGCCGAGTTCTTTTCACTCACATCCCCGCTCTCGCCCCGCCGAGCTGTGCCCTCACTCGCTTCCACCCTTAGCCCCCTCTCGCCCCGCCGAGCTGTGCCCGGGTTCTCACTCACTTCCACTCTGGCCCCCTCCCGCTCCTCCGAGCTGCCCCTGGGATCTCACTCATTTTTACCCTTCGTCCACTCTCGCCCCGCCGAGCTGTGCCCTCACTCGCTTCCACCCATAGCCCCCTCTCGCTACTCCGAGCTGCCCCTGGGATCTCTCACTCACTTCGACCCTTCGCCCCCTCTCGCCCCACTGAGCTGTGCCCGGGCTCTCACTCACTTCCACCCTGAGCCCCCTCCCTACCGCCCCGTGCTATGCCCTCACTCACTTCCCTCACCCGTCCATCCCTCTGTGCATCAAACTCACATCCCGCCTTAGCCCCCTGGAAACCACTCCGAGTTGTGCACCTCCTTCACACCCCACCAAGACACACTCTCACCCCTCTAATCTATGGCCCCCAGTCCTCACTCATATCTCTCCTCAGCAGCCCCACTACACCAGGAGCTATCCCCTCGCCAGCCTCACTTACCCCCATGAGGAATGGTCCTCGCATCTCTCCTCGCCAGCCCTCGCCCTCATGAGCTACGGTCCTCACTTTCACCCCACTTTAAGCCCTGCACCTCCTTCACACCCCACACAAGCCACACTCTCACCCCTCCAGTTCAAGCTATGCTCTTCACCCACTCCCCAGGAGCCCTGTCCCTCACTCACTTCCCTCACCCTCATGAGCTATGGTCCTCACTCGCATCCCACCAAAGGCACATCTCACTCCTCTAAGCAATGCTCCTCGCTCACATCCCTCATCCCCAACCCACTGCCTTCATATTTCTGCTCGGGCGAGATGTGGGCTATGGTTTATGTTGCCAACTGGGCCCTCAGATGAACTGAATTCAGAAATCACATTTAACAAACTGTTTGATCCTGAGCAAATTACCTCAGCTAACGTATCCGCTAGAAAAACAACACGTACTAGTCCTACGCTCACACATATGCATATCCTCACACCCCCAACCAAAGCCCTGCAGCTCACCAACTTCTCTTCTACCTCACACCGTCCCAACCCGCCCCCACTCCTTGTATTTCCCACAACGCCCCCTCCCACCTAGTAGCCTGTAGGAAAGTCCAATGCTTCTCTGGGTTGCCAGGACAACCGTTTAATCAGAGGGCTGCCCCCTCTGATTCAGGAGGCGCGCACTCGTGAGGGGCACATGGATGGAGCGGGGGGCACGGACAGGGCACTGCACGGGGAATGGCACTGCCCAGAGAGAGAGAGATGGAGGCTGCAGGGGACGCGGGCACATGTCTTGGAGAATATGATCTTATTTTGCAGCTGTGAAACCAGGGAGACCCGGGTTTCAATCTCAGCTTCCACAACTGATTAAGTGTGTGACCTGGTGCCATCCGCTGCATCTCTCTAACCCCAGATCCACTAGCTGGCAACAAGGAGAGCCGTCAGGCAAACTTTCGGAGCGTTACGTAATCACAGTAATGCCATCGGCATTTGCATATGCTAAGAAGCACCTTTGTAGCGAGAGGTGAGACACGCACAGCCTAACCAACCATTGATGCACAGTGCCCGTCCAATGATGCCAACTAATAAAAGAGGGCTAAGGCAACTGCCCTGGAAAATGGCAAAGAGGATACAGATAAAGCAGCACAGAAACCGTTTAAAAACAAACAAATATGTATGAGCACAAGAGCAGAGACAGTTCTGAAAGAGTGAGGTATCCAAGGCTGATCCAAACCAGGCAAGAGTCATTCATGTCATTCAGTTCTGCGTTCCCTTTGCATCTTGGTACTTGCAGTCCCAGGTGAAAGAACAACTGCAGACTCCCAGACGCAAAGTAAAAAAAAAGAGTAGATGAAGTGCTCACAGCTGACATGGGAGATTTATATTATCTCTCATCAGCACTGATTTTAACTTCAATAGAGCAGTAATTTTTTTAGTTAAACTAGTGCCCTATTCCATCCACGAGTATTTATCTCATCAAGATCAGGTGTTTAGGTCTCGCCTATTAGTTACCAATTCTTCAAAATATTCATGGAGTGGACTTTGTCTCCGATTAGAGGCATCTTTCCCTCTCACCTCGCGCTTCTTGCAGTTACAGGCCCATGGAATGATGCAATTTTGCAACTGAGGATTTTTCAGCATAATTGAAGATTTGCAGCATTTTCCACATTATCGACCATCTTCTGCTGCTTCAAGGGACATTGTGTCTCCCTCCCCCCACCTCTCTGGGGGTACAGGGCATAGCACAAACCAGGGCCCCTCAGCAGTCAAGACTATGAATATCTGTGGGTTATGGAATCTCGGGACCCCCACCTCATCCAGCTGGGGGCCCCCATTGTTTTGCATCAAACCACTGCTGGGCTAGTGAGGGGGTCCCTCCCCCCTAAAAACAAGCATTTACAATGCAACGGTCTCGGCATTGTTAAAGTTAGAGCTATTGGCATTGCTCATGACAATGCCGTTTCTTTAAATGTTTTAAAAACAAAAACATAAACAAAAATAATGTCATGAGCAATGCCAATAGCTCTAACTTTACCAATGCCGAGACCATTGCATTGTAAATGCTTGTTAAATGCATGACACCCTGCACTCTGGGCTGTCCTGGGTCTACCCTACGGGTGATGTATATGTATTAGAAAGGAAGGTTTGGGCCTGGCAAGAGATTTTAACTTGACAGGTCGACATTGCAGTTTAATACTGCACACACAGGCTCTGCAACAGCCTAGAACCAAGAGACATGTTTAAAGGGCTACTTAAGTGGGTGGCACAATCAGTGCTGCAGGCCCACTAGTAGTATTTAATTGACAGGCCCTGGGCACATGTAGTACACTCTACTAGATGGTTAAAGGCAAATTAAAGATGCCAATTGGGGGTGTGCCGATCAAAACATCTTCAAGGGAGGTAGCACAAGTGCTTTAGTATTCATTAGCAGTGATGATGTGCCCAGAGTCCTAAAGCCAACAGAAGCAAACATTCAGCAAACTTGAAGGCAATCAAGCAAAAAATGTGGGGAGGACCATCTTAAAGCTGTCAGGTCTAACAGCACTTATATCATCTCTGAATAATAGTTCATTCTTTTTCTCTGTGTTTGGCTTCTAAGGGCTTCTTTCTCTGCTTTTTTATTTTCCACTTTTAGGCACCATGGTTCAGTTCTGCCACCCTCGCCCATTTCCTTCGTCTCTCAAAAGAAAAAACAAACACTCAAGTAAGGTGGTTTTGATTCTTTCTCTCCCTTCTCGACTCTTCTTGTAGTACTGTCACTACTTTTCTTAATTATGATGAGTCTCTCCTGAAATAATCTATCTTTACCTTGAACTCAGTTTCCTCACTTTTCTCATGTAGGAAATACTCTCTTCTGTCTGCAATACTTTGTTATATCTTAAGCGATTGCTTCATATCTGAAAGAACGATTGGAGGGAAAGAGTTTAATAGAGTGGTTTTGTGAAGTGTCCCCATATTGTGTTTGAACTCTGCTGTTCTACAATTTCCTTTTAAGCTTTTTCTGGTTATTCGACCTATCAGTTCTAAAATGCCCTTTGACCTCCAGCTGTAAGAAGTACCCGACCTCCACCAACACCTCCATGTGATTTCAACATTAAATTGTTGGGTTTTTTCGAACTGTCTGCTTTGCCTCTTTTCTGCTCTGTTCAAAGCCAGATAAGTAGAGTGATTCTTCTCAACAGGCCCATTGTCTGTGACAGGAGTACAAATGAAATGAGCAAAAGTTAAGATTCTTTGTCTGTCTGAAGTCGTAAGATTTGTTTTTTCCTTACATTTTTTTCATCTTTTTTACATCTTAATGTGCAGAAAAAAAAGATAAGTTACAAAAACAATGCTGTGCTGCTTGATGGGCTGTTAATATTGACCAAACCCAAAAACAAACTTACTTTTCATTAAAAAAAATCGTCCAGCTCTACAAATAAATGTACATTTACCTATGTTTGCAGAACACTATAAATGTGTCCCAGAAATTAAGATCTAAAAGTATTCTGTTTGACCTGAAAATACTTAATGTAAAATTGTTACAACTATTTATATTGATAGACAAACAGAATTTGCAAATCATTGTTGAGTTACTTTTTTCGATCGTTGATTGAGACCTAACTAGGGCTCTGAGCCCTGTGTATCCTGAGGGATAGCACTGCTGTCTGATAACTGGCTGTGACTGTAAGTCCGTTGTACTCTGAGTAATAGCTGTTCTGAATGAGGCCCTCTAAGGCTGGTTAGATCTTTGTATCCAGAGGCATAGCACAGCTGGCTGAGATATGAATGAGGCTCTAAACCCTTTTTAGGTCTCGCCTGAGGCAGCGCATGCGCTGTCTCAGGCGAGACATTTAGTAAGTGGGTTTTCAAAGTGCTACCCACCGGCTTTTGCTGGCCTAAAGCTTGCGAGCGTGAACGTACACAGCTGCCAGCTTTCAGCGCCCGAGGCGCCATCTGGAGCGTGATTACTTTCACTTCTGGCGGTGCTGTGCGCGCACCACTCGCGTGTCTGCCGGTGCGCGCGCCCCTGTTTTCACTTTTGCCATCTTTTTTTTTAACGGCGCACGCGCACCCCTGCTTTCAGTCGTTTATGGTGCGTTAGTGAAACCGTGTTCAGAGAAAGCTTTCACTTATGATGGGCTCCTGGTCAGGGATTTTAGCAATGTCCTCTTTGTGCTGCAATAAACATCTTGTTCATGGCCCTATATTCACAGTTCTTAGGGGGCAACTGCCTGTTAGCAGAGGGGCCACCTTTCGTCTCCTTTAACTCCTCATAGTGTCCAAGGTGTCAGCAAGACTCTTAGGCCGATCGCTTGCGGAGTCTCTCCGCATGTGTTGGCGCTGGTGTCAGCTTGTTCTTTCACAGCTTCTCATCGTGGTCTTGTTATTCATCCTCGGGTCTGTTATCAATGGCTTCTTTGTCCTATAAGATCTCGGTGATGTCTCCCGCCCCACAGACCTCCGCAATAGATTGTATTTCGGTTATCCTGCAGTGTGTATTGGCGAGGTGGTTTGTTGTGACCTGCAAGGCCTCGGTGTATCTCCTCCTCTTGTCCTGCAGTGTGTATCGTTGCCACCTCCGCCAGTTAGCTTCTCAGCTTGCTCCATATCCAAGTAATAGCTGCCTTTGTTTGCAGTGCAGACCGGTTAGTACCAGTCCCTCTCGGGCCTCGGAGTCTTCCTCTCTACCAGAAGAAAATATGTTGGTGTGGTGCCGTGTGCACATTGATGTAGGGGTAATTGGTGTTAGTCCGGCGTACCCCTGTTGAGACTTGTGTTTATGCAATGTAGAGGACATGCAGAATGTGTCCTTGAATTAGAGTGAGCTAGCTGTAAGGCTGCCAGCCTGGTCGTTGAAACGCGCTTTATCACCCCGCCATTTAGGATTTAACATGGCCAGAGAAAATTGCTGTCTCTCGGAAGAGTACGTTTTCCATATGCAGGTTTTCTGCTTGTGCGCATCCAGCCTGGTTTTATCTGCGTGGGGCGCAGAAATGTGCCCGCCGCAGATCTGTGCTGGACATTGGTGGTGCATCCTCCACCGCACAAGGCATGCTGAGCGGAATCATTCCATGATGGTTATCCACACAGCCGTGAGATTTGAACCTCCAGTCACTCACTGCACAACCTTTGTACGTTAATATATACCTTGAGATATATAATTTAGAACTGTCTAGAGGTCGAAGTTCTTGAACGGTAGCCATTGGCAGTCCTGATCATGAAGTTTTCAACCTGTCCCAGGACTTATTTTCCGTTCATCTGGCTGTCCCACGTGTTGTCGCAAAAGCTTAGCTCGAGTGCTGTTTCTGTGGTGTGAAAGGGGCGTTATCTTCTTTCCAACCAGCGAACCTTTAAAAGCAAACACCACCCTGTACAATTTGGCAGATCACCACCACATGGTCGCTCATTTCTGTTGTGCTTTTCCTGATGAAACTCGACATGTTGTATTGTGTGTTTTTGACGGTCCTGATCTCGCCTGGGTCTACTGAAGTCACTGCAGGCAGTACATCTTATGGCAGCTGTCATTTACCTGCTGGTTTTGTTGGCATTTGCACCAAGAAGGACTACCAATTTTTAGTTAATTGCTTTAGGCCCTATAGAATGACATGGTAATATCTTTTAGCTTTTTTGGGACCTTATAAGTGTTTAGACATGCAACAGTTGATATTGTTGCACCAATGATATTGTGCTGCATAACTAAATACTTATAAGGTCCCAAAAACGAGACCTAGTGGCTATGCCAATGCTTGTTATTCTAAGGGATAGTCCGGCTGATCGAGACCCACTGAATCTAGTTACATCTGAGGAATAGTTCTGCAGACTCTTACCCCTGTAGCTGGTTAGATCTGTGTTTTCTGATGGGCAGTTTGCCTTCTGAGCCTGTAAAGCCTGTGCAAGCCTAGAAATAGCTCTTGTGAAACGTGAGCTTCCACTATCTGTTATGGTGCTCCTGTCTGAGACCGGAGGCTGAAAGATCAGGGTAACCCGAGGATACCTCTGTTGTCAAAAACGTATTAAGATTGTTAGATCTGTATGAGCACAGATGCATTTAGTCAGTGTCATCATGTAAAATCAATTTTATCTAAGAGAAGGCTATTTTAATTGCGAGTCCTCTAACATCTGTGTAAAACAATGGCCCTCCTGTGTAAAATGGTTTCCAAGTTAACAGTTAATACTGGTCGCCCACACCTTTAACCAAGAGGAATAGCAAACCAATAGAATCCTCTCATAATGGACAAATTCACAATAATTCACAGTTTGCATCCCTCTTACCTTGACTCTTGGCAGCAGTGAAGTGACGTGATTATTGTTGTCGAACACCAGGAGACATTTCTAACAACCAGGGGACGCCAAAGAGGCCGAAGCCAGCGGATGTAGAGAGAGGAGGCAAACAGATGGAAGAACAACATCCCGCCTAACTAAACAGATATAACCAGAACCAAAGGGGTGGAAACGGGAGAAAAGAACAGATGTGAAGGAAGGGAATGTCATGTGGCGAGCTAGAGAGATAGTAAATATACCTTAACAAAGCACACAATTACCAGGCAAATCTGAATTCTCTACACACCTTGTAAGGGAGGTATGCGCGTGGTAACCTGAAAGCAAAAGTCACACTTCCAGGATCACCTGCCTTGACACGCTAGAACACCAACCCATGCCTAAGGTGCCTTCTTTCCATTTTCGACAATTTCTAAGTTTTCCTGCTTCTAACTACAGGCTGACCCTTCTTAACTCTAAAATCCAGATTCTAATCCATGACATTTCACATCTTCAACGAGCAGTGGTAGTAGACGGATGAAATGCACAGGGGACTAGTGTTTCATCCACTTGCTTCAGCACGTTACAGTCGCCGTCAAACATCTGGAGGCTTTCATAGCCACCTCAAGATGCTCTTGCAACACGCACAGACTGCAGTCACCAGCTTGAGCCGCTTAGGGCATTGCATTACATGGCACATACTCAACTCATCGGAAGCGTCTCTGAGACCCATCAGTGTCCAAACTCACACTGTGCTTTGCACCTCGCACATTCCGCTTGTTTGCCTAAATACGATCACTATGTGGAATCCTACACCTGAAGCCACCGGGGCCGCTTGGCTGCTGCTTTTGCCCTTTCTCACACTTACCGAGGTGGCAAAAATAAATGAACACCTTGAGGAAAGCTTTGCCTCTCCTGACGATGAACTCTGGGGCTAACTTGTGTCTATCTGAACTGTTTAACACTGAACGTTTATCGGTGCTATCAGTGCTGGATTAACACTGACAGCCTGCCCTGTCCTGGAGACTTTACACCTCCCCCTTTGTAGCCTAGAGGACAATTCTAACACATTATCCACCGTTCTCCATGTCAATTTTTAAACCTTCTTGATTTATTTTGAAGATTCTAATTCTATTTTACTTAAGGTTTAACCAATCTTTCTGGGGTTTCGGTGGTTCATTTGATGACTTTATGATTTTAAAGTTTCTTGTGCTTTTTTAATGAGATATGCTTTTGTAAAGGTTTGAACTAACTCTACAATACATGAACCTTAAACTAAATATCAGCTTAAATCACTTGCCCAGACACATGAACAATTGAAAAAGCATCATCTTTGCCAATCAGATAATGAAAATGAAATCCCACATTCTTCCTTTCATTTAGTTAAAATCTACAATTCAACATTCAAGTTTTGGTCCAACAGCCAAACTCACCAATCAAGTAAACCTAGCTTTTTGGAATCTGGTTTATAAAAATAATCCTCAAATTATTTTGATTGACAACTTTTAGGCCCAGAAGGAGAGTACAATGTGCCAGTGAAATGATTAATTGAAAAGTAATCCCATACTCTATCCACATGCTGAGTACATTTTTTTATTCAACCCGTCAAACTAACACAATACCTACAGACATTATTACAGTCTTTTAGTAAAGACTCAGAGTACAGGCCACGGTTTAAAAAAATATTAAAATGTTGTGTGTTATTTCACTAAAGGCCTTTGCAACTCTTAAATCGGCAACAAAATGGTTTGCAAATTGCAACTGTGAAAAGTTAAGTATGAAATGCTTCAAAGTGGTTTTTGGTTCCAACCGCATGACTAAAGATAGGAACCAAATCTTAGTGACTCTATTTTTGTGGCTGGAAATAGCGTCTACCTATTTACGATTCCTTAACTGTGTTTTCTAAATGGTATGTATTAAACATTGACAAATTGTGAATGGTTGCAAAAACAGGTTTTCGCGTTCGTAAATTAGCATCATAGGGGAGCAGATGGTAATCAGGTGCAAACTATGAAAGGAGAGAAAGCTTATTTTTTCACAATGACTGCTCTATGCTCTGACAATGAAGATGGCGGTTTTGCTCCACACCAGAAGGTGAGAAGACAAAGACGGGAGCTCAGATTCAGTCAGTGTGACATTATTGCTGCAGGCTGAACAGATTTATGATACGTATCGGCTGAGCAGCAATGTTATCTTGGATTTTAATGTTTTTAACGGTTTCTGCTAGGTTGTCGCTTCTGTTTTTCTCTTCTGTTAATTATTGCCTCTGTGTTTGTTAGCTGACTGTGCCTGACTGTGCCTGTTTTCATTCGTTTTCCCCTGCATTTCTTGTGCTGTTTTTTCTCTTCATCCCCGCCCACTCCCTTGCCGCCGCTGCTGCCCCTGCGGCCCCTCCCCTGCTGATTCCCAGCTCTCGCCTCCCAGCTGTGAGTCCCTTCCCCCTCCCCTACATAATGGCGGCCGCGGTGCGGCTGCGCTCAGCGGGCGCGCTGCTGGCACGCCAAAGGCAAGCCCGTCTGCACCCATCCGCAACCCGACCGCGACCAGCACCAGGAACCCTGGATCTGCAAACCCCCACTACTACAACTTTGCTGCCCTCCTCGCACTCAACCCTGGGAGAAACAGCAACTGCTAGCGGTCCTCGCTGAACACCACCCACGGCCAATTCTCCTGCCGACACTGCCAACATTCCTTCACCTCCCTCAACCCCGCCTACCGCCGCACCCACGCGGAACGATCACCCCAACGAATCCCTGAAGTGCATCCTCCTCAACGTGCGCTCCCTGCCCAGACACGCCATAGAAATCTGGGACCTCCTCGACACCCTCTTGCCAGATGTCGCCTTCTTCACGGAAACCTGGACCAACACCGCTTCACCCCCTGACATCGCCACCGCAATCCCTGACGGCTACAAGATTCAGAGGAAAGACCGTCCCCACCACCCAGGAGGAGGACTCGCCATCGTACACAAGAGCTCCCTCCAACTCTCCACCTCCGGCACGAGCGACACCCTCTCCAACACCGAACACCATCACTTCCAGATCCAGACCAGCCCCAGAACCACGCTCCAAGGCACCCTGGCCTACAGACCCCCAGACCCTGCGCTCTTTTCACCACCACAATAGCCGACCTCATCGCACCCCACGTCATCGCCTCCACAGACTACATACTCATCGGAGACCTCAACTTCCACCTCAACAACCACAGCGACCCTGATTCTACCACCCTTCTTGACAACCTCGCCAACCTCGGACTGAAGCAGCTTGTCACTACCCCCACCCACAAGGCTGGACCCACCCTCGACCCCATCTTCGCAGGGGACCAACATCCACTTCAGCCACACCTCGCAGCCCCTCTGGACTGACCACCACTGCGTACACTTCTCCTTCAGCATCACCACCGCACGCAAGTCCACCCCACGCCCGCCACGCAGGAACTGGAGCAAGGTCACAGATGAGGACCTCAACTCTACCCTTGTTTTCAACTCCCCCACCACAACTGACGCCAACTCTGCTGCCAGGTAACTACACCACTGGATCTCCAGCTGCGCAAACAAACTCGGTCCCCTCTGCCACTCCGACAGACAACGCCCTCTGAAGGCCGTCTGGTTCTCCAGCGACCTCCAAGTAGCCAGACGCTCATGAAGGCGGCTCAAGAAACGATGGAGAAACAGAAAAACCACAGAGGACCAGTCCACCTACAAGCACGCCATGACTGAATACCACCAACTCATAAGAACCACCAGGAGGACATTCATCAGGAACAAAACCCTCACCAACAGCAGCAACTCATAGGAACTGTCAGAACTGAGGGTCTCTAGTTGGCTGAGGCAGTTACCTTAGTCCAAATAGGACCCTTGCTTCTACTCAGGGAAAGGACGGAGACCCTCTTTGATAACCCCTGCTCACTCCCTGGTAGCCTGGCACGAGCAGTCGTGCTTATCGTCAAGGCAATGTATAAAGTGTTTGCAACCGCACTCCCAGTGACAAAGTGATAACACCACAAATGGACACCACACTGATGTATGAAAATAGCGGTATCTTTATCAAGAAGAAAAATACGGTAGGACCAAATGATAACAATCCAACATATGCGTATTCGTAATATTTCACGTTGCTGGTTATTAGGCCAACAAACACTTGTAGGTTCTTGCGGTATTAATGAGTAGTTCACGATGTTCAAATGCAATCCTAATGCAATGCTATGCAGTTCGTCATGCAGTTCCTATTGTCAGACTAATGCAGTTCGTAATGCAAGAATAATGCAATCCTCAATGAACGTGATCAGGCAGTTCGTAATGCAAGTATAACGCACTCCTTAATGCAAGTAACAAGGCAGTTCGTAATGCGAGAATAATTCAATCCACAATGCACGTAAGCAGGCAGTTCGTAATGCAGGAATAATACAATCCCTAATGCAAGTAATAAGGCAGTTCGTAATGCAGGAATAATACCAGGCCAATAGGCGTGATTAGCACGGGCACCACTAGGCCTCAACCACAGACAACAGTCCTGAACTTCCGAGGGAGGCCCGGTACAGCCGGGCAGGTCCGGGCCGCTCAAGGACTCAGGGCGTCTAACACGATGCAGCGGGAGAGAGACGGCAGCACTCCTGTACTTCTCCTGCACGCGTCCCCAGGTCACATACACTTGCGGCTCCCGACCAGAGTCCAAGCCTTACCTGGGGATGTGCTGCCTCGCTCTCGCTCTCTCCCCGCTTGTCGGACGTCCTGCTGGGTGCTCCCGATGACGACGCAGCTCCGATGCAAGGCGACGCTGTAGCCGGACAGGTTATGGCGTTGCCTTCTTCATTGCTGACGATCTTGGGCAGATTCCTCTTGCGAACAACGATCAGATTTACCTCATGACTTCCTTAGCTTTACGAAATCCTTCAGCACGTTGCGGTTCGGGCCGGGGGCGGCGATGATCTTGATCCGCAGCCACAGTTACGATGACGGCTCGGGCCACAAACAGCTACACAGCAGCGTGGACGATGATTCACGCTGCGGGGGCACTGCAGTCACAGGGCACTTTCCAACCAGCGCCATGGACCCCACGGCAGTCTCAGGCTGCACACGCACATGCACAAAGCGTAGCTGAGACTCGGTTGGGCTCCGGGTCACGCAGTCCCGTGGCAATGCTTACAAAGGTCTCAGGCTGCAAAAAGCACACACACACAGCACCGCTGAGACACACTTGGAAACTTTGATGTTCCTGAGTTTCCACAACAGGAAGCCAGCTCTCCTCGGGTTCTTGGAGACAAGTTACTTCGGGACATAGCACACAGCAAAGTCCTTTCAAGCAGGGAGACACAGCACACAGCAAAGTCCCTTAGCCTCTCCTTAGTTAAATCAGCAAACTTCAGGTCAGCCCCAGAACACACAGCAAGGGTCAGTCCTTTTCTTCAGTCTCTTCAGCTGTTCTTCCTTGGCAGAGGTTCCTTTTGACCACTGAGTAGTTTCAATCATTTTCAGTCTGGATCAGTCCAAAGTCCAGGGGTTTCAGCTCTCATAGTTATACCCCTAAATGTCTTTGAAGTCTTTGTGTTCAGGGGGGCACTGACCCCTGTCCAAAACAGTTCTGGGTGTCTTCCTGCCAGTGGCACTTTCTTCCTTTGATAGTGGCGGTCTGGTTCCTCAATCACTCAGCGGGAGGTGGAGCCATTCTTTTATGGCAGCAGCCCAGGCCTCTTCACATCCAGGGGGCTACTCCTCCTCCCTACACTCCAGAATCAGGTCAGCCTGTTGCTGTCTGACCTACTCCTCCCCTGGGTCAAGACATTTCCCAGATCCTATCACATTCAAATCCAGACAGTCAATCCACAACCAGGCAGAGACACACAGAATTGTTAGAACAAAAAAACAGCCACTTCTAAACACACAATTCAAAAACCACCTTCACAAAAAGATTTGTTATTAAATTGTGAGTTCTGGCACACTAAACGTCACCTTTCCATCTTAAGCCTATGGGAAGATAGGCTGGAAACATATTACATAGCATTCCCTATTCTGTCCTATGGGAAAGATGACTTTGCAACAGTGAAAACGAAATGCAGAGTATTTCACGGTCAAGACATGGTACTCACTTCAGTACATGTCCTACCTGCCAGGTGGGTACCTTGGGCCTACTATAGGGGTGTCTGATGTGCAGGGAAAGGGAGGGGTAAGGCCTGGCAAGTGGGTGCACTTGTCAGGACAACATGGCAGTTAGCAAACTGCGCGCTGGTACTGCAGTGGCAGGCCTGAGTTCTCTCTTTAGAGCTACTTGTGTGGGTGGCACAATTAGTGCTGCAGGCCCACTAGTAGCATTTGTGTTACCAGCCCTGGAACACATACTGCACTTTACTAGGGACTTGACTAGTAAGACAAACATACCAATTATGGACAACTAATTACCATAACACTTTATACAGGGAGCACTTGCACTTTGACACTGATCAGCAGTGGCAAAGTGGCCAAAGCATCTAAGCCAGTAAAACGAAATCCATCACAGCATCAAAAATAGAGGCGGTAAAGGCAAAAAGTCAGGGGTAACCACGCCAAGAAATGCCAGGTCTAACAGGAACTCTTCAACATCATCCAGCAGCTCACCAAACCCCCCAGCGAAGCCACGAACATCACACCGTCCCAAGACCTCTGCAACAAACTCGGCTCCTACTTTCACCTAAAGATCAAGGCCCTCTACGACAACTTCAATGAACAGACTCCTAAAACCACCGTCCCCTCCAGTGACTACAACCAGCCAACCAGTCACCACCGAAGACACCACCACAACCATGAAAAACACCCACTGGGAGCCCCCACAGACCCCTGTCCGCCCCACATTTTCCATAGAGCCGCCATCGCACCGGAACTCCGCCGGACCATTAACGCCACCTTCGAAGCCAGCATCTTCCCCGACGACTGGAAGCAGGCGGGGGTCAAGCCCCTCCTCAAAAAGCCCTTGGCTGACCCCGACCGACCTGAAAAACTACAGGCCCATCTCTCTCCTCCTCTTCACAGCCAAAGTCTCCTAAAAATTAGTCAACAGGCAACTAACTACCTTTATCGAAGAGAACGCCATTCTCGACTCTTCCCAATCTGGATTCCGCAGCAACCACAGCACCGAGACAGCCCTCCTCACCGCGACCGACGACATCCGCAGGATACTCGACTAAGGACACACTGTGGTCCTCATCCTGCTAGACCCCTCCGCGGCCTTCGACACCGTCTCCAACCACACTCTTGCAACCAGACTCCACGACGCCAGCATACAAGGACTCACCCTCGACTGGATCTGCTCTTTCCTCACCGGCAAAACGCAACGGATCAGACGCCCACCCTTCCTCTCCGAGCCTACAGAGATCAGCTGCGGGGTACCCCAGGGATCCTCGCTCAGCCCCACGCTCTTCAACATCTACATGGACTCCCTAGCCGCCATCGTCAGACAGCATGGGCTCAGCATATTATCCCACGCGGACGACACCCAGCTCATCAACTCCCTCACGAAGAAACCCGAAGACACCAAACTCAGCTTCCAAGAAGGTATAAAGGACATCGCTGCCTGGATGAGCGACAGCTGCCTAAAACTGAAGTTGGAGAAGACTGAGGTCTTCGTCCTTGGACTCTCCCCCTCTGCGTGGGACAGCTCATGGTGGCCCTCTAACCTCGGAAACCAACCCACCCAGACTAACCAAGCCCAAAACCTCGGCATCATTCTAGACTCCTCCCTCACCATGACCCGCCAAGTCAACTCTGTCGCCTTCCCCTGTTTCAACTCCCTCTGCATCCTCCACAAGTCCTTCAAGTGGATCCCACCCGAAGCCAGAAAGATTGTCACCCACACCCTCATCACCAGCAGACTGGACTACAGGAACGCCCTCTACGCAGGAATCAACAAATCCCTGCTACAGAAACTCCAGACCATCCAAAACACCGCTGCCAGGCTTGTCCTCGGCACCCCACGACAGGAGCACATGACCCAACACCTGAGAGACCTCCACTGGCTCCCCGTTGGGAAGAGAGTAACCTTCAAACTACTCACCCACGTCTACAAATCCCTCCACAACATCGGACCCAAATACCACAATGAAAGTATCGCCTTCCACGCACCCAAAAGGAACCTCTGCTCCTCCAACCTCACCTTAGCAAAAACCCCATGCATCCACAGAATCAGAGCCGGGGGAATAGTCTTCTCCCACGTCGAAGCCAAAGCCTGTAACGAACTCCGAGTCAACATCAGAAGCTCCCCCACTCTGCACAACCTTCAGGAAGAGCTTCAAGACCTGGCTTTTTGGCCAACCCTGAGCTGCATCCCCCCACCCCAGCGCCTTGAGATGCTCACGGGTGAGTAGTGCGCTTCATAATTCCCGGATTGATTGATTGATCTCATTGCTACATTACACCCAGTGTTGTTTAGAGACACACACAGAACTGTGTATCTCCGTACACACATAGGGCCTCATTTACAATAGAATGGCGCAATGCGGTGCCGCAAGCAATTTTGCAGTGCCACACCACGTCATTCTAAAAGTGCAGGAATGCACCGTATTTACAAGAATACAGTGCATTCCTGTACTGACCCGTCTAAAAAACCAACCTAGCACCAACGCAGGAACCCTTGCGCCATGTTGTTGCATTGCAGGAATTGTTGATTTTGTACAGCAAGGGACACCTTTTTGCACAAAATCAATCAATGGAGGCGATTTCCTTCTTCTGTAGAATGTAGCACACATAGAAAGAAGAAAAAAACAAGGAGAATTAAGGCTATTTCTCCTCATTGCACCTCCCTAACGTCACTTCTGGGGTGGCGTTAGAATCTGATGTATTCCCAGGTTTAAGATTCCTCATAAATCTGTGAATGCTTCAGATTTCATAGGTGTTACATGGGAACACCCACAGCAACACCAATGTAACTCCCCTTTCATGCAGAGTTCTATTTGAAAGGGCCATATATTTACGAAGTGGCTTTGCGTGGCCTTGTAAATATGCTCCTGCACATTGCACCACCAGAGCGTAAAAAAAGTGATGCTCCGGCGGCACAAAAGTGCAGCTAGGGCCTTATAAATGAGGCCCACACTTTGCTGCCTTCATAGCATTAGCACATTAGAGCTATAATGATAGTGAAACACGTCAGGGGTTGCTTATATTCATTTTAGGATGGCTTGGTTGGTATTTTACTAATTCAAAGCTGTAATACTGTGCCTGGAGTGGTAGAAGGCTTTTGTAATTTTACAGCTCGGCATGAATGGCACTGTGCTAATCCTATGCTTATTTATTTATTTATTTATTTATGGGATTTTTAATGCGCAACTAATACCCTAGGGTGTCTAGGCGCAATGAGATTCTCTAGGATACACAAAATTGAGGACAGGAACTTATTGATTAAATAGCCAAGTTTTCAGAGCCTTACGGAAGGCAATGAGTGTTGGTGCTGTTTTAATATACAAGGGGAGTGTGTTCCACAGTATGGGGGTCGCTACCAGGAAGCGTCTATCTCCCCATGTGGCCGTTCTTGTTCGGGGAACTTGCAATAGGTGGCTTGCTGCTGATCTTAGATTCTTTCCAGGTATGTACACCTGAAAAGCTTCCTTTAAGAACTTTGGTCCAGTCTGATGAATGGCCTTGTAGGCGATGCAGAGAGCCTTGAATTTAATTCTGCTCTCCACTCTTAGCCAATGTAGATGGCGTATGGCTGCTGAAGTAGAGTGTCGCCAAGGAATATTAAGCAGAATTCGTGCTGCCACATTTTGCACGGACTGCAATTTGTTCAGGATGTATTTGTGAGTGCTAAGGAAGAGGGCGTTTCCATAGTCCAGCTTCGAAAACACTAAGGTGGTAATCAGTGTTTTCCCTGCCGAAGCGGGTAGGTATGGCATGAGTTTTTTTTATTTTCTTCAGCACGAAGAATGCAGCAGAGACCACCTTGTTGACATGATAACCAAAAGATAGCCTGTTATCAAAAATCACTCCCAAATTCCTAACCTTGACAGCTGGAATCGGGGGGGAGCCCATCTGACTGGGCCACCAAGTTGGAGACCATTCGGGGGAGATCTTACCGAAAGTCATAACTTCGGTTTTCTCTGCATTAAGTTTCAGGCAGTTACTGTGCATCCATGATTGTACATCCAGTAACCCCTCCTGAAACTTAGCTGCTACCACTGGACCGTTCTTATGCACCGCCAGCACAAGCTGGGTGTCATCCGCGTAGGTAGTTAATCGCATCCCATGTGATTTAATAACCCTCGCCAAGTCCGCAACATAGATATTAAAAAGCGTGGGACTTAGCGAGGATCCTTGAGGGACTCCACAGGGCAGTTCAGAAGTGGGCGAGTAGTAGTTGCCCAGATTGACTGCCTGTTTGCGATTAACAAGGAAGGAGGCTATAAGGTCTTTAGCCAGATGACTAATTCCAAGGGCTGCGACACGGTCGACCAAGATGACGTGGTCGACCGTGTCAAAAGCAGCTGACAGGTCCAATAAGATGAGCACTGCAGCACCTCCCGAATCCATGATCTCTCGAATTTCATCCGAGGCCTTTATCAATGCTGTCTCAGTTCCGTGTCCCTTCCGGAACCCGAACTGAGTGTCATCTAAGAGCTTATGTTGTTCAATAAACTCAGAGAGCTGTTTATTCATTATTGCCTCCACTATTTTGGCAGGAAATGGAAGGCAGGCAATTGGCCTGTAGTTGGAAGTGATGGTAGGGTCTAAAGATGGCTTCTTAATCAGGGGTTTAACAATAGCCTTCTTCCAGGTCTGTGGATAGACACCTGTCCTAAAGATGGAGTTGCATATGTTGGTCAGCGGCTGGGTAACCACATTGTGTAGTTGGTTCATTATGGTCGGAGGACATGGGTCCAACGGAGAGCCTGATTTAATTTTGCCAACAAGTGCGTTGACCTGTTCTTCGGTAGCTGACTGAAACTGGGTAAAGGAAGGGTGCTTCAGTGCTGGTTGAATAGTTAAATCAGTGGTTCTTCCTACCGGCTCTTTAGAAAAAGTGGAGTAAATATCCATTACTTTAGTAGTAAAAAATGTGGCTAGGGCGGTACAGAATTCCTGCGAGTTCTCTATTGTGGAGCCAGCTGGAGGACTAGACAGAGAGTTCACCACCTGAAATAACATCCTAGCTGAGTTCTGGGCGTGCTCAATACGACCAGTGAAGAAAAGATTCTTTTGTGTGGTGATAGCTTTCTTATATATAGCCAGAGCACTTTTGTATTCTTGCTTAGCCAATGGACTATAGTGCTTTCTCCAGCGCCTTTCTAAATTTCTACAGAACTGACGCTGAAGTCGCAGCTCTTCTGTATACCACTGGGCAGATGGAGTGGTTCTATTGGGGCGATAAGTTTTTTCAGGAGCAACTTCGTTCGCTGCTTTTAAGATCCATTCCTGAAATTTAATGGACATAGTTTCAATATTGTCTCCGCTTTCTGGAGCAGATGACAGCAAGAGATTTGAGAGATGTGGTATGTCTGCGTTTTTCCACATCCGCGCCCCCACTGGTGCCCTATCTTTGGTCTGAGGGGGTTTGAGTGGTAGCATCCGGATCCTAAAAATAATGGCTTGGTGGTCAGACCAGATCAAAGGTAGTGTTGCTACCAACTCAATGCCATGGTCATTCGTAAACAGGCCATCCAGCGTGTGTCCGGCTTCATGCGTGGGGCCCTTCACCAGCTGCTGCAGTCCTATTGCCTGCATATCAGTAATAAGTTGGAGTGTATCTTTGTTTTCCAAGTTTTCCAAAGGAAAATTAAAATCCCCAAGAATTGTATAAGTCGGGGATTCTATTGCTGATTCCATAATTTCAATGAGTGCAGCTAGAAATTTGGTTCGAGCTCCAGGTGGCCTGTACACCAGGGTTCCTTTAAACGCCTGTTTGTGTGTAAGATTAATAGTAAATGCGAGAGCTTCGCAATTGGTACTTAGAATGGGCTCAAATTTAGCGCGATAAGTGTCCCTATGAATAATGGCTAAGCCTCCGCCTCGCCCCGAGGCTCTATCTTGTCTAGCTACACTGTAACCATCAGGAGTAGCTTGAACAAAGTCAGGGCCAGATGCATCATCTCCCCATGATTCTGTGATGAATAAGATGTCCAGTTCATGATTAATAATGCTCTCCCTAATGTCCAGACTATGTTTGGGGAGAGAGCGTGAATTAATGAGTGCAGCTCTAGTATACTGTGTCGCTAAGCGAGGAGCGCTGGCAGTTATAAAGGGGTGGTCTATAGTATTTGTCACAGACAGGGGAGGTGGCAGAGTATAAGAGCAACCTGCACATGATATGGGTGTGGATAATGAGTGTTTTAATAACGGAAGTACTTGACAAGACATACCCAGTCCTGTGTTCCATTCCTGCAGCTGTGTGGAAGTATAGCGTAGGGTGGAAGCTGTATGTAGGATACCAGCAGGACCAGGGGGAGTGGCCCTGGGCCCGGATCTGGCTCGGACGGGCGCAGACGGGCTTGTCTTAGGCGCGTCTTCGGCGCGCGCCCGCTGCGCTCGTCCGCTGCGCATCCTAGTCGAGCGAGGACTAAATAGCTCTCTCCCGGAAGTGGAGAAGAGCTAGACCGCGTCCCGACCCTGCCCCAAGATGGCGGCTGGTGCTCGTGGTCAAGTGCCCTATTCCCTTCGCTCTGGCAGGTCAGGTAGGCACCAAAATACTGTGCAAATCACGCTAGGGTTAGTGCAATATTAAAAGCATTGTTATCACAATTAAAAAGACGTTTTTTTTAAAATTTGTTCGTTTTTCCAGAATTCATTCAGCTTCTCTCTAAAATTCGTTTCTAACACCCTACAGGGTAACTGTGCAATTTCTAGTCTAAAATAACAACGCTAGTGGGAGTAATCCGTTCCAGTTACAAGAAATAAAGACATTGATAGAAAAGCAGACATTTGAGGTGAGAAAATTTAGAGTTTGGCTGGTGTTGTAGGGTGCTCTATACAGGAGATGCTCTCCATTTAAACTTGGGAACTACCCAGAGTTCTCTTTTTTGCATATATATGCACACATATATATATATAATTGTATATTTTAATCACAATTTCATCATTCAAATAAACGTTAAAAAAATATATACATATATATATAAACATATATTTATTTATTTATTTTTTTTTTTTTTGCATTTGTAATGCGCACAGATACCCACAAAGGGTTTCCCGGCGCCAGGGCTAAGAGGTCAAAACATAGAGGCAGTAACTGTCAAGGACCACAATTATTTATTAAAAAGCCAAGTTTTAACGTTTTTCTTAAAACTGGCAAAATTCTCCTCCTTCCGTAAGGCTAAGGGGAGGGAATTCCAAAGAACTGGTCCCAGATGGGAGAAAGATTTCCCCCCCATTCGGGCCAGTTTGAACCTGGGAACCACGAAATTTGCTCCATTTAAAGAACGGAGATTGCGTGTAGGAACATGGGGCCTAACCAATTTTTGCAGGTATTTTGGTGCAGCTCCTGCCCTGATCTTGAACATGTATGTCAAGGCTTTGAACCGAACTCGGTTCTCTACCCTCAACCAATGCAGGTTCCTCAGATGCTTCGAGATCCTTGCTGTCCTAGGAATCTTGCACAGCAACCTGGCTGCGGAGTTCTGGACCAGCTGCAATCTCCTGATCACGGCTAGATTGGAACCCAGGTATAAGATGTTACCGTAGTCAAGCCTAGATGTAATTAATGCATTGACTACGGTCTTCTGGGTATCCACAGGCAGCATCCAGATAATCTTCCGCAGCCATTTAAGGATCGTGAAGCAGACACCAGCCACTTTGTTGGCCTGCTGTTTCATTGATAATGAATCATCAATGCACACCCCCAAATTTCTAGCTTGGGTAGCCGGGGTGGGGAAGGCGCCCAAAGATGGTGGCCAATGGGTATCCTGCCACAGATCTTTATTTTTCCCCAGGAGAAGAATCTCTGTCTTCTCCCCATTGAGCTTTAGCTGGTTCGTAGACATCCAGCTGAAAATTTCCTGAAGGCCTAGTTTCAGCACAGAGGGGGATGAAGATTCTGAGTTAGTAAGGGAAAAAATAATCTGCGAATCGTCCGCATAGGTCATAAGTTCTAGACCTACCCGCTCTGCCAAATCGGCGAGGGGGCGGAGATACAGATTGAAAAATAGCGGGCTCAAAATTGAGCCCTGAGGCACACCGTGGGGTGACAGAAAAATGTCCGACTGGGCCTGTGAGGACGAGATCTGAAACGTCCTGTTGCTCAAGTAAGATCTAATCCAGTCCAGCGCTGCCCCTCCGACACCATCCTCACTCAGCCTGACAAGCAGTCTGTTGTGTGAGATGGTGTCGAAGGCTGCGCTTAAATCAAGCAGAACAAGAGCAACCGTTTGCCCGTCGTCCAAAAGTCCCCTGATCTTCTCCGTGACTCCCAGGAGGGCAGATTCGGTGGAGTGGCCTGCCCTAAAACCCGATTGGGAAAAATGGAGTAGGTTGTTATTCTCTGTGTAAGTTGAAAGTACACCATGGATGTGCTTCTCCAGTATTTTTGAGAATGCTGGCAGCAGGGAAATCGGACGATAGTTGGCCAGTACCTCTGCATCAGCTGACGGCTTTTTCAGCAGAGGGCTGACCATGGCGCGCTTCCAGGACGCTGGGACGGTTGCCAGATGAATGGAGGCGTTTAATGTCTCGGCAATAATCCCCAAAGCACTGTCGTCCAGTTGGCTCAGAATATTAATTGGGAGAGGGTCACATGGAGAGCCCGACTTGATAGAGGTGGCTAAAGATTTCAAGGTGTCCAGGGAGATGGATGGCCAGGAGACAAGCCGATTTCCTGGTAGGCTTTCTAAGGGAGGAACTTTCCTGTCATCCCTCCCCGGAACATTAATGTTGGCAAGAATAGTCTCGATCTTTTCCACAAAATATGTGGCAAGGTCTTGACATTTTTGAGGGGTCAGGGGACGTGCAACTGCCATAGAATTAGCTCCGGCTAATTCTTTAACTGTGTTAAAAAGGGTCCGTGCTTTATTAGCAGCAGTATTAATGGTCTCTGTTACATAGGATGCTTTAGCTCTAGCACAGGCCGTGTGATAGAGGTTTCTGGCCTTACGATATGCTTCCTTTTTAAGAGGATCATACTGTTTGCGCCATTTCCTCTCAAGTCCCTTACACTTGGTTTTTTCTAGTTTCAGTACTTCCGTATACCAGGGGGCCGGGGGACGATGGACATTCCCTCTACACCTGGTAGCGGGCAGACAGATGTCAACTGCTCTCTCTAGCCAAGTGTGGGTTTCCAGCGCATTTCTTTCCATATCAGCACCCAGAACAGGGAGGGATGCCTGTAACGCGTTCTGTAACTCAGTTAGATCTAGCTTTTTCCAATTTCTCATAAAAATTGGAGGGCAAGCAGAGCCTGGCGAATTAAATTGTTCAAGAGTAATACTAAAAAGCGTTAAAAAATGGTCCGACCAACAAATAGGGTCTGTTTTCAACCATTTTAGCTCCTGTACACTAGAAATAATGGGGTCTAACAGATGCCCAGCTTTATGAGTGGGACCCTCATTTCGTAGAGACATATTCAAAGTATTAAAGTCCTCTAACAGGTTAACAGCTATGCTATTAGATTTGTCATCCAAATGAAGATTTAAATCCCCCAGTATGGTCAAGTTTTGGGCATTCAGAAAGTAAGGCGAAATGAAATTAGCCAAGTTCGCAGCCCAACCACTGCTGTTTCCCGGAGGACGATAAATTAGAAATCCAGAAAACATAAAATTTGGATTCAATGAAATTTAAAAAAAAGCTGCTTCACATCCAGGAATATTTACTGTTTCAAAATCACAATTAAAATCCCTGTTTAAGATCACAGCGATGCCCCCTCCTACTTGTTTATCTCTGTCTACTCTAACAATGGCATAGTTAGAGGGTAAGGCAGCGGCTACATCGGGACCTGCACCATCATGCAACCAGGTCTCTGTTAGAAATAGCGCACAAGGTTTTTCTTCAGCTAGGAGGTGGTAGATATCAGCTTTATGTTGAGGCAGTGATCTACAATTCACAGTGTAGAATGTGAATGTGCGAGAATTTAAAACAGAGGTTTGAGTTGATGGCTTAGGTTTGTGTGATACCTCTGGGTAGGGCTGAACATTTGTAAGAGCAAATGTACAGTGAGGACATACTTGTATACCCGTTAGGGAAGGCTTTAGGACAGAGCATTTACTATTGCTACTTGGGCGCATAGACCTTAACTGATCCACAGTGATCTTACCCGGACTAACGTTTCCTGCCCCGTGACCCGGCCTGGCCCGGACGGGCACAGACGGGCACAGACGGGCTGGTCTTAGGCTCGTCTTTGGCGCAGTCAAAGGCGCCTACCCTGCGCGCCATCGCTGCGCGCTGGGGGCCTCCGAGTGGCTAAATACTCTCCAGGAAGCGGAGGTCTAGAGCGCTAACCGCTCGACACTCCGTCAGGTGCCGCCCCTGTCCCGCCCTCGACAACCGCAATTGGCTAGGATGCCGGTTGCCTCTAAACTACGCGGAAACAGTCCACGGCTCACAAAGAATGTCACTGGTGAGTGCAAGTATGTGCTCTTATTTTCAAGGTGAATCTAAAAACAACATATACACAACAACAGTTTCAATTATTTAAAAAAAAAAGCGAGCTTCAGCTCAGTGTCACTGCACAATGTGCGTTTAAAACAATTATTAGCCTCTGCAAAAGCGAGTTACATTAACAGAATGTTCGTGCTCGGCGCCCAGCGGGGAGTAGCTGCCACCAACTCTTACTGTAGGTATATATATGTATATATATATTTTTTTATCACAATATTTCGACTACATAATCTAACACATCATTTCAATAATAAATGTTCTAAGTGATCGAAACTTCGGCCCGGTTATAACAATCCTAACCCCAGAGACCAGATGAACCTTGGATGACATCATATCTGCTGCTTGCAATTGACACAAAACTATACAGTGCAAGTGATGACAGCTTAAAAACAGCTACAAGTAGTTAAACAAATCTCTAGTGACATTAAGATGGACTTTGGCCTAGGCAAATGTTCAACAGCAACCTTTAAAAAGGAAAGACTGAAACAGACACATAACATCTAACTGGAAGAAAAATGCAGTACTAAAGAACCTGGCAAGTGGGGTGCTTATCAATGCCTATGGAAAGATGAAGTTCCAGCAGACACACATAAAGCTATGAGAACAGAAATCAGCAAAGGTAACCACTGCAGAATAAAACGAATTCTGAAGCGTACTCTAAGAGCGCTGGAATTCTAGACTTGCTGTCGATTGGAACACACTATAATGTAAACTTGATGCTATCATGTAATTTGCAAAAAAAGCTGTGTCCCCCAGGTTGTACATTCCAAGAGCAGAAGGAGGAATGGCCCACGTTGAAATGGACTGCACGCACACCACACTAACAATAGGCCTATCTGCAGGGGTGGTTCCTCTATGGGAGCGTAAAGGGCGTTGACCCCCAACACCCTCTTTAATTTAAATTTTTGTATTTATTGTGGTTGTGCCTCAGCGGTGCTTTATTACAGTCTCCAGTAGGTGCCTGAATTAGGGCGGGGTGGGGCTTTGCAGACTCACATGGGTCACTCGCTGCAGAGGTTGCGTATGTCGAGTTGGACGGGTGCCTTTCACCATTCAGGTCGACATGCACACTAGAGAGACTGCTTCTCTGTGAGCCGGCTGAGGGGAGGAGGATCAGAGCTACAGCTCACCAGTTCTCCAAAGGAGCGCTGAGCATTCCTGCCCAAGCCAATCTTGGCACTGCTCTCATCCTATTTTAAAAATGCACAGCAAAGGAGCAGCGTCTTGATTGGCTCAGGAGCCATGCGGAGGCCTCTAGTCTCGCTCGGATCATGAGGCAGGTAAAGGTGTGAGCAATGATTCTGACTAACAAGATTGCCATGAAGATGAGACTGTGTGAAACCAGGATGGCAAATTTAAAGCTTATGCTGATGCATGAGTGCCCTTTCTTCTTGTGTATCTCCCCTTGTATTCCAGTGTGGCGGTATATACTATGGAGCAGATTCATGTTCCCTGGCGCATCCCTGCAAATCAGCATGGATGCGCCAGGGAAGATGCATCACGCAAGTTTGCCCTTGCGCCACCGCAGATGCGCCGCATTTACAATGCGGTGCATCGTGGCGCAAGGACAAGCAGATACGTGACGCATCTGCCGGCATAAGGTTGGCGCAGCACTGTTCCAACCTACCCTATCCCTAACATGGTGCGTCAAGCCTTACGCCTGCTTCAAGCAGGCGCAGGGTTTTGACGCATCAGCGTTCGGAAAGTGACTCAGTGAAATCTTATAGATTTCACTGAGTCACTTTTCAGGGGCGTTCCTCCGACGGAACGCCCCCCCTGAGTAGAAACGCCCACATGAAACCTGATGCAGGTTTCATGTGGCGCAGGGCTTTACACCGTGACGCATCTCTATAGATGCGTCACGATGTAAATGGGGCGCAACATGGCATAGGGTTTGCGCCGCCGCTGCGTCACAAAAGTGACGCAACGGCGGTGTAAAAGTGGCTCAAGTCTGATATAAATCTGCCCCTATCTTTCGCCCATTTTGCCTCCTCTACCTGCCCCGCTGGAGTGCTTCGAGACTCATTGAGAGAGCTATATTGTTTCATAGGCGCTTTCCCATCTCTGCGTCCTGGTCAGTCAGCCTTGTCTCTCAGCGCAGATTGTTGAAGTCCCTGCAGCACAGCAGGAGCGCTCCCTGTACCCCAACACCAGACTGAGGCCCCCAGCCCCAGCACCACCCCCTACCCCGCTCTCACCATCCATCAGCTCCAGCGGCCCATGCAGTTTATGCGCATGGAGGACAGGAACATAAATATCCGAAAATGGGAACATTTTGTTGTGTAGTAAAGTTTTCGGTGAGGGTAGGTTTTAGTGGACACAGAATAAAGCACTTGGAAATGCATCAGTTAAGATGCTTCTAAAAACACAGGGCCTTGAAAACACCTGAGCTGAACCCAAATTAAGCAGTGTCACACGGGGAGTTGTGCTGCGGTGCAGATTTTTGGGCGGGAATTATTTTTTGTCTAGCGGTACAATGGAATTTATTCTTTTAAATGTCACCTAACTAGTATCAGTAGTTTGTTGACCTCTGCACCTCCATTATGACCTTTTCTACCAATGGAAAAGTGTGTAAGAGAGTGAGTGAAAGTTGTGGCACACACAGGTATGCAGTTGCTCACCCGAACCTATGTTCCTTCCACCTTTGTTCAGGGGTGCACACGTATTTCCCTTGAATGAATAAACAGGGCTGCGGGTGCCCCCCTCAATTGCAGAGGCCGTTTGTGAATCAGGCCTCAATTCTTTAGACCCGTTTCCTTGGCACATGCGGCTGTGGGTAATACTGTACCAAGGTTGAGCATGTGCACAAAGCTGCACAGAGGCTGATTGTGTGCACAAATGCTGTACCTGATTCGGCATGGCGCACAATGCTGGACAATGGCAATTAATATCCAGTCAGGCAGAGAGGGTCAGTGAGAGAGGCCGCTCATCTGCTTCTCGACTAACTGCCTACATTGCGCTGTGCCTGGAAGTGCTGATTCTCACTGTCTTTATATTGCGTGCATTTTAGTGTGCACCATTGCCAATATAGGGGCATATTATCAAAAAACTGCGTTAAAATTATCGCCGCTTTAGCTTCAGAAAACTGCCGCTAAAGCGGAGATAATGGGCTTGATAATATGCCCTTGAGAATTCCCATAGAAGCCCATGTTCTGGTGTCAACATGGGCTTCTATGGGAGTTCTCGGCGGCATATTATCAAGCCCATTATCGCCGCTTTAGCGGCAGTTTTCTGCCGCTGAAGCGGCGATAATTTTAATGCCCTGCTTGATAATATGCCCCTTAGTTGTAATATTGCGTACTATAGTTCTGTGTATGCTTTGTGTCTGATCAGCTGCGGCCCGTGCAGGTAAGAGCAGGTAAGGGCGGTGGGGCCGGGTGAGGGGGGATTTCGACAGACGATGACGAGGGAAAAGTAAATAAATAATTAATTTAAAATCATTGTAGAAATCCCCTCCACTCGGCCCACCGCTCTTACCTGTACAGGCCGCGGCTGTGTCTGATGCCAGCAGTTTACACTTGTTGTCCCTTCTGTGGCAAGGACAAATGTTGGCATATCATTGCTCTGGGCCAGTTGTGCATCTGTGGATGCTTTGCTCTGTGCTTCGGTATCTGCCAGGGGTCAGTGAGGCACACACAGGTGGAGCGTTTAGGAGTCCTGGAATCTGCCAGCAAAATCCAGAGAGCATGCTGAGATTGGAGCTCGGCAGTACGTTTCTTGTGTAGTGGTCCGTCGGCTGCGCTGCCAACTTTGGTGCAGGAAACCAGGGTTCGAGCCTCAAGGTCGCGTCCACATCCTGTGATTCTGGGCAAATCACTTAATCTCCCCGTGCCTGAATATGTAATGTAAATACGGTGCTAATGTACAGCGCTCCAATACCTTCGGGTCGAGTTTGCGCTATATAAAAAATGCACAAAAAAAAAAGAGAGACACGTAAGCACTATCAGGAGGCACTGCAGCAGATATAGAAGTCCGTCTTTCTGTACTGGTTAACACCTACCTTGATACCTCCCTGCTGTAAAGGAAACCTTGCCAACCCTGACCCAGCGGCGACCAGCACAGGTAAGTGCGGTGAGAAGGTGTGGTAGGATGAAAGGGCGGGAAGTTGACAGGCGACAGAATAGGTATAACTAAATAAATAAATAATACCTATTCCATCGTCTGTCGACTTCCCCTCCTGCCGTGCCCCGACCTGCCCCGCCGTGCTTACCTGTGCCAGCCGCCACTGACCTGACCTAATAACAGAAGTAGCTTGTGCTTCTGTGTTTTTTCAACATCCTACTTTCTCCTCCATACCTTTCTCAGGATTGAGGGCTAATTCAGTCTGGGTCAGTCCAGACAAACGCATTGACGTGGGGAGTATATTTTGACATCAGGAGAGATAGGCTGAGTGCAGAGGGGTCTAGACTGAAGGCAGTAAGAGAGTGCAGCTTGTGACAGTTGGTAACAGGAGCGAATCCGCAGAAGACCATTGGTAGCAGCTACCATGGAAGGTCCGGCCCATGATGCTTGCAAAGATATCGCTTGCACTTCTTCCTCCTTCCTGCTCATCCCTCTCCTCCTTACATTTGTGCTTTCTCCCATCTTCATCTTCCCTTTATATTCTCCTCCTTCTAACACTGCCTCTTCCCTGTTCCGGCACCTTTTCTCTGCAAAATTTCCCCTTCGCACTCTAACCTCTCCTCCAATCTCACTATTATCACTTTTTATTTTCTAAGGTTTCTGGGGGGTTGGGGGGCTAGGGGCAGCCCACATTTTCTCAGTTGGGCTTGTTTGCTTTGCTCACACGCGACATTACACACATCCCCAACTTTTATGGCCAACCCATTCAAAATGCACCAGCCGCCGCTGCCTAGCTCACCCAAACAACAAAAGATGCAAGGGTACAGACGGTTTTAGAGTAGGAAACAGAGGATTAACATTCTGCAACTCCAAAGGTATGACATGCAGGCCTTTAATTCAAATAGAAGAAGAGGGAAAAGAAACAATAACACAAGGAAAATGGACCAGTAGAAAAGCACCACTAACTGAAAGACAAACAACTGTTACGGAAAATCAAACAAGTGGCTACCAAACAAGAACTGCAAACCAGGGGGCGTGGCTTTGCGGCGAAACAACATGGCTGCTTGTTAAGGTCTCTCCCGAGCCCCCTTTCCTGCCCCATTAATCCGCCACACTGATCCGACCCTCCGGTGTCAGATCTACACACCAGAGGAGTAGCGGTGCCCACTACTGCAGCTTTGAATGCAAACTGACGTCTAGAGCCGGAGATATCCTGACCGGCGTTTGAGGCCTGCTATCTGCGGAAAGCCGGGGCCTCGCGTGGGTGCGCCTTCCGTTGTGGACGCTGGGTGTGCGGGCGTGCCCCCCGCCCACGGGGAATCTGCAAATCACTAGTGCGAGACCCACCGACACCCATCAACGCCCCGGGCGCTGAGGCGCGGCGCTCCGCCCCGCTACCTGGGGCCTGCATTGCCGGACCGGCCGTGACGGGGCGGGCCCTGGTGCTCGGCCCGGGAGCTTCAACTGGCTGCCTGCGGTGAGTCGATCCCCTGCATCGGAGCTACAGCGGTGCCCGGCCCTGCGGATTTACGCCCGCAGATTCGCCTGGGACCGGGGCCGTGAGGCCGGTCGCTTGGGGCCTTCCGAATGTGGGGGCAGAGACCCGGTGCATCCGTGCCCATCGCAGCAAGACCCAGGTGTGCCGCCGTGCCCCCCCCTCCCTAAGTCAACCCAGGGGGGCCGCAAACCACTAGTTTGGAGTTTGTCTGCATCGCGCGCGCCCCGGACCCTGGGGCATCGCCATCCCGCACTCCTAATTACGCGGCCTTGCACGCCGGTCCTGGACAGAGGGGACAACTGCACATACCGTGAGGAGACCCAGGAGGGCCTATACTTGTGAGTGAAGAGCAGGCGCTCCCAAATCTTCGCGCTCTCATTGTACCAGCAGCTGGCGGCTGCATGTGTCTCCCCTCACCTTCCCACCTCGCCTCCTTCTGGCTCCTCCAACTGTGTTGTTGCTGTTGGTCTGCTCCGCAAGGGGAGACACTGACTTTTGTGGCCTCGCATTCTGTGACCTACGTACCGGACACTTCTCACGCCGCGCAGACCGTCCTGGGGTGAAAAAGACCCTCCCTGCTCACGGGGTGTGCGTGGGTCACTGCAGGAGCCAACAAAGTTGCCGAAATAGTGATCTACGCCCCAGGCGCTCCCCATCAAGAAGTTTTGTTTGTGGACCCAAGTTCGCGCACTGGCGCGACGGATCTGAGGCCCACCTCCCCCCCGGGCTGACCCCTGGATAGCGCCGGGGGGACAGGACACGCCATACGGGCGGCGCTACGGACGGAGGCACCATTGGCCCCAGACGCATCCGGAACGCCATGCGGCCTAAGGGTGGCGCCGCGACCCAGACCAACAAGCTGGACCAGTATACAGTAGCCAGGGCGATGCCGCAGCCGGGAGGGGCCGCGAGGGAGGCTGCAGGTCCGGTGGAGCCTACCCTGACGTCCATAATGGCCGCAATCCAGACCCTGGGTACAAACTTGGAGACCAAAATGGATAAGATTACGATCGAGGTAAACCTGCTCCGAGCTGACCTGGGGAAGACCACAGACAGGTCCAAGACCAATGAGGTGGACATAAAGGCCCTGCGGGACTCGGAGAAGCGGCTAGAGGGCAGGGTCAATGAGCCAACACCGGCTGATGGCCCTGCGGCTCGACGACCAGGAAGGTAGGGCCCGTAGAAGCAACATCCGCGTGGTAGGGGTGGCGGAGGGTCTTGAGGGGGACTGCGTGGAGCTCTTTCTGGAGGACTTGATTCTCACCCACCTGAAACCCAAGCGCCTGTCTAAGCTCTTCACTGTCGAGCGGGCGCACAGAGCCCCGATCCCAAGGCCCAAGCCGGGGGCCCCGCCACGGACAATCATAGCAAAAATTCAGAATTACCGGGACCGCGACGCTATCCTCCAGGCGGCGAGACAACATGGTGATCTACAGTACGAGGGGGCCACGATCCGGTTCTTTCCTGACTTCACGCTCCAGGTCCAGCAGGAAAGACGCTCATTTCAAGGGGTCAAGGCTGCGTTGCGTGAGCGTGGGATCAAGTACATGATGTTCTTTCACGCCAAACTGAAGATTATAACCGGCGGAAGGTCCCTCCTCTTCACCTCACCGGCGGCGGTGCAGGAGTGGCTGGACGCGGGTGAGACGGCGGAGGCTCCCCGGCGGGACGACGGCTAATGGAGGGGCACAGGGCAGCCCTCCCCGGGCTCAGCGACAAGACAAACGGATGGGGGTGAGCTGTCCCAGCGGTCCTGGCGTTCCAGGTCGAACAGTCCCCGTTGGGACTCACCCGCAAACGGTGCAGCCAGATGAGCCCGCGAAAGCGCTGATGAGAAGACGTCGGACAGTAAAGTATAATGTATGGTTTGACTGTGAGACCTCACGGCCCTCGGGGCGGTGGGACTGCCTGCCCACGTACGGGACTGGCTCCTTGTTTAGAGGTGGCACCATGGGTCTGAGGGACTTGCGAATTGGGGCACCACGGGCGGGCGGTCGGGAGGGGGCTGGCCCACGGACTACCCAAGTAGAGTTACTCGGAGGCTCCTCCGGGGTGGGGTTGGGCGACAGGCGCTCTGCTAATTGGGGTGGTGGGTAGTTCAGAGCCCACGGAGCAGGGGGCAGGGAGGGGGGGACTGTTTCTTGCAGGGGGGGTAGGGATGTTGGGGTTCGACCCGCCAGGGGGGAAATGGCTTGGTCTGTTTGTCACTCCTTTTGTCCTGTACACTCTATGCAATTGTGGGGTGGGAACCAGGGAGGGGTGGGAGTTTGGGAATTTTTACGGTCACACGAAATGTGGTAGCACAAATGCAGAGGGGGTGGTGGGACGAGACACCCTGATAAGCGACAGTCATGGCTAGGAGATGGGAAAAAAGCTTGAAGGTCCTCAGTTGGAATGTTAATGGACTAGGGGACAAACTCAAACGCACTATTGTTCTCCAATTCCTCAAGCGGCACCAGCCAGATGTGGTGCTCCTGCAAGAGACGCACTTGATGGGGAATGTCTGTAAGGCACTGAATAGATATGGATACACACTGGCAGCTCACTCAGGTTTCACCTCTGGATCGAGGGGGGTAGGGATACTCCTGCGTCGTTCGCTGCCCCTCCAGGTAGACCTCACCGAGGCGGACCCACAGGGTCGCTTCACGGCGGTGTCTGGACGTTGGGAGGGCCGCACGCTTAACCTACTCTCGGTCTATGTCCCACCGGGCCTCCAGGCCCGGGCCTTTACAGACCTGGGCATTTTCCTCCTCTCCCTTCCCGAGGGTCAGCTGGTGTTGGGAGGGGACTTCAACGCAGTGACATCGGGAACCCGAGATAGGCAGCCCCCCAGAGACCTGCCCCAGGGACAGGGGTGGCTGGCGGACTTTCTGGAGGCCTTCGGGCTTACGGACGTCTGGCGCCTGCTCCATCCCACCGATAGTCAGTTTTCTTCTCGGGGGCGCATCATTCCTTTTCACGACTGGATTACATCCTCACCCTGCTGCAACAAGACATGCTTGTGCTGGAGGCAGAGCTCCTGCCCAGAGGCATTTCTGACCACTCACCGGTTCGTACACACATTACATTTGGGGCTAACCGTGAGGGAAGCAGGGCATCAATTAACCCTTGCCACCTAAAACAGGAAGACACTAGGAAGCATGTTTCCAATTCCATCTCGCGCTACTTCGAGGAGAATGTTGGGTCTGTTGAGTCCCCGGTCATCCTTTGGGAAGCATTCAAACCCGTGGTCAGGGGTGAGGCGCTTTCGGTTATAGCGGCGAGACAGCGGGAGCGATGGTGACAGGTCGCGACACTGGAGGCAGATTTGGAGGTGTTGGAAAGGGAGGCGCCGAACAGTGGGGACCGGGAGGCTAGGCACGTGTTGCAGTTAAAGGCGGCAGAGTACAAGGCACTGGTGACCCAGGAGGCTCGGACGATGGCTCAGCACAAGTTGGGCAGAATATACGACCAGGGCGACAAAGCCGGGAAACTTATTGCCTGGCTCGAGAGGAAACAACAGGCCAGCAGGGTGGTGCCAGAGTTACGCACAGAGTCCGGGAGAGTCATTACTGAGCCCCGAGAAATAGTCAATCAATTTGCTAGGCACTACCAGCAGGTCTACACGCGTGGGTCGGACAGGCCGGAGGAGGATTCCGTGAACCTCCTCACCGACATATGCATGCCCATCCTGTCAGACTCAGACCGAGAGGCTCTGGACAGCCCAATTACCGAGCTTGAGTTGCAGCGAGCGATAGGGGACCTCCGGCCCGGTAAGGCGCTCGGCCCCAATGGCATCCCGATCGAGCTATACAAGCTCCGGCCGGACGTCACTAGTAAGCACCTGAAGCTCATGTTCGACCATAGCAGGGACGTGGGGAGGCTGCCCAGGGATCAGCGCATAGCAACCATAGTGGCAATACCGAAGGAGGGGAGACCCACTGACTCCTGCTCATCATACAGACCGATCTCGCTTCTAAACGCAGAGCCCAAAATACTGGCAAAGACGCTGGCTAATAGGCTTCAGTCGGTGCTCCCTTCATTAATCCACCCCGACCAGTCGGGGTTCATGCCCCACCGAAACACGGCCCTCAACATCAGGCGGCTAAATGAGGTATTGGGGCAGCGTCACAGATTGCAGGAGGACGCAGTGGTGGTCTCCTTAGACGCCACCATGGCCTTCGACACCCTGGAATGGCAGTATATGTTTGCAGTTCTGCGCAAACTGGGCTTCGGACCTCAATTCACAGCCTGGGTGCACCTGCTGTATGCTGAACCCTTGGCGCAGGTGCTAGTGAACAATAGGCTGTCAGAGGTCTTCGCGCTGGGAAGAGGGACGCGGCAGGGCTGCCCCCTTTCTCCCCTTCTCTTCGCCCTCTCCATGGAACCACTCGCGGCCTGGATACGGCAAGCTCCCGCTTTGAGGGGCATAGCATGGGCGGAGGGGTGGGAGGATAGGATATCCCTCTACGCCGACGACATACTCCTTTACCTCTGTAAGCCGCGAGGATCGATAATCGTTGCGCTCGACATACTGGCTAGTTTCGGGCTCAATTCTGGATTCCGGGTCAAATCGCATCTGTACGTCCTGCGAGGGGACCCCCCGCGGCTACCAGACACCTGTCCTATTCGGGTGGCAGAGGACGGATTTAAGTACCTGGGAGTGTATATCACAGCTAACAAGGCACTGCTGTATGAGCAGAACCTTCAGCCGCCGCTCCACCGGCTCCAACGGGAAGCCAAATCATGGCAGCACCTGCCGCTGTCCTTGCTGGGCCGAGCGGCATTATTTAAGATGCTAGCGATCCCACGGTTTCTTTATGCGCTACAAAACTACCCGGACTTGGTTCCAAACGGCTACTTCATGGCTATCGAGGCCGCACTGCGCGACCTCCTCTGGGCCGGGCTGCCCCGGATCTCCCTCGCCAAGCTCACACTGGGCTGGTACGATGGAGGAATAGCCCTCCCCGACATCCGCAAGTACTACTGGGCAGTCCATCTCTCCGCGATCAACCAAGGGACATATGGAGACGGTAACGATCCAGCATACGGCATGGACAGATGGCTGCTCCCAGGGGGGAACTACGAAATAGCCCTTTATTCCAGAGGAGGTGTGCGTCGCCTCACGGGACCTACACTCCACTCGGTCCAGATCTGGCACATCGCACAGAAGAAGCTCGGTTGGTCGGGAGTTCTCACGTTGGCCACGCCACTCTGGGCCTCTGACAAATTGGGTAACCTGGGGCGAACCAAGGGATTCCGCAACTGGGACTTGATCGGCATCTCCCAAATTAAGGACATCTGGGGCCCGACGGGGATCCGCACATTTGCCCAAATGCAAGAAACATATGAGCTGGCGCAAACCGAATACTTTAGATATTTGCAGGTGCGTCACTCCCTACAGACCAACATTCCACCTGAGACCAAACTGTCACAAGCCTCCCCGCTTGAAGATAGATTGCTAGATGGTCACCTCGCGGAACACGCCATATCCCTCACTTACAAAAAACTCATCAATAACCCCCCCGATCCGCTCAATCCCCTTCGAGAAAAGTGGGTAGCCGAAGGGCTGGAGATAGATGACGAGGAGTGGCTATATGCCCTGGCTTCCCCGCGCGAGGTCGCGATATCAGCCCGACTGCGACTTATCCAATTGAAGATTTTGCATAGAGTTTACATCTCCTGCACGAGACTCCACTCGATGGGGAGGGCAGACACGACACTCTGTCGGAGGGGGTGTGGTGGTACGGGTACCTTCTTCCATGTGTTGTGGGGCTGCCCCAAGATTCAGAGGTACTGGCGAAGGGTGGTGCGATGCATGGAGGAGGTATGGGAGGTGGAAATCCGCCCGGAGGCTAAGAGGTGCCTCCTTAATATATGGGAGCCAACGGACCTGCCACCGAAGGGGAGACTATGGGTGACACTTGGGCAGGTGGTAGCGAAGAGAAACATTGCCAGGCTCTGGGGAAATCCTACGCCACCTAGGCTGTAAGATTGGAGCACTGATATGGACTGGTGCATGCTGCAAGAAAAAACTGTTTACGTGGCGAGAGGGTGCCCGCGTAAGTGGGTCGAGGTGTGGTCCAAGTGGAATGAGTACAGGGGGGGCATCTGTGAGCCTCCCTCAGTCACACAGGAGGACCCTGGGGATGTGTAAAATCCTTCTCCTCTCGTCGCTTCGGGTGCTCATAGAAAGGCGTGAAGATACACCACCGAGACATGCAATTCAGAAGGGGCCTGAGTGCTGACTGTAGTTTGGGGGGGAAGTGGGGGGGGGAGTTTGAATGTTAGACCTCTTTACGCCTGTTGGGGCACTCTGCTCATGTTGTATAGGGGTGTTAAACCACAAAATGAGACCTTCAACTGCCTTCACTTCGGTAGGGTACCCTTGCATTCGTTAACGCCGCCGTACCCCCGGGTTGACGGCACAGGGCTGTGTATCATATCTGCAAAAGTATAACCTTCGCGGCCGGCCTGTAGGGTTGTAGGCCTTTGAAGCTGTGTACTGTGTAACTCTGAAATAAAGGTCTTAAAAAAAAAAAAGAAAAAAAAAAAGAACTGCAAACCACAGATGAGAGGGTTATGCAGATGCGTCTGCATGGTTTTTGTGGATGACTGAAAGAATATCGGAAACAAAAGTATAGTGTGGACAGAATATCGTGTCAAAAATATCAAGGGCCAAAATATTGAGAGGGTTAAGTGGAAACAGGTCAGTATAGATTTACTATTCTTAGCTCCACATCTACGTACCTTGAAGATATAGTAATATTGTCAAGGTACATACACGGGGAGCTATCCGTAGTAAAGCTTTGCTTTCCTTCACAATATTTTTGTCCGCGATATTCTTGACACTATATTCTGTCCCATGATATTTTTGTTTCCCATATTCTGTCTAAACACCCTTTTGGCAGCTCAAAATTCTGACAAAAATCATTCCTTACATCCCAAATAAGTTGAGGTCGTTGCTGGCCAACTCTGCAGTCGATTCATGCTTGGTCTGTGGGAATGCTTGCTACCTAGGACTTCCAGTGAATGTGACATGTACGCCGCAGCGTATTCAGAATTTTGTGATGTGTTTTATTTTCAGAAATACAACTCTGACACTCGTCATTCCCTTCATCGGCTCCCTGTTGAGAGATGGACTGAGTTAAAAGCTTTTTGCTATTTTTATAAAGCTTTCCGTAGTATAGATCCTCTGTTCTCTCAAAGATTGTTCCAAAGATATATCTGTGTGAGGATTATGAGATCAGAAAAACTGTGATTGTTAAAAATAGTTTGCCTTTTCAATGGATGCTCCCTCTTTGTGCAATGCACTCCCACTATATCTGCATGAAAAGGAAAACCTCTACAGTGGCGGCTCCTTCGCTGAAGCGTAGGAACCTCACCCAACTGCTCTTTGAGCAGTGCAAAAAAGAAAATGATAAAAACAAGACGTTATTATCATTTTATTTTTCTGTGCGGGACTCAAACCAGGTCGGGGTGGGTCGGAGCACGCCAGAGCAGAGTGGGGAGTGGTTTGCATTCCCTAAGTGCGCATGACTGTTTAGCCAGCCCTCACAGTCATGATACTTAGCATGTTCTCCACCTGGCTGTGTTGCACAGCCCGGTGGACAACATGCCCAGGCCAGTGCCGGACTGGCCGTAGCAGGCACCGGGCAATTACCCGGTGCGCCGCACAGGTGGAGGCTGGTTTTGGGCCCCTGTGGGCCGTTTTTGTTACAGGGCCGTTTTTGCTGCAAAATCTGCCCTGTACCAAAATCAGCTGAAAATCCGGCCATGACAAAGAGCTCGGCCGCACCCCCAATGTGGGGGGGGGCGGGCGGCAGAGCACTTTGTCAGGGCCGGTTTTGGTTCCCAGTCAGGCCCTGGCCCAGGCTCCCAGGCACTGCCTGAGCAGTCAAATAGGCTGCTCAGACCAATCACAACTCTGCTAATGCAGCGCTGTGATTGGCTGGGAGAGTTTGGGAGCCTGGGTGCTTAAGGTGCTGCCATTGTTGAGTGAGGACGGAGGAGATGCGTGCATTGGCAAAGGTGAGTTTATTTAATTACATTTTTCTTCATCCCCGTCCGAGGCAGCCTCCACTGAATCTCTATGCTTTAGATTTGCAGTTTTAATAACACAAACTCAACCCAAAGGTACTGGAGTGCTTTACATGAGCACCAGTTACGTTACACAAGGACACATTAATGTTTGGCAGGCATAAGGAGATTAAGTGATTTGCCCAAAATATCAGGAAGTTGAGCCAACGCTGAGACTTGAACCTGGTTCCCCAGCTCCAAAGTCAGCAGCTCTGGCTCGTACGCCACATCCTCTTAGCATCATAATGCAATGAGAAGTGCGCTTTAGTGCTTTGTAGGTTCCGCCTGCCCAGCGCTTTCGCTGTGCTTGAGAAACCTATTGTTTTTAATATACATCCCGCCTAATATTTTTCCTGCATTCTGATTGGTTCCTGAGCATGCCACTTACCTTTCCTCCATTTCTATTGGCTGTAGCATATTTTCCTGCATTTACCAATGCTTGTTCCTCACCTGCTTCTCTTATCAGTTTCTTGCGGCCGAAATACTGTTAACATCCACTTTGGTGGAACTATATTTCCATAAAGTTTTGTCTTTTACTCTTGCAGCATGTTTATATAACAATGTATCACCCAGAGGGATTACGTCATTTGCATAAAATCACAGGATGTTGCGCAGCGCTGCCTAAACTGGAACCGGGATTCCCCGCTCTCGAGTCAGCAGCTCTGGCCACTGCACCACATCCTCTGCACTCCCATGTTATCTGTCAGGGAGCTCTTTCCTTCTCCCAGACGATGACTGCTGAAAACAGCTGTTTATTAATTACCTAAGCGAAACCGATGCATTACCGATGCTTGTCAAATATCCGCACACTCACAGATGCTGGCTTTATGTTGCAGAGTTGGGACAGGAACTTAGCTCCCTCCAGGTAACTTGTATATGTTTTGTTTTCAGGGTGCTTAGCAGCTACAAGCACTTCAAATGTTACATTCCACATTTACCTGGCAATAGTCCTGACGCCCCTTGTGGGCTTGTGTACATAAACATGTTGACATAACCCATAAGACATTAAGGGGTGCATAGAGTTTTCCCACAGTTTTCCACCTTGGGATAGAGGGGATTCATTAAAGTTTTCTTCTTGCTCCAACACAACTTTATTGCAAAGGTCAGACAGATGATGACAGGACACACTATTAGCCGTGGTTATGGTGTTTCACACAGTAAGTGTACACCCCTACAATAGGTGGTAACAACAGTGAGTTGAGGCTCTATATCCTCAGGGTATGGACCTCCCTAGGATAAGACCGGAATGTGTCCAGGTACCAGAATCCATTTGTCATAATGGTAGAAACTTAGGGGCTTATTTACAAGCCCCTAGTGCTGTGTCACTTTTTTTGACACACCGGCGGCGCAATCAGTGCACCTCACTGCTCCATAGCTACAAACTGACACATTGTATCCAATGCGTCAGTTTGTAGACCTCTGCGTCACATTATACCTGTGCCATGACAGGAGCTGCCCTGAGGGATGGTCTCTCTCTCTCTCTCTCTCTCTCTCTCTCTCTCTCTACAGAGAGAGAGAGAGAGAGAGAGAGAGAGAGAAAGATATAGCTGCTGGCTAAAGCTACTGCCTGGTTGTGGGACTCTGGTTGCCTGAGTCTGTATGTGTTTGTGTATTAGTATGGACACGAGAATTCAAGGGGAGGGGCTTGTGACATAACAGAGCCACCCAGTGCACAGAAAAAAACTGAACATCGCTAAAAACCACAAATAATAGGCATTCTAGAATCTTCATTTGTTTGATGATGTCAGATGGGGTTTTGAGATCTATTGCCACTTCTTTAAGTGTAACTCTTGTGGGTTGTGTCAGTGGCATGTTGCAACTGTTTGTGCCCGGATGTGCGGCGTGAGGCCCAGCCCCGGGAGTGAGGTTAGGAAAAGGCGACCTCTTAGGGTGCACATGTGATGGGCCTTATACGATTCGGCGGCTTGCCGTGGTTGGCTTGGCTGGCTCCTCAGGCTGTTGCATAAAGTAGTTCTAGGAAAAGAGTGGCTTACCAGGTTAGCAGGGTCTGCCACTCAGGTGGATGGACCTCTCATATCTGCTCAGATGGGGTTTACTTAGTGGTGTTTCCTAGAAAATAGCTTTTAGAGACAGTTTGGTGATACAAGGCCACCTGAGGAAGGTAAAGGAAGATGCTGGTGAGAGACTGGTACCATCATGCCTAAAATCAGTGAGAGAGGAGAAAGCAGGGTTCCCATTCTAGACTGAGGAGGGGTATCTCTGCATGCAGAGCTTGTTGGAAAAGGAGCTCCCGCCGTTTGACCCCCTCAGCCAAGGTCAAAGTAAGTAATGCCTAAAACTATTCACTAGGAAGGTGATAGGGACAAGAAACCCAGGGATATGGCCAGGTCTAAACTGGGGTGGCATGGTGAGTCTTTTGCTTTCTCGCCCTAAGTGCGCCGGGTATACCCAGACGTGGGTCCCGGGCTCACTGTGCCACTGAATTCAAGCTATCCTGGCTGATGGGGGTGAAACCCTGAAACCGGTCTTAGGATGCTTGTTTCTGGTCCAGGGAGGACCTGGCTTGGCAGTTTGGGCTGGACTGTTCCCATGAGGCACAGGGTCAAGACTGATTTTGCATATCACCAGGTCTAAACTGGGGTGGCATGGTGAGCAAAAGAATGATGGATAACCCAGATCTCTTGACTGGGGGTGAATGTTTTGATTTGTTCTGCATTCCGTCCATCAATTGTGTGTCTTTTGCTTTCTCGCCCTAAGTGCGCCGGGTATGGCCAGACGTGGGTCCCGGGCTCACTGTGCTGCTGGATTTAAGCTAGTCTGGCTGATGAGGGGTGAAACCCCGAAACAGGTCATAGGATGCTTGTTTCCGGTCCAGGGAGGACCTGGCTTGGCAGTTCAGGCTCGGCTGTTCCCATGAGGCACAGGGTCAAGACTGATTTGCATATGGCCGGGTCTAAACTGGGGTGGCATGGTGAGCAAAAGAATGATGGATTTAACCCAGATCTCTTGACTGGGGGTGAATGTTTTGATTTGTTCTGCATTCCGTCCATCAATTGTGTGTCTTTTGTCAGCTAAATTGGGAAGTTAGCAAGCTTCTGAGAAAGTCCTGCAGGAAGAAGGCAACGCCAAACTATCCTCTGCAGGTGGTGGGACAATGTTGTCTTTTCCTGATTATAGCCAAGGGACAATAAGAGGGAAGCAGACGCTGGAAGCAGTTAAACAAAACAGAGCTGGTCAACATGGGCTGAAGACCGTGTTGTGACACAACATACCAGTGCCACAGCAATTGGCAAGGAGAATGCATTTAAGTGGAAAGAGAGAAAGAGAAGATGCTTTGAGCGGATCATATCACTCCCACATTAACGGGATATCGCCCATTTTCCATTCTGCATGGGAGGATCCCTTTCACTACGAATAATCAGAGGTGGATGATGAGGAGTAAGGTATTTGAATGGTCACCTGATGTTGAAAAAAGTAATATTCTTAAGCCAGAGCTGAAGTACAAAAGTCGTATGATGAGAGGAAGGGTGTGAAGGAAAGGAAGTAGAAGGGGAATTGTGTTCAGGTTGAGAGGCCTGGTGAGGTTTGCATGTAGGATAAGATGTTTTCTGATCCCTTAGAAGTTGTAGAGGTTTGCACCAATGAATCTAAGTTACGTGATGGGAGAGTACGACATTTAAGTAGATTGTAGATTTCTAAGGTTGGGTTGAAGGCTTTGGGAAGAGAAGCAGTGGCAATGGAAGGCAGTACCAGGAAAGAGTTTACTAGTTGATGGATGAGGATAATGTCCGGATGAGTGAGGAGGATGGTGTTGTAGAGAATTCAAGTTCTTCCTATAGGAACAGTGACATCGGTGGTGAAGGGGCACAAGAGCAACATGAGGAGCGTTCTTGTAAGACCTTCACAGTTGGATGATTTTGTTACTATGTAAAAAATCTCTTCCGTTATTCCTTGTAAAGTAAACCTAATATTTTTTGTATGTGTATCATGTGGTGTGTTGGTAAGTTTCGTTTCCATATTTTAGAGAGTTATGCTATAAAATAACTTTTACTTTTTGATTATATGGTAAGGGGAAGATGTGTTGTGCTGTGTAGTACCAGAAGCTAGGCTTGTGCTCCGCATTATTGTACTGTGTCACTGGTGACAATGAATTCCTGTTTAGAATGTTCTATTAAAAAATGCAATCAGGGGTGGTTGACTTCACTGATGAGTGGCAGCACCGGGCTGGGTAAAACGGAACTTCAACATCCTTCAGCTGTCCTTGTCTTTACAGGCACCCAACCGAGTTGAGAGAAAAGGTAAAGAGGCGACTCCAGAACCCATATTTACTAACATTTTGCACAGTCGCTCGCACAAACACAAAACACAGTGTTAATGTACTACATTTATTTTTTCGAACACCTATGCAACCTTTAGTAAAGAAAAGGTGCATATGTTTACACAAGTAGATTTAAACATATGTTTTAAAGCAAAGAGGAAGGAACCTGACTGACAATAGTGTTTTGGGATGAGTTTAATGGGTGTTCAGTTGCTGCATAAGGTCTCCTACTGATTTAATTTTTGGATGTAAACCCATCTTTTACTGGTGTACACACAGGCCACATTACAGTATTACAGCTGTAGGCGGCCCTCTGTTTTCCATGAAGTACCTGTCCTGTTCTTTAACCCGAGGGGTAGAGTTTTCTGCGTGTTGCTTTATGGAATTCCTTTTAGTACTGATAAGTAAACCAGTACTTTCCCCTTCTTCTTAAATCTTCTCTCTCACCTTCCATTCGTACTGTGTTAGGTATGGGAGGTAGTCGATAGTACAAAATTCGAAATTCTAATTGGATGAGGATCATATATTGTTTGCTGAGGAATCTTCTATCCCCTGTGATTTTCGAGAGTATTTTTTGTTACCTGATTCCTTTTAATCCTTAATAAAATAATTGCAAATTTAAACTAAAGATAGAAACATATACCTCAACACCTGGCCTGTGGGGAAATTTCCTAAATTCATCACAGAACAGCCAGCATTTGTGCCCTTCTGCTTCCCATTTCATTCCCTAGTGGCCTAAAGTGGACATCTATTAGGGGTAGCCACTTGCTTGCTACCCCTGATCTCAGAAGTTCATGAAGGCAGTGGGAGGAACAGAGAGATATCAATGCTGTCAGAGCTATTCTGTGGATTCCACCCCGTAGCCTGACCCCCCAATCAAGAAATGTAAAGGGTGGGCTAAGGGTTATGTTAACAAGGGCTGATGGCTGTGTGATGTCACTTCCTGCACCCCCGATATTTTCAGAATCGACATATTTGGGAGTGTTTTCAAGGCGTCCACCCATAGGACTTTCTGACAAGCTTTCCATGACTCAGAGAATGTATTTTGAAACATCTTACGTACATCACCTACCACCAGTGCTATCTGAACTGCCCAGTCACGGGTAGGCTAAGGGTTAAACCTTGTGATGTTAGCAATGGCTGAAAAATGTGTGATGTCACTTCCTGCAACCCAGATATTTTCAGAATCGACATATTTGGGAGTGTTTTCAAGGCGTCTGCCCGTAGGACCATCTGACAAGCTTTCCATGAATCAGAGAATGTATTTTGAAACATCTCACATACATCACCCTGCACCAGTGCTATCTGAGCTGCCCAGTCAGTGACGAGAGCCCAAGCAGAGGAAGAATTACATCACCTAGGGGTGACCACTGAAATGTGGGACTCCTTGATAACTTATTTCTCTTTTTGTGTAAAAGCACAGGCTGTTATCGGTCTCCAGCTAGGAAACATGTCAGCGTGACTTCTGAGCAGAAGAGATCAGCATTCTCGCAAAGACAGCCACCCTTCTGGAACATTCTGGAAGTGGTCTGTGGTTGGGCAGGAGTGGCTCTTTCCTTTCCATTCACGTTGTTACAAGAGCCTGGACGTGACAATTCGTAATCGGAAACTTTGGGTCTAAAGCGGGCAAATGTGGAATGAGAATACTCTTCTGACTCACTGATAAAAAAGAGAATGTGGCCTAGGGGCCAGAGCTGCCGACTTTGGAGCTGGGAAACCAGGTTTGAGCCTCGACGTTGGCTCAACACCCTGTGGGGCAGATTTACAAGCACAACACCATTGTGTCACTTTTGTGATGCAGTGGCGTCGAAAATAATGTGCCACTATGCGACAGATTTACAACGTGACGCATCTAGTGAGATGTGTCACGTTGTAAAGCCCTGCGCTACATTATACCTGCGTCAGGTATAATGTATGCAGAGTGGGCGTTCCGTCGCAAGGAAGGCTTGTAAAAGTGACAATGTGAAATCTACAAGATTTCACGGAGTCACTTTTACGTCCATGCTGTGTTAAAACCTTACACCTGCTTGAAGTATGAAAGTGCATTTTAATAAGATCTGGACCTGCATACCACAGAATATTAGCTGCACTTACATGGTAACAGTAACTCTACTTGAACAGCATCACTGGCAGTTGCAAACCTGGTGTACTTTATTAATAGCTGTATTTATAATGTACTTTATTAGTACCTGGACAATTGTAGCTGCACTTTAGTGTACTTGAATGATAGCTGTACTAGCGCATCTTACAATGCAGTTGTCCTTATTTAGTACTTTACCAGAGCACTAGAACACAATAGTAGCCATATAGTACACTTTATTAATAGCTGCACTTGCATAGTAGCTGCACTTAAGGTGTTCTTCAAAAATAGCTGTATTTAGATAGCAGGAAACAGAAGATGCACTTATGGGTGCTTTTCAATAACAGGTTTATTTGCGGGGCACACATTGGTAAATGCAGCTATACATTTCTTTAATAGTAGTTTTACTTGCATAACACACAGTACTAGCTGTACTCGTATGTCACTATAATGGTAGAAGAGCTGGAGCTGTACATAAGCAAAGGTCAATAAAGACACATTTCACGTTTCTGGCCAAGATGGGAGTTTGCAGAGAGGGATGTTTAAGGAGGTAAAGGTGAACTAATGAGTGGCTGCTAGACACTCGGCTGGATTCATTGGTACAAACCGTTCCATTGCTGGGAACTTGGATGGTTGCTGGTTTTGACCTAGTTTAAGATTTTGAGTAGATTGTCGTTGCAGCTAATAATGCATGTGCTGATGCCACATACTTTGAAATGTTACAGCATGTCAGTCCCTTTTCTCCTACAGGATTTTGAGATTAAAAAGTCGCAGGTTGTTTTTTTTGTTTCTATCAAGGGAAAGGATTATTTCTTCTCATGTTTCATATCTGCATGGATCTGGGAGAGTGTGGATGCGCAAATTGTGTTTGTTTTGTTTATGTCGCCGAATGTATATCTTACTACAGTTTCAGTGTGTGTTCTTGTGGTTGCTCAAGAGGGAGGATGTATGATTTGTGCCTTGTGGAATAAGGGACTTTTGTGACTGTCAGTGAAATGTATGTGTGTCATTGTTCTCAAAGTGAAGTGGAAACGTTAATTCTGTCTCATCCGTAAATCCGTTATTCCTGTTGTAAACATTCAGCGGCAGATTTACAAGAAACTGACTCATCTGTAGAGATGCGTCAGATTCCCTGTGCCAGCCTGCGATACCCTTGCGCCACCATGGATTTACAATACGGTGCACCATGGCGCAAAGATTGACAGGTGCGTCACAAATTCTGACGCATTTGTTATCCCAAAAGTCACACATTGCTGGAGTCGTGTAGCAAGCACGACGCAACTTCAGCAATGCATGTGGAGGCCTATACTCATTGTAATGCATCATTACGCCTGCTTCAAGCATCCATAAGGTTTTGATGCAGTGGCATCCTAGAAGTGGCACAGTAAAATCTTTTAAATTTCACTGCGTCACTTCCTCCAGTCTTTCCTGCATGGGAATGCCCACCCTACATACATTATACCTGACGCAGGTATGATGAGACGTAGGGCTGTTAAAACGTGATGCATCTCCCTAGATGCGTCACGTTGTAGATTGGCCGCATTGTTTATGCCGCCGCTGCGTCACAAAAGTGACGCAACTGCAGCACAAACGTGTCACAACGGGCTTGTTACTCTGCCCCTCAGCTTCTAAAATGCATAGATATGTAAATTCTGACATCAGTCGACCTAGCCGAGACAAACACTGTGGACTGGCAAAGAGGAGCTGGATGTTAAAGTTTGGTGTACTTACTCAGGGAAGGTCAACATTACTCCTAATCTTTCGACAGTTTCTACTCACATAGGATGGTCATGAGATACTAATGAAAAGCGCTAAACGTGAAGAAATTCAGGGCCAGTGTTACTAAAGGCTGTACACGTCACAACACACACACAAAGTGTTTATTTGGTGTTTACTTTCCAGCTCAAACTGTGCCTTTTTCAGAGCAGAAAGGGCTTTGTGCTGCTTTGCACGGTGTTGTGTAGAATTGCGTCAAGGGGGCGATACTGGGGTGATACTTTAGTGGATCAATGCAAACACCCATAGGTTTTCACACAAAGTGCTATCTGCTAAGATAGCCAGATAGGGCTTTGTGTCAAAAACTAATGTCTACTTGAAGCAGGCGCTAGGAAGGAGAAATAGCAGCGGTTCTCTAAAAACCCCTGCATTCCATATGTGCTGCAGTGCACGTGTATAATCCCACTACAGATCAGCAGTGCACACCTCTGCAAATCTGTGAGTTTTGCCAGGCAGCTTGTTTGTGTGTAAGTGCAGGGGATAACAGAAGCAGCAGGCCAATCTGAGTAGATATGACTCTTTGCTGCTTTTTCCCATTGCGAAACTCAGCACAGAAAATGTGTCCCTCAGTTAAAAGGTAGCTCTTCTTGTAGGACAAGAAACACCCCCTCCCCAAGGCTAATCTTTCACGCAAGTGTTGGATGTGAAGTGGTGGAATAACAATCAAAGAGTGTCTTGCGGTGTGTTTTCTTGGCCTCAAGACAGGATATCAAATGGACTCCGCCAACTATTATTTTCAGTGATGTTTCCTCGTTGTATTCTCTCATTCCATTCCAGAGAAAAACATTGCTTTTGTAAAGGTATCATGGTGACCAAGTCTCTGCTGCCTAGAAGCTGGAAGTCCTCATCAAATTGGTCAATTGGCAATTGTATAATTGAGATTTCTAGCAGGAATCTGGAACTTCGTCAGGTATCCCAGGCTCGGGATGCACCACCGTGGAACTGAATTTTATGTAATCAGCAGTTTTGACTCCATTTTAACAATTTTTTCCATTATTTTAATCCGATGTATATTCTTTCGTTAATGTTCCAAACAGCAAGTCCAAGAAATAAGTTCAATAAATACCAATCCAGGCTTTTCTATAACAGCGCATGGGGTTCATCATCTCCCATAAATCAACATGGAAAGTTCCTACCCAGTGCATTTCGGGCCACTTGCCTCCGTCAGGGGTAGCAGGAATAAAAACAAAATCATATCTGCATAATAGAGCACCGTTTTGCACGCAGTAATACAACAAGCGCAATTTGATCAAGTGTCAGTGAAAGTTTATGCTGATGTGAGTTTATTATTACCCCTGACGAAGGGTAGTGGCCCGAAATGCATTGGGTAGGAACTTTCCATGTTGATCTATGGGAAATGGCGAACCCCCAAGCGTTGTTAGAGAAAAGTCCGGGCATTTTATTGAACTTATTGCCTGAACTTGCTGTTTGGAACATTAAAGAAAAACTATACATCAGATTAAAATAATGTAAAAAATGTAAAAAATGTGTTAAAATTGAGTCTGTGGGAGACTTAGCGCCCACCTTCACAAGTAATGCCCAACCTCCACAATTGATTATATTTTAAATATTGAGAACTTAACTAACAGGGTGGCGGAGCGCAAGCTTAAAGTCACATGGTATAGTGATCATGCGGCTCTGATTTGCGGGTTGCGGCTTAGAGGGTGAGATACATCTTACTCTAACATATATTTTAAACCTTTTTTTGGATAACAAAAATGGTATACAATGAAGTGGGATAAGCTGGATCAAAATACATTTCTTGTCCCTATCTTGCTTAAAACCAAGACTGAGGTGGCCCTCTGTCTAGATCCAGGGGCAGACCCGACTACGATTAAAACCTCTTTTGTTGATTTTATGGCTAGCATTATACAGTCATTGAAGCGAGATAATCGTCCACCCAAGGCCCATTACATAATCATCCCTCCAAGGGTTTGATTTGACATGAAATGCACTAGAGCCCTTTCAGACTTTCATAAGGTCTTACGCATCAAGCCTAGAGTTGTAAAAGATGTGACAAAAAGGCACAAGCACTTAATAAGAAGGTTCTCATAGTAAGGAAGACACTCATAAGGGAGGAAGTGTGGGAGGCCCTTCAGATGGTTAGCATACAAATAGATAGTGCAGCGCTTTGGAAGGTATTTAATGTGCCTTACTTTAGGGAATCTTCTGGCCCCACTCTGGATATTCATATCCAAGACGATAAATGGGTGGACAATTTGTCCAGTATTTATAGCACCCAGTGTTTGGGACCAGATCCTTGAGATGATGGGTAGGGAATCACCTTACAACAGGTGAACCCTCTGAGTTTTTAAGTAGAGGAAGTGAAGAGAGCACTGAAGGAAAGTAGGAGGGTCAGGTCCCCAGGCACAGACAGGGTCCACTTGATGTGTTTAGTGATCCTTTAGATTTATGGGTAACACTGCTTACCAATGTTTTTAATGCAATAGCTAAGTCAGGGCCTCCACCTTCCTGGAATACCTCTGTGATAATTTCTATTTGTGGGTCTCGCCTGAGCCAGTGCATACGCTGCCCTGGCGAGAATTTTAGTTAGTGGGCTTCAAAAAACCCGACCACAGCTTTTAGTGAGGCATAGAGCACGCGGTTACGCGCACAAGCACGCGCGCCTCGCTCCGCCTCCGCCTCTTCGTCTTCCTCTCCTTCAACGTTCCTCCTCCTCCCCCTCCCCCACCACAGAGCGCATCTGGTGGCTATGCGTCTTGTTCAGGTAGGAACGGATCAGTGTCTTTCTGAGTTTTGTGAGCACCGAGTCACTCCCTGCCTCTCTCCTTCCCTCTCCCTGTCTTGTTTGAATTTGCGGTTCATTGGCTCGCCGACAGAGCTGCTCACGGACCTCACACTAAACTCAAAGCTGCATTATTTCAAGAGGGCACACAGACTTTAGAACATCTCAAATGTGTTGCACCCCTTTAAGGGTTCCCTTTTAACTCCCCGAGTACCTCCTATTGAGACATATCCACGTTAAATGTGTAAGGTTCCACACTGCAGAGAAGTTTCTTACTGGAAAGTGGTGTTTCCGGGGCCCTGGAGTGCGCACAGACATGTAACCTGGAAGTGTCTCATACCTGGGATATGCTGAATAAATGAGACAAGTAGATATAGGGTTGTTCAGGAGAGATATTCCGTTCCAGGCCCTCGGAGTATAATACCCAAAACCCCGCGTCCATTTCTTGTTTTGGTTGTTGGTCATAGTACGTTTGTTGACACAAAGCCGATGAAAGACCTCGCGTGAAGGTGGCCACCGGTCGTTCCGTGTTTCTCTCACTGATGGACCTGGAGCTTCATCAGGGCTCTCTAAAAGGTTTCAAGCACACAGAACTTCTCCCAGTAGAAGGTGTCCCGTGGGAATGTTGTCTGCAAAACGGTATGTCTGTGCACATGTAATGGCCATTCCATCGGAAAAGACACTGTCTGTAAATAACAGTGCACTGCCGCACGATGCTTTAGTTACATAAAAAATAAAAAAATGCCCACCTCATATCTATTAAAGCTAGGTGGGCTGTGAATGTTTGTCGTTCTAAAATGTTTTTGTGTTTCTGAAATGTTTGGGAAGGACTGTTGTACCTTCTGAAAGCTGCTCTTGTTTCACACATCTGTTCAGTTATTTTACACATTAATTTGCATCGGACATCCAAATAAATATTGCCCGTGCCAGTTGTTTGTGCTAAGATGTCACAGTCTGTGACAGAAAGCACAGTGAACATGTACAACATTATTTTAAACTTGCATCACACACAGTATAAGATAGGCAAGTACAAAATGGGCAAAAAGGTTTAAGATAAAGTGCTTCGAAAATGCAGATTTAAGTAATACCTACCTGTACATGGTGCATCTTTTTTATAATTGTATTTTAAAAGCACACACTTCACAGCTTAGCCGGTGGTTCCCTTATAATACCTCTCAAAAAATAAATGCGTCATCAGAAAGCTTCAAGGGATTCCATCGATTAAAGCCAATAGGGCTTCCGAGGGACCTTTAAATTTGCAGATTAACCTGTTGTGCACGTTCACAGTTTGATCAGGCAGCGGCACCCAGGCAAGAAGGCTCTGTCTGCACCTCCCACAGGAGACCCCCACCATACCTTACACTGCAGCTGAAGCAGTTCAACTCGTGGAATTAACCGCCCCGGGCGGTTGCCTTTTCATTAAAAAAAAGCATTGGCTTAGCCAATAGGTCTCGCATTTTGGACCTTATAAGAGTTTAGTTATCCAGCACAATATCCTTGGTGCAACAACATCAGCTGTTGCATGGCAAAACACTTATAAGGGCCCAAAGGCGAGACCTATTGGCTATTCCAATTCTTGGTAAAAAGGGTGACAAAAATATATAAGCCCATATCCCTTTCAGAGTCCATGGTAAAGGGGATGAGGTGGCTCCTTTTGCAGAGATTTGAGGACGGGACTATTGAAAATAACATTTTAACAGGCACACAATATGTCTTTAAAAAAGGTCTGGGCATGACCGATCAAGGTATGAATTTGTCACTAATCATTGAGAAATATACCATCACCAAACTGGCTCTATCTATATTTCTCTCTTTCATGGACTTATCAGCAACTATATAGGGATGCCAAGGTCTGAGTACAGTATGGGCGAAATGATGAATGCTCAAAGCACTTTAATATTAAATGGGGCATAAGACAAGGGTGTGTACTCGTCCAATTCCTGTTTTCGCTGTACACGAACAGAATAGACACTGTTTTAAGGAAAAGAGCATGGGACATACCTTATATTGGGACTCAAGCTCTTCCCATTCTTTCAAATGCGGATGGCACGGTTTTAATTGCGAGAAAGGGGGCTCGCGCTGTTTAATTGCGAGAAAGGGGGAATGAAGGGGTTTTAATTACGAGAAAGGGGGATGGCGCGGTTTTAATTACGAGAACGGGGAGAGGGTTACAAGGGATGATTGATGGGTACATAGCTTTTATGCTTGGCCTTGATCTTCGAGTGAAGGAAAGTAAGGCTTTCACAATGATCTGTGGGGTGAGGCTAAAGATAAGACCTGTTCATATTATTAACAATTTTAAAGTATGTGAGACTACTTCCTTTTTGTACCTTGGAATTTTATTTGGTAGTAAATATACCTAGAAACCTTTGATTACCAACAGGACTGCTATGTTTGAACAGTCAACAAATGGCTTGCAAAGATTCATGAAGATGCTAGGCACTAAACCTGTGAAGGAGCTATTAAAAATATACAAATAGCAAAAGTGTTTCGATTGCCACTTACGGGGCAGACATTTGGGGCATGGTGAATGCACAAGGAATACAGCAGATTGAAAACTCATTCCTAAAGAATTTGTTGGCAGTTCCTCGTAGCTGCTCGAATACTACAACCCATGATGAATTGTGTGCCACTTACATTCAGGATAGGATTGGTATGGCATCCCTTTTATTGTGGCACCTGGTGTAAGGAGAGACAGGCCTTAATAAATGCCTGCAACTCCATGCTACCCTTGATATACCATGGCTGGCCTATGTTAACTCTGTTTGGGGCATATTATCAAGAAACTGCGTTAAAATTATCGCCGCTTTAGCGTCAGAAAACTGCTGCTAAAGCGGCAATAATGGGCTTGATAATATGCCCTTGAGAATTCCCATAGAAGCCCATGCTCTGGTGTCAACATGGACTTCTATTGGAATTCTCTACGGCATATTATCAAGCCCATTATCGCCGCTTTAGCAGCAGTTTTCTGCCACTAAAACTGCGATAATTTTAACGCCATGCTTGATAATATGCCCCTTAGTGAGGAGATCGGGCGCCCGGAGCTATTTAGGGCACCGGAATCATGTGATAAGGCCGGATTCTTGCCTACCTGGTTATCTCCAAGAATCCTCACAGGTCGCCAGGATCTTTTTATCTGCCAAATAGTGTAGAAGGGATAAACACAATTATCAAAATATATCTACGACAATTCGACTTCATTTGGAAAGGACCACTGACTCTGAATCTAAAATTTGTAAGATTTGATTACAATCAAAAACATCTGAACATACAAACACCTCAATACAAGGTGCAAAAGGTAAACGGGCACTAATACAAAAGCGAGCCTACGCAAAATTCTCATTCGGCTTAAAACAAAGAGAATCACCGACTCCAAAATCATCAAACAGGCAATTGTAAGACCAATATCTAAATTGGGAATCATTAGTCAAGGACGGAAAAAAAACGTTAATCTGTCCCTACACTAACTCTAAGATGACATCCCTACTTATTATTCCCATCCCAGGCAAGAGAATCAAGGAAAAGGTGTCAGAAGTGAAGACTCCCTTAAGAAGTACATTCACTTAGTCAGAGCTCATTCTCAGATGCTCCTTCTAGCTTCCCACCCAAGTCTCATCTGCTCAACCCACGGGGCACTGTCCCTAATACAAAACACCTAAATCGTAGAACACGCCCTCGGCACACCTCTTCGGCCAGGTCTTACTTCGGTAGTTTTCCATCGAAGTTGTCTGTCGTCCAACGTCCGTTAGCTTGACCTTGGGTCCCAGGCACCTTGCTCGGCAAAAGTAACTATTTCACATTCCAATGCACTCCCCTGTTGGCTTCTCACAGCATCCTAACTCCTAAAACAAAGATCTAGTCTCACTAGTGAGCTAAATGTCCTTGCACCTGCAACAGAAACATGGGAACGAAAAGAACACTTCACGCACTAAGATTTTACATTTCCCTGTAACCCAAAGCCTTTACCAAGGGAATCATTTTCGGCCTACAATATTAGCTAACATAAGAATTGAACAGGCCTTCTCTTTAACGTATATGCGATCAGGCCTTTACAAAAATTAAACACACTATTAAACCACACTCTAAGCATTAGTTCATTATTTTCATATGCGTGAATAAGCAACCTACACGTAGAACTTTAACATGGCACACGTTTAGCCTAATACATTGCGTTGTCACAAAAGCATTATTACATTTCTAATCACCTATAGGTTAAACGATTACATCAATACCTTTCTATGGCACTTCTAAACATACATTGATTAATATGCGGGTGCTGGCTAACGGTGAATATGATGCACCCCTACAAATGTCAGAATCTTATGGCGCTCTATCAGTTCCCCCCTTTGATGACAAATGTCATCACACCATCACAACCTCATTCCCTTGGAGAAGGAACCGACCTAAAGAGTGCTTGTTGCCATTCTACTCTGTCGGAACCTCTCCATTCTCTTAAAATTCTGGTATTGACTGTCCGGCAGTCTAGCCATTCGCCTCGCACTCGCTCTAAGAGCTCTTTCAACTCTGTTTCCTCTGTACCACTTACAGGCTCTGATGAGACCCCACAAGCAGATCACACAAACCACAACAATAATAAGAGGCTTCAACACAAATCCAAGGAATCCTTTTCCCAAGCTTGCAAACCAACTTCCCACACGACCAAATCCCTTTCCAATCTTTTCCCACACCCCCTCTTCAGTCAAATCCGCAATCTCCTGATAAATCGTAGTAATGTTGTCTATATATTTCTCCAGATCTTTGTTGTTATCTGGAATATACGTGCAACATTCCTGAACTTTCAACAATTTACAGACTCCACACTCTTTTGCCAATAATACGTCTAAAGCAAGACGATTTTGCAAAACCATAGTCCTTATCGACAACATCTCTCCATCTACCAACAACAAAGACCTCGCAGTATTCATTGACAATTCATCAACCACAGTCGCCAACTTTTTTATCTTCACATCATTTAAAACCACACCCAAACTTGGTATCATTGCTCCAAAAATATCACCAATCACTGCTCCTGCACTTGCATCTCTCCGCACTTTAGATTGATGTCCTGTCTTCAACAGATTCAAATCTTCCGCATGATAAATGTTCAGAAAAATAATAGCCAAGTTACATGTACCATACCAATTCGCAGGCAACCTCACATAGGCATTCCTTCCGCACACAAAATACACAGTTGGAATCACTTGCACCGGACCTTGCAAAAAGTTCTTAGCAGAGTCCTCCATAGTAAAGGTATGGTCACACGTACTCTGCCCTACCGAGACCTTTTCATAATAGGTCTGAGGACGTCTCACACACAACTTCCCCTTCTGCATCTGATCTAGCGCTATGGGTCCATAACTCCCCTTAGATCTGTGCACTCTCTCCTCCTCGGTCCAATCTACTGGACTCTCTCCTGTATTTCGTGTCTGTGTTAGTTTTCTATATCTATCCTCTATCTGACCAATAAACTTCTTCTATGTCGGTGAGCATAAGCCAAATCCAAACTCAAAGTCGGTATGAAATACTTCCGAAGTCTGTCCTCTGACTTATAATAGTCGTACTTATTCAAATGCTTATAGGCCGGTACTTCAGGAAGTACTGCATCGTAATTGGAAAAAAAATACTCAAACTGTCTTCTCTCATAGAAGATGCTAAGCAACAAGCTGCAAGAAATCCCATAGGTTAGTGGAAGGTGATGGTATCTAATACCCTCATCTACAGAAGAAGGTAGCTGCATGCACACATAACAATCTTTCGCATCCATTGCATCAACATACTCATACAACAGCTTTGCATAAGCATTAAGCTTAAAGTCATTTCTAGACAGATCTATGTGAAACCTACTACTCTCTTCAAGTATCAAAGCACTTTGAGCTCCTATAGTAACCCCTTTTTGGCTAGAGGTGGTAGGTGTAGGTGTCCCCTGTACCTCCCCCTCCTGCTCATGAGAAATGATATAGGAGGCTACCACTATCGCAACTATAGCAGCTATCACTACCCCTAAAAGTGTACCTATCACTAATTTAACCCTACGATGGGTTTTTCCAGCATCTGCCATCTTTGCAAAGTTCTCAGAATTTCAGTTCAACAGCAACATGTAAAAAGTCTCTTTCTCATCCGAGTATTGCTTGTCAAACCAGTTCACACAACCCCTTGAAGCTGGAAGTCCCCTAGCAATTTTCAGTTCCTTATTTACACAGTCCACAGAAAGACTTCCCTAGCCCTCTTTCAGTCTCTTGACGAAAGTCCCTAACTTTATTCTTCTTGCGCTCGGGCCTAGGTTATCTTCTTCTTTGGGACTTTTATATAAAACAAAGGATTTACTTTCAGTCCAGAACGATATTCGCTCCCAAAAGCTCTAAAACTCCTTGCAAAATTTCAAGGCAAAGTATCACCAACTCCTGGTGTGGTGGTACAATAGCAAAAGTCGGAAAAACCAGCATCTCCAGAATCAACTCATGAACTTTACTCAGAAGCGGTGGATTCGGAATATTGAGGGTCAGTATTCCCTCGATTTCCAATCCTGGAACTCTCAGCAACACTTCTATTTTCAAGTTTGGAGAATTGCTGATCAACATCAGGGATCTCAGCCTCCCTGTGCTCGGTGTGCCTGGCATCACTCACAGCGTATGTCCACTCTGATGAGGCGTACCTTTGACACAGCACTCTTACTCTCCTTGACCTTCTCAGGTTAACTCGAGCTTGCTCTTCGTCACTTTGCTCAGATTCAGACGTTTCAGAAACTGAGGCAAGATCTCTTCCAGGTGCCAGTCTCAGGTTTACCCGTCTCTGGTTCACGGGCCAAACTCTCTCTGCTTCTGTGGCACTTCTGCTCTCCCTTCGGGTACCCTGTGCACTACATCCTTCTTCAGCAGAATTTGAGTCTACTCCACCCACAGCGACACTTTCTCCGTGCAAGCCGTCGGGGCTTCGGCTTGCACATCCCCTTTCAGCTCGATCTAGTGCACAACCAACTGCATCAACAACCCTCACAGCTTGACTTGCCCTCACAGATGGCTCTGCCACCTCAGCTGGATTTTCATTCATGAGAGGGGCTGTATCTTCCAAGGGTGTTGGAACTCTGCGGGTATGGGAGGCATGCACCCAGTTCGGCAATCCCCCACACTTCACTGCCGTGTTCGTGACCAGTATTACTTGGTACGGACCATGCCAACGAGCATCCAGGCAACTCTTCCTCACGTGTTTGCGCACAAGTACCCAATCCCCTGGGCATAAGTCATGGCACAGGTCACTCGCGGCTGGAACAACTGCTGCTTGCACCTGCTGAGACACAGAACGGACTACGTTAGCCAGGCCTTTACAGTAGTCGAGAATCAAGTCATCAGTGATGTTAATCAAAGCAGTGGCAGGTATCGCTGTCAATCGCATCGCTCTCCCCATAAGTATCTCGTGGTGCGACAACCCAGTGCTCCTATCAGGAACACTACGAAGACTCTTGAGAACTAAGGGTAGTGCGTCAGGCCATTTCAGTGATGTCGAAGAACACACTTTTGCCATCCGTGCTTTCAAAGTTCCATTAACTTGTTCCACAATCCCAGAAGCCTCTGGTCGATAACTGCAATGCAATCTCTGATCCACATTTAGGGCCGCACAGAGCAATTTCATGATCTCACTATGGAAATGTGTCCCTCTGTCTGACACCAAAGAGGTCGGGAAACCGAACCTCGGGATTAGCTCTCTCAGTAACAGCTTAGCTACAGTGAGAGTGTCACTTCTGCGTGTTGGGTAAGCCTCCACCCATCTTGAAAAGACACATACCACAACTAAGATGTACCTCAACCCATTGCACTTTGGCATCTCAATGAAATCCAACTGCATCCTATTGAAAGGCCCTCCTGATCTCCCAATGTGGCTCAAAGTCACAGCAGTTCTCTTTCCTGCATTCATCTGCTGACATGTAACACACCTCTGACACACAGCTTCAGCTACTGCACGAAACTTCAGATTGTACCAGGTCTGTCGAAACACTCGCATCATCGCATCGCTACCAAGATGTACAGCACCATGTATCAATCGTGCCATTGGGTTCAACAAACATTCTGGCAACACAGCTCGTCCATCGTTCGAAATCCATACATCCACATCTCCCTTCTCACATCCAGCTCGTATCCAACTGTCCCGCTCCTGATCAGTAACTTCATCCTGCACCCGTTTTAGCTCCTCCCATGTATCAGCCATGGTCAACATCATGCTGAGATCGGTTCTTTCTTGGCTCTTTTCTACATGCCCTTCAGTAAATATGCATCCTTGCTCTGCACAAAACCGGGCAACTTCATCCGTGTAGCTATTACCCCGCAACACGAAATCATCCCCCTTGCTGTGCACAGAACACTTGACAACTGCGATTTCCTCTGGACCTTGCAATGCTTCCAACAATTGTCTCACATATTCCCCATTTCTGATGGGTGAACCAGAAGATGTCATGAACCCTCTCTGTGACCATAACTGTCCAAAGTCATGCACGACACCAAACCCGTACTGACTATCGGTATAGATCGTTACCCGAATCTGGTCAGCAGCCAAACAGGCACGGTTCAAAGCAATGAGTTCCGCCACCTGTGCGGAGTATACTCCCTCTAAACAAGCGACTTCAACCACTCCTGTGATGGTACATACAGCAAACGCTGCTCTCAGTCCACCAGCACTGTCTCTTAAACATGAACCGTCCACGAAGAAAATTTTATCAGAGTCTGGGAGCGGCTCATCAACAATGTCTGGTCTTGGTTTGGTGCACAATTCAGTCACATCGAGACAATCATGGTCCTCACAATCTTCATCATCTACATTTGGAATAGGCAACAACGTGGCAGGATTTAAAACAGAACACCTCTTCAAAGTCACATTCTCTGCAGCAAGTATAACTTGCTCATAGCGAGTCAATCGATTGTTTGTGAGGTGCTGTGTTTTAGTCCTGGTCATCAACTGTTCAACAGAATGTGGCACATAGACTGTAAGCGGATGACCCATTACAATGCTCTCACATCTTTCAATACTAACACCTCTTGCAGCAACGGATGTGAGACATCCGTGCAACGCAGAAGCTACTGGATCTAAAGTAGCTGAGAAGTAGGCAACTGGTCTACGGACACCTCCATGACTCTGAGTCAAGACTGCCAATGCGCAACCTTCCCTTTCGCAGCAGAATAGGGCGAATGCCTTATTGTAATCAGGCATCCCCAAAGCTGGAGCACAACACAAGGCTTCTCTCAGCCTCAAAAATGATCTCAAACAGCCTTCGTCCCATGGTACCGGATCACTCACATCCTTACGCGTCAGCCTTTGTAAAGACTTCGCTCCGCAGGAGAAATTGGAAATTCATTGGCGACAGTAGCCAACCATCCCCAAGAACATTCTGACTTCTCTCTGGGTGGTAGGCACAGGCATATTCATAATAGCTTCAATACGGTCTGGTGACACCTTTCTCCTGCCTTTCTCAATTCTGTGACCCAAATACTGCACTTCACTTAGGCAGTACTGTAGTTTGCTCGGAGACACCTTGTGTCCATTCTCTGCCAGATAATTCAGTAGGGCAATGGTATCGATCCTGCAAGCGTCTTCAATCTCTGACGCAACGAGCAGATCGTCGATGTCTTGCACCAGAACGGAGTTCTGCGGCAACACAAGACCTTCAAGATTCTTTTTTAAGATCTGATTGAAGATAGACGGGCTCTCCGTATACCCCTGTGGGATACGACACCACGTTAACACACGATTCTCCAGCCGAAAAGCAAAAAGAAATTGGCTCTCCTCATGCAGAGGAATCAAGAAGAAGGCTTGACACAAGTCAATCACTGTAAACCACTCAGCTTCACAAGGAATCTGAAACAGGATCACAGACGGATTTGGTACCACTGGACAACATGGAACGACTATCTCGTTAATTTTTCGCAGATCTTGTACGATCCTGAACTTCCCATTTGGTTTCTGTAGTCCCATGATGGGTGAATTGCATGGGCTACCCATGATCTCCTTCAGAATTCCCTGCTTGATCATCGACTCGATTACAGGTTTGATCCCTGCAATAGTTTCAGGTGACAAATTATACTGGGGCGTCCTAGGGAACTCTACATTTGGCTTAACCTGGATTTTCACTGGGTCTACACCTTTGACCAATCCGATCTCTTCTCCACTAAGGTCCCAAACATCAATTGACAAGGAATCCCTCAGGTCGAGTGGAAGTTCTTCCACTGTCAATGCTGGATACAACTCTATGCACACACGCTGATTCGCAACCTTAAATGTCACATCATCATCCCTCGTCTGCACTTCTACTCCCTTTGGGGTACAATAAATGGTGCAATTCAGCTTGCACAACAGATCTCTACCTAACAGGCAAACTGGACTAGAATCGCACACCACAAACTGGTGCCGATCTCTGAAATTTCGGATCTTCACCGGAATTGGCCCCGTCAATGGACTAGTCAGTTTCTTGTTCGCTACACCAACGACTTGGATTGACTGTCCCGAAAGGGGTAGCTCAGGGACTACTGCAGATCGTACAGTAGACCGAGTAGCACCAGTGTCAATTAAAAAGGTTGTAGGGTGCCCATCAATGTCTGCTTCCACAAAGGGTCCCCTCTGATCTACCTCTAAGATTGCTCCAAGCGCGCAGTCCTCTTCCCCTCTCGGGTACGGTCGTGCCAACGGGTCTGGACCATATTCCTCACTCCCTTCAAACATGGGCATCTGTAGGTAAGTTCGGATTCCCTGTTGCATATTCTGTATCCTAGGCGGTTGAGGAACCTGCACCTGCGGAACACCAGACCCCCCTTTGACCATCTTCGGTCGAGTCACTGTAGGGACCATGTCCGCCACAGCAACCTGAACTATCTCTCCTTCTTGCTGTATCTGATTCAATGGGTTCAAAGGACACTCGCGTTTCCAGTGTCCGACCTGGTGACAAAGATGACACGCAGTGGTCTTTTTCAATGTCGCCACATCCATTCCTGTCTTAGGATCAATTGACTTTGGTCTTCCCTGACCTTGAGCATTCGGATTTCCTCCTTGATTATTTCCCTGTTTTCTTCCTAAAGTCCCTCCATTAGGCTGTCCCTGAGCTGTTTGCATCTGAACAAGCATCAAATTGTCTTTCAACTTCCTATCTATCTCATCCCTACAGTACCTAGTATACCGTAAAATCTCATCTACTGGCTTATTCTGCCAACAAATCAAATGCTGTTGTATCATGAGACTAACTTCTGGCCTCAATCCCAACACAAATTTCGAAACAAACTGTCCCATGTCCTTCGTGTCTAACACGTCCAGTCCACTGTACTGTTTAAAAGCCTGTAAAAGTCTCTCATAAAACTCATGCACCGTCTCTTTTGGCTCTTGCACTGTTCGATCTATCTTCACCCAATCAATGTCCTGAGGTGAGATTTTCGACTTCAACCATGTGATCACATGCTCGAACTTTTTCATTACTATGGGCGACGGACCATTCGAGATTGGGTCCCTGTCAGGCTCTGAGGTTGGCCACTCAATAGCAATTTTACATGCCGACCATAAATCACTCGGAACCACAATGTCAAATAATGTGTTCAACCCAACCCACAACACCTTAGAGATTTTGAAAAACCGATCAACTTGCTTGTACCATTCCACGAGCTTCTCCCTTAACCGCGGGAAATCATTTGTAAATGCAGCCAAATCACCCCTACTCCAAGGTACATGCACATATCCTCCATTCTGTACCTCTTGTAATGGGAAATTCCCTACCTCCGTCATCCCTCCACCTGGGGGTGGCATCTCTCCTATCGTTATCCTCGAACTTTTCTTCTTGGACCATCTTTCTTCCCACTTATCAAGCATGATCCATGCACGCATTGCTATTATCAAATCCTTGATATGAGTTCTCAAACCCATGACTCTCTTTTCTTCCAATTCCTGATCACTATACTGCAATCTATGACTTCCTTGCAATGATTTTGTTTTGGACAAGTCCACATCATACTTTTTTGCCAATTCTGACAACTTCTCATGTGCAGTTGGTGCCTTGCGAGTCACATCCTTCGTACAAAGAGTAACTCATCTTGTTCGTACATATAGGTCCTCTCAAGAGGCAAATTTCCACTTATGATCTCATCTACCTCTGCCTTTAGCCTCACAACATCTAACATTTTCCCTTTCAGGGCTCCCTTCAGTACTTCCCTACAAGCTGCCCCATCCCTTTCATCATAATCACATTCCCGTTCCTGAGATCTACTCTCTTCTGACATACTCATAGGAACTGAACGATTCACTATTGTGCCTCGTTCACTTTCTGCTGTTCTCACTCTCTGATTCTGATTCCTCACCGGTGGTGCCCACATCCGCAAATCTGATCTTGACTCGGCCAAAGACCTTTGTCTCACTGGTCTCGACTCTCCCTGTCCCTTAGAGGAGCCTGCTGTGGCTGGCAATGGCGTACTCCATTCTATAGGCTTTGGAGTTTGATCCATTCCACTCACTGATCCATTTCCCTCGGCCACCCTCCTCGCTCCTACAACCGGCTGTACTGAACTTCCAACTTTCTCTTGGTCTGGGTCATAAACATAAACAATAGGTCCAATGGTGACCGGTACCGTTCGCGCATCCGGTAACCGCGCACCTCTCCCAACCTCTGTGTTGGCTACCGGTTGGTTTCTAGTACCCTCAGCTCCTGTCGAGATCTTCCCTTCCATTCTCACTTCCGACTGAGTCGGTACTCCACTAGTCCCTTCTGACTGAGCCAGTATTCCCTTACAAAGATCGGGATTGTATGGAGGTGGTCTCTCGGACAACAACCTCTCCAATAGGCTATCATCTGTATCACTATCATCATCATCATCCACACTCTTTACCTTTGAGCCATCAGTTTTTACCAATAAGGGATACAACCTGTCTCCATCTATTGTTTGCACTCTCCACCTTTTCTCATCTGCATCCCATCTTGCATTCTGAAATGCCTTAATCGACTTTTTCACCCTCTCCTGACTTCGATCTTTTTTCCTGTCATGTGCTGCTCTAATCCATGCATGCAAAGCTTCAAACTGAGTTGGCCTCGGCAAAGGTCGTAAAGCCGCCATCACTGACTTCAACTGATACAACACTTCCAACCTAAATGAACCATATGGTGGGAAAGCTAATTCTCCTTCGCTCTGGGTCATCTTATGCCAATTATTATAGTATGCAACCCCACATTTCTTGCCATATAATGCGCTGGAGTATCCTCGGGAGGGGCCTCTTCTCCCCCACGAGTAACCACATGTTTGTCACCTCTACACAATTCTCGGAAAACTTGAAAAAATTTCATGATGTACAATTTCGATCGCACACAATATTGTCGTCCACTTCCTGATGTCAATCCCACCAATAGCAGCGCGACTCACACCAACCGACCTATCGCAGCGCGACACCTTCTGACGTCACTCTTCCTCCGCTCTCAGCAGTTCCCCTCCTTCACAACTCACGTCTCACCCTTACATTCGTCCCATTCATATGCTGAAATAACCGTTTGTCCCATACAAGTTACTTCTCTGACTGTCTGTTCACAGTCTCTCAAAATTGTCGGCCTCGGTTGGCAAATGTCTGTCCACGTCCGACCAGACCATCACCTCTGATAGGTTACAAATACTCAACTTCCACGCACAACAACCTAGGACCAACGTCGGTCTCTCTCGCACTCACACATTCGCATCCCCTATCTTGGTCCAGGTGATCGATGATGTCTCACGATCCCCTTTCGGTGGTCAACAAAATCTAACTCGGGTGTCTTCTACACCACAATCTCTTAAGCTACTCGTCGAGCCTAAGACTTTCCCGGGCTGCGCGCACTCACAGCCCGATCTCACAATCACTCAACACTCACTCCAACTCCGCAAGACATCACACAATAAAACAACACCGCAATCTACAAACATCTCACCCTATTCATACTCACTCCTCCACGAACTGCTGCTTTCCGCCGCACCGCTACTCTCCGTCAATCTCCATCAGCCACCGTTGTCCGCTGCTCGCCATCCAATGAATCACCATCACTTGACTTCTACGGGCCTCAAGGATCTCTTATCCTAATCTAGATCTCCCCTCGCTATCGGAAATAACCATCCTCTGCTACCAACTGATAAGGCCGGATTCTTGCCTACCTGGTTATCTCCAAGAATCCTCACAGGTCGCCAGGATCTTTTTATCTGCCAAATAGCGTAGAAGGGATAAACACAATTATCAAAATATATCTACCACAATTTGACTTCATTTGGAAAGGACCACTGACTCTGAATCTAAAATTTGTAAGATTTTATTACAATCATAAATATCTGAACATACAAACACCTCAATACAAGGTGCAAAAGGTAAATGGGCACTAATACAAAAGCAAGCCTACGCAAAATTCTCATTCGGCTTAAAACAAAGAGAATCACCGACTCCAAAATCATCAAAAAGGCAATAGTAAGACCAATATCTAAATTGGGAATCATTAGTCAAGGACGGAAAAAAAACGTTAATCTGTCCCTACACTAACTCTAAGATGACATCCCTACTTAGCATTCCCATCCCAGGCAAGAGAATCAAGGAAAAGGTGTCAGAAGTGAAGAATCCCTTAAGAAGTACATTCACTTAGTCAGAGCTCGTTCTAAGATGCTCCTTCTAGCTTCCCACCGAAGTCTCATCTGCTCAACCCACGGGGAACTGTCCCTAATACAAAACCCCTAAATCGTAGAACACGCCCTCGGCACACCTCTTCGGCCAGGTCTTCCTTCTGTAGTTTTCCATCGAAGTTGTCTCTCGTCCAACGTCCGTTAGCTTGAGCTTGGGTCCCAGGCACCTTGCTCGGCAAAAGTAACTATTTCACATTCCAATGCACTCCCCTGTTCGCTTCTCACAGCATCCTAACTCCTAAAACAAAGATCTATTCTCACTAACAAGCTAAATGTCCTTGCACCTGCAACAGAAACATGGGAAGGAAAAGAACACTTCACGTACTAAGATTTTACATTTCCCTGTAACCCAGAGCCTTTACCAAGGGAATAATTTTCGGCCTACAACATTACCTAACATAAGAATTGAACAGGCCTTCTCTTTAACGTATATGCGATCAGGCCTTTACAAAAATTAAACACACTATTAAACCACACTCTAAGCATTAGTTCATTATTTTCATATGCGTGAATAAGCAACCTACACATAGAACTTTAACATGGCACACGTTTAGCCTAATACATTGCGTTGTCACAAAAGCATTATTACATTTCTAATCACCTCTAGGTTAAACGATTACATCAATACATTTCTATGGCACTTCTAAACATACATTAATATGCGGGTGCTGGCTAACGATGAATATGATGCACCCCTACAAATTTCAGAATCTTATGGCGCTCTATCACATGCATGAGTATTAAAAAGGTCACACTAAAACATCTACATTTTTTAACATCAACCGGTTGCCAAGGAGGCAAAGGTCAATCCGTCGGTCATTGCATATAATCTGATTAATGAAGTGGGCCTCACTTTCTATTTAACTTCAATTCAAAATATACAATATCGCTATATGTTGACCAGATTTCACCTTAATCTCCTACCACTCATGGTAGGTTGCCCAGCGAATTGTTATACCTTAGCAGGGCTGAGTCCTTGCCCTCGTAATGGGGTTTCCGTCCAATCCAATTCGCACATCATGTTCTTTTGCACACTTTACGTTATTCCTAAAATATTTTTTTTACTTCCCCTATTAAATGTTTTTAAATTTAGACAGTGTAGATCAGCCTTGTTGTTTTCACAACAATTATACAACCCTCTGATATGCCAGGGCCTCTTTTATTTGGCAAGTTCTTAAGCTTCAGAAACGTGTAATTGTTAAGACATGATTGAGGCATTTTATTTATATTAATGTGTGTTAAAGATAAGCGCTGTAAAATTCCTTTGTCTTGGACATGTTTTAAATGTTTGCCTTTTATGATTAATTCTTTTATGTATTGTATTTTTGTGTTTTATGCTACAGAAATGTAGCAAATAAAGATTCTTTGACTTTAGTCAACACTGCTGATTCCATAAAATGTCAGTTCCACGGTGGTGCTATACATATGCACTCACGCATGGAAGGAGGGCCATACCAGGGTTGCACACCAAATCATTACCTTTGAGCATCAAAAATCTATTGAAGTCTTTGGTGAAATCGGTGTGCATTCTGTCATCTCGTGGGAAGACTGTATGATAATTGAGATGTCTTCACTTGCACTATTGCAAAGGATCCTCCTTCACGTAACAGAATAAGCATTGGCATAGCCAATAGGTTTTGCCTATGGATTTTGTCAATGCCATTTTTAGATATGTTGAACAGCAGAATGAGCTGCTGTGCCACATGGCTTAAAGTCAAGAAAAAAAAGCGTTGTGACATGGCCATAGCACTTGTTTTTTCTTTACTTTAAAGCATGTTGCACAGCAGCAGTGGAATATGGCTTAAAGTAAAAGAAAAAAGCACTATGGTGCGACCAGCACTGAGCGCATCATAGTGTTTTGACAAACCCAATAGATCTTGCATAGGCGAAACCTATTGGCTTTAACAATGCTTGATTTTAACACTGAAAGTCAGGAGCTGCAGTTTCCTGCAGGGCTGCACATTAGGCCTGGGCTTGAACTTTCGCTCTGCTCGCTGAGTTTTTCCCACTCTGCTTTTTGTGTAGCACGTGGAGAGGAGCAGAGTTTTTTCTTCCCTCGCGCTCACCAACGTTAAGTTGGCGAGCGAGGAAAATCTTACTCCAGACCACCTCCTGGCGAGATTTCCTAGTGCGGGCGGTCACAGTTCGCCGTGATTGCTGGCGTTGAGAAACCTTCCGTTTGCGTTGAGGAAGCTGCTCAGCAGCAAAAAGAAGCAGCTCCCTCTTGCACTGCGCATGGTGCCATTCATGCTGATTTTGCAGCGTGGGACATACAGTAGGCACTAAAAATCAGCACAATCGGCGCGACCTACTGCACTCTGCCGCTTGTTGAAATCTGTGTAGCATCGCAGAGTTTTTTTGGCACGTAGTGAAACTCCACAAACTCAGCCCAGGCCTGCCTCACATATGGTTGATGTTCCTAAAGCACTTTAACTAACCTACAGTGCCATAATTCACAGGGCTGTTATTTATATAAAAGACTATAAAAATCACCCTAGTGTGAAAGGAATTCAGTTTTTTAGCCTAGACAAAGTCACTATCTCCAAGCTGTCAAGCCTGTTTGTAATGAGAAAGAACTCACTCTGGCGTGGTGTCCCCAGGACTGCATCACAGCATCACCTTCAGCAGGATCATAGCACAGTGCACTTCCATGGAGTGGAGGACATGCACTTTTAAACCCGCTTTTAGAAAAAAGACTGGCAGGTCAAAAATAAAGCCAAACCCCGCTGAGCACCTACCGACTCATGGGGACTTTCTGACCTTTAAAGTACAATGAAGGCAGGCATAATAGACACTTGCTAAGCAGGTTTCTATATCTTAACATATAAAACATTGATATTAGCTCTGAAAAAAATTCTACCTGAAAACCTTTGACAGGCTAATAAACACAGCAATGCTTTTAATTTTTTTGCACAATGGTATTTTTGTATTTTTTATGTTGTATTCTGCTTTAATTAGTTTACGACATGTGAATTCTGGTTTCATAGTGCTTATTTTTTTTTAAAAAAAGCCAATGGCAAAAAGAAAGTACCTGCAGAAATCTGGGAACAGTCGAAGGACACTGGCGGCAAACAGAACGCTGTACTAGGTCCATGCTGCACAGCAGGGACACACACAGTGGAAGTGCCTGGAGGAAACATGAAGGAGCAGGAGGTGCTGACTAATCAGAAGCAAGGAAACAAGAGTGACTTTGAAGCCAACCAATAGCAAGCAATGCTTAGGCTCTAAGCCTGTTTTAAGCTTTTTTTCTTGTTCACAGTAGATCTCGCTGACAGCGCTTGACTACAAAGGACTGTTCACCAATATGTGGTGCTTTTACCTGGAAATCTGCAATTAATGTAATGTTGACTCTTTCTTAAGATTCTAATACATACATGTACTTTATTAATACTGATATTACATGTGTTCATTTTTCATTCTGGTTTCAACCGTCATTGTTTTAAAATATTTAATTTTGCATCTGCATTTGAATATGTTTTGGTGCATCATGTCATAACTTACATACTTTATGCTTTGCGGTCAGTTATTTTGATTCATTGTAACTTACTTCATAGTACATTTGATGAACAGATTTCTAATCCCAAAAAAGAGATTGCTTGCACTGTAAAAATGCACCACGACTCCAAAAGTGCTACAGGAGCATAAAAGTGGTAGGAGTGTGTTAGGCAAATGCTGGTATATTCAGTCTTGTCATGCAGGCCAGCCTGCAAACAGGAAAAAGCACAAATCAGTACAGGAGAAAATGTGTCATGGGAGTTTTTTGTTTTTTTTTAATATTGATGATCCTCATTATGGCAATACTTTTTGGTGATTTTCATAATACCTGCATTCTCTGATTATTCCGTCACTTTCTTATGTGTGCAGACATAAGTCAAAAAGGTTGCCAGAACTCACAACAGTAAATAGTCGTACAGATCTAGTTTGTTACTTTGAAAGCTGGTACTTGTAGTTTAATTTATCTCATTATGAACACCTCTAGAATGCCTAAGGAAAGTTCTTGACACTGCCCCCTATTTACAAGGGTAGCATAAATAGGAGGCAGCGCCCAAATTGAGACCAGAGAAAACCTGGTCTTAGCATGGCAAACGAGGAGAAATGCATTATTTCTATACATTTTTGCTGTTTCTAAGTTTGCTGCATTGTGCAGCACACATAGGAATGGCAAATTGCCATGAGTGATTGTTTCTGTGCAGAAAGGTGTCCCTTCCTGCGCATAAACAATCATTAAAAAAATGACAATTTGCAACTTGCACAATGCAGCACACATAGAAGTTACAAATCACCATGCAGGAATGTTTATGTGCAGGAAGGCACACTTTTCTGCATGTAAACAATCATTCCCTCAACACAGGCACCCCTTACACTATGGCGCAAGGGTACATGAGTTGGCACCAGGCAGATTAATTTAGCACCAGCGAAGGTAGAAAGGCTGGGGTGCACCGTATTATTGTAAATATGGCGCATCGCTGCATTTCTAAAGTGACGAAGAGTAGCGTTTAGGGATTTTGCAGCAAACTCACGCTCTGCCACTTGCTTGTAAAAATGCTCTTTTGTTCTTTGAATGGCCGCGTGTGCTACCTGCTGCCTGCAATGATTAGTAACTAAACAGCTTCCCTGCCTGCCAAATCTGAATATCTGAGGTAGGTACTTCTATAGAAACATCAATCAAATCCACTAGAAGAAATGTCACAGTATACTTTAGGACAACAAATCACCCTCAAATCATTCTGGGAATACCATGTAACCCCTCCTTTTAAAAATAGTTGTTTAAATCCCACCCAGCTCTAGCCAGTGTCACTGTTGCTGTCATTTTAAATGCACCTTCCGCACCACATTCCCTAAAACGTCTTGGGAGAGAACCTCTATCCTCCCTGAAAATTGTATTTAAATTCTATCCAGGTTTGACCATTGTTAATAGCTCAGTGTGCTTTAAAGTGAAGTTCCCCACTAATGCACTCACAAAATCCCTGGAAAGAACTGGTGAGGGCATTTTTTAAATATACAATTTCTCAGAACACTTTCTAAGCATTTTTTAGGAAGGAACCTTCATCCTTAGTACATTTAAAACCTACTTTGAGTTTGTAAGAAAACAGGGCTTTTTGCAGATGTCCCCCCACCTTTTGCCCCCATTTGGACTACTAAATGCTGGTTTTCAACTCTAGCAGTGCACTGAAGCTTGCTAACCAGGCCCCAGTGCTCTCTCCCTAAAACCGATATGTGTAAATTGGCAAAACCAATTGATAAGGATTTTACCACCTTATACGTCCCTAGTATATAGTACCAGTGGTTCTGTCAAGAATTCCTGTCATACAAGGGAAACACGCCCTTATGTAAACAGGAGAGCTGTTACATAACTCAAGGAAAACACGCCCTTATGTAAACAGGAGAGCTGTTACATAACTCAAGGGAAACACGCCCTTATGTAAACAGGAGAGCTGTTACATAACTCAAGGAAACACGCCCTTATGTAAACAGGAGAGCTGTTACATAACTCAAGGAAAACACGCCCTATAAAGGGAGGAACCGGGAGGTACAACGCTGTCGGATATTGTGTTCACACCGACGTACCTGCTTCGTGAAGAGCAGTGTTCCGGAGTGGTGCTCCAGTAAGGCAAGAACGGAGGTAGGTCGAGTCGTTACTCCCTGGGCCGTGTCTTGCCCCATCGTCACCTGTGAAGGACCCGGAAGCTCTACCGGTCAACCATTGAGCTTCGCTTTTTGACTCGGCTGAGTCCAAGCGCAGTGGCGCTTTTGCTGGTTGGAGTCGTAACTCCCAGCCCGACCAGAGACACAGGGACTGCCAGCTGTAAACGCACACCAGGAGGTGTTTGCCGCGTTACAGACTCGGAAGTCCACAGGATCGATCGAGCGGCTGCTCTCGGTTCAGTCTTCTTGCTTGTGATTGGGGTATCGGTGACGCATCACCAGGAGGTGACTCCGCGTCCCGGTGCAGTCTGAGGAAGAGGTTGAGCGGCTGCTCCCTTCAGGTAGAGACCCCGGCTGGGTGTTTCCCTGACTCCTCGATTCTCCCCAACACTCTTCGTGCCCCTCACAGCCTACCGATTGGCATTGTCGGCCATTTCATTTCTGCCCTCTGTTGGCATACGCCGGGACCGGCGTATATGCAGAGGACGGTTAGGACCATCCGTGCTGTGGGCTGGTAACGTACTTAGCCTGGAGGATTCCAGTGACTATAACTTGTTTATTCTTTGTATTATATTTGCCTTCATTAAAACAACTAACCCTTCACTAGTGGTTGCGTCCTCATTGTCGTGTCTGTTAAACGATCCTGAGACGTTCAGGGCGTTACAAAATATCCGACCTTAATAACACTAACTGTCTCCCGGTCGATAACAGACATGGCAACACTTGATGATGTGCTGGCTGCTTTAGCGGCCATGCAAGTTGAAGTGGCTGCCTCTAGGCAAGAAACAGCCGATGTAAAAGCCAGACTGGATGCTATCCAATTGGACCCGCTCACGCCCAGCACCTCCCTCACGAATCAGACCCCTGCGGTAGTAGTGGAAATGCCGGTAGCCATCCCCTTGGCGACACCAGAGAGGTACAGTGGGGATCCTAACACAGTGCAGGTATTCCTCACACAAGTGGCGCTACATTTATTGTGCAAACCAAAGGCGTTCCCCACGAGTCAGGCTCATGTGGCTTTCCTTATATCCTATTTGGCTGGAAACGCGGCACAATGGGCCGTACCTCTGGTGAGCAGGGACGACCCCCTCTTATGTGATTGGGGTGCTTTTCGCGAGGAATTCCTGAAGGTATTCGACAGAAGGGCTGACTCGTACACGGCGGACCGTGAAATGCTTGAGTTGAGACAGGGATCCAACGACCTGGTGCAGTATCTCAACGCGTTCCGAAGGCTGGTTGCGGAAACCAAGTGGCCTGTTGCTAAACAGACGGCGCTCTTCCATCAAGGGCTGTGCGATGAGCTCAAGGACGCCGTGGCTCATATTGACCCTCAACCCAAGACATGTGAGGGCCTTATCAACCTGGTATTACGGCTGGAACATAGGCTAAGTGAAAGAAAGGGGGATCATGGGAGAAAAGGAAAATCCCTTCCATCCTATGTGACGGTGGGAAGTCCTGAAACTTCCACCGCATCCAAGGGAGAACCCATGGACATCGGCGCAATACGAGCGAGCCTCACAGCCACGGAGAAAGAGTCACGCCGTAAACAAGGATTGTGCCTATATTGTGGCAAAAAAGGCCACTACGTACGTGAATGCCCTGCCAAACAGAAGACGTCACGTTATCGGGCCAACCGGTCGGTAACAGCCGTGGTGGACATACCGGCGGAAAACTAGAGGACTCCAAGACCAGAGAAGGGGCATCTCGGAGTCACTCATCCATCCCTTCACTTTCCAACTCGGTCACTAAGGGACAACGACACCTGTTTATCACGGTGCACGTGGGAGTGCATGACCAGTGGATACCCGTTGTGGCCATGGTGGATTCAGGGGCCACTGGCATGTTTATGGACCACAACGAGGCATGCAGGCTAGGGCTAGTGCTTCTTCCCAAAGCTGTACCCGAAGACGTCTATGCTGTAGACGGAAGGCGATTGGTGACGGGGCCCATCGGGCAGCACACGGGGGTCCTTCCGATGAGATATGGGTGGAACCATTTGGAACAAATCGATTTTAACATCATCCGAGCGCCCCAATATGGCGTCATATTGGGATTGCCGTGGCTACAGAAACACAACCCCTTTGTGGATTGGCCAACACATCGCATCGAAATGACGTCACCGTATTGCATCCTGCATTGTGGAATAAGAACGGAATCCCTTGACGCAGATGAGAGCGGGAGTCAGACGGTGGCTACAGCGGCAGAAAAAGATGTGGCTCTTCCCCAGGCTTATCACAGTTTTGAGGATGTATTTGATGAGGTGAAGGCGGAAGTGCTACCACCACATAGACAGTTTGACTGCCAGATCGACCTGGTGCCAGGGGCCAGCGTTCCCAGCGGCAGGCTGTATGCCCTGACGGAGCCTGAAAACGTGCATCTCCGGGGGTACCTGGATAAACTCCTCAAGCTAGGATTCATCCGCCCGTCCAAGTCTCCGGCCGCCTCGCCACTCTTCTTCATCCCGAAGGCTAATGGGGAGCTGAGAGCCTGTGTGGACTTTAGGGCATTGAATGCGATAACCATAAAAAATCGGTACCCCTTGCCTCTCATCAGTGTACTTCTGGAACAGGTCAAGAAAGCTCGTATCTACACCAAGTTGGATTTGAAAGGGGCATACCATCTGGTGCGCATGAGGGACGGAGACGAGTGGAAGACCGCCTTTAAGACCAGGTTCGGCCTTTTTGAGTACCTCGTCATGCCGTTCGGTCTGTGCAACGCCCCGGCAGCCTTTCAGTACTTTTTGAATGAGGTATTCAGAGAGGAGTTGGATATCTACGTGGTCGTATATATCGACGACATCCTCATCTATTCGTCCAGTGTGGAGGAGCACGTACACCACGTCAAAGCTGTGCTCCAAAAGCTGAGGGAAAACATGCTGTTTTGTAAACTCAGCAAGTGTGACTTCCACGTCACATCCGTGGAATTCCTCGGAGTGATGCTGAGTCCAGAGGGACAGGAGATGGCAGAACGAAAGATCAAGGCGGTGAAAGAATGGCCGGTGCCCCAAAGCGTGAAGGACGTCCAAAGTTTCATTGGCTTCGCCAACTTTTACAGGCGGTTCATAGATGGATTTTCAGGAGTGGTGGCCCCAATCACACAGCTACTGAGGAAGTCCAAGGAGTTTGTCTGGTCCCCTGAAGCGAACAAAGCCTTTGAGGCCCTGAAAAGCGCCTTTGGTAAGGCGCCGGTGTTGGCTCACCCCGATCCGGATCTCCCCTACGTGGTGGAAGCGGACGCGTCGGATGTGGCGCTGGGGGCTATCTTGTCCCAACGCAACCACGACACAGGGGTGCTTCATCCCGTTGCGTACATGTCCCGCAAACTCAACGACGCCGAACGCAACTACCATATTGCGGAGAAGGAGCTTCTCGCAATCAAGGACGCCTTCACCGAATGGAGGCATTGGTTGATGGGGGCAAGACATGTGGTATCGGTGTACACGGACCATCGGAACCTACAGTTCATGACGGCCACTAGACACCTTTCTCCCAGGCAGCTGCGGTGGATGATCTTCTTTGCGGGGTTCAACTTCCGCATCACATATCGGCCGGGGACGGAAAACCGAAAGGCGGACGCCCTGTCCCGTCAATCTGCAGTTAAGGAACCATTGCCTGCGACCGAGCGTTCCATCATTTCCCCGAGGATGGTATTGGGGGTTATCCAACCGGATACTTTCCTGAGGGGAATAAAGAGAGGGATCAGGTCATTCGCATGGCGGAGGTGGCTCCTCAGTCACAGAGAATGGCAGCTGAAGGACGGGATACCCCTGAAGGGCAGGTGCCTATTGATACCCACGCCTAGGCTAAGGAAACAAGCATTCATCTGGTGCCATGACTCTCCATGCGCAGGTCATTTGGGCTTTGAAAAAACGGTGGCTAGCATGGGACGGCATTTCTGGTGGCCAACCATGAGAGTGGATGTCAGGAGGTGGGGACAGGAGTGTCCTACGTGTGCTACCATGAAGGCCGACCATGGCCGAACCCAAGGGCTCTTACATCCACTTCCAACCCCGGATAGACCATGGGATAGCATATCACTGGACTTCGTGGTGGGCCTACCGGTAGACCAGGGGATGACGGCAATACTGGTGGTGGTGGATTACTTGACGAAAATGGGGCACTTCATCCCCTGCAAGAGAGTCCCTACGGCCGGGGAATTGGCGTCACTACTCCTAAAGAATGTGGTACGACTGCATGGATTACCTGGGGTGATCGTGTCGGACCGGGGGTCGCAGTTTACTGCGCAATTCTGGAAGACTTGGTGCACTGCGCTGCATGTTAAGACCGCCCTGTCCACCAGCTACCACCCTCAAACGGACGGCCAAACCGAGCGCCTGAACCAAACGCTCAAACAGTATCTGCGATGTTTTGTGGACCAGGGCAGGGAAGAATGGGTCGACTTGCTATGGGTTGCAGAGATAGCCTATAACAACGCCACTCACAGCTCCACACAGTCATCTCCGTTCTATAGCAACTATGGCCAACATCCCAGGTTCTTGCCATTTCTACATCCGTTCAGAGAGGACAGGATTCCCGCCACAGCGGACAGGGTGGCACACATAAAAGACACATTGATGCGCTCAAGGGCTGTCCTAATAGAGGCCAAGAGAAGATACAAGGCTGCGGCAGATAGGAAGAGAAGGCCCGGGCCACTGTACCGCACTGGAGACTACGTCTGGATATCCACAAGAAACATGAGGTTTCGAAAGAACAGTGTGTTCCATCCCAAGTACATGGGCCCCTATCGAATTACCAAGTGTATGGGTCCCGTGAACGTGAAGGTGTGCTTGCCCCAGTCATTGCGGATACACCCTGTCTTTCATGTATCATTGCTCAAACCAGCACCCTCCAAGCCGTCTGGGACACCTCGGCCGGTATGCGTGGAGTCGGAGGTGGAGTATGAAGTGTCGGGCATACGGGCATCCAAATGGCGCAGGGGGAAGCTGTGGTACCTGGTTGCGTGGAAAGGCTATGGCCCGGAGGAGCATTCATGGGAACCGGCTGAAGGGGTTCATGCTCCGCGCTTGGTCTCCTTGTTCCATCGGCGTTTTCCTGCCAGCGCTGGACCCGTGGGGAGCCGCTGAGAGGGAGGATGTACTGTCAAGAATTCCTGTCATACAAGGGAAACACGCCCTTATGTAAACAGGAGAGCTGTTACATAACTCAAGGAAAACACGCCCTTATGTAAACAGGAGAGCTGTTACATAACTCAAGGGAAACACGCCCTTATGTAAACAGGAGAGCTGTTACATAACTCAAGGAAACACGCCCTTATGTAAACAGGAGAGCTGTTACATAACTCAAGGAAAACACGCCCTATAAAGGGAGGAACCGGGAGGTACAACGCTGTCGGATATTGTGTTCACACCGACGTACCTGCTTCGTGAAGAGCAGTGTTCCGGAGTGGTGCTCCAGTAAGGCAAGAACGGAGGTAGGTCGAGTCGTTACTCCCTGGGCCGTGTCTTGCCCCATCGTCACCTGTGAAGGACCCGGAAGCTCTACCGGTCAACCATTGAGCTTCGCTTTTTGACTCGGCTGAGTCCAAGCGCAGTGGCGCTTTTGCTGGTTGGAGTCGTAACTCCCAGCCCGACCAGAGACACAGGGACTGCCAGCTGTAAACGCACACCAGGAGGTGTTTGCCGCGTTACAGACTCGGAAGTCCACAGGATCGATCGAGCGGCTGCTCTCGGTTCAGTCTTCTTGCTTGTGATTGGGGTATCGGTGACGCATCACCAGGAGGTGACTCCGCGTCCCGGTGCAGTCTGAGGAAGAGGTTGAGCGGCTGCTCCCTTCAGGTAGAGACCCCGGCTGGGTGTTTCCCTGACTCCTCGATTCTCCCCAACACTCTTCGTGCCCCTCACAGCCTACCGATTGGCATTGTCGGCCATTTCATTTCTGCCCTCTGTTGGCATACGCCGGGACCGGCGTATATGCAGAGGACGGTTAGGACCATCCGTGCTGTGGGCTGGTAACGTACTTAGCCTGGAGGATTCCAGTGACTATAACTTGTTTATTCTTTGTATTATATTTGCCTTCATTAAAACAACTAACCCTTCACTAGTGGTTGCGTCCTCATTGTCGTGTCTGTTAAACGATCCTGAGACGTTCAGGGCGTTACAGGTTCCCAGGGCATGGGTATTGTGAGTATTAAATGGTGAGCCTAAACAGCATCACCACATAATACTCCACCTTCCTACAGTGGCAATTTATTGAAAAGCCCATAGTGGAGAACCCCTCAACCATACCGTACAGTTGCCCTTGCTTCCAAAAACTCCTGGGGACGTAGCTTCCAACCAACCCTTCAAGCGAGTTTTAAATATCTATCCATTTTGAAACAAAAGTTCAATGTCCTCTAAAATGCTTAATTTGCATAATTTGCCAGAAACTTTCCCATTGAGAGATCACCGACTACCCCAACCCTTGCACGGGTGAAGGAGACACAAAATTTCAAGAGTGGACACGGACACCCTTGGGGAGAACCGGGCCAGGGGTCAGGTTTGACAATGTGAGTCAAAGAACAAGCTGAGCCTTCAAAATGTGTAAAGCAGACATCAAAGACTTCAAAATGGGGGAGCGTGGCCAAGTCGTGGACCAAGATGGCCGCACGGCATTGAAGCTCCACCGGCTCTACCAGCACCATAACGAATATCTCCCGTTTAACATGCACGATCCGCGGTGGGGTCGACGCCTCCAGACCAGTGAACACGTCCCAATCTCAATGATCCAGCTGGTCTGAAGATTGCAGTCCGAGAGACCGAGATATCTGACCTGGGAGGCCTCGGGTGAGACCTCTGAAAATGGCAGCAGCGCCGGCCTGAGGTTTCCGGAGTACGGAGAGTGAGGCATGCAGCTACGATGAGCCCCACCGGTGGAGCTGAACCACGGTGAGTGTACCGGGCGCGGGGCTAAAATCTTCTCCCCTCAACCTGTGACGATCTATGCCCAGCTTGAGCGGCGGTCCGTTTGATCGCTCACCCGCCAGCAGAGTGGGCTCCCCGCACAGTGCTGGGCTACGCAGGACAAGCCCTACAGCTGCCATTTATTACCAGACCGGGCTCACCAAGATCTGCAGGGGTTCTCGATTGCCCGTGCCCGGGTGCCTCCCCATTACCTGCTGCTGGTTTTGTCGGCGGCTTGCTCCCCAGCTCTGGGACTACGATGTTACTGGGACTTTGCTTGCCTTAATTGCGGCCCTGGGGTCAACACCGGATAGTCCACGCCACTCCCTTTCCACCATTGGCGGACCGGGCCCGGACGACGCGGCACTAAACTGCGTTGTGCAGCACAACTCCTGCCACTGACCTGCCCTCTGTGACAACACCATCCAGGACTGTACCGGTCTCTGACTCGACGAGCTGCGGCAGCACACGTGGTGACTGTGCACTCTGTTTCCCACAGTCGCTGAGTGCCCACCCAGGCCTGGTCTCCATTGCTCTCCCTCCGCAACGATGCAATGTTTCCCGTAGATTTGCCATTTGGTGGCTACACCTGGTGTGGGCCCGGTCTCTGTCCTCCACCGGAGACCCTTCCTTGCTGCACACCCTGGCCCGCTGTCTCCCGTATCACCGAGCGGCATGGGCCGCAAAGACCCGATACAACGGACTCTCCCATTCCAGAAACTAGCAGAGATGGCCCCGGAGACAGGTACCGCCACGGACGGGGGCGGGCAAGTTGCACTGCCCACTGGAGACCCCAAGGGACAAGAAGGCTCCTTGCTTCAAGAGATGAGGGTGGGGTTCAAGGTCTTGGATAGTAGGTTTGATGCATTAGACAAGAACCTTGCGGACCTCGGTGTTCAAATCCAGGCGCACAAATGTCGGCTTGATGTTGCAGAAGCCCGCATATCCGACATTGAAGACGGCACGACGACTTAGAGGCACGCAGCCGATGGAATAATCTACGCATTCTGGGGGTACCGGAGTCCACTGCCACAGGTCATATGGACACTTTTGTCGAGTCACTGCTGGCTGATATGTTTGGGAGGGCCTCCTTCACTCCTGGCTTTGTGGTGGAGCACGCTCATCGAACTCTGGGTCCCCGACCTAGCCCTGGTTGCCCTCCCAGGCCCATACCCGTCCGTATCATGAACTTTAGGCACCGTGACCCCGCGCTACGCCTAGCCCGTTAACATGGGGATACCACCTGGCAGGGCTCCAAACTGTCCCTATACCCGGACTTCACCATCATGGTCCAGGAGGCTCATCGCAAGTTTAATGGCGCAAAGGCGACACTGAGAAATCTCGGCCTCCGATATGGCATGCTGTACCCGGCGAGACTTCGCGTGGAGATCAACGGTAAAGCCTACATCTTTAACAACCCCACAGAGGTATTGGACTTCTGCCGCACGTATAAAAAGAGCACTAAGATATTCGCAGATGGCACTGGACCCTCCTTATAACAGAACGGCTCAGAGACCAGCATGGAACTTTTTTCTGGGTCTCGACGTGGCTGATTGTATCCAGATGCCTCCCCTTTTCGTCTCTGCATATTACACTAAGTGACCTTGGGATATTTCTTTCTACATTCACCGTTCCATATCGCTGGTGAGCTGATGTGGCGATGCCTTCCCCCCGTTAGTGTATACCATGGTTTCTCCTTTTGGTTCCTTGAAGTGCCTTTGTTGGGTTATTCACAACCTATTGCTCCCACGACTGGTACTCCTTGCACATTTGATAATGTTGGTTTTGCCTTACAGGTTGGGTCGTAAGGTTGGGTGGTGGGGGGGGGGGGGCGATTGCACTTAGTTAGTTGCACTTGGTTACTCACATGTTTAATCACAGTCACAATCCCCATTGAAATGTTGCAAACTGCCTTTTATGTCCTTGCTCTTACTCCTTCATGGCCACCCTAGGTAATGTCAGTGGGCCCTCGGGCCTCTCGCTGATGTCATCGAATGTTCGTGGCCTCAATGATAATCGCAAAAAATGCCATGTCCTGCACTATCTCCTGTGTCATAAAATTGACATTGTCTTCCTGCAAGAAACTCATTTGCCCGCTTCTGACCCCTCCCGCTTCACAGCCAGTTAGGGAGCCCAGAGATATTTCACCAATTACAGTAACAACGCCAGGGGCACTGCTGTCCTTATTCATAAGAGGGTCCCTTTTAGCCCGCGCACGATCTTGCGCAACAGAGAGGGCAGATATACCATTGTTGTTGGGGCATTGATGGGACAAGTAGAGGGCTTGGTGAGCGTCTACGGCCCAAATACTGACACCCCTGACTTTTTCCATTCTCTACTCGCTCAGCTTTTGAAGTTGGGCCAGATGGCCATTATAATGGGAGGAGACTTTAACATTGTTCCCCACCTATCTCTGGACAGCACCTCCACTGCTTCGGACTCAAAACCCCACGCGAGATGAGCGCAGCAGTCCTTATGCAAACAACTATCCCTATTAGTTGTTTGCCGCACGCGAAACCCAACACTCATGACATACACTCGTTACACGGGGTATCACAACACCTCAACCAGGATTGACTATTGGCTACTTTCCCCCAATGTCTCCAGCTGGTGCCACGAGCTTCAGACCCTCCTGCGTACATATTCAGACCGTTCCCCGATAGTACTTGCGCTGAAGGTACCCCGCCCACAGGGATTCGAAAGGCAATGGCGCTTCCCGGGCCGAGCATTAGCAGATTACTTGGTTCAACATGAGATCTGTGAGGCGATCGAGGACTACTTTACCATAAACACTAGGACTGTTGATACTATGGCTGTTCTCTGGGAGGGTTTCAAGGCCTACATACGTATGTATCTCTAAAAAGGCCAGGGTGCTTTGTGACTTAAGCGAGTTAAAAGAACGTCGTGAGTGTGGGCATCTCACAAAAAGTTACGGACTGGTCTCACACACCACCTGGTGTCATGCTTCATCATTGACCAGTCCTCGCCCTCCAAAACCTTCGTTTGATGGAGGGCGGGCATACACTTGACGACAAGGATGCACTTCTAAATGACTAAGTGGGGGCCCGTGAATGTGTGGGTGGGGTTAAAAATCATTATAGTAGTCAGGAGTGTTTGTTTAATGTGAATGAAAACTATATGATATTAAAATATATGTGACGGTAATTGGGGTAGTTAGTGTCTCCTAACCGTCTAGTGAATGGTCGACGTGTTTCTGCCAAAGCGGCCCAATAGGGTCCATGGCATTCATCAGGACCTAGTAGTAAGAAAGGGGCTCCGTTCTTACCAAATGTTGGTAAGATGTTACCACTGTGTGAGTGTGGCGTAGGTCACACTTCACTGTTTTAAACTGCTTCCAATGGTGAAGCCTAAAACAAAAACATTTGGGAAATAATGATTAATATAACTCGTTGGGTCACTCGTACCTGCAAGAGAAAAAGAAGAAAGACAATGCATGCATTGGTTTCTAAAAGTGAACTAAGTGTGTGCGTGACTTAGTGGCACTCTATTCGTGTACACATGTGTGAAACTTCGAGGGTGGTGGCAGGCAGCGCTGCTACCAGTCTTACCCTAATTAAATGGACAACTTATCCCATGGGGGAAGGGGCGGAGGGAATCCAGTTTCGTCTCCTCTGCAAAAGAAAACATAGAACACCATAGCCTTCATAAGAGCGTTTTTGGTTGAGAGACTTCTCCCAAAGCAAAATGAGCAGTGATCAATTCAAACCTCATTGGGGTAAAGGAGCACACACACGTACACACACTCCCTGGTCTCTCAGTTCATTCACACTCTTACTATGACATGTGGTGGATGCGTCCCGAATCCTATACGTCCGCTCCCAGTCCTCCCGAATGTAGAAATGGCAGGGAGCGGGCGTTGTCTTTTTAAAGTGGATCGCGGGCGCTTAATTGATGTAATTAGCGAGAAGCGCTTGCATGTGCACGTTTCCCGGTGTCCCAGAGTTACACAGCCTGGAGGTGCAATGTCGGTGGTAGGCGTGTGTATTCCAGGTTTGTGCGAGCCTTATTCATGAAAAGGCGAGTAGGCGTACTCTGCGGTAGAGGCTGGGGCCCTGATAGGAGGAAATGGCATATTGTCCCGTACTGAATAGCCCGTACAAGCGGGATTATACCAGGGGTTGGAAACACAAGGGGTTTCATTGGTTGTGGAGTTTGTGGTATTCTAACGCGTTGCCTCATTGGTTGCATTGCGGCAGGGGGCGGTGGCCCAAACGATGAAAACAAGGATGTTGTCAATGCGTGCTTGAGCGTGTGTTGTTGGCATGGGAACAGAGGATGTTGTCATTGCGGGCTGGAGCGTATGTCATGGTAACGCTGCTGAAAATCAAAGGGAGCGGTGCGTGCAAGTGGGGGTGTGTGCGGCTTAATAAAGGGAAAATCTTATTTATATATAAAAATTCTTATATATACACGCACACACAACCGCAGCTTTCCTCTGTGTGGTCTATACGCTCTCAAACTGAGGTTCGTTCGTGTACCGACCAGGGCTGTGGACGATAGTATGACCACCGTAGCTAGTATTGCGCATAGTAGCTCTAATACACTTCTAGAAGGGGGCGGTAGCCCATGCATTGGAAACACAGGGCTGGCCATGCGCGCAGGAGCGTCTGTGGTCATAGTAACACTGCAAAATAAGGGGGAGAAAGGCACGCGCGGGTGGAGGTGTAATCGCGTTTATATTTATAGTATAGAAGGGGGGGTCACTTGAAGACTGTCTGGTAAAGACAACTATGATGTCAAGGTATGTTGATGGACCTCCAGGAGAATGTACTGAGGGCGTGTAGACTGTAGCAATAATTCAGGAGTGTGTTTTTATTCTTTCTGTGTGTACCGACCATGCTTTTCACGTGAATGTGGGAGGTATATAGATCATGGTCTGAGAATGGTATATATCATGTTCATTGCCCTTTTTCATCGTGTTAGCTGTAGCCAGGGGATGTCGTCATTAAGGCCCTTCTCATGGGAACGTAGGCGATAAACCCATTGTTGCTCTCTAAAATGCAGTGCTCTGGTGAGGTCAGATCTGCCTTTTTTCATGACCTCAAGTATAGTCCAGCTTAAGTCCGTTTCTGTATGGTTACTTTCTGAAAAATGTCGAGTCAGCTTAGTGTTGGTTTTTTTACACCTGATCGTGCTCCGGTGTTCATTAATGCGGGTTCTTATCTTTCTAGTCGTCATTCCCACATATTGGAGCGTGCAAGGACATGTTAGAAGATACACAACGTTTTCTGTGTTGCAATTACTGAATGTTCTGAGTTGCCAGGGTTTCCCTGTGCCTATGTCCACTTCTTTGATGTTTTTCGTGAGGTTGCACGAGTTGCACGCACCACAGGAGAAATGGCCCACTACACGTGGTTGGTCCCAGAGCCTAAGTTGTTCTGTGTTCTCCCTTGTGGTCATCTGGGCATGTACCAGTTCGTCCCGTAGGTTTCTGTTGCGTTTGAACGCAAAAAGAGGTGTTTCCCATTGTTTTCCGGCGCTGTTTAGTATATGCCATCTCTTTTTGATGATTTTTTTAATTGAATTGGATGCTGGTGTAAATGTGGTAACACACACTGGTCTATTTGTTTTTGCTTGCTCAACATCCTCCAACAGTGCCTCTCTTGGATTGTTTCTTGCTCTTTTGTTTGCCCTTCTTACCATTTTTCTTGGATAATGGCGTTCGATGAGTTTCCGCTCAAGGTGTTCCGCCTGTTCTTTGTAGGTATCTTTCTCAGAGCAATTTCTCCTTATTCGGAGGAACTGACCAACCGGTAGATTCTGTTTGAGGGCTTTTGGGTGGTAACTTTCGTACAAGAGTAAGCTGTTCCTGTCTGTGGGTTTATTGTGGACCTTGGTTGTTATCCCCTCATTGGTAAATGTAATATCCAAGTCCAGAAAGATAGCGTGATCCTTGTTGATGGTATGTGTGAACTTGAGATGTCTGTCTTGTAAATTGACCCAGTGAACAAAAGCTATTGCATCCTCTTCTGTTCCATTCCATACAATGAGTACGTCGTCAATGTACCGTTTCCAAATTCTGAGATAACTCAGAAACGGGTTCACCGGATTGTTAATGAAGTCATCCTCAAATTGCTGGACGTACAAACAAGCCATACTGGGGGCGAAAGTGCTCCCCATCGAAGTACCTGTTATCTGATGGTAGATGACCTGTTCGTACTGAAAGAAATTTTCCGTAAGGGCCAATTCAGCACACTCCATGACAAAGTGTTGGGGAGTGATGAAATCCCATTCTCTTTGTAGAATGATGTTCTCTACGACTTCCAGTGTTCGTCGTTGGGGTATACTTGTGTACAGGGCTTCGATGTCCATTGTTATGAGCCAGTCGCTAGTGGGATCCACCTCCAGATCTCTTAGGAGGCAGAGGACGTCTTTAGTGTCCCTTAGGTAGGATTGTGTCTCTTTTACAATTGGCCGTAAGAACCAGTCGCAAAATTGTGACAAAGGTTCTAACACAGACCCAATCCCCGACACGATGGGCCTTCCCGGTGGTGGCATCCGGTCTTTGTGGATCTTTGGGAGGATATAGAATCTTGGCATCCTTGGTTCTTCGTTGGTCAGAAACTCAGCTTCTTGTCTCGTAATCCAATCATTACTGAGTGCTTCCTCCACTATGTTCTTTATTTTGATCATGATTTGCTTAGTGGGATCCGTTTGATGTATGGCATAGCTGTTGGTATTAGCTAACAGTCGTAGACACTCATCCCGGTACATCGTGCGATCCAAGAGGACAGTGGCGCCCCCGTTATCAGCAGGTTTTATGACGATGTCGTGGTTGTTTTTTAGTGCTTGTAGGGCCATGCGTTCCCTCCCAGTAAGGTTATTAAACCCTTTGACATTTTGAAAGTCGATGTTCTCAACATCCCTGAGTAGAGCCTGTTCAAATGCGAGTATTTCGCACGAGATACTCTGATTCGGGGGTTGGTAGGTGGACTTCTTGCGCAACCCCATTGATTTCTTGATGTCTTCATTGGTTTCTGTTGTATCTCCCAAAAAATCGCGGAGTTTGAGTTTGCGAAAGAATTGGGCCAGTTTCATGTTGAGACTAAAGGGGTCATTTCTAGGTGTAGGAACGAAACCCAAGCCTTTGTTCAGGACGGTCTCTTCTTCACTTGTGAGTGTATGTGTGCTGATGTTGACCATATTCGTTAGTCTCTGCTCGTTGAAGGCATCTCCGTTCTCCCTCTGCTCCTGGTTGTTACCCCTTGTGGTTGTTGTTGGTCCTCCCACTGGACTCTTGCATTTCTTCTTTTTTGTCGGCCTCTCCCTCTGCCTCTGCCCTGGAATAAAAAAGAGGGAGGGCCGGAATGGTAACCAAAACCTGGTGGAAAATAAGGTTGTTGCCAATAGCCAAAGGGAGGAGGTTGTGGTTGTGGTATTTGCATCAGAGGTTGGTAACCAGGCTGTCTCCCAAAGTGGGGTCCTGAGCCCTCATCACTGCTGGAGTCACTCTTCTCCTCTCCTGAACTGAACGTCCAGTTCTGGGGGGTAGGTCTGAAACGTTGTTTTCTCCCTGGTTGTTGAGGAGCTGGTTTGTTGTAATGCTCATCCGTTACGTATGGATAAACCGTTTCCTTGCTGAACTTCAGTACATCTTTCTTCAGTTTCGTCAGCTTGGATTGTGTCAGATATTCTCTGTATTCTGAATGATCTTTATTGATTTCGTCCAACTTCTTCTTGAAGACTGACAGTTGTACTGTGGTTTTAAGTTTGCACTCGCTCTGCTGGATCTCCACTAGGAGAGCATCAGCCAGTTGTCTCGCAGTATTGATAATAAGGATGAGCCAGTCTTTTGTGCATTTCCAAGCAATGCTGGACCAATTGATTCTAAACTCTTTATTGTTGAGAAACAATCTGGGCTCGTTGGTAACAATCAGTCCTCTGGCGGCCGTATTCTTCCGGAGGTATTCCGTCATAAATGCCCCGTGAAGGGCTGTTCGAATTTGCTCTTTTTTCTTTGCGGACAATGTTTCCCACTCATCTGAGTTTTGTACTGTTTGCGTGACTATGGTTTCTGCTAGTAGAGACGGTGTGTTCAAAATCTCTGCTAGAATTTCATCCCCAAAAGAAAGTTCTGTGTCCATATTGAAAAATAGGGTGATACGGACGTGATACTTAGTCAAATCCTAAACTCGAACCTTTAGTGTTCGAGGACAGGCTCAAAATTTGTCTGTCATAGTTATTCCGTTTACAGAAAGCTGTATAACAGAACAGGTCCCTTATTATAGGGAAAGTACCCCTTGGTTTGTTCCCACAGCCATCAGCTGTACGTAAATCGAATCACAAGAGAACTCCACTAATTGTGTGGAGGAGGGAACAAGAGGCGTGGGGTTCTAGGAGCTAGCAGCCTCCAATACTAAATGTTTACCACAAAACAGCTGCTCCTAGTGTGATAACCCAAGCGAGTTACAAGAACGTCGTGAGTGTGGGCATCTCACAAAAAGTTACGGACTGGTCTCACACACCACCTGGTGTCATGCTTCATCATTGACCAGTCCTCGCCCTCCAAAACCTTCGTTTGATGGAGGGCGGGCATACACTTGACGACAAGGATGCACTTCTAAATGACTAAGTGGGGGCCCGTGAATGTGTGGGTGGGGTTAAAAATCATTATAGTAGTCAGGAGTGTTTGTTTAATGTGAATGAAAACTATATGATATTAAAATATATGTGACGGTGATTGGGGTAGTTAGTGTCCCCTAACCGTCTAGTGAATGGTCGACATGTTTCTGCCAAAGCGGCCCAATAGGGTCCATGGCATTCATCAGGACCTAGTAGTAAGAAAGGGGCTCCGTTCTTACCAAATGTTGGTAAGATGTTACCACTGTGTGAGTGTGGCGTAGGTCACACTTCACTGTTTTAAACTGCTTCCAATGGTGAAGCCTAAAACAAAAACATTTGGGAAATAATGATTAATATAACTCGTTGGGTCACTCGTACCTGCAAGAGAAAAAGAAGAAAGACAATGCATGCAATGGTTTCTAAGAGTGAACTAAGTGTGTGCGTGACTTAGTGGCACTCTAGTCGTGTACACATGTGTGAAACTTCGAGGGTGGTGGCAGGCAGCGCTGCTACCAGTCTTACCCTAATTAAATGGACAACTTATCCCATGGGGGAAGGGGCGGAGGGAATCCACAGTTTCGTCTCCTCTGCAAAAGAAAACATAGAACACCATAGCCTTCATAAGAGCGTTTTTGGTTGAGAGACTTCTCCCAAAGCAAAATGAGCAGTGATCAATTCAAACCTCATTGGGGTAAAGGAGCACACACACGTACACACACTCCCTGGTCTCTCAGTTCATTCACACTCTTACTATGACATGTGGTGGATGCGTCCCAAATCCTATACGTCCGCTCCCAGTCCTCCCGAATGTAGAAATGGCAGGGAGCGGGCGTTGTCTTTTTAAAGTGGATCGCGGGCGCTTAATTGATGTAATTAGCGAGAAGCGCTTGCATGTGCGCGTTTCCCGGTGTCCCAGAGTTACACAGCCTGGAGGTACAATGTCGGTGGTAGGCGTGTGTATTCCAGGTTTGTGCGAGCCTTATTCGTGAAAAGGCGAGTAGGCGTACTCTGCGGTAGAGGCTGGGGCCCTGATAGGAGGAAATGGCATATTGTCCCGTACTGAATAGCCCGTACATGCGGGATTATACCAGGGGTTGGAAACACAAGGGGTTTCATTGGTTGTGGAGTTTGTGGTATTCTAACGGGTTGCCTCATTGGTTGCATTGCGGCAGGGGGCGGGGGCCCAAACGATGAAAACAAGGATGTTGTCAATGCGTGCTTGAGCGTGTGTTGTTGGCATGGGAACAGAGGATGTTGTCATTGCGGGCTGGAGCGTATGTCATGGTAACGCTGCTGAAAATCAAAGGGAGCGGTGCGTGCAAGTGGGGGTGTGTGCGGCTTAATAAAGGGAAAATCTTATTTATATATACAAATTCTTATATATACACACACACACAACCGCAGCTTTCCTCTGTGTGGTCTATACACTCTCAAACTGAGGTTCGTTCGTGTACCGACCAGGGCTGTTGACGATAGTATGGCCACCGTAGCTAGTATTGCGCATAGTAGCTCTAATACACTTCTAGAAGGGGGCGGTAGCCCATGCATTGGAAACACAGGGCTGGCCATGCGCGCGGGAGCGTCTGTGGTCATAGTAACACTGCAAAATAAGGGGGAGAAAGGCACGCGCGGGTGGAGGTGTAATCGCGTTTATATTTATAGTATAGAAGGGGGGGTCACTTGAAGACTGTCTGGTAAAGACAACTATGATGTCAAGGTATGTTGATGGACCTCCAGGAGAATGTACTGAGGGCGTGTAGACTGTAGCAATAATTCAGGAGTGTGTTTTTATTCTTTCTGTGTATACCGACCATGCTTTTCACGTGAATGTGGGCGGTAAATAGATCATGGTCTGAGAATGGTATATATCATGTTCATTGCCCTTTTTCATCGTGTTTGCTGTAGCCAGGGGATGTCGTCATTAAGGCCCTTCTCATGGGAACGTAGGCGATAAACCCATCGTTGCTCTCTAAAATGCAGTGCTCTGGTGAGGTCAGATCTGCCTTTTTTCATGACCTCAAGTATAGTCCAGCTTAAGTCCGTTTCTGTATGGTTATTTTCTGAAAAATGTCGAGTCAGCTTAGTGTTGTTTTTTTTACACCTGATCGTGCTCCGGTGTTCATTAATGCGGGTTCTTTATCTTTCTAGTCGTCATTTAAAAAGAGATGGCATATACTAAACAGCGCCGGAAAACAATGGGAAACACCTCTTTTTGCGTTCAAACGCAACAGAAACCTACGGGACGAACTGGTACATGCCCAGATGACCACAAGGGAGAACACAGAACAACTTAGGCTCTGGGACCAACCACGTGTAGTGGGCCATTTCTCCTGTGGTGCGTGCAACTCGTGCAACCTCACGAAAAACATCAAAGAAGTGGACATAGGCACAGGGAAACCCTGGCAACTCAGAACATTCAGTAATTGCAACACAGAAAATGTTGTGTATCTTCTAACATGTCCTTGCACGCTCCAATATGTGGGAATGACGACTAGAAAGATAAGAACCCGCATTAATGAACACCGGAGCACGATCAGGTGTAAAAAAACCAACACTAAGCTGACTCGACATTTTTCAGAAAATAACCATACAGAAACGGACTTAAGCTGGACTATACTTGAGGTCATGAAAAAAGGCAAATCTGACCTCACCAGAGCACTGCATTTTAGAGAGCAACGATGGGTTTATCGCCTAAGTTCCCATGAGAAGGGCCTTAATGACGACATCCCCTGGCTACAGCTAACACGATGAAAAAGGGCAATGAACATGATATATACCATTCTCAGACCATGATCTATTTACCGCCCACATTCACGTGAAAAGCATGGTCGGTACACACAGAAAGAATAAAAACACACTCCTGAATTATTGCTACAGTCTACACGCCCTCAGTACATTCTCCTGGAGGTCCATCAACATACCTTGACATCATAGTTGTCTTTACCAGACAGTCTTCAAGTGACCCCCCTTCTATACTATAAATATAAACGCGATTACACTTCCACCCGCGCGTGCCTTTCTCCCCCTTATTTTGCAGTGTTACTATGACCACAGACACTCCTGCGCGCATGGCCAGCCCTGTGTTTCCAATGCATGGGCTACCGCCCCCTTCTAGAAGTGTATTAGAGCTACTATGCGCAATACTAGCTACGGTGGCCATACTATCGTCCACAGCCCTGGTCGGTACACGAACGAACCTCAGTTTGAGAGCGTATAGACCACACAGAGGAAAGCTGCGGTTGTGTGTGTGTGTATATATAAGAATTTTTATATATAAATAAGATTTTCCCTTTATTAAGCCGCACACACCCCCACTTGCACGCACCGCTCCCTTTGATTTTCAGCGGCGTTACCATGACATACGCTCCAGCCCGCAATGACAACATCCTCTGGTCCCATGCCAACAACACACGCTCAAGCACGCATTGACAACATCCTTGTTTTCATCGTTTGGGCCACCGCCCCCTGCCGCAATGCAACCAATGAGGCAACGCGTTAGAATACCACAAACTCCACAACCAACGAAACCCCTTGTGTTTCCAACCCCTGGTATAATCCCGCTTGTACGGGCTATTCAGTACGGGACAATATGCCATTTCCTCCTATCAGGGCCCCAGCCTCTACCGCAGAGTAAGCCTACTCGCCTTTTCACGAATAAGGCTCGCACAAACCTGGAATACACACGCCTACCACCGACATTGTACCTCCAGGCTGTGTAACTCTGGGACACCGGGAAACGCGCACATGCAAGCGCTTCTCGCTAATTACATCAATTAAGCGCCCGCGATCCACTTTAAAAAGACAACGCCCGCTCCCTGCCATTTCTACATTCGGGAGGACTGGGAGTGGACGTATAGGATTCGGGACGCATCCACCACATGTCATAGTAAGAGTGTGAATGAACTGAGAGACCAGGGAGTGTGTACGTGTGTGAGCTCCTTTACCCCAATGAGGTTTGAATTGATCACTGCTCATTTTGCTTTGGGAGAAGTCTCTCAACCAAAAACGCTCTTATGAAGGCTATGGTGTTCTATGTTTTCTTTTGCAGAGGAGACGAAACTGTGGATTCCCTCCGCCCCTTCCCCCATGGGATAAGTTGTCCATTTAATTAGGGTAAGACTGGTAGCAGCGCTGCCTGCCACCACCCTCGAAGTTTCACACATGTGTACACGAATAGAGTGCCACTAAGTCACGCACACACTTAGTTCACTCTTAGAAACCAATGCATGCATTGTCTTTCTTCTTTTTCTCTTGCAGGTACGAGTGACCCAACGAGTTATATTAATCATTATTTCCCAAATGTTTTTGTTTTAGGCTTCACCATTGGAAGCAGTTTAAAACAGTGAAGTGTGGCCTACGCCACACTCACACAGTGGTAACATCTTACCAACATTTGGTAAGAACGGAGCCCCTTTCTTACTACTAGGTCCTGATGAATGCCATGGACCCTATTGGGCCGCTTTGGCAGAAACATGTCGACCAATCACTAGACGGTTAGGGGACACTAACTACCCCAATCACCGTCACATATATTTTAATATCATATAGTTTTCATTCACATTAAACAAACACTCCTGACTACGATAATGATTTTTAACCCCACCCACACATTCACGGGCCCCCACTTAGTCATTTAGAAGTGCATCCTTGTCGTCAAGTGTATGCCCGCCCTCCATCAAACTAAGGTTTTGGAGGGCGAGGACTGGTCAATGATGAAGCATGACACCAGGTGGTGTGTGAGACCAGTCCGTAACTTTTTGTGAGATGCCCACACTCACGACGTTCTTGTAACTCGCTTGGGTTATCACACTAGGAGCAGCTCTTTTGTGGTAAACATTTAGAATTGGAGGCTGCTAGCTCCTAGAACCCCACGCCTCTTGTTCCCTCCTCCACACAATTAGTGGAGTTCTCTTGTGATTCGATTTGCTTTGCGACTTACACACCACGTTGTCCAGGTTTGAACGCAACCTCGCTGATGTGGACGCCACTTTGGCACAGGCACACAGCCCTGCAACTGAACAGGCCCGTCTGGGCCTACTTGCAGAATATAGAGAGACTGCCGACCGTGAGATTCTCTACATGGGCAAATATCACACTGCAAAACAATACGGGGAGGGGGAGAGGCCAGGAAGGGTTCTGGCGCAAATGCTCAGACCCCGATATAGTAAAGCTTACGTTACTGAGTTGCGGACACTAACGGGCCAGTCCCTTTCAAGCACTGCTGAGATCAGGGATGAATTTCTGTCATACTTCAAAACATTATACACCTCCAAAATAGGGACTGACCATGCTGCCCTTGAATTTTATTTATCCGAGGTAGCGTTGGTGTACCTCGAGAAGGATATGCAGGACTTCCTGGCTGAACCCATCTCTGAAAACGATGTACTAGGGGCCATTGACTCCCTTCGGTCCTCCTCTGCCCCAGGACTGGACGGGTTCTTGGGCGACTTCTACAAGGCCTTTAAGGACTTGCTAGCCCCGCCACTCATCGAAGTGTATGCAGAGGCCTTAGAGAGACAGATTTTACCGCCTGCCCTTCGGGAAGAAGTTGTTATTCTTCTACCGAAACCGGGCAAAGATCCACTGCTTTGCAGCTCCTATAGGCCTTTATCTTGTTTAACTTGGATTACAAAATTCTCACCAAAATTATTGCTGGGCGTCTATCTCAATTACTGGAATTCATTGACTCCTCTGCACAATTTCGCTTCATTCCTTACTGCTCCACTTCCTTGAATCTCAGGACACTTTTCTCAGTGCTGCACAGGATCAACCTGGATACACCGGCGGCCGCAATTCTGCTTGACACGGAAAAGGCCTTTGATTCGCTAGAGTGGCCTTTTTTCATGTCAATCATGCGTCGCATGGGAATGCCGATGGGTTTCATGGCCACCACAGCACTACTTTACCACCTCCCGACTGCCCGCCTTCGGTTGAACCGTACGCTCTCACACCCCTTCTCACTGTCACGGGGCACAAGGCAAGGCTGCCCGCTATCACCCTTACTTTTCATCCTTGCTATGGATCCATTGATCAGGCATTTTCAAGAAAAACACCTGCAGAGAGGCTTACAATTTAATACAGGCCCCTTCTTGTTTCCTTTTACGCGGACAATACTGTCCTGTATGTCCGCGAGCCGCGCATCAACTTAGATCCCCATATACGCAAGATAATCCGCTTTGGCCAGCACTCTGCAAAAACAACAGTTGACGGACAGAATGCCGAACAATGTCATACATTCACCCCAGTACAGAGATCTGGGCCTAAATCCATCGTTTTTTTGCTCACCATGCCTTTCCAGTTTGAACCCAGCCATATGCAAATCAGTCTTGACCCTGTGCGTCATGGGAACAGTCCAGCCCGAACTGCCAAGCTAGGTGCTCCCTGGACTGGAAACAAGCATCCTAGGACCGGTTTCGGGGTTTCACCCCTCTTCAGCCAGGATAGCTTGATTCCAGTGGCATGGAGAGCACGGGACACACGTCTGGGCATACCCGCCCCACTCGGGGTGACAAATGCAAAAACAACAGTTGAGGGACAGAATGCAGAACAATGTCATACATTCACCCCAGTACAGAGATCTGGGCCTAAATCCATCGTGTGTGCATCAATTGGCACTAGTCCGTCATTTTTTCCCTCACACGCAGCACTGCTCCTTAGGAGCTAGGGTTGCCGCTAGAGTGGTGTACTGACTCCGCTAAATACTTGGGCATACACATTCACCTGCACACAGAAATGATAGTGCGCCTCAACTACGGACAGGCAGTTTCTGCACTGGAATCACAAATAGACAATTGGCTAAAGTTACCGCTATCGATAGCAGGTAGGGTATAATCAAGATTCCTAAACCTTTTCAACAATATCCCCATCCCTCTCCCAAATAGTTTTTTTGCGACACTAAGATCACACCTGATACGATTGGCATGGGGAAATACTTGGGATCGAGTTCGCTGGCAAGTACTAACCCACCCCTATGACCCAGGTGGCTATGGAGTACCTGATCTCCATTTATATTATCTAGTAGTACAATGCAGCTACGCCTATGCTTGGTACCACCCCGACGCCAGGATTCCATACCTCTGCCCAGAAGTGGACCTCGTCCTACCTGAGCGCCTGTCCACTGTCCTTCTCAAAGGCCTCCCCAGAGATCTTAACGACATCCAACCAGTCTCTGCAACAAGTTGGGCTTGGGAGAAGCTGCGGCGAGTCATAGACACTGCCTTCCTATACTCTGCAGCCCTTCCACTCCCCAATGCACGCTGGCTACCACTTACAGGCGAGACAATTGTACCGCGCACCTTAACCAATTTCGAACTAACAAAAGCGGGGGGCCTGTTCCCTGATGGCCATGCCTTTCTGGGGAGCGACGACACCCGCTTCCCCGATGCCACATTCATAGACCGGTTTGTACTTCGGCATCTCCAATCAGCGCTGCGTTCCACAATACTTAGTTTTCCCATAGTACCTGACTCATTCGCTCCCCTCTCTCTGGTCATTGAAAGCGAGCTTGGTACCCACCTCATTTCTAAGCCGTACAGAGCATGCGCGAAACTAGTTCTTGTCAATGATGTCAAGTTCCGTAGGGATTGGGAGGGAGACCTGGGAGGCCAGATCACAGATGACCAATGGACCGCGTGCTGCGCTTTCACTAAAGACATCTCCCTAAACAGTAGACACAAGTTGCTTCACTCTAAGTTTCTGCGCAGGGCCTACAGCACCCCGGTCAAGGTGCACAAGCTAGACCCGTCGAGACCACACAGCTGCCACAAATGCGGATCGCCACATGCTGACTTTGCACATTTGGCATGAACTTGCCCTCGCTTGCAGTCATACTGGAAAGAGGTTCATAGGGAATTGGGCGACATTATAAACATACCACCTGACCCTGTCCCCGAGATTGCACTAATGGGTTACATGGTTAACTTTCCCAAAACAATTCGGAAATTTGCGGCTCTTAGTTTACTGTTAGCCAAGAGGGAAGTGGCACTCCACTGGGGTTGCAAGACAGTCCCCATGGTGCAGAGCTGGCTGAAAAGCCTGGTTACCTGTAACACACATAGCGATCTGTACTCCACGACTGTTCCATCATCCTCCAAGCCAAGAGACATTTGGGGGCCACTGAAAACTTACCTCACATCACGACAAAATACCACGACCACATAGCTGGAACAAGGCATAGTGCCGACTGGGGTGGGTTGAAGAGTTGCACTCCTTTATTACATTGTGGACATGGCTACTTGTTCGATATATCAGATAACCACCATCTATGTAGGCAAATGCCTATTGTGCCAAACCCAGACTGCAGTCTGCGGATAGCCAGCCGAGCAGATGTATTTTTGGAGCAATATGCACTGTTGATTAACGTCCAGGACAATCGCTATGTGTTAATCGTATTTAATGGTTATTTTACTTTACACTTACGGATCACCGAAAACAAACAAGCAATGCAACTGTATTTATTACATGACTCATGTGACTGTGTAACATGATTACTGTGATGTAACAACTGCGACAAAATGAGAAAGTTAAAAAAAAAAAGACTTCAAAATGACAAAAATGTATTTTCCATTCTTTCTCACTGTCTCAATTAAGTACATTTGATAATATCACTCAGTTGGGAGACATTTGTTGAAAGTCATTTTTTTTTTAAACTTGAAACATTCAAGAATATCCCATGCCCTGCCAACTTTGCCGCAAATTACCCAAGACATGCCAGTTTACCATGTGCTCTTTTTATATAGCCTATATTGTTATTAAACATAAAGCAACGCTATTTTACATTAAACATATACAGGTGAGGTTTTTGTAGAGCGCAGAAACTGAACTGAATTACTTAAATGAGCTCTCAAACTAGATGCTTAAGGAAAATGATACATATTGGAGTAAAGCGATAGGCAGTGGATGTAAAAATCTGATCAAATGGTAAGACCAGGATTTAAATCCAGGATTGTTTATTGTGCAGTTCAGAGACTGTAGAGGTGCATCCTTCTCGCTTCCATTTAACACCAAAGATGTCTCCTTTGTGTTCACTTATTCAGTTAGTGTTAGTGTATGAGGTTCAATAAATATACTTATCACACGTTAAATCGAACTGACAGCATACACACATATATACATATGGGTATTTATGAGATTTAAAGGTGTGCTTTTCTGTTAGTAATGTTTCAATAGACACAAAAGATTAAACAAAGTGAAAGCAAATGCCTGTCTGAAATGATGCTGCACTTCACAAGTGTCTCCATGAAGAGCTGGCTCACTTGGCATGATTTATGAGTGGTTCAATACCTTCAAAACGTCATTGACTGCAATTAAAACAAAACAAAGGGATCTCAGAGTCCCCACAGAATGTTATTCCCAGGTTACAGCGCCTCAAGGAGAGTTGATGTGCAGCGTGGCTTTAGCATACATGTCCTTTCCACTATTTTTTAGGTTGCAGCCTACCAGACATCTTTGGAACATTCAGAAAGTTGACCTAGGTATGTGATCTGCTCGTTGCATACCATTGGCTTTGTGGTTTGTAACTCATATTTTCTGGATTTCTATTTGCTTGCTTGATTTGCTTTAGGCTGTCCATCTCGATTTCGTCCCTCCCGTTGCCCAAATCTTATTTACTGTATTCTTCCACAAACTCGCTTTCTGTAAACAGGTCTTTAAATCTTGTTCTTATCTTGTCACATTTGCTGTGCATTCAAAGAAAGACAGAGGTCAAATGTCAGGCTGTGTCGTCCAGGGTGCTTGGTGTTTATTTTTCTTTCTCTGACTTCAAAGTGAGAAGATTTATGTGACAATCATGCTGGACACTGGGGGCAGCTTGAGGAAAGCTGTACAACATTATTATTTTTTTCTAGCACACAACAACATTTAAATGCATGTAAATGAATTGTGCTGACGATCAAATAAGTACATTGAGTGATGACATTTCAGCACATTATCGTTGGTTACCTGCATACTTTTATCAGTAAACCTGTATGTGAGTGCCGATGTAATGGTAATTTCAATTGAAGATATGTTGTCTGTAAGGGCAGTACACTACCATACCCTGCTTACTCCATGTTACTCCGCTCCACTCAACTGGGCACCACTTCACGCCACTGCACTCTACTCTGCAGCACTCCACACTACGTAACTCTATTGCAAACTGCGTCACTGCACTCTTCTCTGCACCACTCCACTCTATGCCTTTCTACTCTACACCACTCCACTCAATGCCAATGCACTCTACCCCATACTATTCAAATTTGCACCCCTGCAGTCTTCGCCACTGCACTCTACTCCACTCCACTCAATGCCACCCTACTCTGCAACACTGCACTCTATGCCACTGCACATTTACGCCAATGCACTCTACTCTACAATGCCACTATAAGCCAGTACACTCCATGCCAATCCCCTCTACGCTACTCTAATCTACTCTACATTGCTTCTTTCTACTCTGAAACATTCTACTCTATGCCACTGCACTTGACACAAATCCACTCTACTCTGCACACGGTACACCACTGCACTCTATGCCAATGCACTGAACACCATTTTACTAAAAACCAATGCACTTTAAATCAAGATACTCTGTACCACTGCACTCTACGCCACTGCACACTATGCAATTTTGGTGTGTCACTGCACTCTATGCCACTCTGTTCTCTTCTGTGTCTTTCCACTCTACGCCACTCTATTCTTCCTTGAACCACTGTACTCTACACCACTGCTCTCTGTGCCACTCTACCTTTGTCACTGCACTCTATACCACTCTAATCTGTACCACAACACTCTATGGCACTACACTCTATGCCACTCTACTGTGCACCATTACACTCTACGCCAAGGCATTCCACGCCATTCTACTATACACCACTGCACTCTATGACAGTATACTCTGCAACACTGCACTTTATGCCACTCTACTTTATACCACTCTATGCCACTGAAATCTGCATGACTGCACTCTATGTGACTGCACTCTATGCCAATCCACTCTCAAGCACTCTAATCTAAGCTGCACCACCATAGTCTTTGACACTCTACTCTATACCTCTGCCCTTTACACCACTTCACTCTACTCTGAAACAATCTACTCAATGCCACTGAAGTCTACTCCATTTTATTGCACTCTGCACCACTCTACTCTATGCCACTCTACGCCACTCTGTTCTACACCGCTGCACTCTGTGCCACAGAACTCTACACCAATGCTCTCTATACCACTTCACTCTAAACCAATACACTCTATGCCACTGCACTCTAAGCCAATCTACTCTGCAGAACTGCACTGTACGCCACTATACTCTACTCTACACCACTGCACTCTATGTCACTCCACACCATTGCACTCATCACTCTACACCAATGCACTCCACACCACTCTACTTTACACCACTTTACTCTGAAACAATCTACTCTACACCACTGCACTCTATGCCACTCTACTCCACTCTAAGCCACTGCAATTAACGCTGCACCACATTACTTTACACCACTCTACTCTATGCCACTATGCGTCACCTTGCACCACTATACTCTACCTTGCACCACTCCAGTCTACTCTGAAACAATCTATTCTATGCCACTGCACTCTATGCCACCTCACTCTACGCTGCGCCACTCTACGCCTCGGCAGTCTACACTATGCCACTGTACTCTAAATGCACCTACACCAGCTACTTTGCACCACCGCACTTCATGCCGCTATACTCTACACCATTCTACTCTATGCCACTGCATGCTACTTCACTCTACAACATTGCACTCTACGTCACTCTATTCTGCTCTGCACCACTGTAGTCTACGTCACTGTTCTCTGCACCTCTCTACTCGTCATTACTCCACAACCCTGCACTTTAAGACCCTGCACTCTGACACTCTTCTATGCCTCAAGGAGAGTTGATGTGCAGCGTGGCTTTAGCATACATGTCCTTTCCACTATTTTTTAGGTTGCAGCCTACCAGACATCTTTGGAACATTCAGAAAGTTGACCTAGGTATGTGTTCTGCTCGTTGCATACCATTGGCTTTGTGGTTTGTAACTCATATTTTCTGGCTTTCTATTTGCTTGCTTGATTTGCTTTAGGCTGTCCATCTCGATTTCGTCCCTCCCGTTGCCCAAATCTTATTTACTGTATTCTTCCACAAACTCGCTTTCTGTAAACAGGTCTTTAAATCTTGTTCTTATCTTGTCACATTTGCTGTGCATTCAAAGAAAGACAGAGGTCAAATGTCAGGCTGTGTCGTCCCTGTGTCGTCCAGGGTGCTTGGTGTTTATTTTTCTTTCTCTGACTTCAAAGTGAGAATATTTATGTGACAGTCATGCTGGACACTGGGGGCAGCTTGAGGAAAGCTGTACAACATTATTATTTTTTTCTAGCACACAACAACATTTAAATGCATATAAATGAATTGTGCTGACGATCAAATAAGTACATTGAGTGATGACATTTCAGCACATTATCGTTGGTTACCTGCATACTTTTATCAGTAAACCTGTATGTGAGTGCCGATGTAATGGTAATTTCAATTGAAGATATGTTATCTGTAAGGGCAGTACACTACCATACCCTGCTTACTCCATGTTACTCCGCTCCACTCAACTGGGCACCACTTCACGCCACTGCACTCTACTCTGCAGCACTCCACACTACGTAACTCTATTGCAAACTGCGTCACTGCACTCTTCTCTGCACCACTCCACTCTATGCCTTTCTACTCTACATCACTCCACTCAATGCCAATGCACTCTACCCCATACTATTAAAATTTGCACCCCTGCAGTCTTCGCCACTGCACTCTACTCCACTCCACTCAATGCCACCCTACTCTGCAACACTGCACTCTATGCCACTGCACATTTACGCCAATGCACTCTACTCTACAATGCCACTATAAGCCAGTACACTCCATGCCAATCCCCTCTACGCTACTCTAATCTACTCTACTTTGCTTCTTTCTACTCTGAAACATTCTACTCTAGGCCACTGCACTCGACACAAATCCACTCTACTCTGCACACGGTACACCACTGCACTCTATGCCAATGCACTGAACACCATTTTACTAAAAACCAATGCACTTTAAATCAAGATACTCTGTACCACTGCACTCTACGCCACTGCACACTATGCAATTTTGGTGTGTCACTGTTCCCTTCTGTGTCTTTCCACTCTACGCCACTCTATTCTTCCTTGAACCACTGTACTCTACACCACTGCTCTCTGTGCCACTCTACCTTTGTCACTGCACTCTATACCACTCTAATCTGTACCACAACACTCTATGGCACTACACTCTATGCCACTCTACTGTGCACCATTACACTCTACGCCAAGGCATTCCACGCCATTCTACTATACACCACTGCACTCTATGACAGTATACTCTGCAACACTGCACTTTATGCCACTCTACTTTATACCACTCTATGCCACTGAAATCTGCATGACTGCACTCTATGTGACTGCACTCTATGCCAATCCACTCTCAAGCACTCTAATCTACGCTGCACCACCATAGTCTTTGACACTCTACTCTATACCTCTGCCCTTTACACCACTTCACTCTACTCTGAAACAATCTACTCAATGCCACTGAAGTCTACTCCATTTTATTGCACTCTGCACCACTCTACTCTATGCCACTCTACGCCACTCTGTTCTACACCGCTGCACTCTGTGCCACAGAACTCTACACCAATGCTCTCTATACCACTTCACTCTAAACCAATACACTCTATGCCACTGCACTCTAAGCCAATCTACTCTGCAGAACTGCACTGTACGCCACTATACTCTACTCTACACCACTGCACTCTATGCCACTCCACACCATTGCACTCATCACTCTACACCAATGCACTCCACACCACTCTACTTTACACCACTTTACTCTGAAACAATCTACTCTACACCACTGCACTCTATGCCACTCTACTCCACTCTAAGCCACTGCAATCAACGCTGCACCACATTACTTTACACCACTCTACTCTATGCCACTATGCTTCACCTTGCACCACTATACTCTACCTTGCGCCACTCCAGTCTACTCTGAAACAATCTACTCTATGCCACTGCACTCTATGCCATCTCACTCTACGCTGCGCCACTCTACGCCTCGGCAGTCTACACTATGCCACTGTACTCTAAATGCACCTACACCAGCTACTTTGCACCACCACACTTCATGCCACTGCATGCTACTTCACTCTACAACATTGCACTCTACGTCACTCTATTCTGCTCTGCACCACTGTAGTCTACGTCACTGTTCTCTGCACCTCTCTACTCGTCATTACTCCACAACCCTGCACTTTAAGACCCTGCACTCTGACACTCTTCTATGCCACTGCACTCAATGTCACTGCACTCTACTCTGCACCACTCAACACTATACCACTCTACTGCGCTTTACACCACTACCACTACAATCTATGCCACTCCACTCCACGCCACTGCACTGTATGCCACTGCAGTGTATGCCACTCTACTCCTCTGTACTCTACCCAGTACTACTGTGCTCTATGTCACTGCACTCTACTCTGCACCACTCAACACTATACCACTCTACTGCACTTTACACCACTACCACTACACTCTATGCCACTCCACTCGACGCCACTGCACTCTATGCCACTGCAGTGTATGCCACTCTACTCCTCTGTACTCTACCCAGTACTACTGCGCTCTATGTCACTGCACTCTACTCTGCACCACTCAACTCTACTGCACTCTACACCACTGCACTCTACACCACTACACTCTATGCCACTACACTCTACATCACTGCACTGTATGTCACTCTACTTTACACCTCTGCACTTTACCCAGTACTACACCACTCTACCCTGCACCATTGCACTCTATGTCACTTCACTCTATGCCACTCTATTCTCCACTCTACACCACTACATTCTTTGTCATAGCACTCTACGCCATGGCAATCTACTCTGCACTGCTCTGTTCTGTTCTATGCCAGTACACTCCACACTACTCTACGTCACTGCACTCTACACCACTTTACTCAAAACCAATGCACTCTAAGCCACTGAACTCTACACCAATCTACTCTGCACCACTGTTATTTATGCCACTTCGCTATAGGCCACTCTGCTCCACTCTACTACATTCCACAACACTTCACTCCATGATACACCACTCTATGATGCTCTACTACATTAAACTCTGCTCCACTGGCACTCTACTCAACTCTATGCCACTCCACTCTACCGAACTCTATTCCTCTGTATGCCAATCTATGACACTACTCCACTCTAGGATGCTCTATGCAACTCCCTCTATACCACTCCGTGCCACTTTACTTCACTCTATTCTATGACACACTACTCCACTCTACCTCACTCAACTCTGTGCCACTCCACTCTATGACAATCTACCCCGCTATACGCCACTGTACTCTGCAACTCTCTACTCCACTCTGCGCCACTTCACTCTCCTCTACAACACGACATGCTATGCTACAACAGTTTACTCAACCACTACACTGTACTCCACTCCACGCCACTCACCTCCACACCCTTTCTACGACACTCTACTCCCTCCACAATACTGTACGCAACTCCATGACACTCCTCTTCACTCCTCTCCACGACACTCAACTCTACGCTGCACCATGCCACTCATAACACTCCACTGTACTCCACTTTCGACACTCCACTCCAAGACCACTCTCCTTTGCCCCACTAACTTATAGCCGTGCTGAACGGTATTGTTGATGAACAAGATTGCTAAAACAATCTGGCAAAGCCAATAGCGCTTGCATAGGCAAGACCTATGGCTTTGCCAGTGCTTGCTTGCTAATCTTCAGTTTCCAGTTTAAAATCTGGGGGTCACCCACTGGAAAAGTTGGCGGGATGAATTCCTCTCCGCCATGGACGTTATGCCCATGACCCCTTGTACACTTCACTGATACCCCAAGGACTTTTCTCTGTGCCAGCACCTGCACTGCTACACTCTGGACTCTGCATTCACCCTCCTATGACCTGAAGGGCTCATTCCTGGACCCTCTGTTGCTGTTCCCTCAGACCCATGTGCCTTTTGCCATGAACTTTGCACGGTCCATTTGGGCTTTGTGACACATCCTGGTACCTAAACTGCTTCCCCTGCATGCTGTGAACTACTCTCCACTTGCTGCAGCCAGTGCTGCCCCCCCCCCCCCGCGGCCTATTATAATGGTACATCACTACACTGGTACAACACCACGTTATCTCCCTTAAATATCTCATATCTAAGGCTCTTATTGATAATTTCAGCACAAGAATCATTAGATATCAGCTTATCGAAAACATCAGGAGGAGCGAATAGTTCGTTAAATAATATTTTGTAATTATTATAAATACGGAAGACGGTTCAATGAAGTCTGACTTAATGGGTCAGCTGAAATCGATTTTAGATTGATGTTTCATCTTATCAGATTAAGTAAACAGTCCTATATGATGACTTGATATTGCTAAAAATGTGTTTTGGAAGGTTCACATGGTAGAACCTGTTTGGGTATTTTTGAGGTCTCATTCTTTTCCAACCACCTTTAAAGATTTTGTAAAAAGGTTTGTGAAATAGTGAATGTTCATTAACTTAAATGTCACATGTACTAAAAAGAATAAAATAGTAACAATTGACGTTTACCAAGATGAATTTCAGAAATCACATATATTTTAAAATATCTTAATTTCTTGACAATTCTTTTTTTTTATTATATCAGGCTTTGAAATAATATGAATTAATAGAAAGATCAAAATTGGTCAAGTGAGAAAGCCAAAAAAAAAGAAATCTTTTGCTTAGCTGGTTGCACATGCAATAATGGTCTGAAGTACACACTTATGAGGCCAAAATAATAATTTGTCATTTCGTTGTAATAATTGCCTTTTTATTTATTTATTGGTTTTGCCTTTAACCTTCAAAAAAGCGACATGGGTCACAAAACACCTGTTGACATGAGCATAAAGGTAAAATTAAAAGATCAGATCTTGAAGAGATTTTAATATGAAACAATGGATTCTATAATGATGTCATGAACTTTCATCTGGATTTGGAATAAACTCAAAAGTGGAATAATATTTGATATCTGTATGAAATTAAATTTAAAACACAAATAAACATATTGATTCCGTAACAAACAACAGAGGTGCCCCTGAATCTAAAACTTACAAGTAGTTCAAGTAAACCTGCATTGGTAGGGTAGCGATGCTAAGAAGGGTGCACCAGCGCTCGGCTCATATTAAATGTACCTGCTTTTTATCTCAAATGTGGGAAAAAACTGCCAAAAACTGGGATGGCTGCTTCTCTGCTTTCATCCTGCACTGTCTCCCTTTCAGTGTTTAATTTGTAAAACAATAAGGGGCATATCATCAAGGACCGGCGATAATTATCGCTGAGTGCACATAGCGCTCGGATAATTATCGCCGGCTAGCGTGGATTTTTATCGCTGAGATAGCGTGCTATCAGCAACGCTTATCTCAAAAGCGATAAAAATCCTCACGCTAACTGCCTAACGTGAGATTATCGCTGGAAACCCAGCGATAATCTCACGCAATGTGACGTTAGCTTGATGATAGGGACTCACAAACTTAGCCATGATATCCTCCTTCCATAGGATATCATGGCTAAGTCAGTCCTGAAGCAGGCGTAAGGAAAGTAGCGATAACAGGGGTTATCGCTACTTTTCTAGCCGCTATGCTTCATAGCGTGGGGCTTGATGATAGGAGAAATGTCGCTTAGCGACATTTCTCCTGTCATGTCAGGTCAGGAACGCCCACTTTGCATCTCATTAGAGATGCAAAGCTGGGTGTTGGGAATTCCTATGCTAACGCAAGTTTTCACGCGTTACCTTGCTAATTAGGCGACAAAAATTATCACCGCTTTTCGGCCCGAAACGGCCGCATAAGCGGCGATAATTTTATTGCCTCGCCTTGCTGATATGCCCCTAAGTGCTGGCTTCCAACGTTTTGCTCAGAGGCCTGTGGCCGTCCCGGTGTTGTCTTGATTGCACCTCGTGCCTCTTTGATCCACCACCAGGCACTCCCTGCCTCTGTATCTCACGCTCGCAGGTTCTTTTCAATCCTTGCTTTCTCCCTTTCTCACTGTTTTTCCATATTTCTCTTCCTGCTCCTTTCCTTCTTATGTGTGTTTTCTCTTGTTTAGGGTGAAAGGCTGATGAGGAAACAAAATGTGATCCTCAAAAATGAGTGCAGATGGGACCTGCAACCCTCGGTTCATATTAAGCACTCTCCCCAATTAATTGGGGAGAGGATGTGGTCCGTCGGCTTAAACTGCAGGAAACCAGGGTTCGAGCCTCGAGGTCGCGTCCACATCCTGTGATTCTGGGCAAATCACTTAATCTCCCCGTGCATGAATGTGTAATGTAAATACGGTGCTCATGTAAAGCTCTCCAATATACCTTCGGGTCGAGTTCGCGCAATATAAATCTGCAAAAAATAAAATTAAAATAAAAAAACCACTGGACTCCTTTGAACTCTGTGCTGCACACAAACCCTTCTGATCCTGCATTGTCCACCCCCCTTCCCGCCCTCCACGCCCTGTCGAGGCACTCCAGGCTCTGCCCTGTTTTCTCCACCTTTGATTCTGCATTCTTCCCAGACCCTGTGCTGCATGCCACCACCGGACCCTGCACTGCTCCTTGAGATCTTGGCCATCTACTCCTTCCTATGCCCTGGACTCTGTGCTCCTCTCTCCCGCCTTGATGTATTCACCGTCCTCCTAACAACTACTCCCCGTGGACCCTTCGCTGTCACCACCCTCCCCCTTGACCCTGAGCTTCCTACATGAGGCCTCATTAGAAGTAGCACTTTTTTTGGTGTGGGGATATCAGGGGCTGAAATCTATAATGCCAGCAGGTATCCTTGAACTAAATACGAGGCATTACAAGTGATGTGCCCTGTATTAGGGGATAACCTTCGACACCAGGAATACTGGATCGTTTTCCACGCCAGTCTGATTCTGTGCTCTACTATGACCCCTTTATTGGAGCCATTTGCCACCTGTTTGCCTTGGTGGTGAAAGGAAACATGCGCAGTGGTGCGGGTCAGGCCCACAGGTGGGGAAGTGGGAGGGGTAGGTGTACAGCAAGCCAGAGCATGTGGGGAGCCCCATTATCTGCTCAGTGCAACATACCTGCCAACTTGAACAGAAATGTCACTGTGTGAGGAGGAGGTGGGGCCTTGGAGGGGATTCATGCCAAGAAGTACCTAAGAAACACTTTTGCTGCCACCCTTTCCCCAATCATCCCACTCCAAAGAACAAAAAAGCTTGCTAGGGCAGGTGCTGCAGGCCTGGGGTGTCTTTACGCCCCTTAATGAACGTCAGCAGTTCAAAGCCTCGGAAAACGATCTGGAAATCCACTTTTTACAGTGGTTTTCAGCTCGTTTTCTCTGTCACCGTGTGATATCAGTTCCCCACTGGGTGACCGTGTGATGGAAGGCAATATCATGCGTCACACAGTGGCACCGTGTGAGCTGGCAGATCTGTTACATGGCTCAGGAGGCTGCAGGTATGGCCACATTTTGCCATGGGTGAGATGGGCCCAGGCCCATGGCGCATAATTTCAGAGTGGCAGCCTGAGTTTGCCTAAAAACCTGGTTTAAATTATTAATTTTATTACAGGGTCACCGTCGCATGTCCATTCTCTTCAGGGGTTGCACAAATTATCCTGTCTCTCCCACTCCTCCTCATCACTCTCCCTCTCGACGCCTCCCAGGGCCTCTCAGGTCTAATTTAGCACCTGAATACATGAATTGGCGATTTAGGTGAAGGGAAGGAAGTAACCTGACCAGTGAATACCAATGCCCCCTCCCCACAATCCCACTAACATCACCAGTAGCAGCAAGAAGGAGGTGGAGGCGGAAGATAAGCTCACCGGCAGACTGCCAACCATTGGCAGTCGCCACTCACCAATCCAGTGCAAACCAGGAGCTGGTCACTGTTGACAAGCAGTGGATCAGTGGCGTAATGTAAAATGGTGGCCCCTTCCGCAGAATATGAAGAGAGACCCCTCTGTCTCACCTACATAACAGATATTCATTGACCGTGGGGCGCAATGGGGACCCTTTTTGCATTTGAGGTCACCAGAAAGGTCCCCCCCTGCGCCACAGGGGCCGCAGGGGTGTAACTCAGCGGGAGATCCCCGCCATGCCCAGCACTGAACAAAACCATGCAAATAAAAAGTGACCCACATGCCGCCTCACACTACCTGCCGCTAGTTTTATGTATACTTTTGAAAGCAAATGTGGCTGTGTACAGGGTCCAGTGAACATCATGATTCATGTGCAAAATGTTACACTTCTGAGCTAGCGTCATCACCTACTGTTGGGAAACAGCCATTACAACGCAGCTGTTCCCACGCATGCCATTAAAATGAAAGCGTTAGAAACACATGCGTCATCACAAAGCATAGACTTGACTATGCAATTCTTTACTACGCACATGCTTTTGCCACACGTATCTTTACAACAAATTTCATTGTAAAGGTATATATGGTAAAGGCATATGTGTAGTAAAAAAATATATGCATGGAAACAGCTGTGTTGGCAATCCACGTTGTTTGAGGAAATGGAAAGACTCTTCCACTTCCTCACAACAACGTGCACTGCCCCCCTCAGACACATTTCCTGCACGAACCACGAAGAGAGAGGCAAGGGGGATTGGGTCTGGGGCAGGGGCTACTATTTTGGGGGCTGGGACTGGGAGGGGTCAAGCAAGGGTAGTGTTTTAGGGTTTAGGGTAGGGAAAGGGCAGGGGGCTGGGGAGGTGCGCAGGGGTAGAGTTTTAGGGAATCGGATAGGGAAAGGGCTGGGGGGGTCACACAGGGGTAGTGTTTTAGGGTTCAGAGTAGGGAAAGGGCTGGGGGTCAGAGGGGAGTAACACAGGGGTAGTGATTTAGGGTTTAGGGTAGAGAAAGGGCTGGGGGCCGGGAGGTCGCGCAGGGGTAGGGTTTTAGGGTTCAGGGCAGGGGAAGGGCTGGGGGGCAGGGGAGTAGCATTGGGGTAGGGTTTCAGGGTTTAGGGCAGGGATAAGGTATTTTTTAGAAGAGTTAGGGGCTGGAGATGGGATGCTCCAGGGATTAGGGATTAGGGTTTAAAGTAGGGGTCAGGTAAACCTTTACCACACATATGCTTTTAGCATACATGCTTTTACAACAAATTTCATTGTAAAGGCAGGCGTGCTAAAGGCATATTTGTTGAAAAAATATGCATGGTAAAGGTTTGCGTTGTAATGACATTTGCATTGTAATGCATGCGTGGTAAAGGTGTGCATTACAACAGAACACAATGTAACATCATACAACCCCTACTTTTAGGTGGCCACATTAAGTCCGAGCAGGAGCACCACCATTTTACATGCTCATGATTAAAATTGACATGTTTCTTGAACGTTGACATTTGACACACATTTGTTTGCTTGCCTTTATGAGATAATATTCTCTAAAATACCTTTGCTTACATTTGCACTTCTTCATATGCACATTATCAGAATATGGTTTACCTCCTGAGAAGGATGGTGTCCAGCTGAAAACCAAGACGGGCTCCCAGAAGACACCTACCCACAGGTAATTGGGGAGTTAGATCTCCCTAAGGGATTCTGGCATATTCACCCACCCTAGGCACACTAGGATAGGGAGAGCTAGATAGGAGCATATTTCTAATTGTACTTATATGCAAGCATATCATCTATGTAACAGCACAATGGTTGAACTGTTCATTTTCTTTACCATTCTTGTGATGCAGATTACTCTGTTTTGTTTCCTTCAATTGATAATTGCGACACACTTATTCTACTCAAGAATCTTATTACTTCAATAAATATTGGGATGTCAATTCAAGTATTTCTTGTGCTTCCCTTTGGCTGTGTATGAGTTACCAAATGAATGGGCCCTAGATCTGTTGCCACAATTTCCTTGGGGAGTCAGGGTTTTCATGTTCTGAGGCTGTACATACCACCTGTTACCTTTCTAGATTAGGTATACAGATGATGCACTGTGAGTTAGCACGGACCAAGGCCAACATATCCTGATGGTGTGCGTGGAGTCAGTCTCGTGCAGGCAGTCGTGGTGTTTATGTTGTCCAACAAAGGCACAATTATATTGAGAGAGTATGAACCACTACCTCGCCCCTTTTTTTTATTTCTTCAGCATCACACGATTTGGAACCCCTTGGAGGAGAAACCACTTGACAAAGATGCTTAAATGTTCAGGCTTGCTGTTCTCGATGTCCATAAAATAAGGAAATTGCATTAAGATGTCTGGGTCTTAAATGACAAAGGAGAGAGAAGCGGGGGAGAGTGAGATCCCCAAATGTTTGTTATGGATGTTATCACCCTCAGAAAGATGAATGGATGAGATGGCCATTCTGCTGTTTCAAGCTGTGATGCTCAACCCAGTGAACTATATTGCATACTATACTAAAGTCCTAACATAGGCTTATAAAAGTGGATGCACCCCACCCCCTTCACATGGGTCAAAGACGGAAGCTTCTGTTTTTAAATCAATGTTTGGAGAATTTGTAAAACGTGCAGGACTCATTGAGTAACTGGGCTACAAGAAAATGATCTAATTTAATAAATACAAATGTAGAAAGCGGAAAGCTTTGGCATTTAACTGGTGAATGCTCCTGTCTACAGCAAGATATTGTGAAATGTCTAACCTTTCCTCCCTTTAAGGAACATTAAGAGGTAGGTACTCGAAGAGGTAAGTTAAAAAAAGAAATGAAGAACAATGCTTTATACATTTTGATATGAGATAGGCTATGTAAAATTTAGAGGGTAAACCCCGATAGACCTGGTGGTGTTTCATTTTTATTTTATATAGAGCAAACTTGACCTAAGGGTATTAGAGCACTATAAATGAGCACTAGAGTATCCTACAGGAGGTCAAATTCATTTTATTTTTTAAGGGATTGGGGAGATTAAGTGATTTGCCTAGAATCACAGGATGCTGAGCTGAGCCCAATATAGAATCACAGAATGCTGAGCAGATGCTGGGATTTGAATATGGTTCCCCCAGTTTCAAAGTCGTCAGCTCTGGCCATTAGGCTGCATCGCCTAAACTCTTCCATAGAAGACCAAAAAAGTATTGAAATATTTCCTCAGTGCCCCTTTAGAACAACTGGATTTTAGTTAGCATTTATGTGACTAGTGTGCCGTAAAATTCGTCAGTTATTGCCTTTTTGTGGTGGGGAGTGATTCCCCCACCCTAGCGAACCTATTTAGGGGCATATTAGCAAGGGCTTGCGATAATATTATCGCCACTTTAGCGTCCGTTTTCGCAACGAAAAGCAGCGATAATATTATCGCTCTATCTACAAGGACCCGCTAGCGCGTGTTTCCTTGCATTACAACCCGGTTTCATGCCGCCTCGCCTCGCATCCCTATTGAGATGCAAGGTGGGCGTGCCTCGTGAAACTTCCTTGTGGAATATTGCTAACGGGGCTTCGCGATATTTACAACGAAGCCCCGTCCGGCATAGCGATATTCATTTCAGTGCTAAGTCGCCCTTAACGCTGCTTCCAGACGTCAGCAAAAAAACGGTGTTGGGTATGTTTTACGTTGGTGGTGGATTATGCTGATATGACCACATGGTCGTATCAGCAGATTGTCGCCGTATTCATGCTTGTTTTCAGGCGATGTTGTTGCCATTTTCCCCCCCATCGCTGGAAATTTATCGCCCTGGAGAAACGCCTTGTAAATAACGCGCTAACCGGGTGATAAATTTCAGCAATAGACGGCGATAAATACAAAAGTGCTAAGCGCGCTTTGCGATATTTATCGCCATCTATTGTTGATATGCCCCTAAGTAGGTTCACTGGAGATTAGTGCCTCCTAGCGGGCCTGTTGCTAGCACTGAAGGCAGTGGGCAGTGTGATTGTGGCCCGGTGGGGGAAGTGGGCTGCATCAGTTGCGAAGATGGGCCGCAACGTCGTAAGAACACCTTTAGGCAACAGCACTTATGTTTTTTTTTACATATTAAGCGCCGATTACAATAGTAAATCCTGTTACATATAGCAGTTTGAAACGGTTACAGTGAACACCTTGCTGATAGAGGAGAGCAGAGGGGCGGGCGGGCTGGAGGGGGCCAGGTTTGATTTCGCCCGGGGCGCTATCTTAGCAGAGGCCAGCCCTGAGTGCAGGTGTTTGTCGGGCTGCCCGTTTGCCTTCAGCCCTGCCCGAATCATCTGTGTTTTCACCCGGGTGCGGTTTTGTACCCGGTAAACACATGTCCAGTATTTCCGGCACGAGGGACAACGACAGCTGCTTTGGCTCTTGTAAAATGAAAGTGTATTCACAAAGTGCCACTAAAGTACAAGCAAGGTTAGGGCACGGGTGGCATCGGTGTAACCTTCAGTGTGTGTGGCAAACAGGCTGCCCAGGTGAGGTGACCTGCGTCCCACTCCAGCCTGAAACCTCATTTTCAATTACAAAAAGCCAAAATGATTGGCATCCAAATGCCTGTTGCGGTTAGATGTGATGTATTGTATTAGATAAAATGAAGAAAATAGTAATAACGCATCACACACTGGTTTTCATTACAAGGAATAGAGCGCCCTCGTGTGGCTTTCCTAAATTAAAAGGAGAATTTCTATTCCCAAAAACAATACAACTGAGACGTAAAATAATACCTTCGATTTATTCATTACTTCTACCATGTAAAGCTAGTGTAAATAATAGATGTCACTTAGTGGCGTTCAAATTACTGAACGCAGAAAGATAGAAGTCTGAGATGTCTTATCGGGATTCAAACGTATGACTTGTAGATCACTGCAGATGCTTGTGGTGAATGTTTGTTTATATAAGGAAGAACAAATTACTGTAGCCTCCACCCCAGCTCTGGAGCACGCAAATGACTCCTTCAAACGGAGCTCTGCAATACACATCTTTATTCTTCTGCATGTAACCGTTAACGTAAAAGTACCGCGTCATAGACTTCACTGGCCACACCAAGACACACCCAAATATCTCCCAACTGATTACGTAACTTTGTAAGGAGCCCGCCTAGGAACACAAGGGTCCTACTGCACATGGTCACATGACACTACATCTCCCCGTTTGTTAAATAAAAAATACGAACAAATATACATTAGAATTCCTCAATGAGTCATTAAGGTGCTTTCACCAATCTTCCATAACTAGTCGTACGAAGTGAAGGAGTTACACTGTCGTCTGGAATCGTAGATGTAGACTCATATGCTTGACTTGGGCACTCAGGTGGACTTGTTTCACTCCTGAGGTCTGGAGCCGATGAACATTGAAACATATATTTGAAATGGGCTGAGTCTCTCGTAATGGACTTTTGGGACGTTAAGCGGTCACCATATGTCCTTTAGTTGTCGTGACTCTCAATGGATCAGCATCAAATGGAGTGTCAGTCTTGGCGTTTCTGTTTTTGCTTGACTAGGACTCGGTCTCCTTTTTCAAAAACCATGTCCCAAGCTTATCTGCGCTTATCTGCCATCATCTTTCTTTTGCGAGAAGTTTCCAAGACATGAATCTCAACAGTTTCTAGTACTCGGTTGGTGGTTCATTGTGGTAGCTTTGTCCCAATGGCTTTCTCAAACAGCAAGGTGGCGGGGCTTTTATCTGTTGTGTAATGGGGAGTTGACCAATAGGCACACAGGGCTGGACACAAAGCTGACTTGAGATCGATTTTTTCAAGTAAAGCGCTAGACCACATTTTTCAAGTTTCCCATAAATCATTCAACAACGCCATTTGCCTTTGGCCAAAGGGGCGTGCTTTTCTGAGGTTTGACGTTCAAATGACTAAGAAAGTCCCTCAACTCTCTGCTACAGAAGGGCAGACCATTGCCAGATTTGAGGATGGAGGGAACACCCCACATTGCAAAAATATCATCCAGCCTCTTGATGAATAGCCACTAAGGGAAAACACGAGTACTCATCAATAACTACCAGAAGATGATGGCCATTGTTTAACAGTCCAAAGAAATCAACTGCAATTTTCTCCCACGCTTGTTTAGAAAGGTCAGACATATTTAGCGGATGCTGTGTTGTCTTCTGAGACAAGCAATTACACAGGTGACATGCTTTCAGTTCCTTCATGAATCGGTCGTCAAGGCGAGGGAACCACATTCGGTCTCTGAGGGCTCTCTCAGTGACTATAATACCATGATGTCCTTCGTGTGCGATTCAATAACTTGTCTCAAGCTCTCAGGTATGACAATTCTCGAACCTCTTGAGGACTTGAGCAACAAAAAGGACTTACTGCGCATTTGTGAATTTTTTATATTCAATGTCATTTGTGAGAGGTCGAGTATGTTTTCTCCGTGATTGCTTTGCACTTTTATCCTTGAGTGTGAACATATCCCTGTCTGTATTGGTAGCAGCAAGGATCTACTCAATGGATAGAGCTGCAGGGTTGCTGGACTTTACTATGAACTTGACATACTCTTCTGCTGCTTTAGACGTTTTACTGTGACGCTGTAACAACACTCGTGAGAAGTAATCTGCAGGGTTTCGACCCTTCCCTGGCTTATGCACAATAATGTAATCATACTCTTGCAATCTGAACCCCCACCTCTCATGCGAGGGGCATCTTGGCTTTTGGATTTCTGAAAATGGTGAGTAATGCCTGGTGGTCGGTAACAAGGGTGAAATGCTTTCCCTACAGAAACACAAGAAAATGTTCACAAGCCCAGGCTCTCTTTTTCTGGCTGAGAATAGGCATGTTCAGTCTGAGATAGACTTTGGCTGGCGCAGCCGCAATGTGTCTCTGAGCATTTAAATGTGTATTGTGCTGAGCAAGGATCACACCCAACCCCACTGGGCAACCATCTGCAACAATCTCAGCATATAACTTTGGATCAGAGTAGGCCATTTCAGTTGCATTTTCAATTGTGGTGTGGCTCACTGGTTAGAGGCGGCAGACCCGGAAGCAGAGGTCGGCCTGGGACCAGGGTTCGATTCCCGACGCGAACCCCAACATGGCAGGGTCTTGGGCCAAGGTCAGCGGACTCGATAATTCTCGCTTCGGTGCCTACTCTAACCATGGATCCCACTCAGCAACTCTGGGGAATAGCTTGCTTAATCTCCACTTACGGCCCCATCAGCACCGGGGATGCTTGTCTTCACCTTGGAGATGCCCAGCAGGGACCATCTCACAGGAAAAGCCAGGATGGGTTCCCCAGCGGTATACAGCGCCGGGACGCCCAGTTGCTGGGGAAGCTGTGCGCTTTACAAGTATATAACATTTTAACATTTTCTTGAAACTTCAATCACATTAAGAGGACCATTGGAAGGGAAAATTCTACTTTGTCAACTCTTGTAATGGGGCACTTACTGTGGCAAAGTCACGAATATATCTGGAGCAATAGCTGATCGGAGTATTGATACTTCCTGCGGGGGACAGGTGGATGACAGTGCTTGTACTTTTTTATATGGACTAGAGCCATTCCCCTTTCAGAAAAAATATGCCCAAAGAAATAGAATTTGTTTTTGTGAAACTCACATTTTTCTGCGTTTAATGTGAGACCTGCATCGGAGAGCAAATGACACACTTGCATAAGAGATTTGTCATGTTCCTTTCGTGTGGCCCCACACAATAATATATCATCACTGTAGTTTAAAGCACGTGTGAGAGGTTGAATTATCCAGTGAATGACATCCTGAAAATTTCTGCAGCCAGCGACACACCAAAACTGAGTCTCTTGTATCTGAAAAAAACAATATGAGTTGAAAAAGTAGTAATGCACCTAGAGTTCTCTTCCAGCGGGAATTGATGGTATCCTTTCTTCAAATCAAGATGGGCGAAGACTTTGGTGCCATGTAATCATGTCCACAATGTGTGGACCTAGATATCTTTCTCTCTTGATTGCTTTGTTGGGGGTTAGCGCATATCAACATAAATGGGCGCTGCACCTCCACTGTCCTTTTTTTTACTACCACTATGGGCGAAACCCATGGCGTTGGACATGTAGAGCGCTCAATGATGTCATGCTTCAACAATGTTTCCAGTTCTTTCTCAACGGCCTTCTGTAAATGAAAAGCAACCCAACAGTGTCGCTGAGCAACAGGATGAATGTCCTCATTAATGTGAAGTTGCACTTTCCTTGTCTTAACTTTCTCTAGTCCATAAAGTAACGATGGGAACTGTCTTCCTATTACAGAATGTGCATTGAGATTGTAGTTAATGGAAATCAGTCCCATGTCAGCAGCAGTACTGTAACTGAGTAGACATGTACTCGATGAAGTACTTTGGAGAACATGAACTGCTGCTTGTACTGTCGTTTTCTTATGCCTCATGGTCGCTACAAATGACTCTTGACTTTGTAATGGCGTAGAAGCAGCCCACATGTACACTTTTGTTTTCTATGGTATTAGACGTGGTACTGAAGAAAGTTTGTTGTATTTTTCTGCCGACATGATGTTGATTGATGCACCACGGTCTATAATGAATGTTGTGGGGCATCCATTCACCTTTAGCGTGATCTTGGGGCTTTGGCCAAATGAGTTGGATCGTTTCACATGGTGATCTTTTCAATTAGTGTTCTTCTTTGCAAGCAGCCAATCCTACATGTGCATGATTTTCTGCAGTCGGCATCACCATTGCACACGCATCCTCTTCACTATCGGTCGATGATAATGCTGAAGAGCCTTTGGAAGATGACTTTGATGATGATCGACTTCATTTAGTCTCTACTTGCCTCAATTGATGTTGCCGTTTGGCCTTGGGGGCGTGTCTAGAATCCACGTGGAACTTTCTGGCGCCCATTTTCACAACCCCATCCAGGCCAGTGAGTTCGCTCTCCCACTCCATTCCATGGCCCCATTCTTTACACGCCATTTTCCTTCAAAACATTTTGGAGGACAAAAGCTTGTGGTTTAAAAGGCCGCAGTTTTATTTCATAAAACACAAAACACATGGATCATACATTTCACAATGTTATGGTCGATCATTCGTGACCCATGTCTTTTGCCATAATTCACATCTCTTAGTAATATTGTCCCACTTGTTTTGTTTCATTTCTAGCCGACAGCACTAATCTTGAGTGGTGGTCCATTCAGCAGGTACCCCAGCGTTTACAGTTCTAGGCTTCCCTTGCTACCAACCTTGTGGGCGGCCATCAGGCCTGACCCGGGCTGCAAGTGCCGTTCCACTTGGCCTGTACCTATGCTGTCCACTCGCCTGCTCCACCGTGCCCCTGCCATGTGGCATCCCAAGGCCACTGTCTGAGTAGTCCTTCTATTCTAGCTGTCTTTGTGTGCTGTCACCTGCTCACCTGTGCCCCTGCCGTGAGGCAAGGACACTGTTTGAGCAGCTCTTCTATCTAAGTTACTAATTTCCTTGGGTACCTTTCTGTGCTGCCGTCTGCCACACTGCCAGCGGTTTCACGATTGGTGGCAGCTACCTCTTCTGACCCGCTTGCTCATGCAAAACCTAATTGCTCCAGAACCCCGACAATATTTATATGAACACATCCATGCCCACCTCAGCATGGTAAACTGGTGACCTAAGGTTGATTAGCCCGTGTCTCACGAACACCCAACCATTTGCCATAGATATTTTTGCCATTGTTATGTTAAGCTTCCATCTGGACCTGTCTACGGCCCCTGGCCTAATGGCCCCCCTCCATACCCGCCGTGCTATCAACTCTGACCAAACAAGTTCCAGCGGGCGTATGATCCTGGCCAGTGCCGCTATCCCAGATAACATGGCGCCCAACAGCTCCCTCCTCCCGATGCTTGCCAGGTCGATCCCTTCTAGGTGTATGGCGCCCGCATCCGGGGCCCTTCCATTCTGTAATTCTCTTTGTATTGCTGGGAGCAGTTGCTCCCACCTCATGCCCGGTTGCCCCATCCAGGTCACCTCCGTGTTTCTCAGTCATATTCCTCGGAAGTCCTTGTGCACCGCTGCCCATCGTTGAGCCCCTGTGATGTATGAATGTCCCACAATCCATACCACACGCCGCCTTCCCATTAGACCTGCTGAGAGTAGGGACATTTTTAAATGCTTGTTAGCCGTATGTATCCTTTGTAAGCACCCGACACCCACCGACCCAGCTTTTGATCCGCTCAGCACTGAGCCCCAACTGGGCCGCAGTGGTGGCAGCCCCTATGTGAAATGAGTGTGACCCGAATTCCCTGGAGGGGAAACCTGCCTTCTCTAGGGCTTCCCGCTGTATTGCCGTGCATTGGAATTGGCTGAGATATGTGCCATGTAGGTGTAAAAATAGGGGTCCATTGGCGTGTAACCCCTGCCCCACATATTCCTTCATGTGGCACACTGGGCAGCACGCCTTATCCTCAATACAGTTGATCCGTGTGTCTTTCCCCTTGCCATTTTGATCTGTCTTTGATCGCCTCAAGTGAATTATCATATGCCTATCCTCCATGTGTAGGTCCCCTGTTTGTATACAAGCGGACCATTGGGTCCCTCTGGCCGGAGCCACAAGCTTGCTAATCCTGTAGGCTCCAAAAAATGCCAGGGCAAAAGCTGCTCTGAACAGCTTTCTCGCTGGATGAGATGTGCATATCTTCTCCAATGCCCGCAGGACAGCCTTCAAGACTTTAAAGTTACTTGGCCTCCTCCTGTCCTTTTTCTTGGGCTGCAACCTCCCCCACCCCTTCATCGCTGATCTAATGTAGAAATAACCTGCCGGGTCTCTCCCGGTCGCTAATCTGGCATAATATGATACTGAAATCAGGTGCATCTGTGCCTAGGACTTGGACCCACCATCCTGGAATGCCCATTGCAGAAATCTTTCCACCTCCGTTTGTGTGACCCAATCCGGAGCCCCTCACCTGGTGGCATTCTGGAAAGTCTCCCAGCACTTACGATATCTGCTTGAAGTTTTGGGGGCCAGTGCGTTGTCCACCAATGCTCTCAGCTCAAGTCAATTAGTTTCCACATTCGCCCAGGCATCTGTGTCATGCTCCGTTCTGCTTCTGATGCCAGCTCACTGAATCTGTCCCACTGGAAACGAGAGATTGCATCTGCTATTGAGTTTTCCATCCCTGCAATGTGTCGGGCCCTAACCGCTATATTCGCCCCCAGCTGGTAGTTCACCAGCGTCCGCAGCAGCTGCACCACTGCTGGCATTTTGCAGTTCCCATGTTTATTGCCTGGACCACTGCATGATTATCTGACCATAGCGTGACTTGTCTGTTCGCTAGCCTATCCTCCCAGATAGCGAAACCCATTACATTGGGGAAGAGCTCTAGGAGCGTAATATTTTTTGTTAGCCCTGTGCTATGCCAGGCGTATGGCCAGCTTGCCGCTGTCCATGCGGTGCCCATTATTGCCCCAAAGCCATGCCCACCGGCGACGTCTGTGAACAGTTCCAATTGTTTGGATGTTACCCATGGTGCTCTCAACATGAGTGTCCCATTGAAGCTGGATAGGAAGGTGTCCTATTGTACTAGGTCCTCTTTTACCCCTTGTGTGAGGCACACTCGGTGGTGCTTTTTTGACATTCCCTTTGTCAACCAGGCCAGCCTCCTAGTAAAAGGCTGCCGGGCTGGGATCACCCTGTTAGCAAAGTTAAGTTTCATGAGCAGCTGCTGTATCTCCCTCAGGGTCGCTTTCTTCCTTTGTCTGGCCACTTCGGTGTTGTCCCTCACTGATTTCAAATTCTGGCTAAGTCATAGGGCCATCGTGCCCTTGTATGGTCTGCTGAAACCCGCCGTGAAACCCCCCGGCAGCAGTTGTTTGTCACTCAGTTTTTTGGGTATTCGTTCAGTTATTGCACCAGTTTTCTAACTATGATGGGGGTGGGTAATGTTCTCACCGGTGCCTGGTCCCCCCAATCTGGGCCCCTGCTCCTGCCCTTCCTTTTTTCTTGTTTTTTTATCTCTGCTTTCCCCCTCCCCTTTGGCCTGTTTACAGCGGATAGCCAGGTGGGTGCCGCCGCATGTATCACAACAGTGTCGAAACCTGCAGGACTTCTCCCATTTGCACTTGTCCTTGTCAAACTTCCAGCATGTGGTGGTGCGTCCCTTCCCAGCTTTACCCCCAGGTGTATCCTTGTACCTTGTGCCCTGTGTGTTGCTCTCGGATTTGCCTCTCCCTTCCCTGGCGGCCACCATGTGGCTCGTGTAGCCTTCTATGTCTTGGTGGTCCCATTTATGACTGGCCATGTTTGCATTTTTTCTCGAAAACACTTGTCATAATGAAGCCATGCCCCCCCTTGGTTTTTTTGCTGTGCCTCATGCACCTTCTGTTCATGCAGGAAGAGTGTGGCTGCACTCTGCAGGAATTTTTCCATGAAAACGCATGTTAGGGTCCTAAATGCTTGTTGCCAGTTCTCTATTGACCTCTCCACCCTGGGCTTGTGCCTCTCCATCCGATCCTCCTCGTTTTTGTCATGTGTTGTGAGGTCTAACCCTGCCTGTCGCACTTCTAGTAAGGAAAAAATGTCACTGTATTCCTTCCTCCATATTCTCTCTTTTACCTCTAGCGGCATTAGATTGGTCAAGCCAGTTAACATTGTAGTAATGGTGGGGTCTCCTGGGGAGGGGCAAATGTATTCACTGGCAGGCTTGGACCCGTACCCACGGGCCCTCTTGCTTGCTCTCCCGTTATTGGGCTCGCCCCCTTTGTCCCCTGCTGATCCAGCCACCGGGGAGTCGCTCCCCCCTGGGTCCCCCATGATCCTGTTTCCCACTTCCTTCCCACTCGTGCTGGCCCCTACCTCATCTGAGGCTTCTTGTCGGTTTGCCCGGCCCTCCTATCCTCGCACTTAATGCTCACCCCAGGGTCTTGCCTGCCAGGGGGCAGCCTGTGCTGAACTGGTTCTGAGGCCCCGACAATGGCCACCATAGCATGAAAGATGGGATGTGGCCGCCCAGCTGTTGAAGTGACGGTGGCCCCCAGGCTTCCCCTTGGAATCTGCTCCCCCAAGGCCCATTGCCTGGGCTGGCCTGCCATTGGTATGGGAACGCCCATGGCCCCTGCGCTGTGGCATTAGTGACCCCCAGCTGTGTCCTGTAGTTGGCATAACTACCCAGGCCCCCTTGTGTCTGCCACCCAGCCCCCTTGCGCAGCGCATGTTGCTCACCAGTTTTAGTTTTGTCCCATGCGTTCTCTTCCTGCCTGCGGGCCTCTGTTGTGGCTACAAGCCCCCCGTCCGAGTCATTGCTGTCGATGTCCTCTGGTTCGCTACAGTCATCCTCGTCTGGTAGTTGCCTGGTTGCTGTAGCTTTGCTTCGCCCAGCCTGTTTCCCTTTGGCTGATGTAGCCCCAGCCTCTTTTCCTTGTGGCTGCTGGGCTTTTACTTTTGGCTGCAGGACCTTTCTTCTGGAGGGGGCTGCCGTTTTGTCTGCATGCCACTTTCCTCATGGTTCTACCCCTACCTTGGTGTTCAGCTTGGGCTTTTTGGCTGGTCTTCCATTTGCACCAGCGTCCATTTGCTACTCTACCAATCTTTTACCCTTCTTTGCAACAAAAGCCTGAGCGGTTTCAAGCCGTCGTCCAATGCCGGCCCAGAATCTCTTGCTCTGTGCCCCAACGTTGGTTGTGCCCCGTTGTCCCGGAAATGCGTCGGCCATCGTCTCTCTCTTCCTGTCATCCGGCCGGTTGTTTGTTCTCCTTGTTGTTAAGCCCCCAAGCCTGCTCTGTGGCAAAAGAGCTTCAGTAGAACTTCTAGCTTCCCTTTAGGCCACACCCCCGCTCCGCTGCGTGCTACGGTCTCTGCTCTTCGCATTCCGGGGCCTGCCACACCTGTGACACTGCTTCCTTTAAGGCTCCTGCCCCTTTAAAAACACTTGGGCCCGCTCCCTTTAAGTTGAAGGCCATGCCCCCGCTCAATGCTGTTGACCTCGGAGCCTCTGGCTGCTCCAAATCCGCTGCTCCATAAGCCACTGACAAAAGAACACATCCTGCACCGCTCACCGCAGGGAGGGATCACTCTCTCCCCCCCCCCCCACAGCTCAACTTGCCGGTTTCTCCTCGGCGTGCTTGTCGTCGCCTCCGGCTCCGTGCTGTCGCCCTGGTCCTTCGATGGGGGAAGATGGTGGTGCTCAGTGTCCTCACAGTGCGCCGCTCCACTTCTCAGCAGGAAACCGTTCTCTCACCGCACGACCGACTCACGGTGATCCTCTGTAGCCGTCGAGGGAACCAGCTGGTGGTACGCTGAATCCCCACGCCGAGCTGACCTGCACCTGCACGTCCGTCCCGCTGCTTCGTCCAGTTCCAACGAGGTAACCGGCGAAATCCACTGCTGGCAAGGTTACAGGAACAGGACACCTGCGACATCCATGGTGATCACTTGCGAGGTTAGTTGCGCAGTTCGTGTATTTCAGGGGGGCTCTATGCCTCCTTTTTGTCTGTCCCCTGGTCACCTATTGGGCGGTTTCCTTTTTAAAAAAATGCGCCCAATTGTAGTGCAGCATTTTCATGGGTTTTTCGCCTCACGACATTGGTCATGCTCCCACCACCGTGAGGGGTTCCCCATGGGCCTTGATTGGTCCAGCTTTGCTTCCCCTGCCCACGCTACTTTTTGTTGTGACGTTCTTAGTTTCTCTATTGCTTCGCAAACTGTTATGAAATGATTTTCTTTCCCACATGCTTTGCATATTTGTCCAATGGAGAGGCATTTACATTTGTGTGGAAACGAGAATCCACATCGGAAACAAAATTTATTTTTCTTCAGAGAGGTTGTCTTTTGGGCATCCAATTTGTGTTTCTGCTTACTTTTTATGACCAACACTGATTCACTCAGGGTTCTTCCAGCTTCCATATCAGCAGTCTGTCGATCTTCACGTTCCTCAGCGCTTGCAGTAATGAGTACCATAAATATCTATCTATATATATAGATAGTTATAGTTAGGACCGTGTTTCCATAGGAAATCTGAAAATTCTATTTTGAATAACTTTGGCGCCGGTTGATGAATCCTCGCGAAATTTTCAAACTAATGGGGCGCTCCGCTCAGCTCCTACCCTGAAAGTCTCGGGGTGATTCGTCAAGCGGGGGCCGAGAAAAACGGGGGGTCCCTAAACGCGTTTTCCCCATGTTATTTCCCATAGGACCTTTAGTCGAAGGTACAGCCCAAACGGCTGAACAGAATTACTTGAAATTTGGCAGAGAGGTAGTCCTCAGGTCAGGCATGTGCCTTTTGCATATATGGAGTCAATCTGTAAAGTAGTTCCTGACAAAATTGCAGTTAAAAGCACATAAATATCTATATGCGCACACCGTGCGCGCACCGTTCGCGCACCGTGCCGTGCGCGAGCGTAATTCTGATTGGTGGTTACATGTCAGTCAACATTCGAATCGGTCGAAATCAGGAAGTGTTGTCCGCCATTTTGTTTGTTTAGGGTGCGACACTGAAAAAGAGAGGTGGCGAACGTGAAAAGGGGGCAGGGTAGAGAGTTCCTGACCCCCTAGCCTTTGTCAGGGGGTCCCTGAAGGACCCCGAAGGGTGAAAAAAACATTTTATTTTTTTTAAAAAATCGCGGGGTGCACGCACGGTGTGCGCACGGTGAAAACCCTTAAAAAAAATATATAATAATACATACATAGCTTAGCAGTTAAAAAACCGTACAAATTCACTTAAAAAACCATAGGTTTCACACAGGTTATAGTTAGGAATTAGCATTTAAAAAAACCTTGCAAATTCACTTAAAAAACCATAGGTTTCACACATGTTATAGTTAGGTGGACATTTCACTCGTAAAAAACCAATGAAATTACCCCGTTATAGTTAGTTCAGATAACTATAACTCGCGCGACCGCCACTCTATCACAAGGATGATGTCATCAGTGATGTCATGAGTGATGCCACTGACCATGTCATGAGTGATGTAATATGTGACGTCATGAGCAGTGGATTGCGGGCGCGCGAGTTATAGTTATCTGAACTAACTATAACGGGGGAATTTCATTGGTTTTTTACGAGTGAAATGTCCACCTAACTATAACATGTGTGAAACCTATGGTTTTTTAAGTGAATATATATATATAGAGATATATATATATATATATAGATATATATATACAAAAAAGCCCAGCTTCTTTGTATTTAAAAGAAAATAAAGAAATACAAAGAAATATTAAGTTAAAAATGCTAGGAAAATTGATTAGGGTCAATCACGATAATGCAGTGTCTGCAGATGCAGAAAACAGATGGTGAGGAGACAGGATTCTTTATGGGTCCATTTAGAGGAATGTCTAAGAGTATTCTGCAGTGTGGAGTGGGCTTTTAAAAAAATGAATAGGTCACCTGGTGCCCGTAGGCAGGAGAAGACTCATCATTTTGTGAGGACTGGGGCAAGGCAGGGTTGATGAGGAAATTTTCTGAATTGTGTTTGATGTATAATGTGGTGTGATGTTGTGCCTGATGGATAATGTTATCTGTGGGTTTCTTGTGTGAGGTTTGTTTAAAGTTGTAGGGTGATGTGATATGGTGTAATGATTTTCAGAAATTGTACAAAGTGATATGGCATAGTGTGATGCATGGTAGTATGATGATGTATGATATTAGTTGGTGTGTTTTTTTTTTTTTAATGAGTTTGTGATAATTTGTGGTGTGTTTAATGTGGCGTGGTGTTACTTGGCAAAGTGTGGTGTGATGTTTTTCTATGGAGTAACAAGCTATGCTTTTAAATTATGTTGTGCATGCTAGTGTGGATTAGAGTGATGTGGAGGGGTATGGGTGGGTGGGATTGTGTCGTCCTGCGTGGTCCGGTGTGATTCAGGTTTGTGAGGGTGAAATAGCAGGTGTTACATTCTTCAGAAACTGAGGGCCTCATTTACTATATTTTGACGCGCAGCAGGCCTTCCTACTGTGCTGCTGTGTGTCAAAATAGAAGGGCATGAATGTGCCGTATCTACAAGATTGAATGAGGTCATGGTATGGTGTTCTATGGTGCAGTAATGTCTAGTATATTGCCATACGTTTAATACTGTGGTGTGGTGAAACGCAATGGGATATGCCATGGTGTGATATGTAATGAGATGCAATCTATTAGAAGTATGATGTCGTGTGGTATGGCGAATTTCACATCTTTATATGCTCTAGATATGGGTCTAGATGTATAAAGCTGCACAGTTGCAGCACAAACATTGCAATAATTTACAACTTACAAATAGCAATTAGCAAACTTGTATATAAGTATATAAGCTGATCCTGATAAGTCTCTCAGTCGCAAAAATTGGGAACTTAAAAAGAAACTTGCAATTAGTGAATTGCCAGGAGTCACAAATATCAAATTGATGTAGCGGAATGTTCCTTATGACATCATGCACATACTTAGTGGCATTTGTAGCACGTACGAGAAACAAGCACTGGAATGTGGGCTCAGATACCCGAGGGTCACTAACCACTGAGGAAAGTGAAGTCTGCAAGGCAGCATAATCCTACTGAAACACAGCCGCGGCCCGTGCAGGTAACAGTGGTGGGGCCGGTTTGGGGGGCATTCGACAGACGACCACAAGGGGAAATTAAATAAATGTATTTTCCCTTGTGGTCTTCTGTCGAATCCCACCCCCAACCCAGCCCCACCGCTCTTACCTGCACGGGCCACGGCTGCTGAAACAAAGACCTAGAAAAGAAAAGGAGGTGCTCTGATGAGGAGCTGATCATCCTCATAGTTCCCCTTAAGATACCTTAGAATGGCAACACAGAAGGTTACCCATTTCTTAGACAACAGATCTTCAGAATAGGGATTCCCATTGTATATTTTGAGTCAGTCCTCTAATTGTGCATCCAAAACACAGGACGTAGGCCCTCACTCACATATAGAGTAGCATGTTTCATAATTGGGCTATTCATGTAGCACTGTGATGTAAATTAGAAATGCATCACGGAAAACTAAACAAATCTTAATATTTCCCCCTAAGTATGTGATTAAAACCTGACAAGCAGCCTTCGATTTGCAGGATGTCAACCTTTTTTGGCACTTTTTGCTTGCTACACATAGCCATCACACACACCCATCAAGACATGGGCCCACATGATCTTGTCAATTCTTTCTACAAATAAAGGGCTGATTGGGGCTGTGTGAGTCCCAAAGGATGAGGGTTCTAGACAAATAAAGGAAAATCAAAAAGGAAAACCCACTCAGGACATGATTCAAAGTCCAAACCATGAAGGTTTATTAAAATTTAAGAATCATTAAAGAAGGCAAAAGGGGCTAATGGTGAGTCAATTCAAATCATCATGAATATCAAAAATCGAAAGAAAAGTCTAAGTATGGAATCAATAATTGGTCTGACATGAAGTCTGCTTCTGAAGAGAATAAGGACAAGTCTGGCAAATATTCTAAATACAAAGTCAATGCGCTGTAGGTCATAGGGACATGCTCGACAGAAGTCTCACAAAAGTCTGGTAGACATCCCAAAAACAGCACATTTTATGAGTTCACAGGAGTACAGAATCATGCACTTTGCATTGTAAGTGGCCCCATCCGCTGTACTAATAAAAACACATTGACAAAAAACAATCAACATTTCAGAAATTATATTACATAACACAGGCTCACTCTAGAAACCCTTCCAGGGTTAATAATCAATGGGAACCTCTAACCTACATACAAGGGGAAATGACATTGCATTACTAAACAAAAAAGTACTGAAAAAACATTAATGGAACTTATTTTGACCAGCAAGCAGCACTAGTCTTGAACACTGAAACATTACAAGTAGGCAACTTTTTATTCTTCTCATCATTCAAGGCCACATCATAGGTGAATCAACACACCAAATATATCCATTAACACTTGACCTTGACCAAGCCACGTTTCACTGTTTCACTCCCTTAAGACTCATTTAATTCACTTCTTTCGTAATACTCAAGTGATGTACCCTCGGAAAGACTAATACCAGATAACAGAAGACACCCCTAAGACTCAGATTGCTAAAATAAGCTATTTTACCGCAAACTTGATAAATATTTCTTAATATGGGATCATTATCAAACAAAAATACCTTGTTAACCAATTAACTATAACAACACTCACTCATTCCAATATTTTCTGTAGCTTCCCAATCATCACGTTTTTCATGTAAATCACTCTTTTCTTCTCTTGATTAATTTTAAGTCTAGGATACATCTTCAAATTTCTAAATCTCTCAGCAGTTTCTTCTTTCAGTAGAATATCTCAAACATCTGCAGCATTTCTACTAATTTTCACTGTCCTTTTTATAAATTCTTGAGTACGATTAAGTTTCATATCATTCAACTTTCATAAAATTATTTATAGTTTTAATAATTGTTTTCTTTAGCATAATGGGCCTATTGTTATTATTGTTACTTATAACCAGATTTTTTATTCCAGGCAGCTCTTTAAACGGTAAGTCAAAAACCATCTCAAACTCCACCAAAAGATCTTAATCTGCTAGCATAGAGAAATAAGTATGGCAAGATAATGTGTACGATAATATAAGTTGATGGTATGTTATTCCTTCTGTAGGCAGATATGTACAGACATAACAGTCATTAACATCCTTCACCTCTCTTGTAGCATTGCTATTAAATGCTATGATATGAGTCATTATTTTCAGAAGCATACCCATCAGGAGCGTATGAACTCACTAAAATACCAATTATAAATAAAAGTATGATAATCCTAAGAATTAATTTTAGATCCAAGCACAATTTGTTACAAGTAACCTCCTTCTTCTAAAAAACCTCTCAAAAACTCAAATTAAATCTCTAACAAGGTGCAAAATTTAAAATAAGTTCTTCAAAAATGTATTTACAGTCCTTAAAATGGATAATAGCAGATACAGGCATATACTTCAGGAGTTTGGTTAATAAAGTTAAATGCAGGCATAAGCAATATCTTCAGCAGGGCATATCAAGACAAAATTATTCTTCAAGCAGATATGAACAATCAAAAATCTCTAACTTATTATCTAATCTAAAGAACTTTAGAGGTTCACTTTGAAAAATCCTAAAGCAAAAATCGTCTTGTGTTCCACAATTCAGTTTCATTTCTTCATTCGGAAATTATTCAATGCGGATCATCACCATTCTCAATTCACAAATATTCATGGAGGCTCTTCCACCAGAATAGTCTCTCATATCAATGTCTCTTTCTTCTGCTTCAATCTTTGTCAGATATCCCCATTCAGGAACAGCATACTTCTTGTTTGGTATTCTTACTCTAGTTGATCGTTTGAATATAGACTTTTTAGAATCTTCATCATTCAGTTCTGTTACTGTTTGCATTGCTCGTCTTCCTTCTACCACACCTTCCGACCAATCAGCTCGATTCAAGCTTTCATCATCAGACAGATTTGTCTCATTTTTATTTTCACCATTCCCATGATTTATAGCACTTGAAATTGAACTGCCTTGTATTGCTCTTGGAGGTTTCAGAGATCACATTTTTAAGTTAGATATTCTGGCTCTTCTATTTGTTGAGTTTTAGCTTGTAGTTCTTGAGCTCTTTGTAATCTTTGTGTTCTCTGTTCTCCTCCCTCTGTATCCACGTAGCGAACTTTAGCTTGACTCTGTAATTCACCTGTGAATTGTATCGCCACTGCAGTCTTTACACTCTTCATATGAGATGCGCCGATCTTCCATGGCAAACCACTATACTTTATAGCAGTATTCATCTTAATTAACCTTTAAAAGGTGTGCACGGTGCAAACAAGGAAAATGCACCGTAATAGGATGAATGCGTGGCCCCCATGGCTGCCGCAAGCTTACGCTGCCCCCGGGGCAGCGCATTCTTTTGAAAAACAGAGCAGCTGCTCTAAAGCCCGCTCTGTGTTTCATAGTGCAGGCGGTAACTCGCCTGCACTTTTTACGGGGGATTAGCGATCCCGTTGCAGGCGGGTGCAGTGAGTGGCTGCACTCGCCTGCAAAGGGGTATCTGGGGGGTCCATTTGACCCCTTTCTCCCTTCCAGAGGGCTGCCTTCAGGGGGTGCACTGACAGTGTACGACATTTTAGGTGGCGACTGTCAGTGCGCCTCCTGACAGCATCTTTGCCTCTGCACCCGTGTCTTTAATATGGCGTGGGCGCAGAGGTAAAGGGATTCCCTCGTTTGCATGGGACCACGCCCCCATGCAAATAAGGGAACGCACTCTGATGATAGCGCTGGCGCTTTATGTGTGCCAGCACTATTGATATTACACAAGGGGACGCACAAGCGACTGCGGCCCCTTCTGTAATACCAAAGTACCCCGACGGCGCGCAAAGTGGGCACAAAAGTCCTTAGCGACCCCGAGGCACTTCTGCAATACAGCCCCAGAGGTCCTCAAATTGTAGGTTGCAACCTACTGGTGGGTCACAAGCAGGTTTTTGGTTGGTAGCGAAATTCATGGTCAATATGTATGTAATATTTAAAGATTTGCCCTGTTCAGGGCTTATTTTGAGCCAGGGGTTGCAGGTGGGGCTCACCCACACTCATTTTAGGGGACCAGTACTTACTTTATGTCGGCAGACTTTGACCCAGAGCAAGAGAGAGAAAAACATACAAGGGGCAAAGAAAGAAAAAAAAAAAAAAAAAACATCTAAAAGGGAGGAAGCAGGAACCTGCAAGGGTGAGACAAAAAAACAGTAAGTGTGTGGTTTAGATTAAAGAGGCAAGAGGTGGCATCAAGACTACAAAGCATTGATATTCGGCACCATAACCTTCGATAGCGCCAGACACAGGCTTCTGGGCCACAGCACTTATTGTTTTTAGAAATTAAGCAATGGCCCTCTTTGTGCCCCAGTACAAATATGCTGAACAATTGTTTCCAGGACCAGTTTTAGAACAGATTCTTGGAAGTATTTCGAAGCAAGACTCCAAGTAAATGTTCCAGCATTTGTTGCTACTGTTTTTTTTACTTCACAAAGCCATTTCAACAGAGAAGGTGCACACTATACATAATCCTACACAACCAAACCACTAGTACATATCTATCACACATACGTTGAGCAATATCAGTGTTGCCTAATGACTAGAGCTGCCAACTTTGGATCCCGGGGATGAGATTCAATTCCTGGAATTGGCTCGACATCCTTTGGTGAGAGAGAGAGAGAGAGAGAGAGAGAGAGAGAGAGAGAGAGAGAGACTCACTCCAGAATGCACCACTGGGCCTTGCTTTGATCAGTGGCAAAGTGGTTTTGCTCTCTTTTGAAGACATGGTAAAATTGGCCTACCCCTGATTGGTACATTTAATTTACTCATGCGTCCCTAGTAATTGGTTCTACTTGTACCCAAGCCCTGCAAATTAAATTATGTTAGTGGGCTGCAGCACTCTTTGTGCCACCCACTAATATAGCCCAGTCAAACATGTCTCAAGCATGCCACTGCAGCCTGTAGTGCACTTTAGTTTTAAACTGTCATGTCAAGCTGACTAAATAAACCTTTTGCCATTTCTGAGCTTTCCTTTTTAATACTTATAAGTTTAATGGTACAATCAGATTTTAAGTTCCGATTCTGAAAATACCACTATTAGGAAGTTGTCATTTGTCTGCCTAAACCAAATGTGCCTTTTTGCCATTTTCTAGGGTCACATGACTGTGAATGATTCTCCTGGGGTGTTTTTTGTGTATTCCTTTCAGCCATGGTAACAAACAGGCCTCGGGTGCAGGGTGTTCCTCTTCTGAGCAGGAAGTTCTGAGGGGTTGTATACAACCTTCCCGAGCTTCATAGTGTAGCCTCAGGGCTATGTCCACTTCTTTCTTGACTTCTAAAGGCTGCCTGCCACTGACAAATCCAGCTAACACCTAAGCCTGCCTGTCCTTTGTTACCTTTGATAGTCTGGCACCAAACCCAAGAAACAGAGAAGGTTAGACAAACGGGGCATCTCCCACACAGAGTCTGATCCTAGGGATAAAAGGGGCACCTTCAGAACCTCTCGTCAGAACACTCTTGGGCCTGTGGAAGATTCAGAAGAAGGACTGCGCTGCTGTCTGAAGAAGGAAGACTAGACCTACTTGCCTTGATCACAGGCTCCCCAGAAATGACTCCAAGAGTCAATTGGCTGACCCCCTGTTTGAGCCACAAGAACACATCAAGCTTTCAGAAGCCTCTCCTGCAAATGCCCAGCTAACCAAAACCAACTAGACCTGCCTGAGCCCTTCTGCTGTCCTCTGCTGGAGTGAGTCCTGATCCTCAAGAGGTGCCTCTCCATCTCATGGATCCTCGGCTGGCATCAGAGGTTTCTCCTCCTGCCTCCAAACCACAATTCCTGAGCACCAGGTAAACATCCAGATGTTTATTTACTAACTGAAATGGTTTAAGATTAGGTCACTTTGGGCACTAGCCACTGATATTCGATACAAGTAGACTCCTATCTAGCGCTCTACTCTCAGTGGTCAACCGCTCAAACAGCCACTCCCAAATTACAAAATATATACAGATGTTTTTTAGCTATTCACATCTGCAAACGGACTCCGTGCATCGCCTGACGACCATTTGCGATGCCCACTGACTAGAATCTCCAGTAGATATGCGTTCTTTGTGTCCACTCCGAGATCCAGCATCAATAGTGACAGTCCGCATTGACCCCTAATGCGGAGCTCCAGCGATGACCATCTCTCTGCATCAAACAGCAGCAATCTGCAACAACCAGCTTGCTCCTCACACCGACAACGATCTCCTCAATACAGACCGCAGGTTATCTTTTGCTGTTCATCGGACGCTGGTTTCAAGTTGGGGCAAGATATGCTCCCTGTATACCATCTGTGGATGGGATGTATTTAACTCCTTGATATGATGGTTGTCCTAGGGTGGTACAACACCAAATATTTTCAAATATTATGAATACGACATTCTATGTTTTAAGCCCTGATGAAGTTCCTATGTGTCAAGGAACGAAACGCGTTGGCTGACTTTTAACTATGTACAATACCAAGGATTAATAAATGAAGATGATGGACTTAATCTTGCAAAATTGAACTTCTTTCCTGGTGCACCTTCCTTTTGAAGAATTTCCTGTTTCTGGTCTCCAGTGGCACTTAATGGCGGCAAGTGCCGGAAGCGTTATGCACAGGACATTAAATTTCAATATACTGGATTGAGGTGCAACACCTATGGTCCGCCGCTGTTAGCTTTTGTGTGTATGCAGGATGAGACCCTTATCGATCTGGAGGTTCAGGACCTTCTGGCCAAAGGGGCAATATGTCATTCCAAGCTACACCCCAGAGGTTTCTATTAGAAAAGAAGGACAAGGACTTCCGCCTCGTCATCAACCTCAGGTCCTTCAACAATCTCCCACCACTTCAAGATGGAGGGGATTCATCTCCTCAGAAATCTACCGCACCAGGACGACTGGTTAGTGCTTCCTGACCTCAAAGATGCCTACTTGTCAGTCCCCATCCATCCCCTCCACTACAGGTTTTTTCAATTCGAGTGGAGGGGGCAGGTCTTCAAATTCTGGACTCTTCCGTCCGGCCTGTCATCAGCACCCTGGTGCTTTACCAAACTCCTCAAACCAGTTGTGGAACACCTCCGCACACTGGGCATCAGGTTGATCATTTACTTAGATGACATCTCACTGATGGATCAGTCCCGAGACTGAAAACTCATCTGGACACCACCATATTTCTTATCCAGAGTTTAGGGTTCATCAGGAACCAACAGGAGTTGGACCTGGTTCCGCAACAGAGCATGATATTCTTGGGTTTCGGTATAGATTCCAAGGCAGTGACCCTGAATCTACCGGAGCAGGAGATTTCCAAGATCAAGAAGGAACTGAGGAAGGTTCTCAGATGGGACAGAATCTCTTTACTTCAGCTGGCCAGGATTGTTGGTTTGTTATCATCTTCAATACAGGCCATCTTCCTGAGGCCCCTACACTGCAGGGTCCTGCAGATACTGAAGGCATCCCACCTCCGGAGGGGGCTCAGTTACTCTGAGCTAGTGACTCTGACACAAGAAGCCGGAACGGAACTCCGATGGTGGATCGACCACATGGAGGCATGGAATGGTCGGGCGATCTTCGGCTTACGACCGGATCTGGTGATAGAATCGGACACCAGTCACCTGGGATGGGGCACCAGATATGGATCGACCTCCATGAGAGGCAGATGGATGGTGGAGGAACTAGCTCTCCACATCACCTGTCTAGAGCTCCTAGCAGGCTTGTTTGCTATTCGATCCCTTACGAGGGACAGAGTATTGTGTTGTGTGCTTCTGCGGATGGACAACACGACAGTGGTGCAATATATCAACCGACTGGGTGGCACCTGACCCCGAGCCCTTGCGGAACTTGTCAAGGACTTCTGGCATTACTGCCTTCAACGTCAGATTTCAGTGACAGCGGAATATCTTCCGGCGGTGCAGAACTCCATAGCGAACTGGAACTCCAAATACTTCAGAGATGCCAGCGACTGGAGACTCAACTCGATGGTATTTCGAGCACTGATGGCACTTTGGGGACCGTGCCAAATGGATCTGTTTGCCTCCAGATGGAACGCTCAACTGTCCCGATACTTCAGCTGGAGACCGTACCCGGGGGCGGAAGCGGTAGATGCCTTCCTTCACGATTGGTCGACAGAACAGGCCTAGGCTTTCCCTCCCTTTCTCTTCATCCAGACGGTGGCAGCACAAGTCTGGTGCCAGAGAGCCTCGCTAATCCTGGTCACCCCGATCTGGAGATCTCAAGCATGGTTCCCCTCTCTCCTGCAGCTGGTGTGGGCCACCCCGAAACAACTTCGATCATTCAAAGAGATCCTGTTGGACCTGCTGAGCCAGCCACACCCTCTGGTTCTCTAGGGCCATCTTCATTTCATAGTTTGGAGGATTTCAGGCGACGCTGGCAAGACATCCGACTTTCGCAGGGGGCTGAATTCCTTATCCAAATGATTTGAGATAAAGGAGAACAAAATTCAAAATAACATAACACACACCAGGGTTTAGTATTCAATAGTGTATTCAAAATTACATTGAATGTCATCTATTCATGGCTTTCGCAATTTACAAGTCTAATTGCAAGAAAGAATAGGTGACTGTGGTGAGATGGTGACATGTGGTGATTGGTGACATTGATAATACACTATATACAAGACAAAATAAATGTGTAAAAAGAGGGGAGAAAGAAAATAGTATAGGATCATCCTTAAGATTTTCGCACATATGCTGAAGGATCCATTGCTAATTTAGACTGTGATCCTGAGCGTTGTGTGGACGTATGTGGTGCGTATCTGCCACCCGGAGAATTCCCGAACTCGGCATTGAGTGCTGCCGTTAGCTGCGCGGACCGATCCCCACGATCCCTACAATTGAAGTGTATGGTGAAACCCCCCCGCATTGATCTGCTCAACAGCGCCTACCCAAGTGATAGGGCATAGACGCAGTGGTGTAAATTCCCGCCATATCAAGACTACCGGTCTTATCCTAATCAACGTCAGGATTGCGAGTGCTCACTTTTACGTCCTGATGATGATCTCAACTAGTTGAGATCGAAACGTCGTCGACCAGCTTACAAAAAAAGCTTCCATAAATTGTGTGAATTTACCTATGGAGTTTTTACAATGTTGTCAATGCGATGTTTTCTTTTAATTTCACTATCACCTTGTCACCACGCACTATACACTTGTTTGCTGAGCACTGGAACTAACATATAATTTATGATATATCATTTATGGTGCTAATAAATGTTATATTGCATCTATCGTGTTTCCAAGTATCTGTTGCATAACACTTGACCACCATTTTAATTGGTGTATCCTGACTTAACCCTATCTCATAAACCTAAGGCGGTTTTTGAATCGGCAATGTAATTCTAACTTGTCAGGAGCCAGAAGCGGCATCCAGTTTCAACTTAATGCAGCAAGTGCATGAGTTTTAGGAGAGGAATTCGGGGCCATTCTCACTCAAAACAGCTTACTCAACACTTTGTCAACCGCACGAAGAGGCCATTTAGGGTGAGGTCATTCCTGTTTTTTATTTCCCTTTTTGTGTTGTAATTAATAACATTAGAGCTACAGTTTGAATCTAAAGTAGAGCGCCACACAGGAGCCACACATGAGCAAGTTTACAAGTTGGTTTTGAAACCATCTGTTTCACCGTTACCAGCCTATTTGGATTTGGGAAACTCAATCGTTAGTGCGCAACGTTTGAATATTTGAACGTGCGCCGCAAGCGCATTGTAAGCACCAGCACGCGCTCCTCACCTCTTCACGCGGATCAGCTGGAGAGTCTAGTGTGATGTTTCTCTTCGTTGCTAGGCAGATCTTATTGCTGCCCTTAGACGTCTTGCAGCAGGAGTGTGCCTGGAGCCACCTGGCAGGCGTAAGATCAACGTGACGCCATTTTGTTATTTCAGCACTAAGTTTACTCTTTAGCCGATTTGCCGGGGGAAAAGTTGTTGGCACTCATCCTTGTTCTTCGGTGCTGTGCTGTTGCCTTTCGACTCTGAAGAACTGTTGGAGTTTTGATGAGGTATGGCTCACATGGTGTGCACAAAGGCTGGCAGTTGAAGTAGGCAGAGTTTTACCACAGGGACGCTGTGAAGACTGGAACAAATCCGTGGCAACCCAGTGAGGTTCAGGGTGGTGAGTCTAAGTTTTCCAAGCATGTAGTTCACTTGTGTTGCCAACCCCGATGTGCCCTGCGTGTTCTAATGACGTTTGGAGGAAGCATAGTGTTCATGGAGATGAATGAGTTTCTGGCAACCCACAGAGGTTCAGGGTGTTCAGCCTAAGTTTTCCTGCTCTGAAACACATGTAAGACACTGGACTTTGGACACTAGTTTCACTTTAAGTGAGGACTTCGGGTGAGAGATCGCTCACCGGAGTAAGAGTCTTTCTATGTGTTTATGTCATTGTTGCAATACGGTTGCGTTGGGGTGTTTGTGAAGTGTTGAGTTTTGTTTTTAGGCAGGTTGTGGGGTAGTGAGTGCCCCAGTTCTGTTCCTAGGGTGGTGAGTACCCTGTTATGTGTAGTTTGTCGGGCGGTGAGCGCCCTTTTGTGGTGAGGTTGTGGGTGCTGAGTGCCCCTGTTCTGTTCCTAGGGTGGCGAGTACCCTTTTGCGGTGAGGTTGTGGGAGCTGAGTGCCCCAGTTCTGTTCCTAGGGTGGTGAGTACCCTGTTATGTGTAGGTTGTTGGGCGGTGAGTGCCCTTTTGCGGTAAGGTTGTGGGAGCTGAGTGCCCCAGTTCTGTTCCTAGGGGGGTGAGTACCCTTTTGCGGTGAGGTTTTGGGAGCTAATTGCCCCAGTTATGGATCATAGGAAGTTGTGTTCCCCTATTACGTGGAGATTGTGGGAGTTGAGTGTCCCATTTCTGGATTTTTATCAGATTTTCAAGTTTTAAGTGGTATGCCAATGAGTGGCTTTAAAGCTTGTTTTCATTTTGCATAAGGGAGGGGATGAGGTTAATCTCAATATGTTTATTTTTGAGAATGCAATGTAAATGCTTTCCTTTGCAATGTAAATGCTTTTCTTTCAGAATGCATTGTATATATTGATGTTTGTGTTTGCTTCCTTCACTTCTGCATTTTGTTTCCCTAAGGAAGGGGGATATGTTATAATTGACTTGTGTCTTTCCTTTCTCTGGCTGGGCCTTCCCTGCTGCTCAGCTAGTATGAGTGTTAGAATGCCTGATGACCTCATGGAATGTTTGAGTGCCTGGCTTGTGTGGAGTGTCAGTTGATGGCAGGCAGGCTGAGTGGCAGGGAGACTGCTCCTGGTGGGGTTACTTTACATCTACCTATCTTCTTCTAATGAACTTAACCTGGAACTAACCTTCAATAAATCCAACCTGTTTTATATACCTGGCCCATGGACTTTCCATTTACCACAAAAACCTTCAAGGCTGTGTCATACGTGGGTAATGGAACACCTTCATTACAGTATGATAATGTTTGTCATGTTCTATGATACTCTCATGGCGTTCGATACATTTTTCTTGAATGTTGGATGCAATGGTAAGAGATCAATTACGTGAGAGCTTTATAACCTTCTATCCATATCTTCTTCGGTTCGGATTCTAAAACGAAGCAATGTCCCGAGGTCTTAACTTCCTCCAGCGAAGAAAAGGGAGGACTATGACATCACCAGTATTATATGGACATTCAGACTATTATATGATTGAACAATTGGTGGCCATGGTTACTCATAGTGTTCATGGGAGTTGTAGTTCTGTGATTTTTTTTAAACTTTATCTTTGAACGCGCTGTTAATAGAGTGAAGAAAGTTATGCATAATCCTCGCCTCCGCGTCCTTAATAGAATTGAAACTTTTCTTCGTATTAACCAGGACATTTTTCAGTCTCCCTCTTTCCGCTTTCACAATGTTAGCATGTGTGAGCAGTGCCGATATGTTTTTTCAAACAAGGGAGGCAACTAAGCTCTCTGTACCAAAGGAAATATTGCAAATTTCACATCTATTCAAGCAGCTTCCCATCTGTGACAGTCTGGTTTGAGTTCTTCGTCTGAAAGTTAGCACTCTAGTAGTTCACGATCTCTGTAATAAAGCGGGCGAAAAATGCGTCTGGTTATGCAAATAAAAGATTGACAATTGCTGCAAGTTTCCATTACTGGTTTTAAAACAACAACGAACAGTAATGGAACGTTTTGCGGAATGATAACAACTAAAATCTTACTGAACGTAAGTTATTTCACAAAAACGTACTTTTAGGTAACCTTTAAATATAGTAACCTGTTTAAGCTAACTTAAAAACATATTTACAAAATAAATACACAATCAAAGTAACCTAGCATTAAATCATCACCATGTTAAAAAACTGTATTTCGAAGTGACTACACTTTATTATGTGAAATCAAAATTAAATATATACGGAAGAAATAATACAATAGTGTATTCCAAGATGGCCGCTAGATTGCACGATCCCACTCAGTTTTATGGGCACGCTCTCCCACCTCTCCCCTCCTCCATGTCAGTGCCGCGCATGGCCATTGAGCCAACAACGCTTTGCTTCCGGAGTGAGCTGTCAACACAACTTGGTCCTGAGGTCGCTTCTTCTCGTTACTCAGTGGATCCAGGTGCACTAGCCGTTCCTTCGCCTTACTGTCTTAAGCAGTCACTAGCCAGGAGAGAGCGGGAGTGGAGGCGCCATGTCGAGGCAAGCGAACCGCGGCACTGAGAGCAAAAAAATGGTAATTCTAGAGGGTGGCAGGGAGGAGATAATACCAGTGTCTTATGAAACGCAATGCATGCGAAAGCACTACCCTCAGGGGGGTGCGCATGGGGGAATGCTAAAATAATATACATGCAATGTCTCATTAATAGGGAGAGAGTGTGTTAGCGGATGTCGGTAAGGAAGGGTCATTGAGAGGTAACGGGAAAGCAGAGATACTACAAGCGTGAAAGGTCTATACCGGAGTAATGGTGTATGTGAGGCTTAATGCCTGTGCAAGAAAGGTAAAGTTACGCTGAGCATGAGGTAATCTAGTCACGTGAGGGCAGGAAAACCGTTAATGAAAAAGTGGAGGAATGGATTACAGCTAAGTAAATAAGAAGATCGAGTAGTGCTCGAATAGGGGAGGGACAGTGCTTTATGTGGGTCGGGTCCTGTCGGATCTCAGTAAATAAAAACCGACATGAAAATGGCTCCCTATTGGGCTCGTTATTTCTCACCAATGACTGTAAAAAACCCTCAACAAGAGATAGCTCTGCACACTTGTAAAAATGTAATTCTCAATAGCCCACAATAGGGTACAATTATAGTGTAGTTGTATGCTTATATAAGGAAACAACGTTATTCAGTTGAAGTTGATTTTTCATCTTTATTCATTATGCAACTGCCAACGCGTTTCGTCCACACATGGACTTCTTCAGGGCTCAACAATAATGTTTCTCTATTATCAGATGTTCATGGTCAACATGTTTAACACAATCTGTTTGTGAAAGAAATTGTCCGGTCATCGTCCATCTTATGTTTCCATTAGGGCAAAGTAGTGAGTTGGTCACAGTGTTCTTCCGTGCCCAAAACGTCCGTCCGATTCGAATTGGACGGACGTTTTGGGGACGGAAGAACACTGTGACCAACTCACTACTTTGCCCCAATGGAAACATAAGATGGACGATGACCGGACAATTTCTTTCACAAACAGATTGTGTTAAACATGTTGACTGACCATGAACATCTGATAATAGAGAAACATTATTATTGAGCTCTGAAGAAGTCCATGTGTGGACGAAATGCGGTTGCATAATGAATAAAGATGAAAAATCAACTTCAACTGAATAACGTTGTTTCCTTATATAAGCATACAACTACACTATAATTGTACCCTATTGTGGGCTATTGAGAATTAAATTTTTACAAGTGTGCAGAGCTATCTCTTGTTGCATGTGTCTAGTGAAACCAGTTGACTTCCACCTGGTTTTCCCTAGCTTGGGGACATAGGGGATTGTGTCCCAGGCTCTTTGCACCTTGTTTGTTGTTTAAAAATTGCTGAGACGTTCTAGATTGGTGCGGGTCTTTGTACTTTGATCCCCCCTCTTTTCCGTGACTGTAAAAAATCCTCAAGGTAATACATGTCATCTATGCAGTCCCTCTTTACATTCCGCGTTTTACCTGATCTTGTATTCCCTAAGAGTATTTGCTTTTTCTAGACGTTTTGTTTCTCTAGTTTTGTTCATGCTACACTTGATTTTTGAATTGTGCATACAGTGATCTGAGTCGCCGAAGGTTAATGACAAGCACGAATGAGAGCTCAGGAGCTGATGCTGAAGGCAATGTGAGTTTCTCTCAATACCTGTCAGTGAGTAATACAGGTACTCAGAAAACATGTACATCCAGTCCTTTGCCTCTCTAGCGAGCGCAAAGAGCGATGGTCAAGTATGTGCCATTTAATTGCGTTCATACTGGAAATTGTGATAAAGAAGTACATGATTGATTAAATATTGACACCGACAAAGGAAAAGAAAATGCAATCCCTAGAGAGAAGTGGGTGTAATTTCTATACATTAATTTGGTTCTCTATTATACTTTTTTTTATTGACTTCTCACAAGCCTGTAGTTCTCTTTTAACGGGCTTCATTATCACTTCAGCTATTAAGAGATCGTAATAATGATAGTGTATATTTCTTCCCTGTCTCACTATGTAGTTATTTCGTCACCGCTTTCCACGTTTCGTGTGAGCTTCCTTGTGAGACCAGTTTTCTTATCCTGATCTTGATGTGTGTCATATTCACACACCTCTTTGTAAATTTAGAAGAGTTCTATTATGTCTGCATGGTAAAGGCCTTTTAAATTCACTATCTCTGCAGACTGAATGAATGCAGGATTGCTCTGGCACTTGACAAATCTGAGACCTTGACATCGGAACAAACCCACAACTGTGGATATTCAACTTTCATAGCATCACAGGTCGAAACAAAAAGTATCCTGGAGTCATGTGCACTAGCATCTTTGTCTACCCATTTTGTGCCAACAGTATATAGTATATAGGGGGGCGTTAAGTCTCACTGCCTATTATTATAGGCCTATGTATAAAATGTGTATAAGCAGTCTGAATTTACTATAAGACACCATGTCGTACCGTACAGTGTAAATAAATGTAGTGAGAAGTCAAACCCGTTGAAAGCATGTCAAAAAAGAAGCCACTTTTGTAAACTTCAACTTTAAACAAAGAACATTTTAAATTTAAACACATAAATCCACTTCCATCTCTCTTTTGTAATCCACTTAAAGTCCTGTATTTTGCCGGTGTGTTTAGTATTGTATTACTAAAATATCGTAAAAATATAATATCACATTTACCATTCTAAGACGACTAGTTGCAGCTTTTGGATTATGGGAAACAAGTTCATCTAGAATAATTTGCAAGCAATTCCTGTCACACATTTAATTCTCATTAAAGCTGAGCAGAGTAGTATAACTTAGTCCACTCATAAGCAGGCCTACTAATAACAGTGAAACCGAGCTACTTGAAAGCTTAGAGTGATACATAAATTATGCAAAGGAGAAAAGAGCTCTGTGTACACTCCCGTTTTGGTCAGAGTGTATTTCAGGCGAAGTTCCTCAATATGCCAGTGGCAGTTTATTGTACTCCACTTCTATTTCTATACTCTTGCAAACCCTTTAAGCATTGACGTGCTGTCTGCCAAAAATGGACACTCTTCTGTTTTAAGTAATGTTTGTGTGTCAGGCTACTTATCTCACCAACTTATAAGAGTTTCTGTGGTCTGACTTAAGAAGAGCCCTTCGTTATATTCACCACAAACTGCAAAAAATCTGACTCGCAAAGTTGTCAGTGAATGGTCTTTCCAGTATTCTTTCCTTTTATTGATTACTGGAAGCGTGTCCCATTGTTTGTTGGGGCTACTACCTAGGGTGAGCTCTTGAGCATCTGTTTTCATCCCTCTGAAATCTGTTGCTGAAGACTTTATAGTTGTCACCTGCAAGGAGTAGGGTATTGTCAGACCCTGTTCAGTGAGTAAGAAGAGCAAGCAGGGGCTACTGGGCCTCAACCATAGTTGTTCATGTTATTGGCCTTTGACCTGAAGCCTGCTCTGCTTGGTTCTTCAAACTGGGCTATGGACAACGCCGTCAGCATGTCTCTGGCAGTGGAAGCTCTGGGGAACAGTCGCTTCTCAGGGAGGTAGTGTGAGAATCCTCGAGCTTAGAACTCAACAAGAACACTTTAGTGTACTAAAAGATTGTCCACCACAGTGCTCTACTTTCAAACAGAAAGGTATTTGAAGGCACACTAAAACTACATATTACTCATACGACACAAACAAAATGCAACTTGGTGTCCTGGACTCTTGAGACTTTCTTGGCTGTTTGCAACTGTTGGCACCAGTCCCCCTCTATAGTACAGGCAGTTCCCTCCTATGTCAAGTGCCAGGCTCAGCCGCAAATTACCCCGTAGTCTCTCAATGCATGCAGTCTCTCTGACTACATTGTATATCACCAAATAAGGTTTCTTAGTCAGTGTTCGGGTCGGTAAATGTTGGTGCCCACCAACTCCTCCATTTGTCCGCTCTCTTGCTTCTGCATGAGGGCAAGCCATCAATCTTGCCAGGGTCTCTCTTGGCAGTCGCTTTTCCTATGAAGTATCTGCTCCGTGTTCTCCGGGGACAGGGGTGGCTCCTCAAAGGCTGAGACAGCTTTTCCGGGAGACTCTGGATCACTGACTGGTTAAGTATGTGTTCGAACATCTGTGTAGCCCTGCTTGGGCCAATCGTGTCGAGGATGGTGGGGCTACATGCAGGCCAGTCTCAGGATGGTATGGCTACGTGCAGGTGTGTCTCACAATGGTGCAGCTCTGTCATATGGCAAGGCCCAGCACACGCCCCACACTCTGTGAATGCAGAGTAGGTCTTGCTGTGGTTTTGTCTTTACTTTCAGCAGCTCAAGTGACACTGCAGTTTTGTCTTTGGGAACTGCGGCTCAGGTAACGCCCAGACTTCTTTTTTTGGCTCATGGCTCAGGACACGCAGTAACTTCTTTTCTAGCATGACCGCCTGGTCATTTTAGAGGATCAGAGTCCCCACAGGCTTCAGCAATCTTTGGTCATGCTGCAGGACAGTTGTTTTCTTCTTATAGCTCTCACCACTCTGGGATCACACATCATCTTGCTCCTGCTGAACCATCACTTCTACAGCAGGGTTGAAAGACTCCTTCCCTTTCAGGCAGGCTGGCTTTTCCATACATCAGGACAGGTCAACAACTCTTACAGCAAAGGGTAGACTTGGGTGATGGCTCTTCCCTCTCTGTGAATCTGGACATCAGACAGACATCAGCTTTGGTTGCACAGCAGTCTTCTGAATACTGTGCAGAGCACCTCTTTCCGTGCTCATAGAGAACTTGGTACTGGAGCAACAACTTTACACAGAACAAGCAGTTAGGAGATGTAGATCTATTGCCTGCACTTTCAGCCTGCACTTTCAGAACCGGTTTGAGGTGGTCCTCCTTCTAAGTGTCTTTTGCATTCTGCTTTCTAGACAAATACTTTTTGTAGAGTGATGTTTTGCATAGCAGGGTGTCTCCAGCCAGGAGCACCCACAACAGGTGCACAAAAAGGTGTGAGGTTTCTACACCTGGTTATCATTAGCCAGAGTGAAGCATGTAATCTGGAAATACTAAAATGCTGGGCCTCCCCTAAGGAGTCAATTTAACCTTGCACAACAGAGTCTGCAGTCCTATCTTCCCCCCCACATCTACCAAATGGCAGTGTTTTTAGGAATACTAATCAGCAGCTCCTTACTTGGTAAAAGGCCTATTTGAATTTCTAAAGGAGCCTTGACTTCCAGTATCAGGAATGGCAGCATTACGCTTTCACTGACTGAAAAACACAACCCTGCCTTCATCTCATGCAGCAATTCAGGCTTGTGGCATCCAAAATAGATCCTGCAGACAGACCTCCATTACTCTGACTTCCTTAGACACACCATGAATGTACAATTCGGGCCACATGCACAAAACACACATGCATACACCTTGAATGTTGGTACTAGGATTTGGATAATCCGATAGAATCAGAACTTTATATGAGTGGGCCAGAAGGCCCCCATTCGAGTAACTCAGATAGAAAGGTCTGGCCACAATTGTGGATTAACAAAGTGCGGTACACTGCCACCACTACTGTATGTGCTAAACCTATGACAGGTACAGTAATTCACCGTCTGTATAATGAGGAGAGGTGCTCCCCTCCCCTCCTGGTGACCGGTCCAGGACCTCACTTAATATCAGACCTGGATCTCTGTGTGCACACTAGATTATTGTGCGGCTAGGCCAAAATGGGGAAAAAACAGGATCCTAGGTAAACACATTTGGGCACTCTGGGCAAGGGAACTTAACTGTATATCATGTAGGGAACATCCCCATCCAAACAGATGTCATCAGAGTTGTATTATTCATGCCTATATAAATATCGCTTCAATCTTTCCGAGTAGCTAGCTACCTGACTCCGTTCTCATTAAACTCCGAGAATTGTTAGGATCCCCAGTTTCAACATGGGAGCTCCTGACTGCAGACAAATGCCTCCATTGTTTCACTTTGACATTGCTTGGCGCAAGGCACTGACGACTGCCCACTGGATTTTCACTTTATCATTCTTGTATCTCATGTAACTCCACAGACACATTCCAGTTTTTTAAAGCCTTATATAGATTTTATAAACTCGATATAGTCTTTACGGCAATAACCAATATTAATGGTTGCTTATATAGTGCTGAGCGCAAACTGAAGTCGGAGGCTTCTCTCTGGCTCTGTTATTAAAGTGCGTGGGGGCGAAGTTGTCTTTCAAGTTACTGGTGGAGCTGACAATTGGGGAGTAAATTGCAGCACAATTCTAGTTATTAACTGAGCTTACCCCGAGAATTCTACTACATGCAAAAAAGGAGGGGAATTGTGTTAACTTTTTTTTTTACTTTTCTGTAAGCACAACGATGACTATTTATGAAAAATGCTGTTTGAATGTACTGGGACATTTGCATCAATCTCTTTCTTGGAACAGCAGAACCCGTATAGTAAGGTAATCGATATAAGACTGCACACTAACAGGTTTGTTTTTTTCAAGACAATTGAAAGAGATGTTTTATTCAGATATATCTCCAGCTTTATTGGGCTTAAGTGCCTTTGGAGAATTAAAACCAGATGAGATGTTAAGAGGATGCCTTCACTGTCCCATCATTTACCAATTAAATAAGTGGATGGGCCTCATCCATATTTATGTAAGATACCAGATACCGACTCAAATAAATTATTCCTTAACTTGAGGACGCAGGAGTATCAAAACCCCTTTTTATATTTGTGGAAAGAAAATTCTCTGTACGATGATACCTTTTTCTATTGTTCATTGCTTTTTGTGTGGTGAGTGAAATGTATAGAGCCGCAATAATGAAGGATAGGTCAGGTTTGTTGTTTGAGAAATGTAGTGCGATAATTAGTTTTGTATGTAATGTTGAAGAGCTGTGTCTTATAAAACTGCAATTTTGTTTAGGAAACTGCATAATTATTTAAATAGTGTGTAGTCACTTAGAGTGCAGGTGTTATTATCAACCGAGTGGTACTTATTTGCTCACCCTCTGAATGATGAGAGTCTGAGTTAGCCTTTGCAGGTCTCTAAGCAGGTACTCCGCTCACTGTGCTATCTTATCAGAATCCGCTCGGATGCCCAGACGGAAATACGGAGAATCATGTAGTTATCTCAATGAAATGTGAGTGACGTCATGCTTCGAATAACTGCTGCGGCCAAGCAGTCACCGCTAAGAATAGTGTGCATCAAGTAATTGTAGCTTCAATCTCCATGGTTCAATTTAGCCTTCCATCCATCTGAGCTCAGAGAACAGAATGCCATTGGTGGGTCATTGTAACACCTATCTGTTTCCACAGCGCTGTGGAGCCTCTTCTGTGTGAAAGAAAAGCCTCTCTTCTGTGGGCTTTGGCTCCACCCAGAGGAGTTTTACTTTCTCTATTGGTTCTTTGGTGCATCATTCTGCCTTCCACAACGTGCTTCCATTGAATGCATGAGAGACTAATTTCTTTATTCATTTTAAAAACTCTTTTTATTGATGACTAGCTTACACAGTGCAAACACTTTACAAACATGAGCGTTCAAGGGTGCATAGTTATTGTTAACTTTTCCCCCAGACCACGGATCGTAGCCGGTCCATGACAATTGCATATTCAGCCAACTTGCACTTGGTCTACTCTGGATCGTGTCCCCGTCTCAGCTGCGGGGGCTCACATATTCCTCCCCTGTACCCGTTTCATTTTTCCCAAATCTGTGACCACTTGTTGGGAGACCATCTGGATTAATACACTGTCCTCTCTGTCAACATGCACCAATCCATGTCTCTTTCCCATGCTGCAAGTGACGGTGATTCCTGCGACCTCCACAGTGTCGCAATGTTCCGTTTAGTAATTATCATTCTAAGTGTCACCCATATTCTCTCTTTACTGTTTAAATCAGTCAGGCCCCATATATTCAGGAGGCACATCTTTATACTATAGTCACTTATTACCCATCACTTCCTCCATACACTCTGTCAACTCAGACCAATACGTCTAAATACATGTACATTCCCAGAGTATATGCACGAAGGTGCCCTCTTGGCCACATCCCCTCATGCATCCTGCTTCGGTTCCATAGCCCATCCTTACCAGCGCCGGGCCCGTAAGATATGTTCTATGGAGTATTTTCAGCTGTATGAGTATCAGCCTAGAGGAGATAGCAATCTCTTTGGGGTAAGCGAGTGCCTCAAGCCATTCCTCATCCTCCAATCCCACTACGTCATGTTCCCATCTAGCTCGGAGCCGGAGGAGGGAGTTAGACATGTTGATGATTAGTTTTTTATTAGTCATTGATATGGATTATTCCGGCATTTACTCGTCTAAAACCCTGTCTTCTAACTGGGAGTGGGAGAAGTCTGGTGGCGTTTCCCCCTTTGCTATCACCGCTTGCAGTGCATGCTTGATCTGTATGTATCTGAAGTGTTCAGTGTTCACGAGTTCGTACTCCGTTTGTAGTTGGGCAAAAGTGACTATCTCTCCCGCCCTCCACTGATCCCCCAACCCTGGAAATGCCAATCAAGTCCCATCGGTCGAAGCCCTTAGTCTGTGTTAAATTGCCAAGTAATTCTGCGTCCCAGAGTGGGGTGGCCCATGTGACTTTACCCTCCCAACCCAGCCTCTTTGTAGCTGCCAGCCACACTTGGACAGCATGCATAGTGGGGCCTGACAGGTTCAGTTTGGTGGGGTTGGTATAGAGTGCCCCTGTGAAGTCTCCCCCCGGGGGCAGCCACTTATCCATTTGGTATCCAGGGTCCCCCTATACATACATTGATTAATCGCAGTAAGTTGCGCAGCCCAGTAATATCTTTTGATATCCGGGAGGCCGATTCCCCCATCATACCACCCCTGTGTGAGCTTCTGGATGGATATTCTCGGTGGTTTTCCCTCCCACAAAAGTTCTCTTTGGGAGCTTTCTATAGATTAAAAGTATTCTGCCCCTACCGGACAAGGCGAGTTTTGCAGGACATATAGAAAGCGTGGTAGGGACATCATTTTGAATAGCGCTGCAAGCCCCAACAGGGACAGCGGAGAGATTTCCAATGTCTGACATCACTTCTAAGTCTTTGCAGTGGGGGCAAGAGGTTGTGTTCATAGAAATGGGTCGGATCTTGAGAGACATGGATACCCAGATATTTGAATCCCACTTCTGCTTCGTTAATGATGATATCCCTGGGCAAGGAGGGCAATTACCACTTAGAACATAGATGACTGATTTGGACCAGTTATACACTTCAGCGCTCCCACCCTCATGCTGATGTCTCGCCTCTTTGCTTTTAGTGCTTGCCAAACGATGTGTCGCTATAGTTTCGTTGCAAAACAGAACCCCGTCGCCTCGTCCTGGCTCCAAGACGCCTTCTGCCAGGACAGGATTGAGCAATATTCTGAATTAGCCCCCATCCCCTCCTGCCCTTGTGGTATCTAGCCGTCATTTGGATCCTATCTATGGCATACCTCGGGGCTCCCTCCCCCACATTTGCCCTCTTGGGGCATTTAACCCCCACCATCATGGCACTAAGCGCAGTTGCTCACCACATTCTTCTACCACCTTCTCTTATGCTGCTACAGTTAAATGGGTTTGGCCCTGCTTGGACTGTTTTTAGGGCTCGACTAGGCGCTTGCGCTGTATCTCTGAGACATGCTGTATTTAGATATGGACTTGAAGCTCTGCCCATTCTCCTCCTATATTTTTTATTGGCTTGTGTCATTCTCCTTTGTAAATGGTGGCTTCTGATTCATTAATAGGCTTGCTAGTCCCTCCTTAGTACCGCCTTTTCTACATTTGTAACCTCCCATGAGGACTGTTCCTTTTACTTGTGTAGTTACACGTATGTTTTATTTACAGTCTGTGAGCACTATTTTCTTCAATGATTTTCTCCTACTGCAGGCACGACATGCTTTCCGGCAGCGGCACCCGCTTTACTTGCCACAGGTGGCGTGCTGCACTGCTGTCCAGAATCTTGAGATATTGAAAAAAATAGACTTTGGTGAGCCATGACGAAGAAAAGAAAGGCGCGGCTCGCCAAAGTCTATTTTTTCAACATTGCAAGCTTTTAGTAAGCAGCACGCCACAAGAGGCGTGCTGTGCAGCTTACCAAAAGTTTTCAATATTGAAAAAAATAGACTTCATTGAGATGCGCCTTTCTTTTCATCGGCGCGGCTCAATGCAGCTGATTCCTTCTCCTCCCTGTTTGCTCCCTCTCTTCGGCTGCAGCTGTCTCCTCCCTCAGCTTCAATCATGGTGGCCTCTGCTCACCATCTGGAGACTAGCAGCCCGAACAGAAACAGGAAGCAGTGCAATAGGTCTCGCATTTGCGAGAGTTTAAACTATTGGCATTGTAACTGGCAATGCTTTTTATTTACCGGTTTTGAAAACCAACATATATATAAAATGCATTGTCATTTACAATGCTAATAGCTTAAACTCTTGCAAATGCAAGACCTATTGCATTGCAAATGCTTGTTTTACATTCAGAGTGTCTGTATTCCTTTTCCTGTATTGGCTGCAATGTTTTTGGTTGCGTTATTACATTTTAAAAAAAACCAAACAAACAACAAAAAAACACTTCAAGACCATCCGTACATCTGCCACTTTGTATTTATTTATTTACTTACATATTGTTATGAAGTGCACTCACCGGGGGTATTGTAGTACTAGACATAAAACATTGAAATTTAGAGCTTCAATTTGGAGAGAACATCATGAAAGAAATAAAAACACGTGAATCATGAACACACAATTTTAAAGTAATATAGATGTTTACGTTGTTCATTTGACTACGTCTAGTCTGTGTGTAGAAATGTATGCTGACCTGCAGTCTTTTTTTAAATCAGGAATCTGGAATTTCAGGAACTCGGACTTTGGCTTCTGTTCACTTTTTAAAGAAAGAACTCGGACTTTCTCCCCGCTGTTCACTTTTTAAAGCAAGATCTCAGATTTTCTGCCTACTGTTCACTTTTTAAACCAAGAACTCGGACTTTCTGCTTACTGTTCACTTTTTAAAGCAAGAACTCAGACTTTCTGCCTACTGTTCACTTTTTAAAGCAATAACTCGGAAGAACTCTGACTTTCTGCCTACTGTTCACTTTTTAAAGCAAGAACTCAGAATTTCTGCCAGCTGTACACTTTTTAAAGCGAGAACTCATACTTTCTGCCTGCTGTGCACTTTTTACAGCAAGAACTCGGACTTTCTGCCTACTGTTCACTTTTTGAATCAAGAACTATGACTTTCTGCGGCATACTGTTCACTTTTAAAAGAAAGAACTCGGACTTTCTGCAGCGTACTGTTCACTTTTCAAAGAAAGAACTCAGACTTTCTGCGGCGTACTGTTCACTTTTTAAAGCTAGTACTCGGACTTTCTGCCTACTGTTCACTTTTTCAAGCAAGAACTCAGACTTTCTGTCTACTGTTCACTTTTTAAAGCACGAGCTCGGACTTTCTGCTAGCTGTACACTTTTTAAATCAATAACTCGGACTTTCTGCCTGCTGTTTACTTTTTAAAGCAAGAACTCGGACTTTCTGCGACGTACTGTTCACTTTTTAAAGCAAGAACTCGGACTTTCTGTCTACTGTTCACTTTTTAAAGCACGAACTCCCACTTTCTGCTAGCTGTACACTTTTTAAATCAATAACTCGGACTTTCTGCCTGCTGTTTACTTTTTAAAGCAAGAACTCGGACTTTCTGCGACGTACTGTTCACTTTTTAAAGAAAGAACTCGGACTTTCTGCGTCGTACTGTTCACTTTTTAAAGCAAGAACTCGGACTTTCTGCCTACTGTTCACTTTTTAAAGCAAGAACTCAGACTTTCTGCCTATTGTTCACTTTTTAGAGCTAGTACTCGGACGTTCTGCCCACTGTTCACTTTTTAAAGCAAGAACTCGGAAGAACTAGGACTTTCTGCCTACTTCTTCCTTTTTAAAGAAAGAACTCGAACTTTCTGCGGCGTACTGTTCACTTTTTAAAGCAAGAACTCAGACTTTCTGCCAACTGTTCACTTTTTGAAGCACAAAAGCTTAGGTAGCGAGTGTAAAAAGGTTGTGAACCGGGCTATCAGTAGCGATTGATAAGAGTTTGAGCTTGAATTGTTCCACAGGGGAGAAAGCTTCTTGCACGGCCCACCAGAGTGTGTGCAAAGGTATTCAAACTCCCTGCTGATCAGTCCTTTCTGTGCTTGGACCCCAATCCAGGCCTGCCAATCTCGACACTTGTGATTAATAACAGAAGGAGGCTATTTCTGTCAAAAATCTTGTCACGAAATGTGGACTGTTATAGACCTTCCTCGCCCTAGTTACTATATGAGAACCCAAAGGTACTCACACGGAAAGTTATTGGCGGGTGGGGGCGCAGTGAATGAACCTCATCACCTGTATCATTTCAGGGCCAGGAGTGAAGGGGAAGGCCGCGGCGTAACATTGCAAGGGGAACTGGTGTACTGTTTTCACTTACCTTTCTCCAAATTTTAACGAGAGATGATGCAATGTCAAACGCCCGCGTTTCTGCGTACAGGCTTAAAGTAGCACTAGCTGTCCCTAACTTCTCAAGCTCGTTTTATTTCAAAATCTGTTGTAAGGTTGGGCAGCATCAGAGCGCCACCAAGTGGATCAGCACGGCAAGTGTTGCTCTGAAAGGCACCCTGAGCAGAGCCGTCATTCTTAGACTTTGTTCTAGTAGTTCTTCGTGGCACCTTTTTTTTACCTCTTTATTTATGTATTGTTCTGTATAGCACGGACTCCACTCGTCACGGTTTCAAAGCGCCTTGCAAGGCGTCTGCATAGGGTGTCCAGGTGACCTGGGTTTGCCAGCACTGTCCTGGTTTCCCACCAGCTGTCCTGACAGGTTTCAGCAAATTTAGCTTATGTCCCCGTTTTTAGAGAGGGTTGACTGAAAACAGTGGGAGGGGCATTTTAATGTTTTCCAAAGCAGGGAGATTTATCAGCTGTTATAAGACATCAATTTAATTAAAGGGCATGACACTGCCTTAAAAAATTGCATTTTATTAATATTCTTAGTGCCTCTTTTGTAATTCTATGCTAATGAGCTCCGTCATTTTGTGCGCTCGGTTTATGCAAAATTGTAGTCCTTCCATTTTTGCTAAATGTCCTGGTTTTTGGTTTAAAAAATCTGGTCACCCTACGTCTGCATTAACAGTAATAGAAGGAGGCATTCAGTAAAATAATTCCATACCTCTGTACAAAACCGTTACAATTGCAGGAATAAAATAAGCATAGAACAGTACACAATTTGGAGAATACCTTTAACATAAGCGCAGTAACAATAAGTTAAAGAAAATGGCATCACGTGCGTTTGCAATAACATGAGTAGAAGTAAAAGACATTTAGAGCAATCGCCAGTTTCTTGTTGATGCATGAGTACACTGTGTGAGACATCCACTTAGATTAAAGAAGAACTAGTTAAATACCCAGGAGGGAAAGGCCACGCCTTACACAAGGGCACTAGGTCTGCATGCCAGCCGCCTAAGTGTGCCCCTTGCCAGGGCTGGGTGTGTCCCCCTGGCAGTAGCCTGCAGGCTCCAAGTATTAAACCTCAAGTGGGTAATTACAAGGCTAGCAACCCCTAGCTAATTGCCAAGGATTGCTAGCCTTGTAACTTGTCCTTCAGTTCCATCTTTGTGTCTAGGCCGTGAGTGTTGCCATAATGTAGCAGGGTTATGTGGCAGTCAGATTAATTGGTTTTTTTTGAAGGTCTATAACATAAACCTCCTAACTTCCGTTGAAATGACCTGATCAGTGAGTGATTCAAATCCGTCATAGCTCAACTCATCCTTCCATCTTCACAAAGTGGTAAGAAATTGATGGATGGATTTGTAGTTCATATCCCGGTAAAAAAGGGAACCAGCCTTTACCACTTTGTACCTTTACCACACATATTTTACCACAGATGTTTTAGAACGCATATGCTTTTAAAACATATGCCTTTACCATGAATTTAAGATGAGTTTAGGGGGCTTGGAGGGTTCTACCCCCACAAATACACACATATATATATATATATATATATATATATATATATATATATATTCACTGAAAAAACCATAGGTTTCACACATGTTATAGTTAGCGGAAATTTTACTGATTAAAAACCAGTGAAATTCCCCCGTTATAGTTAGCGCAGGCAACTATAACTCACGCGACCGCAATCCTCTGCTGATGCTAATACTGTATTTAGACACTTATTTGCCCATGTCTTCTTCCATACATTTTTAGCTATACATATATTACAAATATTTTTTTTTCATAAAGACACATATGTCATCAGCAGAAGATTGCAGTCGCGTGAGTTATAGTTGCCTGCGCTAACTATAACGGGGGAATTTCACTGGTTTTTTATCAGTAAAATTTCCGCTAACTATAACATGTGTGAAACCTATGGTTTTTTCAGTGAATTTGCAAGGTTTTTTAAATGCTAATTCCTAACTATAACGTGTGTGAAACCTATGGTTTTTTCAGTGAATTAGTACGGTTTTTTAAATGCTAAGTTTTTTTCCCTTATAATAAGCCCTGTACATTTGGTGGCCTTCGGCCACCAAAAGCACAGGGGGTGGGGTAAGTGTGGATAGTGTTTTTTTTATTTTTATTTTTTTACCGTACGCTTACGGTAAGCGTACGGTAAGCGTACCCCGCGAAATTGCCGAAAAAAAAATAAAACCGTTTTTGCACTTGGGGGATGTTTGGGGACTCCCTCAACATGACTATGTGGGAGGGAGTTGTCAAAACAGCCCCTTTACATGTTTTTGGGCTTGATATTTTAAAAATCACTCTCAGTGCGAGAGACAAAATGGCGGCCGCCGCTTCCTGGTTTCGGCCGATTCGAATGTTTACTAAGATCTAAGAGCCAATCAGAATCGCGCTCGCGCACGCCACCGTACGCTTACCGTAAGCGTACGGTAAGCGTACCGTAAGCTGGCTCAGATATATATATTGATTTAAAGGCTATTTTCTCAGAATCTACTGAACAGATTTACACCAAACCTACAAAAGGCACTTCCTTGACCTAGGGACTACCTCTCTGCCAAATTTTGAGTAATTCTGTTCAGCCGTTCGGGCTGTAGCTCGTTCTAAAGGTCCTATGGAAAAATGCATGGGAAAAACGCGTTTTGGGACCCCCCTTTTATCTCAGCCCCCGCTTGACGGATCCCCCCGAGACTTTCAGGGTAGGAGCGGAGCGTAGCGCCCCACCTATTTTGAAAAATTTGCGAGGATTCGTCGACCGGCGCCAAAGTTATTCAAAATAGAATGTTGAGGTTTTCCTATGGAAACGTGGTCCTAACTATAACTACCTACTGGCTATCGCCAGTAGGTAATATATATATATATATATATATATATATATATAATCAACAGAAAGGAAAGCTGACGCCTCTTGTTTCAGGAACAGATTCACCCTTTATTTGGCATTACAACGCTGGCAGCAACACTCTCCTTCCTGACGCGTTTCAGCTTTCTCTGAAGCCTTTCTCACAGGTGAGCGGTTTATTTGATTTATTTTTCGTCATGTGACATCACGCCCCAATAGGCAAACTCCTTGAGAATGTGCAAGTCTGTCGGTCAACAATGAACCATAATGCACTTCGATGGTCCAGGTAAAATACCCATCTGAGCTGCGGCGCAGTGCTTTCAATCTCTGTAAAATACTTTGTAATACTTTGAAAGGCACAGCAGTCTTACAGAGTTCATTATATTCTGTTGCACAATGTTTAAAATATACGAATATGTATATATATTTTATCTTAGCCCTCGACACGAATTCTGAACGGTTTGAACAACAGTGAGGATATGCATAATTTTTTATAACTGTTGGATTTCCTGTTCTGTTTTAAATTGAATCTATGAATTTAATGGTATATTTTATGTCCCTCTTTATCGAGCTTTCTGTATGAACAGTTTTTTCGATTTTTAATTTTTCATCTGTTCGTTTACACCCTTTTGGTCTTTAAGCTCAAGTTTTTAGAGTAGTAAAATCTTTGATCAATGGTACTATATGATGTTGAATATAGTCTAAGGGCAATAGTATGCTGTTTTAGAAATTCAATTTTGCACAAATGTCTTTTTGCACACTTTTTGCAGGTTTACACATTCTTTTGCACTTAATTAAGATAGGACTGGCATTTCCATTTTCTTCAATAGGTAAATGTGGTATTCGGCTAGGCTTTGTATGAATTTGCACTCACTCTAAATATGTCATGGTTGCTGCTATTTGGTACTCTATGAATTGCTCTGACCTTTGAGTGGTCTTTATAATATGTATTCAGCTGCTATTTGCTTTAAATCCCTTATTTTAAATTCTACATATATACTGATTATTGGTCAATTGACATCATACATTAGGATCTTTTAATAATCATGCACTTGCAGTTTATTGGTTCTTACTGTTGTAGTATTTTATATACTGCTGATCGGTCAATTGACACAGTTTATCTGGAGTTTTTAATAATCCTGCAGTTGCAGATTATTATCTGACAATGATCTATTTATTTATATATGTGAAACAAATGTTTTTTCAGGGATTTATCTTGAACTTGCACTTTATACTTATGTATACTTCATTGTCTGCATTTGCACTTTATCAATATAATAGATGAGCTAAGTTATACCCAATATTTAGGTTCACATCAGTTTCAATCTGATTAATGTGAATGCATATTTTATGTCTCCTATTTACATTGCCAACAGCCACTATTTGTATTTAACTTTTGCAATACTGTGCCATCTTGGAGTTCAATGCCGATATATAGTCTGTTCTCCCCCATTTTCTTCACAGTGTTTTTCCTTGTGTTGAAAGGCAGTTGAGCACTTTCTGCCATTTCTGTTATTTAATCTGTCTTCCGACCACGAGACGCGTCATGTGATCAAGCTCGCGTGATGCGAGCGAAACGCGCCATGGAGGGCAGAAAGCCTAATTATTTGGTGGCGATTTTCTATTAAATAAATCTTCACTGCTTCACCATTATATGTGGTCCTGATCGTCTGCTGAATTGAACTGAGCGCGCTGAGGTCCGTGCCTGAGTGGTTTTGGTGTGACTGCCAAACCAGGTTCTGAAGTTTCGTCATATATATATATATATATATATATATATATATATATATAACAACATGTGGTAAAGGCATTAGTTTAAAAAGAATATGAGTTCCCAAAAAATGTGTGGTAAAGGCATGCAGAGTATGTCCCTGTGTTGTCCCGTCAATCAACCGTTAAAAGATCTCTTCTACAAGTATTCTGCACTTAGTAACTAGGGGATATCAATGAGTATACAATCATTTTAGGTCCATGACTGTTGCCCTGTCTGTGGTTTGGTGGACTAGAGCAGTACTTGGTTGTACTAATATTCAGCCAACGACCAGATTGAGGTTTTACCTCCGATGCAGACCGGAGTCTGAGCCCCTAGGCATATGAGTTTTACCTCTCCTCACTCATTGCTCAACCCTGGCAAACAGCCCTTGGCCACACCTGACCACTGTAGCCACACCAATACCACGGCAACAAGGCAGAGCTCTTACAACTGCTTAACATCCGTCAAATATACGAATACGCCCCATCAAATGGCAATGGTCACATCTGTAAGTCAGTATTTTAAAATGACAAGAAAGCGGATTATCAGCACTCTGCCAACACGGTTGATATATAAATAAATAAGGAGCCGTTCCGAAAGAAAGCAAAACACTACTAAAGTTATGTTAATTGAAAGCACATTAAATAATAAGTTGAAATGTCTGGCTATCGATCATTAACTAATTCCTCTAGACGAACAAACATCTGCCTTTAGATCACTGAATTACATTAGCCTTTAGACCATACAGACATTTGTGGCATTTATGATTCAGAACTCAAATTGTAGTTGTTTTTTTGTATTCATATTACAGATATACAGCAGAGTGCTTTGTTCTTACCATTCACATCTTCACCTGCCAGCTAGTGATAATTTCTAATTATTTTTCTAAGTGTTATGAAATGGACAAGATGTACATTGCTTAGATAGGACATGCTTTGGCTTCTGCTTATATGTAGTCAGACGAAGACTGTTCTTTGATTTTAGCTATTGTTCCTTTACAAAGGTACCCATCAATATATCCACGTTAGTTGTCAAGAAACACATTCAATTGTATGGTTTTCAAATGAAAAGCCTGCAGCTAATTGGTTTGCTTTACTTTGCTTTCTAATAGTCGAGACAGAAAGTATTGTGTCATTAGCTTTGTAGAGTTTGCAGTTCTGTTTGTTCCTGATTAAAATTGAGATTTTGGGGCCTATTCACAAACAGAATTTTGGAGTACATTTAGTAGTGCAATAATACTACTCACCTGCTACAAAATGCCATTCACTAACCTATGTGCGGCGGTCTCTCCTTCTCCTATCTTTTCGGCGCAGAGATCTTCACCTTGACTGAGAAGATCTCCACACAAGTTTGAATACTTGTGGCAGGGATGGGGGAGTGGTTGGAAAATGGGGAATACTTACTACTAAATGGGAGGGGTTTAGAGAGGAACATGCACCCACCCACAAAAGAGTAAGCCCATTCACTGCACTTCTAAATCTACTGCAGCCATAAAGAACCCAAAAGAGTGGTAAATGTACTCCAGCTCAGACCTGGAGTAAATCCAGCAACACACAAGGCCAACCAGTGGCACTGCAACACCCTCCCAAAGAAAACAATTGAGGCACTCCATAGTAAATAATGTTAAACTAATTTATTTTGATTTCTTGAAAATGTATATAAATGTAATTAAATGTTACCATATAAATATATAATAGTTATTTTATTTTAAACTATTTTATTTACCTTTTTTATTTAAAAATTAAAGTAACTTACTCTTTTTAAAATAAATTAATTTAAATGGATTCTATAAATACCTTTTAATAATCTTTAATACATCATGAATAAATATAAACGTGCTCTAGGTTTAAACAAAAACTAACAATTTAAATTGTATATATGTAAATAAATTAAATATGTGATTCAAAAGTAGGTTAATAGTGCTGTGCCATTGTTCTACATTTAGAATTAATATAATATACATAAATATTTATTATAAAAATGTTAACTATTTATTTTTAAAGTTTAGTACACTTTTCTACTTTTTCCTATACTTTATCATAGGGAGCTCTCCACCTACATGTGAAAAATTACTAGTGTTAGTAATTTAGGCACCCCATCAATTCAGGGGTGGTGACATGTAAATCTACATTTTATAGTAAATTTTTACTTGTAAATGTACTACAACGTGTAAGAGTAACTTTACATGTGTAGATTTACTCCCATATAAGTTTACCTTTGTGAATAGGCACCATAATGTGTGTGTGGAATATCTACTGCTTCTTTGCCACATCACCCATTTCCTCTTTTCCTGGCTCACAGTTTGAATTCTGTCAGCGATTTCAAGTTTACAGTTTTGGAAAGATCACGGAGTTGTTTCTGGACTACGTGTTCTACTGAATATTGTAGTCCGGGGACAGGCTGATGCTTTTAGGCTTTGCTGTATTAATGCTTTGAAGCTTATTTTGTGGATGAATGTATTAGTAGATCTTTGTAATGCCAACTGCCTCTTATTCTGCCAAGCTTTAGTTGATGTTTGAATTGCCCAACAAGAGGTTTTCTCAGGTATCCAGTTGTGAAAATTGATGAAGCTTGGACCTGAACTAAAAAATGTCTTAAGAGGGTGGTGCCATGAACAGGAGAATCCTTGTTCTGAGGAATATCTTTATTTTAGAATGGATTATTTAAGTGCGCTAAATTGTCATGCTAAGCTTTTTGAAAATACTGCGTTTTTGCTGCGTTTTTGCGGCCTCTCTGCAGACAGCTCCAGTTGCCTATTGAGAAACAGCATTGTGTAAAGCAGTCCCCAAAGCCACTTCCTCGCTCAAGATTATATTACTTTTATGTCAGTCTTGCACCTTTTTGTTACTTTCTTCCCTTTCTGGTGCCGATTACGATCCGGTAAAAACCGGGTACGAACCGTCGGTGGGAGAGTTTTCTCCGTCCGACTCGTACCCGGTCGGAAAACTTTACAAACATGGAATTACGATTTGCACGGAAACACCATTTCCGTACGAATCGTAAAAAACACCGACCGACGAAAATATACGTACGAATGTGATCCAGGAATGCTGCGACGTGACGTCGGGACGCTTTCAGGCAGCGTTTCACTACCCAGGAAGTACGATTCGAACCGACAGCAGTCCGGACGGCGATATTTTCACGGCACCCAAAAAGTGCCGGAAAAGCGAAGTACGGCGCGAAACGACCAGAGTAGGTGGCCCGGTACGCGCCGTACCCACCCCGCCCCCATACGTACGCGCCGTACCCCCCCAGCCCCCGTACGTATGTGCCGACCCCCCCCATCCCCCGTACGTATGCGCCGACCCCCCCCAGCCCCCGTACGTATGCGCCGACCCCCCCTCAGCCCCCGTATGTACGCGCCGACCCCCCCAGCCCCCGTACGTATGTGTCGAACCCCCCGTGTATGTACACCCGTGTACGTGTCGTACCCCCGTGTATGTACACCCGTGTACGTGTCGTACCCCCCGTGTCGTACCACCCGTGTACGTTCGAGTCGTACCCCCACCCGTGTATGTACGGTGCGTACCCCCAGCGCTGGGGGTACGCACCGTTCATACACGGGTGGGGGTACGACTCGAACGTACATGGGTGTACATACACGGGGGTACGACACGTACACGGGTGTACATACACGGGGGTACGACACGTACACGGGTGTACATACACGGGGTACGCACCGTACATACACGGGTGGGGGTACGACTCGAACGTACACGGGTGTACATACACGGGGGTACGACACGTACGTATGGGGGCTGGAGGGGTTGGCGTGTACGTATGGGGGCTGGGGGGGGTCGGCGCGTACATACGGGGGCTGGGGGGGGTACGGCGCGTATGCGGGCACATGTCTCCATGGTTGCTATGGGTGTTCGGTGCGGACGGTGTTTTTTCCATACGGTTGTAACATCGGACGCACAGGATGGATCGTGATTCCGCGGTCGGACTTCACTTTTCACATTTGTACGGTAAATCGTCCGAGGACGTGTCGGACACATTTTCCGACCCGAGGACGTGTGGGGAATAATTCCCAATGCGGTTCGTATGGACTTTTTACCATGCGAATCGTGATTGGCAGTTTGTACGGCACTTGTACGATTCGTACGGTAAAAAGACCGGATACGAGTCGTACGGGGAATTTTTTTGCCGGATCGTAATTGGCACCTCTGTGTTTGACCTCCCCACAGGAGCCTTTTGGTTTCACCTTATGGAGATTAATCATTCGTTGTGCCCCGACCACAGCATTGCAAACAGAGCCACGTTTAAACAACACTAGTATGCTGCCTTTCGGTGCGCCCTAGTGGGCACTATAAAAACTGCAGCAGAAACCTGATTGTTACAAACAGTAAAGACTCCCTTTAACAAGCACTGGCATGTAAGCGAGACCGATTGGCATTGCCAGTGCTTGTTAGTTTAATAACTTCGCCAAATGAGAAAGTTGTGCACCTCTGTGGTGAGTGCAGTTGTGCTATTGCTGAGACTCTTGGGTAATCACTCAAACAATCTTGTCCCTTGAGAGCTGCAGTCCTCGGAATCCTGCATCCTGAGACATACAGGCGTGTTTGCCATTCATCCGCCTTCCTACACTTCTGGTTTACTGCCCAGTGGAGAATTTCTTAGGAATGTGCCTCCTGTGCATAACTTCTGCCAATGCAAAAAATACAGTATTCTATGATTTTACCTCCTCCCCACCCAAAAATCCCTCATCCATGTGGGTGTGGGCGAAAGTTCTGCGTTATGTTTATAATGTTCCACAGGGGGGAAAAACAACCCTGGTTCATTATGTTTTTATTGAGACCTTTTTATTAAAGGATTTTATTTAATTATGTAAAACAAAAAAATAACACTCGAACTTGCTGTATTAACCAGACGAGTGCTCAGACTGCATTGGGCATTAACGACGTGGGAATCTAGAGGAGCGTATTGGTGTTCGTAGGGAGTGTGGCCAGAACATGAGCTGCTGCTGCCACCTAAAGGCGTATGATTGTAAAAGCACTCAAAAACGCTTTTCTCTTTTAAAGCAGTTGAAGTTATCCATACAAATTGTTACATTACACTGAAGAGACATTCAAGATGGAAACAGGTTTAGACCTCTTCCCACTTCTCTTTCCGACGTCGATAATATTCTTCCAGGACTGCACTGCAGTGTAAGCCTCTGTCTAGCATTTATGTAATGTATGGGAGAAGGGAATCCTACCCAAAAACTAACGAGTATGTTGTAAGCCCTAAAGGATTTTTGTTACCATATAGACGCATAATACTGCCTCTTTCTGTACTGATTGAACTTGATCCTTGCATCAGTGCCCATTTTGGATGTTCTTTGTACATGTATAATACATGGTTCCCTGCTAGTAATCACAACAAACACACCGTTTTTGTATCAAACCACAGTGACCTTTGAACTGTAGCAGAATGTTTGTATCCAGGCCTTCTTTGTAGTAACAGTATAATTTACAAGTGCATATATAGACATCGTGGTCTTTGTGTGTTGTGTGTTTTCTGTAATTGCTAGTGTTGTGTATGTTTCACCTCTGTTTTCAGTGCTGATGTATATTTACATGCACCCACGCCCTGTGCTGTGTTCCGTCCAGTGTCTCACTTAACTCTCGTGTTGTCTCTTTCCCTTCTGCCTGCCTGCCGCGTCCATTGTCTAGTACTGGTACATGCCATTCATTTCACCTTCTGCATCTGTGCATCTCATGGTAGGTGAGAGGTTTCCTTCTCTGATCCTTTCAACTGCCCACCGTTCTGTTTCTGCAAATGTCGTCTGCATTTTCCAACTGTTTTCTGTCTTAATGTGTGGTTTCCCTTCTTTTGGGTCCTACAGGAGACTCACTTCAGATGTAGTTATTTTGTGGCAGGCACATGAACAAGAAAACTTGCAAAATCCTATCCAGTTATAAACAGGCCAATGTTCTCGGGGCACTCATTTTAGGAACTTCATCAGAACGAAACTGCCTGGGGTTACTAGTGTGTTACAGCCAATCACTATAAAAGAAGTTTATTGGACAATTATTTAATACAGAAAAGCACATCTACAATAAAAATCCATTTTACAACACTGAACTTACAAATAATTCAAAGAATTTGAACTTCTTAAAAATATATGTAAGCTAAAGGATGATCCTCGAAACAATACAAATTCAAACGCTTCTGTAGTGTGAATACATGAAAACAATTACATTTTGCAACAAAAATAATGTATTAGACTCTGTCAGTAGAAGATGTATCAGCAACATGTGCTTCATTATGTCCTGTGTAAACATGCTTGCTTCTACTAGAAAGACTTCCATTTACTGCGTGATCTCTCCATTTCTCCTGATTCTTTCTGTGTGGCAAAACATGGCACATCTTCATTACCTCCTCGCAAGTCTTCCTTGCCACAGAAATGACGCAGCGAGCTTCAGCTCCCCCACAGAACCCTCCAAGAAATTTTGTGCCCTAGCCTCACCCATCCCTCCCCAACATGGCTGGGCTCCTTCACTCCTGACCTACCATAAGAGGAGGCACGATCCACCCCACTTCCTGTTTTTTAGGTCTCGCCTGACTCAGCGCATGCGCTGGTCCGGCGAGACTTATTGAGAGGGCTCCAAAAATGTGCTACCAGGCCAGCCTAGAGCTACAGTGCATGTGCGCGGGCGCGCGCCGCTTTTACCACGATTACTTTCACTTTCGTGGCCTCACAGCCGCTTTGATGTTTGATCGCGATTGCGATCACTTTCGCGGCCGCACGGCCGCTTGGCATAGCCAATAGGTCTCGCTTTTGGGCCCTTATAAGTATTTAGTTATGCAACTGTTACATGGCTAAACACTTATAAGGTCCCAAAGGCGAGACCTATTGGCTATGCCAATGCTTGTTTGGTTCTGCTTTGCAGACTCTTCAAGCAAGTGACAGGTTGGTGCGAGGTCATGCTGTAGCAGACACAGAGGCCCGTAAGGAGTCCTGCTGTGCAGGCTCTATGTGAATCTAGGTATGCTATGTAGTTTATTTATTTTTCTCGTTTGAGAGGCCCAGCCATAGCGGGCTCTTACCATGTGTTCGAAGCCCTGATTCACTGGTGTCATGTATTCCAGCAGTTCCTTGTGGCAGGACAGGGTTGCGCCTGCCTTCAGGGTATCGCCCGCTCTGCTTTCCATTTCAGCACGGACAGTCCGCGGAGAGGGCACAGTCAAGCTGGTGCCCTTGCGGGCGGGCATGTGCTGATCAGTCTTTTGATGTTATAGGCTGCAGTAGGGCAACCAGCTGTTTTGCGACTCGGGCATGATGCATCACGCATTCCTGGCATACTGAAATTTGCTGAGTAATGCGGATGCCCGGATCACGCTCAGCAGCGTTCACGCTGCTAAATTGTTTGATTTGCTTAGAAACTGGCCCGGCCATCACTGTGTTTTTCACGACATTTGTTTAATTGATCTGCCTATATAAGCCTGTCTCCCTCAGGGTGGTTTTCTGTGCTTTCTCAAGTGTGTTTCAGAATCACAAATGCAGATGAGTCTCTGGTTGGGGCTGGCCCTAGAGTGCAGGCTCAGGCGGTGAGCACTTTATTGCAAACCATTAAGTAAATGATCCAGGCTGCAGTAGCTGCTGCATTAAAGGAGCTTGAGGGCTTTTCATCGCCTAAGAAGGTGCGTTTGAAGCCTTCCACTAGTGCTGAGGCTGAAGGAGAGAAGGATGATCTCAAGGGCCTTTATGTGCAGGGGCAGGAACTTAAGGAGGTTCGGCAGCATATCAAAGATAATCGATCTTTCTCTGTGCCCCAGGTGCAGGAAGAATTGGAGGATTTCTTCATGCAGTACCAAATGCGTGAGCCAGAGTCCCTCCCTCTGCATCCTTTGATAAAAAAAGGTGATGAATAATGAATGACAAGAGATAGACAAGCCTTCTTTTCCACCGTACTTGTCTAAGTGGTATGCCATTGAGTGCTTTTCAAAGGATTTTCCAGTTGCAGTTAAGGTAGACTCCCCCTTTATGGCTGGGTTGTCTTCACAGGGTGCTAACATTTCAGAGGATGCCTCCCCTTCGGACACGGTTGACAAAAGGGTGCAGTCTTCAGTCAAGAGATCTTATGGTGCGGCCAACTTCTCCATTAGGACCTCAGCCTATCTCTCCTACTTTATCCAGTCTCTTTTGAAGGACTGTCAGTCTCTAGTTGAACTTATGGAGCATGGATGTTGACCACGGATGCCCCCCAGCTTGGCTGGGGGGCTACTTTGCATTCTTGGTCTGTTCAGGGGAAATGGGTGCGGGCGATACCCTGAAGGCAGGTGCAACCCTGTCCTGCCACCAGGACCTGGTGGAATACACGAGCCTACTGAAGCAAGGCTTCGAACACACGGTAAGAGCCCGCTATGTCCGGACATTTCAATGTGCCGGGAAAAAACAAACGTTGTATCATACAAAGATCTCACAAAGAGCCAGCACATAAGGACTTCTTACCGGCCCCTGGGTCTGCTACAGCACGACCTTCCCCACTTAGCTGTGACTGGCTTGAAGAGTCTGCAAAGCAGAACCAAAAAAACAGGAAGTGGGGTGGGTCGTGCCTCCACTAGTTGGTCAGGGGTGAAGGAGGTCGGCCATGTTGGGGAGGGATGGGGGAGGCTAGAGCCCTAAATTACTTTACGGTTTCTGTGGGGAGCTGAAGTTCACTACGTCATTTCTGTGGCGAGGAAAACTACACTCTGAGTAATGAACATTACCGGTAAGTAACCGGGGCAATAGCAATCTTCTTGATTCAAAATCATGACTTGTAGGAACAAATTTCCTTTGTCTCTGAATAAACAGTTTGTCTCAGATATCTTACATGGAGTTATTTCCATCAATAGACTCTTTATGTGAGCCAACACACTGCTACTGCCAATCTGCCTGTGCTCACTGTGATGCTTATAGTTTCCATTGACCAGGAATGAAAGACTCCCCTCATGCACAATGGGGTTCGAGAACCTCATGTAGATTTCCAGTTTAAATCCAACCCTCAGTAACCATATGTCATTTCTGTCTGCTGCGAGCCTTCACTGTGATCTGGTTCCAGAGCTCAGGATCAACATTTAACAAAGAGTTATTTTGCATCAGCTTTTGGCAGTATTTGAATATCCACTTTGGCTTACTCAGAGTGGATTTGGCACACTCTACTAGATACAATTGAATAGAGACAACATCAGAGTGTTTTGCAAAATGTGGGTGGGGGGAAGCAGCATGTAACATGCTGTATCCACCCAACAACTCCAAATATTGAAAACATCTGAAAATGTGATACTTGTAAGAACATTGGTTGTGTTACCACATAAAGACCACCAAACCATTTAGTCCTACCAGATTTAGGGACGAAGAATGCACAATAGAAGATCTTTTAATGCCTGAGTCCAGAAATGCTGCATGTTGCGTCCACAGTAGATTTTCACAGGTTGTCTTGTTGTTTAATTATCAGTTGGATCTAACTTAGTGATGTTAAACATTTAGATTGGTGGGGGGGTGGGGGGGGGGGATCACAAATTTGTCAGAAGTCTACCCAAAACTCCCACTGTCCTGTCGTCAGGACCGTATCACGGTTTAAAGCATATTTTACCATGACATCCTGATAATCTCATTTTTATTCCTCCAACATTCTGTAGTTGTGTTGGGAAGATGTGGCACTGAATCCCCTGCTTCTGATTACACACAATGCAAACTGTGACAACCAGTGTTGTTCTCTAGGGCAGGTAGGAATGCTCCTCAGGCGTGCCCTCATAGTGACTTCTACTGCTACTGTGGAGTGCCATTCCTCCATGTGGAAGCCTTGCCTATTTATAGATTGACATTGCTGCTAAGGACGGGGGATATTTAAAATTCCCCACTTATGTAAAATGGCCCATTTATATTGCTCTCCTGTTTAGGGTCTGCCGTAAAGCACTTCCTGCGTTTTATTCTGAATTGTGCAGCTGTTCCCAAGATTGGCAGTAGCATAATGGAATATTCCACCACTGAAGAACACGTCCGCTAAAGTTTGTCTTTCTTTTTTTCAAAACAATTTGTATTTATTTAATTTCTGCGATCTTGTTGTCCAATGGACTACATCTTTACTTGCGGATATATGGATATAATGTCATATCATATAATTATAACAGTGTAATTTTACAACAATTCAACCCCAATGCATTAGCTTTATATCAATGGCATACAATATGTTTAGATAGAGACCATAGTTCAGTGATCATGACTCACAATGTGTATCACATCTGTGCATCATATGTCCGAATTTCAGAGTCCACTTCATTCGCCATCATTGTCTGCTGTGATATGGCGAGACCGCTGTAGTCCGCCCAACTCTGCCAGATTTTAGGGTGTTTCTATGGGCATCCATGTGCCTGGAAAACCGTTATCTCTGGTCCCATGCAGAAGTCCATTCCGTTTTCCATGCCTTAACAGTAGGGGGTGTTTTAGATTTCCATATCCTAGCTATGTCTCGCTTAGCTAGTGTAAGGCCATGCCACAGGAGATGACGTTTATACCGGTTGCTGCCAATCTCATCCGTTATATGAAGCATTGTAAGTCTAAGGGATCTAGGCAGTTCCCACCCAAGGATTTCGGTTAAGAACGCCAGTACACCGGACCAGAACCTAAAGCTATACATGGCCAGACTGTGTGCAAGAATGTACTGACCTCGTAGGCATACTGGGGGGGTCTTATCAGTCCAGCTCTCCATAGTCTGTGGCGCGTATAATACGCCCCATTGAGTTACTTAAACTGGATGAGTCGTAGGTGGGAGGAGATGGTAGCTCCCGGGGGGGCTCCAGAGCCTCGGTCCAATCATGCGCATCTAGGAGGCCTATGTCGGTTTGCCAAGTATCTTCAAGTGTCGTGACGCTGTGTGTAATGAGGGATTGGTATATTTTGGATATCTTATGTTCACCTTGGTCTCCCATTAGGGCTTGCCCTCCAGTGGATTGAATTCTGGGAGTGACTCCAGTTTATCTATGTGGGGTGTGATAGCCTGACGGAGCTGTAAATATTTATAAAACAGGGAATTGTGCATGGAGAATTCGTCTTTTAGGTCCTGGAATGATTTAAGTACCGTGCCATGCATGATATCCCCAATTGTAGAAATTCCTATATTGTCCCATCCGCGAAAAAACCCAGGAGCACTGCCAGCTGGGGTAATGGTTTGTTATGCCATAGTGGTTTTTTGCGGGTGATACACCCCCACCAACCCATTCTTCAGAGAGATTGCCGCCAGGAAAGAATTACCACTCTGATGGCAGGTGGCAAGTAGTGGAGATTCGATCTACTATACAGATAGGATGTAAGGGCAAGGTCATTCATTGTCTGGCGTTCCAACGCATATGATGGATCGTCGTTTGGACCATATCGCCAGCTATTAAGCACCTGAAGGTGTGAGGCCGCGTAGTAGGCCTGTATATCTGTGGCCGCAATCCCACCACAGTACGTTGCCTGGAAGCAGGTGAGAAGTGCGGCCTGGGAGGCACCCCCCCCCCCCCATAGGAATTGCCACAACATGGCGTTGATGTCCTTGAACAAGGACAATGGGATTGAATGTGGGTGATTCTGCAAATGGTAAAGTAATTGTGGGAGAGATATCATCTTGAAAATTGCAGATCTCCCATATGGAGATAATGGCAGCCCTGCCCAGAGTTGTGTGTTGGTTTGCACCTTTTCGGTGACTTCACCTAGATTCCGATCCCATGAGGTTTTGGAGTTCTTTGACAGAAATATGCCTAAGTATAGCAGCCTGTCTGTTGCTTCAGATTGACTTCCGGGGATTCAAGTAAAGGCCTGGCGTTTCCCCGAAGATCCGCATTATCTGCATTATTCTATGGCCAGTTTTATATGGATCTGTGCGGAAGAATAGTATGTCTTCCGCGTATAGTGCTATACGATCTGAGATATCCGCTGTCCATTCAAAACCCCTAATCAACGCATCTTTCCGGACCCATATGGCCAAAGGCTCAATGTCCAGTGCAAAAAGGAGAGGGTACAGGGGGCATCCTTGCTGTGCTCCATACCCGACAGGGAAGGGATCAGTGACACAATTTGCAACTCGAACTGCAGCCGTCAGATCAGTATATAGGAGTTTGATATATGCTATGAACTGTGGGCCAAAATTATAGCGTGGTAAGAGCGCGAATAAGTAGGTCCAGCTAATGGAATCCAAAGCGTTATCCGTGTCCGTCAATAACAGAGCAGCAAGTCTGTCTAGGCGATCTACTGCTTCTATTGCGTTGTGGGCTCTTCTAATGTTATGACGGGTAGAGCGATGAGGCATAAAGCCTGCTTGGTCTAAGTGGACTATGTCTGACATGTATGGTATTAGTCTATTTGCAAGAATTTTGGCTAGTATTTTCGCCTCCGTATTTAGAAGAGATATTGGGCAGTAGGAGGTGTGTTGTTCAGGTGGCCTTCCCGGCTTGGGAAACACTACTATTTCGGTGTGTCGCCAGTCTGGTGGCAACCGTGCCATCTTAGTCATCTCCTGATTTATGTTGTGGAGATGAGGACCTAGTTCGGCCATAAACACTTTGTAGAATTCACTGGGGTAGCCTTTGGGGCCAGGGGCCCGGCCCAGCCGTAGCTCAGACACAGCTATTGTTAATTCTTCTAGTGTAATGGGCGAATCTAAGGATTTCCGTGTGTCCTCAGAAATGGCACCCGGTGGTATATCGTCAAGAAAGCTCTCTATTAATGAGGTGTGTATAGCTTCTCTTGGTCTGTAGAGTTCCCCATAAAAGTGTGCAAAGCTACCAGCAATTTGTCGGGTCTGTAAGGGTTGCCCCTTTGCATTGTAGACGAAGGGAGGAGAAGTTGATGTCACAGCCTGCCTACATAATCGATAGAGTAATTTGCCAGCTTTATCACCCCACTGATATATTCTGCTCTGGGATGCCAATCAATCAATAAATCAATCAATCAGGGTACTTGTAAAGCGCACTACTTACCCGTGAGGGTCTCCAGGTGCTGAGGGGTGGGGGGTGGGGGGGTGCCGCTACTGCTCGAAGAGCCAGGTCTTGAGGAGTAAATCTGGCAGCGAGCGAACCAGAGCGGCACTCAGGGGGGCAGCGCAGTGGCTGGGGAGCGACCTAGCAGGGCAAGGTACGCTGCAAACCATGCATGTCGGGCCTCGTCCTTAACTCACCTATCACGGGCACTGTTTCCGGCACCATATTGGGCATTGCAGCAGCGCCACACGAAGCACCGGTGTGCACACCTGCGTTGCAACGCCTGCAGGGACGATTTGTAGGTTTGTAGCAGTAACTAGCTCGGTTTCAGCTGAATTTTATGTCGCGCTGGCGGAGCTGGTCTAAAGTGCGTCCGCCATGTTGGACCACTTGGCCACACCCCCATAGTTTGCCTTTTTAAAGACTGGTGGATGTTCCTTCTTAACTTTCCTGTTTTTTTTTTTTGTTTTTTTTTAGGGGTTCGACAAGAGATATCATCACAAAAGATGCTAAATGCAGAGCTAGAGTCCTCTGTTTTACTTAGTAGAGTGGCTTGGTGTTGTTTTTTTAGGTCGAGCCTGGGCAGCACATGCGCTGCTCTGCGAGGCATGCTGTATTCAGGTATGGACTTGAAGCTCCGCCCATATTTTTCATTGGCTTGTCATTGTCCTTTATAAACTGACTTTTCATTGGTCAATAGGCTTAGTAGTCACTCCTGAGTACCTCCTTGTCTCATCTTGTAACCTCCCATAAGGACAGGCCCTCTTACGTGTGTTATCGTTTAAAAAAAAAAAGGGTTTAATATAGCGCAAACTAGACCCGAGAAATCTGGTATCAGAGCGCTTTACAGGAGCACCAGTTTAGTTTAGAAGTACACATTAATTTTTGTTAGGCACGGGGAGATTAAGTGATTTGCCCAGAAACACAGGATGTTGAGGGTCGTTGCTGAGTATCGAACCCAGTTCCTCTGCTTCAAGGTTGACCGCTCTAGCCGGAAGGCTACATCCTCTCCCCGACGTTGTTACTCGGTAGGCTTTAATTACGGCCTCCGAGCACTAGTTCGTTAAATGTTTTCCCCTGCATGTTGTTGCAGGCAAGACATGCGCTCGCCGTTTTTTTTTTTTTTTTTTTTTTTTAATAAGACGGCATGCCACAGTGGAGGCTGTGCGTTCACATTAATGGAGGCTACACCCCTTTCTTTAACCGAGCCGCATCTAAAGAAAAGTCCATGGCTGCTATTAAAGTGAGATAGCAGCATGGGGCGCTTTTACAAAAAAAGCTTTTGTTTGTCAACTTCTTTTGTAAAAGTGCCCCATGCCATGGGTTCACTTTAATGGCGGCCACGCCCCTTTCTTTAGACGCAGCTTGTTTAAAGAAAGGGGGGCGGCCGCCATTATTCTGAAGCGCATGTTGGGGCGCTTTTAGAAAAAAAAGTATTTGCAATGCAATAGATCTCGTATTTGCGAGACTTTAAGCTATTGTCATTTACAATTCCAATAGCTCAAACTCTAGTAAATGCGAGACCTATTGCATTGCAAATGTTTGTTTAATGGATTTATTAGCCGTAGTCTGCCAAGACCAACTCTCGGACATATGTATGAATAAGAACCTACAGCTAAAACTTATCATGACTAATTGAAAGCATTAAGAGAACGCTCAGGGGAAGGGTTGGTGTTTGAGCCCCTTCGAAGTGCAGTTGGATTAAACATGTTGGCAGCAGTTTGCTCCATAAGAGAGTTTGTCAGCTTGTGTATTCAAACGCTAGGGTTGGCCAACACCGGTGTGTTAGATCTGCAAGATGGCCTCATGCTTGATTGAGTATTGCTGTATAGATGAGGCAGAGGTCCAGAACATCTACTTGATTGCAAACTCGTAGTCAAAAAGAGGTCTTTAAGGCAGGGGTGAGACATTTATGCAAAAAGCTAAAATCATGACTGCTTGGTTCAGGATGTTCTCTTGTGTTCTGTTAAGGTCCTGGGATAGGAAGAGCAGCTGTTTTTTAAAGTTTAACTGTGATATGACAAGGTGAGCATTGGGACCATCTGATGAGGATCATGAGAAGTGGGATCATTTTCTAAGTGTGTTACAGATGTTGGTCGCAGTGGTTTTTAACCTATTTTTTTTTAAACGTTTTTATAACCAAATGTATTGAGTAAGAGGAATTCTACAGGTACAATGTATGATATTCATTTTATGTGCCTCTGCTTCATATTTTGCACTTTTGTTTTGCATGTATCGACGCTCTGCTCTTAGGCTAAAACAGTTTTTTGCACATAGTGTAGATAGTCCTTCCTATCTTCTAAGAGCACTTGGGTGACACTTTACATTGTTCTTATTTGGAGAAGTATCTTTCTGTGGGCCAAACAATATATGTGTGGGCTGTTAAAGAACTGAAAAGCTGCCATCAAAACGGCCCAAAATTTAGGAAGGACTGAGCAAAATTTAATTTTTATCACGATTCACATTTAACATCCATAACGCTGTCTTTTGGCCTGAGCGAGAATTCTTAACTATGTTTATCTGAAATTGAAAGTACCATGTTGGTGTTGCAGGTGATACTATGTTTTTTCAGTTTCATTTTGTTTGATAGACACAAATGACTTGATCGGTTGAGGCTGTGGACCTTGTCAGCAATATCTTTCAGGTTTTCATTCATATGCAGCATTTCTTCACCCCTCTCTCCATGCATGTGCTCATCCAAGGAGTGAAGACAGTTTGTCATCCAATTGAAGTAGAACTGAGTAGTTAGTACGCATATAGCAGTTCAACTCAAGCACGTGAAGTCCGAGATGAGTCTACTCTGTATTATAGAGGCCAGATCATGCGATGAGCACTGCACTTCAAGGTAATTTGCTGCATGCAGAGAAGTGAGGGGCAGCTTCATTTTGTAGGACTATGAGCAGAAATAAAACCCGTGAGGGCAGTTTGAAGGTCAGGGCCCGGCTTTGTCCTCTAATTTGATGTGTGCATTGTCTCTTAGTAATTGCAAGTTTCTGAAAATGAATGCAGGATGGAAAAGGAAACTGTTATGAAAGTACTAGATTTGTTTTTATAAAGTTTCATGGGATTGTTGCAGAAGCCTTGAAAGGAAACTGGAGCATTCTTCATGAGAGCTCAGACCCTTGAATTATTTGTAATCCATAAAAATCCCTTGTTGGCATTATCAACTTTGGAAATGCAGGGAGTTGTACGCAGAATGTTGGCTCTAAAAATCCCCTTTCCATACTTCGATTGCGAACAGAGGCTTTAAGTTTTGTTTTATAGGACTTCAAAATAATGTTTCTTTCACTGTGCTTCCTAGACTCTGCCCTCTCTTTCTAAGGCATGAGGTTCTCTGGAGAAAGACATTTTTGAAAGAAGGCTTCATGTTTGGGTTTGCCTATTTATTTAGCTCCATAAAGAGGCGTTCATTGTGGTGATAGTATCCAGAAATAAGGTGTATATAATATTACTGGAAATGTACGAGAATGGACCAAGGATGGCTGCAAATTAAGGTCATAGGTTGATAGTTTGTTTATTCAGTTAATGGTGTACTCTTGGGCACGTGTCTGATCAGATGTGACTGGTGATGTATTTTGTGACCTGTTGTAAGTCTTCTTGGGTGCGACTCACAAATCCTTTGCATCGGAGAGACCCCCTGCATTAATCCCCTCACACTTCTGTATCATCATAGGGTGCTATAAATTGTTTGGTGGGCGAGGGGTGATTCTGAACGAAAGGGTCATTATGATGTCCTTCGTGAACCAGGTTACTCATCAGAGGTAATGTAAAATAGGAGAGTCCATGTATGATATGGCAGACTCCTGCCGTATCACTTATCTTGCGAAGGGCCCTCTTAAAGGCGATGAACATTGGGCCCTTTTTCAGATGGTGATTAGCAGTATGAAGGGTAAAAGTCTGTTTGATGATACAGCATTATTGGGATTGCGATACTGAAGGACTTATGGCAGGAACGTGTACCGGAGGCAACTGTTGTAGAATGCCTTCTAATAGCATGTGTGGCAAAATTGCAGAAAACTTGTGCGGACAGGTCATGATGTTTCACGATGGACTCGCACTTATGTGGAATTGCTTCTCACTTTCCATTCCGGTCTTAATCTTTTTTGCCCGTCCAGCACTAATGCAGTGCTGCAGTTCACAAACCCTTGGCGCCCCAATTCTATTTCAGTCCCAGGTCTGCTCTGCCAATACAAGACCATGAACAGAAGAGATGGCGCCTGGGAGCCTAAATTATTATTATTCTGAGTTTTATATAGCGCCTGGTTACCAAATAGGCATCCCAGCGCTTGCCGGCACAAACCACTACTGCACGAATACAAGGACTACACGGGGAACAAAAAAGTTTTTAAAAGTTTACGGAACCGAAGAAGACTGGCTTCCGCGCGCAGTTGTAGGGGCAATGAATTCCACAAAGAGGCCACATTTATAGAGAACCTTCTGCCACCGGTTCTTGCCTTTTTCACCCTGCCAACCTGAAGGAGATGTTGATGGTCAGAGCGGAGAGAACGAGAGGCCTTGTAAGGCTGGACCATTTCCTCCAAAATAGGTGGACCTACCCCATGCAGAACTTTGTGGGCGATGCAAAGTGACTTGAATTTCACCCTGTCCTTCACCGGGAGCCAGTGCAATGCCCTCAACGCCGGGCGGGCAGATTGACACCTAGGGAGACCCGTCAGAAGCCTAGCAGCCGCGTTCTGCACTTGCTGCAGTTTGTTCAGGGTAGCTTCGGGAGCACCCAGGAAAAGCGCATTGCTGAAATCCAGCCGCGAGATGATAAGTCCCTGGATGAGAAGCCTACGAGTGGCTACTGGGAGTAGAGGCAGAATCTTCTGGGCTGAGCGGAGCAGGCCAAAGCACACGCCAGCGGTCTTTTTGGCATGGGTTTTAAAAGATAGGTCCTGCTCCAGCCATACCCCCAGGCTCTTGATCTCCTGCTTGGGGGGGGGGTACCGGTCCCAGACAGTCTGGCCAGCTGCTGGGAGACAGAGATGGAGAAGAGTTCCCCAGCAGCATCAATTCCGTCTTGGAGCCATTTAACTTTAGGGCTGAGCTGCACATCCACGTGTAGATCTTTTCAAGACACGAGTGCAGCCGGTCGGGATGGTGCGCCGACTGGGAAAGGCCAACCACCAGCTGAGTATCATCAGCATAGCCACACACATGCACACAACAATGTTAGTTTGTATATAGGCAGCATTTTCTTTGCTTCAGAACTGTTTAGGCCTTGATTTGTTGCTAACAAATATTTTCTGCATAATTGAAACACAAATGGGCAGTTAATGTAGAGCCTGTAGAATTGTAACCAAAAACTCTTCATTCAATAACCCACATGTTCAAGAACATTCCTATTTTACATGCTTATGTGTTTGGAGGAGCCCAGGTAAATAAACTTGAAAGGCTGTCCCTTCTAAAAGTATTTGAATGGTGCCAATTTCCAACAGTACACGACCAATAACTTTAAGGCTTCTCAATGTTAATCTGGCATAAAAGCGGATTGGTGTGGACTGTGTAAATTTAAGTGAAAGCTTGGTACAAGCCATGCTATACCGTAAAGGACTGTCAGTTTAATCTTTATTCGACTATCAGAGATAGCCATAAAAAATCTTATATCCAGTACAATCAAAATAATATAATAATAAAATCATTACATCTTATATATCATTACTATAACGTTCGCGTATTAGTTACATCATAAATGAGGCAGAATTAAGTTTTTGCACATTAAATAATCGATTACAAATGCTAAAATCCTATAAAAACTCAAGCCAGCTCTATACTGCCAAAAACGGAGGGCTTTTTTCAGATTTATTGCCTTCAGAATGATCAGGGCAACACTATAGCAAGTCAGGGGATCACCCAATGACATCAGGAATTTCATTGCCACTTAATGTGACCTGATGTTATGTGTACTAAAAAGTGGTTTGACATAAAAACATCGAAGATTCTTATAAAATTTGCAATATAACAAAAGTGCGACGTGCTCTGTTTACTTAAACTGTCACATGGGCATAGATGATCTTCCGGCTGATGAGACCGCATTGTAGGGAAAGCTACAAGATAATGAACAATGCCACATCTTAATCTGGTTAGAACAAAACAATGCTGTGCATAGGTCACATATGATAAGTAATTATTCGTACTCATCTTCAGTGCCATACGATATATACTACCCATAAAGAGCTATACTTGTTCCTTTAGCTTTATATAAGGCTACCTTCTCATTAATTGGCTGACCCCAGTTTGGAAGAAAATCTAAAAATGCCCTGGGGTGCCCTGCTCATTTTAGCTTTGGTAGTTGAAATGTGTTGAGACCACGAGCCATTTTCTGAAAAAACAATACCTAAATAGCAAAAAGAATTCACAGTCTTAATAGGGCTTTTTTCAATATAAAAAGTTTTAGGGAGTTTGGGCCCACAGATCATGATATATGTTTTGGATTTATTTATGACCATTTTCTTCTGTAGCATAAAATCTGAAAATGCGTCCATCAGTCTCTAGAGGCCTATCGGGGTTCTTGCTACGAATACGGCGTCGTCAGCATATAATAAAACCGGTTTTGGACGACCTGCCACCATGGGGGCATCAGCCTGTATCGCCTGTAAATGATTAGCTATCCCGTTTAAAAATAAAGAGAATAGGATTGGTGCTAATACGCACCCTTGGCGAATCCACCGCCCCACCTTAAAATGAGGTGTACATTCTCCCTGGGGCCAAAACTGACCTGGCTAGATAATTTCTCATACAAACAGCAGAGGAACCCAATAATCACCCTTGCTGCTTCCATCCTCGTTAGGGTTAACCACAGCAGATTATGGTCCACTAAGTCGAATGCACTACTTAAATCCACAAAGGTATAGGGAGCCTGCCTTTGCCCTGGTGTACTAGCCGATGAGGAACTCTAGATGTGTGCATTGCTCAATGGTCCCTATCCGCTTTCTAAGCCCGAACTGCACTGGTGTTAAAACAGAGTATTCAGTTGCCCATTCTTCGAGTCTTAACAGAAGGACCCTGCTCATCACTTTCATAGCAGTGTCTATGAGTGAGATTGGTCGATAATTTCTGGGATCCTCTTTATCCCCCTTTTTGAACATGGGTATGATGATTGATTCACCCCATGTTTGGGGGATTATATCTGTAGCAGCTATATTGAACACTAGTTAGGATGGGTCCCCATAAGGTAGTGGCTGATTTATATACATCAACTGGGACACCGTCCAGCCCTGGGGCCCGACCCCCGGCACTCGCATGGATTGTCTGGATGACTTCCTCATTAGTGATGTTCAAGGGGAGATTAACTCCCTCTCCTGGCAACCCATCTTGCACCGTTCGCGGCTCCCTATGGCTGTAAATAAATTCTGAGAAATGATTCACCCATTTGTCCTCGGAGACAAAAAATCCGAATTCTGGGATATTATCATTCTTCAGAAATGGGGCCTTTACCGTCTCCCAGAAGAGTTAATTATTTTTGGCTTTTGCAGCGGTAGCCAAGTTATCCCATGCCTCTTCCTTAAGAATCTTTTTCCGGGCCGCTAAGAGTGCTTTGTATTCATGCCGTTAGGTTTGGATGGTAGATAAATACCATGGTGATTGAGACAGGGCATGCTTCAAGCCCCTTAGCGCTTTAGTGCAGGCCCTGTCAAACCACCCCTTCTTTTTACTACCTAATGGGCCAGGGATCTTTGTTAAAATTGATTTAAGAGATTTTGTAATGGTGCAAAACTTCTCGTTCAGTACAAGTGGTGTGATTTCCTCCTGAAGACCATATATGATTTCACTTTGGTTGGAGACCGCTTTTTTCCTCAATGTCAAACAAGGGTCTACAACTGACCATTTAATTCTGACTCCATTTGTCCCAACCGGTTTTATAAAATTTACTGTATCATATACATCGATCTTTTTGCCCCCCCCCAAAAAAAGGAACGTTTTAACAGGTTATGGTCACTAAGTAATGAGGGTACAACGATAAGATTACCACACAAGCGACTAGCAGAGACAGATACCAGTACATGGTCAATAATAGAATGTCAGTTTTCTTTTGCCCCTTTTTACTTAGCCACAGCAACTGTGCATGAGAGCCCACAGTTGCGGCCTTCCTAAGGTTAACAGAGATTTTGTTAGAGATAAGGATTTGCAGGCCCCCCTTTGCTCGGCCTGCTTGTGATCTGGTAGCTGCTAAAAAATTAGAGGAGTGTCCTTCTCCATGGACTGGGCTAATCCGTAAAGGACTCTGTCTTCTGGATACAGGCTTCCTTTACTCTTTTAGAAAGATCGCCAATTCATGTCTTTGGTACCTTGAAAGCTGTTGAAAGTATCTTGCCTCTGGACAACACACTCTTGAAATGTGTGGCTGGTACATTGCACAATAAAGTAGATGAAGCGTGACTATATGGTCAAGTGTCACCGGATAGTTTCAGACAGTCTGCCTTGCTCAACATTTGTCCCTATGAAGCCCACAGCCTAACTTATCTGGAGTGTAGGCTAACAGAGCCAATGTTTAAAGATGGTGGTTTATTGGAGTTGTACCTAATGCATGTATGCTTTTCTTTGCAGCACATGGTACTCTTGGTCTGTGATCAAAATATGCCCTGGGCATATCGATCTTAAGACTGCTTAGTAAGCGCTGGGAGTCGCATTGCTATAAAAAAGCTTAATCTAAATATTATTCTTCGTCGTTTTTCTCTCTATATTGTGATGTTTGATGTGTGGGGATTGTCCTTGACCTAATGGAAGTTTGGAAAACTTTCTAAAGCATTGTCTTCATGCGTTTGCTAATCGTGTTTCTCAATTTCTTCCCAGAATTCAGAGCTCTTCACGTTGACGTATGGAGCTCTGGTCACCCAACTCTGTAAAGATTATGAAAACGATGAAGACGTCAACAAGCAGCTGGACAAAATGCAAGTTTGTTTTACTTTCATCAGCAGTTTGTGGGTCAAATCTTTGGTATGATATCCAAGTTTAAGCGAGTTTCTCAAAAAGGATGAGTAGTTGTCATCCGGCCAAATGTTGTTTGCTGTTGTAGACCCGTTAGAAAAAAACAGCCAACAGCTGTGTGGGGAATCAGTGTGGATCAGCATGGTTACTTGATGGTCATAGTGAGATTTTTGCTTTAAGCATATCCCATCAATCTCTGTTCTCTACAGTATCTTCCTGTGGCTGTTTGGTGTGCGTCCTTTCCCTGTCCCATGTCTATTTATTTTTATTTATTTTATTTTGAGAAGTTTTATATAGCACAAACAAGACCCGCTAGGGTATCAGAGCGCTGTACATATAATCATAGATATTAAGCAGGTACTAAACAAAATGATACAACAAATAAGAGGTTACAAATGAACAAAATGCTTAGTATTGCAGTGGGCCAGAGTTGCATTTGCAGATCTGACTTCCATGCCAAACCTTGAAGTATTTGTTTTATTCCAAGACTCTTAAGGTGGATGTACTCCCTTGCACAAAAATGTATCCAGTAGAAATGGGAGTGAATGTTCTCCTTTCTGTTAAAATTATGTGATAGCACTGATACCACTGGTAAGTGTATTTATGGCTTGTGGGGGAAACCCCCCTATTTCTGTTTGACTGTGTTGTGGACTTTTTTCTTCTAAATGTCCATCCTCTATTCCTTTTTGTTGTCATTTGTTTAGTGTTAATTATCCCATAAGCATGTATTGAACTGAAACACAATATATTCAGTTTATGAATATTAAGATGTGCTCCTTCAAGTACTCTGGCCCATCTGGCATGTTATTCCTAAATGTCATATGGCAATGCTTCTTGAGGAGGCATTGCCGAGACTCGTTTTAGAGTGATGTTATGTCACAGTTTACAAACTATACTACAATAAGTATTGGCATATGCTTCAATTTGCCTTCAAAGCAAAATACACTCAAATGATATACGGAATGCAGAACAATTCAAACATTCACCCCCAGTCGAGAGATCTGGCTTGAATCCATCGTTATTTTGCTCACCATGTCACCCCAGTGTATAGACCGAGCCATATGTAAATCAGTCTTGAGCCTGCTCCTCATGGGAACAATACAGGCCGAACTGCCAATCAAGTCCTGCCTGGACCAGAAACAAGCATTCTGGGACCGGTGTCTATCACCCCTCATCTGCCAAACTACCTTGAATCCAGTGACCCAGTGAACCCGGACCCAAGTCTGGGCATACCTGGGGCACTTAAGGCAAGAAAGCAAAATACACACAAAAGATTGATGGAATGCAGAACAAATCAAACATTCACTCGCAGTCAAAAGAGATCTGGGTTTAATCCATAGTTCTTTTCCTCATCATGCCAACCAAGTTTAGACTCCGCTATATCCAGATCAGTCTTGGCCCTGCTCCTCGTGGGAACAGACCAACCTGAACTGGCAAGCCAGGACCTCCCCGGACCAGAAACCAGCATCCTGGGACCGGTTTTGGACATCACCCTTCATCAGCCAGGCTGGCTTAAATCCAGTGGCACAGTGAGTCTGGGACCCACGTCTGGGTATGCCCGACGCACTTGTGGTGGGAAAGAAAAATACACACAAATTATAGACGGAATGCAGAAGAAATCAAACATTCACCCCAGTCACGCGATCTGGGTTAGATCCAAGTGGGACAGGCATGCCCAGACATGGGTCCCGTGCTCTCCATGCCACTGGAGTCAAGCTAGCCTGACTGATGAGGGGTGTTACCCCGAAACCATTCTCCAGATTGTTGTTTCCAGTCAAGGGAGGGCCTGGCAGTTAGGGCTGGACTGTTCCCATGGGGAGCAGGGTCAAGACTGATTTGCATATGTCTGGGTTTAAACTGGAATAGCATTGGGAGCAAAAAAATGGATTTAGGCCCAGATCTCTGTACTGGGGTGAATGTTTGAGATTATTCAACATTCTGCCCATCAATTGATCTTTTGTATTCATTCACCTTCAGGCAGTAAGGGGTTTTGTGGTCACTGCATCCGTTTTTGAGTTGGTGTCACATATTTGGTTCCCAGTAAAGAATTCACCAAAAATCAGTGTGTCTGACCATTTACAGGCCGTCTTGTGCGTTATAAGAAAGGCAACTCGTGCTGTGCTCGATCATTGCTGCTCTGCTCGAAAGAGCTTGTCTCTTGTTGTTTAATATATTTATGAAAGCAGCCATTTAGTGTACAACTTTAAAGTAAATGTGTGTGTGAATGAAAAGCTTCAGTTCATCGTGCAATATGTTCACAATATGTTGCCTCTTATCATGACTGCACTCAACTTCAAGATCATTCACAAGCTGGCAGTATGCTGGTGTGACTTCCAGGTCACAATTTTGAATCCTGGCAAGAATGATAAACTGATGGGACCTGTCTTTTACAGCCACTGGAAATGAAGCTGTTGTAATGAAGCGCTATGGAAAAGCATGCTGTTATGATCATAGATGGTCATAGATGCTATTGACAAATCTAATTTGACATGTCCTCATCGGTGACATTTTATCTGCCACCACTGGTGTTTCGCGCGGGGCTTAAAGCATATTCATATATGGCCTGTAACACTCACCTGTACTTGTTGCCTATATCCCCTATATGGGTACACAAACACTTGATTCATTTTGTCACAGCTTTCCTTTCCAGTGATTCTTTTTCCCTAGTGAACTTGGCAGACTTTTGAGTCCACAGAATATACACCACGGTTTTGCTGCCATTCCCCAGCAGATTAGCAGATGCAGCTCCCCAGAAGTAGCACACAAAGAGAGCTCTCATCCAAAGTCCCATCTAATGCCCCTCACAGAAGGCTGTGGGTGGAGGCTGACAGGATAAATACTGGCCACTTTGAGCCTGTGGCTTGTACTCTGTCGCACCAGCTCAGATGGATGTTTGCCTTGAACGGGACCCTGCGTGTTTCTTTCCACTCAAGGCTAGAACCATGTGTGGGATCTTCAGGAGTCTTGCTGTCTGTGACCTGCCCTGAAAGAAGAGGAAGCTATTCTGCCTGGTGTGGAGATGAGCAGGCCTCTGACCTGGAGAAGGAGGAGCAAAGCCCAGTGGACTGAAGCCATGGCTGGCTGTTGTGTGGAGGAAGTGAGACACTCCGAAGTCACAAGCCCCTTGAGGAACTGACTGAAGGACGTATGTATTGTGCCGAGGTTAAGAAACCGCTGGAGACATTCCAAGACTGCTAGTGCGGCTAGCTTGCATCATCAATAGCCAGTTCTGTGCCCCCGCTCTCCTATTGGGAGCTAACATTGCCCCTTTCAAGTCTGAAAGCTTAACAGACTTTGCAATATGCTGTAGGTTAGCATCTCGAACTCAGAAGCCAGTCTTGTTGGTTCTAGAACCATTTGAACCACCACTGTAGCACTCATGGTTTCAGAGACAAAATGGTTTGATACTCCGAATTAACCATAACATTAAATCCCTGTTCCCTTCTATTCCTGGTGAACCTGTGGGCAACATTTGTGCTTCTCATCTAGAGGTTTACTGCTAGCCAAAAATGTTGGCTGCCACTTGCCTTATTAAAGGGACAAGCAGGTGAAAATGACAGAGGAGGGGTGATGGTAGGAGGGAGATGGCAGGAGGTAGTGAGGACACGGGTGTGAGATATTGCAAGGGTTCGGCGTCTTCTGCCTCTCAGCACAAGTAGCAAAGAAAGCGTAGGATGAAAGGTGCAAGCATGGGCACTGAGTAGGAAGGCTCAGTAAACCCCAGAAATGGTTGGTCGAGAAATGGCAGCCCCAAAAGAATGGCCAGTTTGAGACTCTCATAGGGAACAACAGGATGATCACTGCGATCCATAATTAAAACAGTCTTCAATCATTTTGTGCAAGTCATTTGCCATGGTGCATTCATCAGCCAGGAGAATGCATTTAATTTTAAAATTAGGCAGACCAGAAATTTTCGTCATGTTGAGTTATATTATCTGTATTTTCATAAATTCTGCTCCTAGTATGACTGTGCAGCAGCATTCGGTTCCTTCCCACCTACATTTTGAGAACTGCAAACCCAGGAGCCAGTGAGTTGTAGAAGGTACTTGTCCGGTGATGTTTCAAACAATGAAATGTGTGACAAATGTTCACCAAAGTTCACAGGTGCAAGCCTATTCGCCTTTCTGAGTTCACTAGTAGCAGCCCAAGTTCTTTAAAGGTACAGGGGCTTCAAATAAAAGAAAAAGTATCATTAAGCAAAGAGCCATAGGAGGGACCATGTAGCGGTTCTCTTGACAGGTAGGGGCTCAATCCTGTGGCCGAGGCTACATTTGCGAAGTTGAAGCTGTCCTTCATGACTAGCTTACTGTTTTCAAATGCGAAACCTCTACCTTTGGTGAGTCGCAAGGCCATTAATGGTGTTTTGCCACTGCAATGGCGATTGCAGATCTTTGGCAAATTTAATTTTGATGCCTTCTCAATAGTGTATGTAAGAACATTAGGCAAAGTTGTAGGTCTTTATTGATGGCAAATCTCTGATTACAGTCATTTTCCCGCTAATCTCTATATTTGAAGTTCTATAAAGAATATCCCAATCTCCTTAACTGATCATGTGAGCCTTCGTGTTATTTGACCTTTTAATTGGAGGGGCAGCCTTCAGCACGGTTTAATGTCTGGGTAACATGTGCATCACTCATCCATGGTTTCTCCTTATAACAGGGGCTACAACATAGGTGTGCGGTTAATAGAAGATTTCCTGGCTCGGTCCAGCGTCGGTCGATGTCATGATTTCCGGGAAACTGCTGATGTCATCGCCAAGGTAATAACGGGACCGTCACCAGAAGTGATGTTTAATGGTTTTAAATGTTTTTAAAAATGTGAATTGTTTTTTTTTCTAGATAGGTCTTATACCTACATCTATTTTCTGCAGTCCTGGGATAGCCACCTTTGTAGTCCAATACTGATAGTTAAATTATGAATGCAACTGTTTTACCAAAAAGGCCAGACTGGCAGATTATTGACCCTGAGATGCTTCAGTTATCTCAAGTGGGCATAGATTGTTTGTGATCTCCAAAGAGATAAAAAAAATATGTGCTTTCATCGGATCTGGATGGATGTATACAGTAAGCTTTGTCTACAGAAACAGTTTACACCACAAGTCCACCGTGATCCCTTTTATGCCTATATATTCTTCTGTAGCACATTTTTCACTGAAAAAACAAAGGTTAAATTGATTTCATAGTAAGGCTTCGTAATAAGATTTAACATGTTAAAAACATTTTTAAAACAAAACCCCATAAATATACAGAAAAAATCCAACCGTGACGTTATAGGTAAGTGTTGAAATGGGATTTGACCTTCTATTGAAAAAACAACAAACTTCAGAAATTCGCCATTTATAGTTTAGTAAACGAACTATAACTTGAGCCCCATCATGCACTACTTATAACCTAACCTAGATCAGTTATGACTTGTTAGTAGCCTTGGGGTCAGGGCGTGCTCACCTTGCCCCCTTATTGACCCTTTTGAAAGTTTTTTCACAGCTCGAATCGACAGCAGCCAAAACAATTTCTCAGGTGTTGCGTACAGCCAAGCACATTGTTTTGCTACCTGTACTGAAATGACCATTTGGCATAAAAGCGCTCGTAGCGGCTAAGTCGTAGCTATTAAAAAAAAAAAAAAAAAGTTGTGGCACAAGTATTGTGGTACCCAACGGATCAGGTATCTCATAACGTTTTCTGAGGTTTAACCCCTTCATCCCTCACTCTAGCCCCTCTTTAAACTCTAATTTCTCGAAAAAGGCTGAATGGATTAACACCAACTCACAAAAAGCACTCTCTGAGTAAAGCTATAACTTTACGCACGTTTGGTGTAAATCTGCTAAGCCATTTTTTTCATATCAGATAGTAAGCGTTCCTTTAGTCATGAAAATGGGAAATCCCACTTTTGTGCATCCCCCCTCGCCTTTTTTGTCTTGGCCTCTGCTTGACGGATCCGCTCAAAACGTTCCACGAAGGAGCCAAAGTGGATTAACTTTTTTGTTGTTGTAATGTTTCATGCAGATTTGTCAAATTGTGCAAAAGCTATTAAGAAAACAACAACAAAAAGTATTTCCTATGGTAAGTCTGGCCTAACTATACATTAGGATTGTGTTACCATAGAAAATTTTATTTTTTGGTTTCCGTTTAGTAATAGAGATTCTTTATTTCGGCCTTAAGCCACACTCACACACCAACTCAGAGACTCATGCGCCCACTCACATACCTACTCAAGATTACTGGTACACCCTAGAGCTCCAAACCACCAAGGGCAATTGCTACCATCTCGCGAAGCGATAGGGAGCTTCCAATGACACCTCTGACAGAGCCGCCAGCAAAGCCGCCCTTAGCGATTACTCACCGGCACATCAAGGAAGCCAAGAAAGCAGCCATTACCGACCGCATCGATACCGCGGCCAACCACGCGAAGGAACTATTCAAGATCGTCAAGGAATTTGCCAACACTCCAGCCACAGAGAACACCATCCACCACTCCCAAGAACTCTGCGATTCCCTATCGAACTACCCCACAGCAAGATAGCCACTATCTACAACAACCTTACCCCCCCCAACCCACAGCCCTCGGTCACAACAACCTCAAGCTACCAGCAATCACCAGCCGAGTGCTAACCACCTGGTCTCCACTCACTGTGCAGACCACCTCTGCCATCATGTCGTCCATCTACTGTGCACTCTTATCACTACCCCCACCAGTCCTTCAACCTTGGAACCAACCCCATCAGCACGGAGCTCACCAGCATCCTCAACTCCTCCATCTCCACAGCAACCTTTCCAGATGGATGGAAATGCGCAGAGATCAGACGCCTCCTGAAAAAACCCTTGGCCGACTACAGCGACCTCCAAAAGTACCAACGAATCTCCCTGCACCCCTCTCTGGCTAAAGTACTTGAGAAAGCCATCAACCAACAGTTTGACGAATATCGGGCACTCGACCAACTACTCGACGCCTCACAATCTGGATTCCGTTCCAACCACAGCACTGAGACCACGCTGATCGCTGCCACAGATGACATCAGATCTCTCCTGGACTGCAGAGAAACTGTGGCCCTGATCCTCCTCGATCTCTCTGCTGCGTTTGACACGTTCTCTCACCGCACCCTCATTGACAGACTCCACACTGCCAGCATACAGCAAAAGACCCTGAAATGTATTTCCTCTTTCCTCTCAGATGCACACAGAGCATCCGTTTGCCTCGCTACTTCTTCGCATTCACGGACATCACCTGCGGCATAACCCAAGGATCATCCTTCAGCACCACCCTAGTCAACATTTACATGACCCTTGCCCCTCAAGGACGTCATCCGATCCCACGGCCTCCACATAATCTTCTATGCCAACAGCACTCAACTCATCCTCTCAGTCACCGAGGATCCCACAAATGCCAAAACCAACTTCCGCAGCGCCATGACAGACGTAATCAAATGGATGAGAGTCATCTGCCTCAAGCTCAACCCCGCTAAACCAAAAGTACTGTTCTACGTAAAGAAAAGCCTGCATGGGACCACAGCTGGTGCAGAACTCGGACCAACGCCCACACTGACAGACCACGCATGCAACTTCTGCATGATCCTTGACAGATAACTGACAGTGAAGTGACAAGTCAATGTAGTGGCCTCCTGGTGCTTCCACACCTTCCGCATGCTTCCACACCCCCCACATGCTTCCACCCCCCCACATGCTTCCACCCCCCACATGCTTCCACACCCCCACATGCTTCCACACCCCCACATGCTTTACAGAATCTTTAGATGGATCTCTATCAGCACCAGAAAGATCGTCACGCAGGCCCTTGTCACCAACTACGGCAACACTCTTTACGTTTGAATCTCCACCCACCTCTCAAAGTATTCCAGACCATACAGAACACCGCAGCCAGACTCTTCCTTGACCTCCCCAAACTGACCCACATCACCCCCACCGCAGAGACCTTCACTGGCTCCCCATCCAGAAGAGAAGCCAGTTCAAAATCCTCACGCATGCCTATAAAGCGCTACACAACCAAACACCAAACACCATTCTACATCAACCATAGACTGGACTTTCACCTGCCTGCAAGACACCTGTGCTCCGCCTCACTCCCCCGCATCCACTGCAGCCACAGCAAGGGCCGCTCCTTCACCTACATCATACATCGCTGCCACGGCCTAAAAAGCTCTACCCCTCCACCTCTGAACAGCTCCCTCCCTGGCGGAGTTCAGAAAGAAGCTCAAGACTTGGCTTTTTGACTGAATCAAAGTGCCAAAACACACAGATGCCCCTAGGGGTGACAATGTGCACTCTACAAATACTGATAGATTGATTGACTCGGGCACTTAAGCACCCACTCACACACCCATTGAGAGGCTCACATACCCACTCACACACCCAGTCAGAGACTTATGCCCATTCATAGACCCACTCAAAAACTCATGCACCCACTCACATACCCACTCAGCCACTCATGCACCCACTCTCAGACCTACCCAGAGAGTCATGCAGTCACTCACACACATCCACTCGGACACTCACATACTCAGTTACAGACCCACACAGATACACATGCATCCACTCAGACACTCACGCACCCACTCACAGATCCACACAGACACTCCTACACCCACTTACACAGCCATAGACCCACCCATACAGTCACTCACACACCCACTCACAGACCTATACAGCCACTCACACACACACCCACAAAGGTTACAGCATACAGTTAGGAAATAAACTGTAAAAATCCTTAGACATTCACAGAAAAAACAGGTTACAGGGACGTTCTAGTTGGGCTTGGATTTCACTCATACAAAACCAGTGAAATTCAGCAGTTATAGTTACCTGAGCCAACTATAACTTACGCCTCCGCAATGCACTGCTTATGACCTCATATATTGCATAACTGATGACATGGTCAGTAAAATCACGGACATCATTGATGGCATCTCAAATTACTTCACTGATGACCTCATCCACCAAACATACCACCATACCACCTCTCATACACCCACTCCCACACAGCCATTCACAGACTCACACAGCCACTCACACAACCATACAGCCACAAAAACCACTCATATACCCACTCACAGACCCATACAACCACCCACACACGCACACAACCACTCCCATACCGATTCACACTCACACAGTCACTCACACAGCCACTCACACAGCCACTCACACAGCCACTCACACAGCCACTCACACAGAGCTACTCACTCATCCATACAACCACTCACACATCCTTTCACTCATCCACAAAACCACTTAAATACCCATTCACACATCAGTCCAATCTCTCACGCGCCCAATTACTCCTCTGTACAGCTACTCACAAATACTTATTGTGCAAAATAGCCACTCACACAGCCACTCACTTACCCATGCACCCAAACAGCCACTCACTTACCCATACATCCACTCACACATACACTCACCCACCCATACAGCCACTCACACAGTTACTCACCTATACAGCTACTCACACACCCAATCATTCACCCATTCAGCCACTCAGACACCCACTCCCACACTAATACAGGCACAGTGCCACTTAATTGACATAGAAACCATATCACTCAGTAGTACAAAATGGATAGTAATAATTTATGCAGTGGCTTAGTATATATTGTTAACTCTCAGAAACGTTTACGAAACATTTACACTCGCTGGATGATGTAATCAGTGGTATCCATGATGTAACTGACCATGTCATGAGTGATGTAATACGCGAGGTCAGAAGCAGTGCACTGCGGGCGTAAGTTATAGTTAGCTCAGGTAACTATAACTGCTGAATTTCACTGTTTTTGTCCCAATGAAATCTGAGCCTAACTATAACGTCCCTGTAACCTTTGTTTTTTTTCCCAGTGAATTTCTAAGGTACTTTAAATGTTATTTCCTAACTATAATATCACTGTAACCTGTGTTTTTTTAAGTGAATATATATATAGATATGTTTTTAATGTATCATTGTCTCTCATATGTTCATTGTCTCCCATATGTTCAATGCCACTATAAATTTAATTTTACCTTATTCTATGTGAAGCTTGTCCTTGTGGCTAGGTCTTTGCTATATAAATACATATAAATAAATACATTTCCATTCCCACTTTGACTTCACCAACTGTAAAACCTCGAGTTATGAAGGATAGGCCTTGTTGTTTGATGTCCTATAAAAGTGGTGACCAGCAGTTATTGACTTTGGAGAGCCTTGCTGGCCAGGTCTACTAAATAGATTCTTCATGCTTTTTCCTGGAAGTTTTAGTTCTTTTATTTTTGCATTTTTCCTAAAGGACAGACCATCTCAGGGTATCGGAGTGCCCTACTTTCCAGTTTATATAACACAATTTAATTAAAAGATTAAACCGTTTAAACTCCAGAAATTATTTTAACCACAAAACTAAGACCAGTTTCTCAAGGCATGAACCAACTGCCAACAAAAGCAGTATTTGATTGCCGCATTTCATCCTAAATCTGGAGGAAGTGAGCTTGTGAGTACTTTATTAAACCTATAGAGCAGAGTGTGATCAGGCAAGTTGCAGAGAATTCCACGAAATATGAAAGCTTATCAGTTGATATTTGCTTGCATAAATCTTTTCCCATAAACCAAAATATTTTGTTTCCCCCTTTTTTTTAAACCTCTTAGAGAAATAGAACCTCTCTTGCTTTTTCCTGAAAACATCCTTATTCACATGTTTTAAGATGCATATTTTCATATTAAAATTAGCAGTGGACCTTTCTTAACCTAGCATGCAACTAGGCCTGGTGAAATTCATGTTATGCGAATTTTGCAAGATTTTGAAAAAATTTGCATTATGAGGTTGTGCATTGTTTGGCCATCGGGCGACAAGTTTCCATGAAAATGTCTTAGAGTTTGTGCCTGAACCAGTCTCCTACCACTAACTGGTTTGCCTGTTATTGTGCGAAGTTTGCCCTTGTGTGAAAAGGCAATTGATGTGCGCATAAATTTAGCTCAAAAAGCATAGTCTCTCAATTTCTTGGACAAATTTCCAAAACAATTTGCATGATTTTTAACACTCCCATACACGACCGTTCCTACCCGTGCAGAAACATGCTGTCTGCTGTGGGATTGTTTTATCATTAAATTTAGATGTACTGAAGTTGGTGTGAGATAACCATCTTTTTCATATAATCTAATATATTATAATCATAGATAGGCTGGGGCTCAAAAGTGATGCTATTTTCTTAATATCTCAGTTGTAAAATTGTTTCCAAGGGCTACAGCAGTCATAAATATTTGGATTCTAATTAAGAAAATGCAGGTGCACCTTTGTAAGAAATCGGGTTACTGGTTGTGGTGGGTGAAACCCTGCTTAAACAGTAACCACTATTCTTCTCAGGTTGACATCACAAGCACACCATAAATTAACATGTGCTCAACCCTCGGGTAGCTTGACTTAACTTTGAGGCAATGTGCAACACTTCAAACAGTAACACAGTGAAAACACACCACAAAAGGATAGAGTAATTTTTAATGAATAAAAGAAGACCAACAGGACAAACAAACAATCAGTAGAACTGGTTAAGCAAGTTTAAAGATTTTAAGTTAAAGTTAAGTTAAAGTTTAAAGATTTTAGTAGAAAATAGCGCCAAAAAGCACAAAGTGCCACCTGTCGCGCCGGACTGAAACAAAGTCACAAGTTCAGCTGACCACCATGGAGTTCGGGCCAGCTACAGAGACCCAGTTAGTCCAGATGAACAAAGTACCATAAATCCTGGTTTGTGGAGCATTGCAAGTGTCCGCCGCGAAGATGTGACACGCAGCTGAAGCAATGCGTTGGTTCTGAGATGCAGTGGGAGGTCCTGTGTCTTCGTAAAGGGTACTGTCAACGAGGGCTTGTGATGCGTAGTCTGGCATAGGAGATGCAGCTCGTGGTTCAGTGGCGGTTGGTGACCCACGAAAATGGTGAATCGACATAGATAAAATTAAAAAATATACATTTACATTTTAAAATTAGAAAAAAAAGTTTCACTTACCTTTTTTAGCCTGCAGCACATCCTATCCTCGGTGTTCTCCAGCCACTCCCGACTCCTCCAGCCAGCTCCGGACTCCTCCAGCGGAAAGTCGAGCAGCTCCTTATCCAATCCAGACACTTCTCTCATGCTGCATGAGAGAAGTGTCTGGATTGGCTGGAGCAGGCTACTTCAGCGCTCTGAAGAGCACTGAAGGCCTGTGCCTGCTCTCCAACCTAGCTGTCTATGACAGCGCGTTGGAGAGGTTGAATTGCGCATATCTGTTTGGCCTTAATAATGTAGCTGGCCAAACCGACATGCCCAATTCACACTGAAAGGGCCACTAGTCATTGCTGCAAATTGCTGCACTGACCCCGCCCTGCCATCTCAGTTCGACCGAAAGCCAGAAAACTAAAATGGTAATAAAATCCTTTCATTACCATTTTTATTTTTCCAGCTTGCTGCAGCTGTGTGGGGAGTGGGGCGGCGCCCCTCTGCTCCCATGGAGCAACCGCAGCTGGCATAGCTGGGGTGATGTGCCGGTTCTGAGAAGCATCAGGCTGCAGTGAGTTGTTCTACGTCATTGTCGATGGTCTAATCGACGAGGGCTTGCGTAGCGAAGTCTGATGTTGGGGATGCAGAGTGTAGTTGGGGGCGGGGGGCGATGTGTCGGTTCCAAGGAGCTGCGAGGCTGCGATGTGGAGTCCGGCCTCATCTCTGAGCCTTCCGTCGATGAGGGATGCAAGGGCCTCTACTGAGGATGTGTCGCAGAGGAGGTTTCGATGAGGCGACTGGCTGCTAGGTGATACAGGTCTTTGCGACTTACCCGATCCATGCAGCAGTAGTGATGTGTCAGTTCTGCTAGGGGTTGCACCCCACAGCAGAGATGTGTCAGTTCTGCTGGATTAACACAGGATAGCAGAGAACCTTAGGCCCTCTTCAAAGTGTCCAGGACTGGGGTGGCACCACCAGGCAGGGTAGGTTCACAGAGTCCAGGTGGGGTCAAGGTTATTGGAGCCTTCTGTCCCTGAGGCTTAAGTCAGGAGGCCAGCCAGTAGTAACTTTGGGGTCGTGGGTTCGATAGATGCAGGTCATGTCCTCCTCACCCAGGCAGGAGGGCAGCAGGCAGCACATCAGGGCAGCAGTTCCTTCAAAGCAGCAGTACAGCAGAGTGCCAGTCCTTTCAGCAGCCCAGCAGTCCTTCTTCCTGGCAGAGTATCCACAGGTCCAGAAATGTACAGAAGAAAGGTTCTGCAGTCTTGGCTTTAGATAGAAAAGGGCGCTGTGGTGTTGTTTGCAGTATGGCCACAGGAACTGCTGCAGGAACCTTTTTCCTATTGGTTGGTATTTTATACCTGGTCCCCTTCTGGAGGATGAAAGAAGCTTCCAGAGGTTTCCCAGGTATCCTGCCTTCCCTGGCTAAAGGCTACCTACAGGGGCTATGCATCCCTTTGTGTGGAGGCAGGACACACCCTATGCATGTGCAAGTTGAGCTGCTCCCTGCTCCGCCCTCCCAACCTGCCAGGATTTTTCATTACAATTCCAACGGCATCAAACAGGAACTGGTTACCTGTTCCCATTTGTAAATTACAGTTTAATAAGTGCAGTAAGGTAATGCCAATGTTATCGAATTAACGAATTTAAGAGTTTTTCACTACCAATAAAGGTAAACCATAAATTACATGTCCTATTTTTTAAATAAATTGCGCCCTACCCTCTGAGGTGTCCAGGGCCTGCCTTAGGGAGCGACATGTATTAAAAAGGAACATTTGAGCCTGGCAAAAGGTTTAGTGTGCCAGGGCGAAAAGGCAGTTTACACTTTACACACAAGCAGCAATGGCAGGCCGTATACATGCTTAACGGGCTACTTAATTGGAGAGCAGAATCCGGGCTGCATGCCCCATAGCAACATTAATTTTACAGGACCTGGGTACATGTAGTACCCCCTTACTAGGGACTTATAAGTATTTTAAATATGACATTTGGGGATGAGCCGATGTTGCCATGTTTTAAAGACGTGCACTTTTGCACTGGGCAGCAGTAGTATAGTGCACAAGATCAGTAAAAATGGAGTAGGAAGGCAAGCATTTTGGGGCGAAGACCACTCTAAGGCTGACTGGTCTAACAACGTTCAAAAGACAACTGACACTATAATAACACAATATACTACAGCATTCCATAACTATATAAACAAATATTTGTATACTTTTGTTGTAAATGTAATCTTGTTTTTTACTTCCAATTGTTTTTATTCTCGAGATGTGTGATTGTTTAATTTTGTTTGCTGATTGCTGTTCCTTTGCGCTGTGCTATGATGGTCCAGGCTGGGCTCAGCAAAATCTTATGCAGTTGCATTTGTGATATACTTTCCAGTATTCAGGAATCAAGTTTAATATCAATCACAGCAGGAGACCAGCATCTACCAAGTAATACCAGCTGAGTGCAGGTACTTGTGCAAGACTGCCCAATCCACAGCATGGTGTGTTTCTGTCTTTGCTTCTTGCAGGGCCATCTGGCGTGCAGGCTTTTGGAGCTTTGCTGAGTTTCTTGTCCGTGTTTTTGTGTCTTCTGAATTTAAATCAGAAGCTGTAGTAGATTGACAGCCAGCTGCTACAATCAGTCTTTCACCATATGGTTTTATGATCGGTCTCTACCCTCTTGTTACTGCTAGCCTCTTTGATCTAATAACCAGTTTGGATTACTCAAAGAATATTATGTCATTCATATAATTGTTGCACTGTCTAATCAACAATGATCAAATACCCCCCACCATGCTCATAGCAGAAGCCAGAGATAAGTGGACATTGTACTAAAGGATGGGATGAGGGGTGTTGCCATCATAAGCTTTTCTTCATATGATTAGTCAATGGCAAACTTACAGCAAGTAACAATTATCAGAATAAATAAAACTCTTATCTGCACTATAAAATAATAATTCCAGTGTATCTACACACCACACAACCTGCGAAGCTTCATTCTGTTTGTTTTCAACAAAATCTTCTTTAGAATCCAGCAACACAAAGATCTTGACTTGGGTATTTCATTGAATTACTCCCACCTTGAATTTCAAGGAATCCAATGAAAACCTTTGACTAACAAAAAGGAAGGATTTCTATTGGCAACATAAATACACCAGGCATACATACAAATGTGTGTTTGACAATTGGATACAGACATCTCAGAAAATATTCTGTGATTTAAAGTTGCTACACGATGGCTTGTGGGGCCCATTACTCACCGAAATAAACACATATATTCACAATAATGGAGGAAGACAGTTCTAGAGAACAGACACTATAGCCCATTGGAAGGGTTTCACTCCCTGACACTAGAAGGTATTAATGTATGTAACCAGAAAGCATGTTCTATAGAACACTGATTTACTGCACTAGACATCCATATATGATGCCCAGTCATTAAGATCTAGAGTCTTTGTAGAATCTGCATGCTTACACCATTCGCCTGGGAGGGTCAAAAGTCTGATTACACCTTTCTGACAAATATTGTTGTGAAAAGGCTAGTTGAGGCTAGAGAAAACAATTAATTTGATGGACTGCTGGCAGAGAGAAGCCTTTGGATAACTTTATCAGAGTAAGTTTAGGAGAACAGTGAGAATACAGTAGCTGAAGGTTGCATAGGACTGTTTATGGTTTTCCTTGAAGCCTTTATAGCTGCAGATTCTAAATCCCTCGTTCTTAGCTAAAGTGCTCTGCTTACAAACTGCGTCGAGCCCATCCATTCACACTAGGTGTAGCAGGTGAGGATCCGATGATTAAGCATGCCACAAGTGGTACCTGTGGGTGAGGATCCTACGAAAATATGCAAGAGATGCTAGAATCGCACTAATTTACCTGGGTGCGGATCCTTCACTGTCTTGAGATATGCTAGGACCCCACAACTGAGTTCTTAGATTGAAGAGATCACAATAGAAAAGGTTATCCCTCCTTTGTGTAGTTACTTGTTGTGATCTGGGAGGCTAAGGATTGCCCTTACATAGCTTCTCACCTTTTAAAATATTTCTCATGTATCATATTCATTCATAAAGTCAGATTTGTACTAAATCTGTTAAAAAATGTACTTTTAAAAAGTCACACATGAGCTTCCAACTGTCACCCAGGAGGTGAATAGCTTCTTGATGAGATGTGAACATGGTCCGAGCTGAGACAAAGGTCTAAGGTTTACCAAGATTTTCTGCTCCTCTGGCAGGATGACCATCTGGGCAGCACCCAGGAAACTAAGTAGCTTCAAAAAGGCCAGATAGATGTAGCAAACACCTGGGCCTTCCCCCTTCCTTTCTTCCCCTAGCTAGTCAGACACCAAGCCCAATGGTAGAGGAGCTGCCCCCAGAATCCTTTTAGAGTGACATCAGGGGAAGAGCAGTTCATTTCCCTGGCCCCAGCTCTATAATAGGCACAGAAGCTCTGCACAGGGGAAGAAAGGTTCTGCATTCTTGGCTTTAGGCAGTACGGGTACAGGAACTAATGCAAACGTGGGTAGAGAACGTTTTTCCTATTGGTTAGGGAGGGGCCAAGAGTCACTCACAGGTTAGTGCCAAGTGCCAGGCATCAATGTGGCCGCCCTAGGCACCCTCTTCTAAACACTACTAGACCTGTGGAAGACAGAAGAAGGACTGCACCTGCTGCTTAGACCTATGAGGAGAAACCTAAGGGCCGGACCAGATCCCACTTGTACACAGGACAATGAAGAGGACTCGAAGGGTCAATTGGCTGACCCCCTGTTAATCTACAGATTTTTAAGCTACAAGGAGCCCACTTTCCTGTAAGAGCTCAACTGACTAGTTTTAGCTGGACCTGCTCTGGACGCTGCTGGAATGAGTTCTGCCTCACACGTGCTATATATCGGGTGGCCTTAGATGAAGGGAGGCTACCCCCAAAAGTTTGCGAATCCCTCATAATATCGCCGTTGAAGCCTGATGACGACCCCCTTGAGGGGACATGCAATCCTCCCTTGTCCATGTTAGCCACAGACCATAATATAGTTGGTAAGGTCTTTGCCGGGCGCCTCTTGGAAAATATTCCCCAAATTGTACATGCAGATCAAAACAGCTTTATCCCCAGTCGCTCAACTGCCCTCAACATCTGCAGACTCCAGAGTGTTAAAGCTAGTCCCATCGCATTGGCCACATTCTGCTTGTTTAATGATTGATATGGAACAAGTGTTTGACACTGTAGACTGGGCATTGATGGTCACCGCACTCTCCTGTTTGGGCTCCTTGAGAGGGAGGGAATAGAGCTCTGAGAGCAAGAGGGGGTAGATAGCCTTGGCGCCCTGTTCCAAAATGCTGCCCTTGTGCCATTCGAGCAGCTCTGCGCGGATTATGACCTACCCATGGGCCATTTCTTAGTAGCTCATTGAACTCTGCTTTCCAAGCTACAGCAGAATTGACATACACCCCTTATACATGCAAATCACATGATTGGCAGCGGATAGCACCTCATCACGTTATTCACGCGTGCGCAATGGCTTCTACACCACAAGACCTGTTGCATTCCACCAGACAACATTGGTCGTGCTCTGACACAGAAAGTGTGGGATAGGGCCCTTGTTTACCTGCATAAAGTTTTTCGTAATGCAAAATTCCAGTATATTCAGCTCAACATCTTACATAGAGCGTATCACACACCGCTTGCATAGAATATATGGCAGTGAATCAACGTGCCATAGATGTGGTTCCCAAGTTGCTAACATGGCGCTCATGTTCTGGACTATTGCAATGCACTTTATGTCGCCTTGCAAAAGAAACTTCTAAATAGGCTGCAAGTCTTGTACAATCTCTTTGTATCACCTTTAATGCTCTTAATTGCATTGGCCCTGACTATCTGCAACATCCTTCCAGAACCTTGCGTTTCTCATCAGCATGCAATGGCATGGTCCCCAAAAATCAAAAAAGTTAATTTGGGTGGCAGAAGTTTTATCTACTATACAGCAAATAGATGGAACTCCATGCCATTTTCTTTTAAGGCCTGTACAAGCCTTTATGCCTTCAGAAAAGAACTGAAAACTTAGCTTTTTAATAAGTGGTCACTTTTTGGGACTGGTTTCTCTGCTTGGCACTTTTTTTGTCTTTTTTTTCTCCTCTACAGCAGGCAGCGCCTAGACGCTCTCTGGCATTAGTTGCACTTTATAAATAATTATTTCATTTCATAAGCGCAATCGCTTTGAAAGGCGGTCACAGATGCCCTGACAACTGCCACGGGGACGGAGTAATGTTTGTTGATTATGTAAAGCTGAACCAATGTCTTCTGTCGTAACAACCACCATAGTATATCGACCTGCTGGGAACATGTATGCTGCTGTTGATTCCATTCTCATACTGTAATGGTTGCAATACGGACTATGCTACTTTAAAAATCATTACAAGTTGGTTACAAATAAAGAGTTCTGATGCACTCGTGCTGTTCCTGAGGACCTGGCACCTGATGGCTGGTGTCAAAGCATACAACTCCTACTTAACCCTAAAAGTTGGGACTTTCTACAAGCTTTTTACCTGGAGAACCGAAGAGGGGCCGGTACCAACCTTGCAGTTGATCTGCAGAGTGTGCATTGCTAGTGGCCCTGACTTTGGCGTTACTCCTGCTACCTTCTGTAGTTGACACCAGAATCCATCAGCACCAAGACCGCTTCAGGTGCATCCCACAGGCCACCTTGGCGATGCCATCGTCGGGGACCCAATCTACACCGAAGATCTTCGGCGGGTGAAAAATGTAACTTCTCTTGTCGGAGTTTTTCCCGCCTAAATCACCAGATTTGTCTAGGCTCTATCTAAAGGAGGGATTCCATCAATGCCAAAGTCACTTCTCTCAGCACCAGCCATTGTCTGCTTTTTCCACCGGTACGAACCTTGTCCTTGTATCCGACCCACGCTCCATCACAGTCGACCTGAAATCTTACCTTTGTGCAAGCAGTTGCCTACACTTGGTGCTTTGTGCCTTCCGGCGATACTTTTATTTAAACCTTTAAAAATTCATATCTTCAGTTCCCCTTTATTGTATTTTTGTCATTTTGGAGTTATTGTGTTCAATACAAATTCATTTTTATAAATTGGAGCGGGAGTTTTATTGTGTTGTGTTTTTGACTTTTTAACAGTTTTGGCTTTTCTAAGTGCTTTTTCTCACGTTAAGCCTGCCTGCGCTGTGCCATAACTACCAGGGGTTGTGCTTGAGTTTAAATTACTAAAGCCTTTATTGGACCTAACCGTAATAGTGACTCTATTACATGTGGTTGACTACCATCCACCCCAACTAATAATTAACTTTCTCACACCGAACAAGCAAATTTAGAAAATATAATCAGGTGCTCATAGCTTACAGTCCTCCCAGAAAAGGACAATCTTGTTTGAAATAGAGTGTAGCTCACTGGGTTCATGCTGCCATTGTATACTAGTCATCAGAAAAGGGGGTAGTTCCTCTTAAGCCAAGTGGATGCAACCAGTTGGATCCAGTGGCTTTTGTATGAGTTGCTGGGAGATCTGAAAATCAGATCTGGGTGCCCTCACACACCTGTTAGGGTGTCATCCTTCATCATTGGGTGCTCCTCATCTGGCCAGCGCTGCAATGCCTGATGGGCCTGGGTGCTTCTTTAACGGAGATCTTTTGATCTGGAGATGCCATATAGATGAATGCAAGTGAGGGGGAGAAAGGGTTGTGAGTGATAACAAAAATAGACTCTGGTCCCTTAAAGAGATTTTAATGGTTGAAGAAGGTTACTAGGACTAAAGTAAAAACAAAGGTGCTATCATGTGGTCTTCAGGTACCAGGATAACTATTAGACTAGTGAGATCACTAGTATGGTGTGGTCAACATGTTTCGTGCTTTAGATGCCCCAAAATCGGGCCGCACTTAATCAGGACCTAGGAAAAAGCTATTTGTGCCCCCTATCAAGGGCTAGGGCTCTCCTTTCTAACAAGGACTGCCTATTGTGGTAACCGGTGACCCCTAGGTGGGTGCCGATCAGTGATTCCTCCTCAATTGAAGTTAGTTAGTGCTTCATAGGCATAATGGAGGTTCCCGACCAATATTAAGGACACTTTGTGGCTGGTCCCGACAGTGCCATTCAACCTACCCACCTTCATACGGCCTGGAACTGTCATACTAAAGCTGGCTTACCTTTGCGAGGAAGGGTTGCAAAACATTCGACAAGAAGTGTGTCTGCATCAATGACTTTGTTCACTGGCATATCGATAGCGGACATCTGCCAGGCAGTAACCTGGAAGACTGGGCACACATTTAGTCACCACTATTGCTTGGATTCCACAATGCAGAGGGATGCTGAAGTTGGTCAAGCGGTTCTACATCATATTTTTCTGTAAAGGTGAGCATTATCCTCCATCCGTAAATGATTGTATAATAGTACATTGTTTGTTATGTTAATTCAAGCATGTGAATCTATGAAAGATCCAATTCTGGAAAAGATAAAGTTACCTGCTGCAACTGTTGTTCTCCAGAATCGGTATCTTTTATGGATTCACATGCAACCCCCTACTCCTAGCTCACCTACTTGTATTACTCCTTCACACGAGTGCTGAATGAAATCCGAAGAATGGTGGCCTCTTAGGTTGTGGTCTTCTGGCTGATTGTCTCTGATTGGTTAAAGTTTCTTTTTATTTTAAGTGATATGAATAGGTTACTAACCATCCCACTACAGCGTAAAGGCTATGTTTTGTATAGAATTTCTGTTCTGCGGTTACCGTGGAACTCCCAGCTCGACCACAGGGATGGTTCAAGCATTTGAATGTATTTAAGAATGTCCCCCACAAAGAGGGCGGGGGGCAGGAGCTAGTTAATGGTCCAGTGCCCGTGCTCCAAACTAACCATGAAGTAAAGAAGGGGGGGGGGCACTGTTCCAAAGGTGAGTAGTGCAAAAAGGCACCACCTCACTGCAAGTAAGAGAAACATGGAGGAAAGAGAAGTATCCTAGGTCTAGGACTCAGTGGGGAAGAGCATATCTTGTCTCTTGTTGCCCTCACACACGCCTAAGGATGTCATGCTTCATCATTGTGTGGTTGCTCCTCGTTGGTCTGGCGCTGCAATGCCCTACGGGTCCCCCGAAGGGTCACTTTACCAGGGATCTTTTGAGAACTGCCGTTTGGTGCATGCGGGTGTGTAAAGTGAGTCCTAAGTGGGGGGTGATTAAGTGCATGCAGAGCGTTAAAAATGTCTAAGGGTTACCAAAGAGATGCTTTAATAGAGTGGTACCCTTGGCAGAGTAAAAAACCCGTAGGTTGAAGAGTTACCCCTGTAGGTGTAATGTGCTCAGGTAACTATGAGGTAGACATGTTTCACGCCTCTATGGTCATAGCGATCCTTGGTGTTTCATCAGGACCAGTGTGAGTTGTGAAATTAGTGTAGTGCACGTAGAAAAACAATACTAGTAGAGGGGTAGGATTGACCCTCTAGACGATCAGTGGGGGCCATAAACTAAGAGTTTCTTTAGTAAAGGCAGTAACTAAATTGTTTATTCCACTCCTGATCGTGACCTAGAAGGAAAAAGGATACAAACGAGAGAGCGAGAGACATACTTCAGGTAAGTCGGGGAGGCTAAAAAGGTATGCCTCCATGAACACATGTGCTGAAAAACGCATCTTGCGTAAGTGAGAAAGATAAAGAGAGACAGACCAGTCGGCACAGTGCCCTCCACTCTAGGCACCCTGTGTAATGTCACAACCGGAAGCGGAGGTCGAAGAACTGAGAACCGAAGGCATACTGCCCGCTCGACTCCCCTCCCGGCATCCTGAAAGCATCAGTGTTGGCAGTGGTGCCTGTGAGACATGAGGGACCCTTGACTGGGGTCTCGAAATAACACTGTACATGATGGGCTAACATTAGTCCGCACCCAGCGTCCTGCCCATGCAACGTTTGGTGTTTGCTTCAGTTTTAGAAGGCTAGTACTCGCATGACCAGTGTTTTTTCGAGACCCCCAATCAAGGGTCCCTCATGTCTCACAGGCACCACTGCCAACACTGATGCTTCCAGGATGCCGGGCGGGGAGTCGAGCGGGCGGTATGCCTTCGGTTCTCCGTCCTCCGCTTCCGGTTGTGACATTACACAGGGTGCCTAGAGTGGAGGGTACTGTGCCGACTGGTCTGTCTCTCTCTCCCTTTCACACTTACGCAAGATGCGTTTTTCAGGACGTGTTCATGGAGGCATACCTTTTTAGCCTCCCCGACTTACCTGAAGTATTTCTCTCTCTCTCGTTTGTATCCTTTTTCCTTCTAGGTCTCGATCAGTTGTGGAATCAACTATTTAGTTACTGCCTTTACTAAAGAAACTCTTACTTTATGGCCCCCACTGATCGTCCAGAGGATCAATCCTACCCCTCTACTAGTATTGTTTTTCTACGTGCACTACACTAATTTCACAACTCACTCTGGTCCTGATGAAACGCCAAGGATCGCTATGACCACAGAGGCGTGAAACATGTTGACCTCATAGTTACCTGGGCACATTACGCCTACAGGGGTAACTCTTCAACCTACGGGTTTTTTACTTTGCCAAGTTTACCAATGTATTAAAGATACAAATTCTGGAGAACAACCGTTCAAAGTAAGTCACATTATTCTTCCTAACCATGCTTGACAACAGTGCAGTCTGTGTAAAAGTTGGAAATCAGTGGAGCTGAAAGAAAAGCAAGGTATATTTGAATCTGAAGGAATGTTGTAGCTGTTGCTAATTTATCATAGTCTTCTTTTTGAAGTGAGCTACACCACGATTTAAACACTCTTTTTGACATTTTGGCACTGATACGTATGACCTAGTAAGACTATGATGATTTATTGTTTCTCTGTTTTGCTGTGTGAGGTTTCCTACCTGATACCAAGATTAACTAGTCACTTGATTTGTCCAGCCCTTTGGTGTTTTTAAGGCTGTTAAGGCAACATTTGGTCTAATTCACATGTTGGTAACTACAACGTTATCTTTTCCTTGAATCTACAGGTAGCCTTCAAAATGTACTTAGGAGTAACTCCCACCATCACAAACTGGAGCCCAGCAGGGGATGAATTCTCCATGATCCTAGAAAATAATCCCCTTGTAGACTTTGTGGAGCTACCAGATAACCATTCGGCACTTATTTACTCCAACCTTCTTTGTGGGGTACTTCGGGGAGCACTGGAAATGGTGAGTTTGAAGATGTCTTTGCAAAATAGTGTCCTTTTATAATTCTTTATTTTTTGCATTTTTTCACTTTTTTTCTTGTAAGGGATTTCATACAATTAAATAAAAATAATATCTTAGTACATAAACTCACTCACTCACTCTTTCTCTTTCTCTCTCTCTCTAGGTCCATATAATGTATGACAAGGGTACTTTATCATAATATATATATATATATATATATATATATATATATATATATATATATTATGATAAATTACTCTTGTCATACATTATATAGGACCTTCATCCTCATTCGTTTTCAAGGTCACGGAACTCCTGTGTCGAGCAAATTCCTTTTAATGTATGACAAGGGTACGTTTTCATTATATAGATATATGATGATACAGTACCCTTCTCATACATTATAAGGCTATTGCTTGTCACTGAGGAGTTCCATGACCTTGTAAAGGAAGGAGGCTGAAGGTAGAGTTCTTGAAGAACTCTGAGGTGGCTTGTGAATGTCCTTTTAACATAATATAGAGGGTATTTTATTCCTTATAATACATATTCAGACCATCGCCACACACTACTTAAATCTTTGGTATTTTGCTATTTTATGTGAAAGAAATAGTGTAAATGCAGACATAAAGAGTAAAAGCAGCATCTACAGCATGAAGTTAAACACACGAAAAATCATAATTTGTTGCCAAAAATTATTAGAATCAGTTGAATGTAAGTCCGTTTAAAAAATGTTTTTGCTCAGAATGTGTATAAACATTCAGAAAAAGTCTATCATTCCTGTAATGACCTATAGCTTGCAAAAAATAAACATATTTCCATAAATGTTTCCTTTTTGCTGATCAGTAGTCATTCTAGAAAAAAATATTCATTATTTTCATTATTTAAACCATAGGTACAACTGTAAAAACTTATTACACCTAGGCAGCTTTGTCATTTTGTTATTAATAGTGACTAGAGACCTCAACTCAACTGTAATAAAGAAATTAGAGGCAGGCTTTTATAAGGGATTGCAGACTCCTAGGTATTAGTCAGTTTTAAATACTTCTACATATTTGCTCTTCCATATATATGTGTAATCCGTTCCTTTGGCAGATATCCAAAAGTCAGTCAAGGACTAGCTCTATCATAATGATGTACATTTTTGTTTTGCGAGAGATCGTTAAAGAAATTCAACCTACCTCCAAGTAACCTATGTTACCCCCTCCAAATTAGCCTGTTCAGAGAGTACCTTGTCCAGTTATCTACACATGCATTGCAGCTGTCTTTCCACATTCACAAAATGTTGTGTAAAGACTGCTTTTTTGGACCCATTATCTTCTGACTGGACTTTGTTTATTAATGATGGATACTGCATTAAATAAAGTGAATGTTTCAGACATACAGCTATTTTCACCCAATATGAGGTTAATTTGTTCTATCACTAATTTCTAAAATGCTAGTATTCTAGGAAAAGTCTGATTACCCATGTTTATATTTCCCTTCACTATGTTTGCATATTCAGCAGACCTCAGACTTAAGTAATTTTAAGATGTTCATCCTTGTTAGTATCCAATGCAACCTGAAGCAAAGTTCTGCTCTGTTTTTGCAATGAAATTTGCATATCTTTCTCGGTCCTGTTTTTTACATATACTACTAATTCAGCAAAGCAATCTGCCTGACACAACAGGTGCAATGTGGTTTCGCCCTACATCTGAATATAAGAATGAGATTGAACGAAGCTTTGTCATCTGAAATATTCTACTTGAAAGTAACCAAGCTCTGCTATCTCATACATCTTCCCAACACAGTATCAAAAAGTCTTATAACACTGTTAGTAGTCTGTGGTTTGTCCTCTTCTAGTCAAACCCCTGTTAACCCGCGGCTTGCTCTGTGACTCCATCTGGCCTGTCATTATTTCTGGATTGGTCCTTATAGGAAAGGGATTCCTTTTCCTCAGAAGGCGACCACTATGGGTGTTCAGGTGAAAGAATTATTTTTGGTTAGCATAAGACTCGGAATCTTCATCTCCAATGTTCCAAGCCAGTTGCCCTTTTTTAAATCTGAAGACTGCAAAAATTATCATTAAAATGCGTTGTTGCAATGGTAGAGAAATCCGTTACTGTCCAGTGACTTATAAATTCCTTTTGTGTAGAGTGACTGCATAAAGATCCTTACTGATCTAACTTCCAGAGTTACGTGAAAATCTTGAATCCATAATCAAGAAATTCAACAACCACAAATGTGGGAGGGAGTACATGGAATGTGACCACAGGAGTGTAGGGATGAAGATGACCAAGAGGTTGGGGGATCCTTCCCAACCTCCAAATATGAGGAGCAGTGGTGACAAACCTAAATAATTTTGGTAATGATTAATCTGATGCCCCTTTTCCATCTTGGGGTGAAATGCTACTTTAAATCAAAATATGTGTGGTTTTATTTACGCACTTGTTCGACTGGGTCAGTCCTTGAGTATGATTGTGTCTTTTGCAGAGAATTTGCTCAAATCACTACTATTAGTGTTTAGTCAATTGCCTGGGATCAGACGTCTGCGTAAGACAATCTAGACCTGACTTGTGAACTATGCATTTATAGAACCAAATGAATGTAGGAAAAGATCATTTTATACTTAATTCACCTCAAATTCTTACCCTCCTTCTCCAGTCGCCTGGGCCACTCCTTGACGCTTCACCTTTTTGACATTTGTGCTGTTTGTGCTTTTTGAGCGCTCAACCAGTGCTGCAAAAATATAATAGTCCTAGAAATTTGGGCACTGTTTCATTCCAAATAAAGTGTTAAACTATAGTGAAAATAATATTCAAGAACAGCCAACAATACTGCTTTTTTGGGGGTGATACTTCTTTATTGGCTATTTATTTTCGAGATTGATAGAAAATTCATCCAAAACAGTAATACATAAATGTGATCATGGCAACGCAGGAAGCATCAAGAGGCACAAGAAGAAGGTTTCAAAATATAAAATACTGCAACAATCGGTGACAACAAAGGGAAAAAGAAAATACATGCTCTAAACCAAACCAGAGGCTCTTGCAAGGATATAGCCCACAGGTAGGGGAGGTGGGTCAATGTGATACAAACTCAAGGATAAGGACATCATCAAATATCAATTAAATATAACTGTGATTGTCAAGTAAGCGTTCAAGAAACGTAAAGAAACAATCCAGGGAACTGAGGGGGAGGGGGGTGTGACTGTGGGGTCCCAAAAGTATTAGTTGTACTAGAACAAACAAGGATAAACAAAAGAAGGGAAACCAATTTGGGGGTTAACATCAAAGGTTATGTGTACGTGGCCATATGTGGGCTAATGTCTAATACTGCCATCATTGCTACAAAGTGGGAATCGGTCACAATCCAGCACTTTACAAAACACATAAAGATGAAGATGCAGGGGGCGCTAGAGGGCGCACGGCAAGATGGCCGCACCTGAGTGAGGCTCTGCCTGACCGAGTTGAAATCAGTCTATTATCCTTTGGTTATGAGCTGCGTCTAAGGGTTTCGGACACTTATTTGTCGCTGTACCCACCTGCGACACTGGTTGGGAGTGACTGCCGCCCTGAAGAATCGCTCATTGTGAAGGTTTGAGCTCCTAGTCAATACGACGCCTCTGCTGTGCAAATTGCGGCTGCCGCGAGGTAGTAGCGGAGCGCCTCCTCGAGTTCACCGCGCGGAGCCGGGCGTTTTTGAACACATTTGCCCAGAGCACCTCGCCGACGTACAAGGCTGATCGCGTTTGGGAAGGACTGCGTAGAGCTGGTCAGTGATTGCGAGGTGCAGCGGCTGGACCCAAGCGGAACGGGAAGATCGCGCCCCGGCTGTACAGTGGGCCCCCGAGTGAGGAGATCTGCTGCTGCTATCTGACGTTGCTGGCGCCTACCGACACCGGTTGCGGTGAGTGGGGTGTGGGTCTAGGCTGGTGCCGCGGCCTACGAACTGTGGCTGGTGCGAGGGGGCGGCTTCTAGGGGCCCGGTTTCTGCTGGGGAGCTGCCGGTGCGACGGAGAGTACTGCTGTGCGAGGCTAGGACTGACTTATCGGCTGGGACTGGCGTCTCCTACTCCCTGGTGGTGCTTTGTAGCTGATACGCAATATTCATGCTCCACTGTTCCGCCATCATTGAGTGCCAACACCAGAGTACACGTGGTTGACTGTAATGAGTAGCACGCCATACGGGGAAGTGCGGGCCTGTTTGTGGCAGGGCCTACGTGGGGTACAGCTTGGCAGTGCACTGTGAGGGGACCTGAAGAGCCTGAGCTGGTGGCCTTATTCGGAGGTTAGGTGCGCACTAATCAGGAACGAAGGCGCTCTCCCGGATATTGCTGAGTGAGGCTGTGATTCACGGGGTGTAGTTACGTTTTCTTGGTGCGCATTGTGACCCTGCTTTGCTATTAGCCAGCGGAGGGGTTTTACACTGCAGGAATCATGGGGAAGACAGATAAGTCACAGCCACGCCTAAATTTTGAGGCACGTAAATCTTCTAAGACTCTGCAGAAAGCTGCCTCGGATTCTGAGGCAGATGCCCAGGCCGACGGCCCCCCTCGCTGGAATCCACGCTATTGGCTATGAAGCGCAGCCTTCAGGCCATTGAGGGTACAATGGCATCAGTCAATCGCCGTTTAGATCACATGTCCTCTCAGTTAGAAAAACAAAATGTTCGCATGGGGGAAGTGGAGCAGAGGGTGCCTGCTACAGAAGATGGCCTGAGTACCGTTTCCGACAAGACACTAAATATGGAGAAAGTACTAGCCCTCATTCAGGCAAAGAATGAGGATTTGTAGGCGCGGTCCCGACACAATAACATCAGAATTACCGGGCTGCCAGAATCCACCAATGTGGGTAAAATGGAAACATACATTGAGCACCTAATTTCTGATCTTTTTGGCGCTGATCAACTTTCTAACATGTTCATTGTGAAGCGTGCCCACCGCTTTCTTGCGGCCAGACCGGTGCCGGGGGCCCCGCCCCGTCGCATCATAGCTAGACTTTTGAACTATAGGGACCGAGACACTATACTGAGGTTGGCGAGGGAAAAGGGCACTATATTGCACCAAGGAAACACGCTGGCCTTCTTCCCTGACTTCACGGTGGCTGTGCAGGCAGGCAGACGAGAATTTGACACCGTGAAAAAATTTCTACAAACGGAAGGGGTCCTGTATGCGATGTTGTACCCTGCTCGCCTATGCATAGGGGCAGACGGGGACTGTAACATTTTCTCCTCTCCTAAGGCTGCTTTGGAGCATGCCAAGCAGTTGAAGTGACGGAGACGGGTGGCTAGTCCTACGTCGGATGAGGAGGAGCAGCAGTGAGAGATATAAGTGTAATGTATGCTTACCCAGATATACGACGTCTCAGTTTGCACCTGATGTATTGTACTCTCACATACACTGTCATGGGTTGTTCGGCATTTAAATGAGACCTGTGAATATTTTTTTCTTTTTTACATGAGGATGCATTGATGCCCAGGGGGATGGGGCAGTATGGTACAATATGTTTCTGACACTGATGCCTTACTATCCAAGCTCAAAATCAATCTACTCGGCCTCTCCTACTCTGTAGGAGGTTAGAAGCACTCAGTGCCCCCGAAAATGGGAGTACCCCAAAGGATTACTATTTTTGTTGTGGTTGGGTATGTTGGGGGGCGGGGGTGATGGGGGCATTCGGATGGCTTTGGCATGTTGGGGTTGCTGAAGTGGGTGAGGGGATGGGGGTGTTTTGGGGACAGGCAGAAGTAAGATGGTACCGATTTGGACATCCGATGCCTGGATGTGTACTGGTAATTTGGGGATACCTTGCCTGTCCTATTACGCCGGTGCTCAGTTAAAGCTGAATTTAAAAGATGAACAGCACAGTTAGGTTCCTTACTTGGAATGTCCGCGGACTAAACACACCTAAAAAGATAAGGTCTGCGTTTGCTTGCCTGGAACGACTGGGAGTGCAAATAGCCTTACTACAGGAGTCAGCAAATAAAGTGGGTGCGCATTGGGCATGTGCCAAAGTTGCTTCCTCCTACTCTACCTACTGTAGGGGTGTGTTGACCCTGGTAAAGAAGGGTGTCCCTTTTACTGTGGTCCGATCTGAAACTGATGACTGTGGACGAGTGGTGCTTCTGCATGGGCAATTGGGTGGACAAAGTGTGTTGCTTGTAAATGTGTATGGTCCCAATGTAGACGCCCCCTCCTTTTATTTGGATGTGTGGCGTAGAATAGCTGCATTCCATCCTGCGGCAATCATTTGGGGGGGGGGGGTGATTTTAGCGTTTGCCTAGATGCTACCATTGACAGAGCTGGCAGTAGTGAGATGCGGCCTAAACAAGCTGCGGAAGTGTTAATGGGCTTAATAGATGCAGGCCATGTACAAGACATCTGGCGCTGCCGTCACCCCGCTGGTCGGGAGAGTACCGTTGTTTAATCTGTGCATGGGTCCTGGTCTCTGATAGATTTTTGGCTGCTGTTCGGAGAGGGTTGGTGCCTGGACAATTGCGGTGACACATGAGGCGCATACCCTATCCGACCACTCCTCTGTACTCCTGGAATTACAAATTCCCACTTATGAGAGACCGCCCTGTGCATGGAGACTCCAACCTTCGGAACTTAAGGACCAGGTATTTCGGCAGACTATCGCTGAGGCGATCAAAAACTTTTTTAGGGAAAACGAGGGATCAGTAGATAGTGCGGGAGTATTATGGGAAGCTTTTAAAGTTACCATAAGGGGAGCCTGCATAGGTGCCCAATCGGGTGTATTGCGCGATCTTCGTCGGAGGATACACAAGTTAGCCTCCGATATTTCTAAACTTGAACGTGAATATGACTTGGTTCCTTCCACCGCTAAACTAGCTGCCATAAGGGAACTTGTCTTGGAACATAATGAGACGGTGGACCAAGAGGTATTGCATTGGTCCCGTAAGAAAATAGCACAATACTATGGGGAGGGGGGCCGCCCTGGCCGCTCCCTTGTGCAAAAATTGGCAGAGAGAATATACTAGAACTTATTGATAAAGATGGGGTAGCCTGCCATTCGACAACGGAACTCTTTAATACCGTTTTACGGTTTTACACCAGTCTGTATGCTTCTAGGGCCTTCCCACCGATCGAAGAGATAGATGCATACCTGGATGATGTCGCGCTGGGGTGGCTATCCAATTCTCACCGCGAATATCTTGTGCGACCGTTTGATGAAGAGGACGTTAAAGAGGCCATACTGTCCCTACCAACCTGTAAGGCTGCAGGGCCAGACGGACTGCCTAGCGAATTTTACAAGGCTTATGCGTCGGATCTGGCCCCTTGGCTATTAGAAGTTTATGCTGAAGCTTATGAGAAAGGGACATTGCCACCCTCTCTTAGAGCGGCCCTCCTCGTCACATTACTGAAGCCGGACAAGCCCCTGAATCAGTGTGGGTCATATAGGCCTCTTTCGATCATCAATATTGATGCAAAAATATTACACAAAATGATAGCTGCTAGGATACAACCTCTGGTTCCTCTTCTGGTTCTGCCAGACCAATCTGGATGTGTTATGGCGCGTTCCACAACTCACAACTTTTGAACTCTCTTCTCCACCCTATATTACTTTGAGCCAGACTTCCAAGCGGTGGCAGTGTTGCTCGATGCAGCAAAAGCCTTCGACTCACTGCAATGGCCTTTTATGTTCACGGTTCTTACCAGGATGGGCTTCCCTCCTTTTTTTTATTACAGTGGATCAGGGTGTTGTACTGTGATCCGGTGGCCAGGGTTCGGGTTAATGGGTGGGTGTCATCATTGTTCCATATTGAGAGAGGCACGCGGCATGGGTGCCCCCTGTCACCTATGCTGTTTTCGCTTGCATTGGAGCCCCTTGCCTGCAAACTACATCAAAAACACGGGGCTGCTGGCCTACGGTTTAGGCAACGACCATTGATTGTCTCCCTATATGCGGATGACATGTTGCTATATATTTGCGAACCGGCTACATACCTGTCTACGCTTCTCCGGGAATATGTCCGGTTTGAACAATTCTCCGTCCTTGGGATCAATTGAGCGAAATCGGTGGTGTTCCCCCTCACTGCGCACACGAAGGTGGTGGAGATGGACTATCCCCTGACCTGGACGTCTGATCCCGTGAAATATCTTGGAGTATGGGTGCACAGAGATCCTGATACAGTTGTCACTGAGAATTATGGTTGTGCGGTTACGCGCATCACGGAACTGGCTGAGAGATGGGCACACTTGCCCCTCTCATTGGCAGACAGGATAGCGGTTGTGAAAATGGCATTTCTCCCTAAACTACTTTATTTCTTTGTAAACATCCCTATAAAGTTAAATGTGGTAATGTTCCATACTCTGCAATCGGTTCTGCTGACGTTCGTATGGGGTGGCAAGAAACCCCTTTGCCGCTGGGACCTTTTGGCTCAGCCCTTTGAATTGGGTGGCTTCGAGGCACCTTACCTTTGCTTGCATTACTTGTGCTTGCAAGTGCAGTTTGCGCATTACTGGCATTTTCCCCAACGTTTTCAGCCTCATGTGGCTATAGAATCTGATGCTGTCCTGCCAATGCCACTGCAGGCTGCAACCCTGTCGGGGGGAATCGGGCGGTCCACGGACTGAAATAAACCCTGCACTGTGCACTGCATGGGCATGGCGAATGCTTGCGACACGGGCTCAATTATCGTATTTATATGCTCCGTTGCTTCCTTTAGTTTCACACCCCAACATCTTTGCGGTGCGCGAGCCGCCGGCCCTACGAGAGCTGGCGGCCGTGGGTATAACTCGGATTGGGGACCTCTAAAAGGGATGGTCAATTTAAAACACTGCAGGAGGCGCAGAATGGTGCAGAACGTGGCTTTATGTTTGGCTGTACATATGTCCGAGTCTGTCAGGCCATTCGCGTGGCGTATCCAGAGTACCCTGAGGAGCCCACTACTCTACGGGCATTGCAGGCGATGCTGTCGGGAGAGGGGCGCAAGGGGTTAATCACTAAACTTTATAATGCTTCTCAGCGAGAGAAAGAACGGAGCGATCACCCCTCTTGTGTATGCTGGCAGGCAGCGTTGGGTACCACTGTTACGCCAGACGTTTGGGCGGCGTGCTGTCAACTCACTGGTCGTCTCACGGCAAACTGCAACCTCAGAATTATTCACTTCAAATTTTTTAATCAGGTATACTGTTCCCCTTCACAACTATATAGGTATGGTCTGCGTGAGACTGCTAACTGTGTGCGATGTGGAATGGCGGATGCAGACTTCTTGCTTGTGGCGTGGATGTGTGCAGGTGTATTTGCGTTCTGGACCGCTGTGACGACAATGCTTACTGATATAGTGACGGAACCCGTGCACTGCACTCCTGAAATATGCTTACTGGGTTATGTTAAACTCCTTAAACCCTGCAATAGGCGACTTGTCGCAGTTTCTACCCTGTTTGCGAAGCGTGCCATTGCGCTATGTTGGGGAGTCAAGTCAGTTCCTACAGTGAAGAAATGACTCCGCGAGCTCATCTATTGCAGGACTCAACTACAGATATATGAGGAGGAGATCCCAGAGGCTTCCCACCCCAAAGACTTTTGGGCCCCGTTGACAGCTTATTTGTTATCCCATCCAGATCTACTGTAAATCTCCAGCAAAGTTGCGCCCTTAGCTTTCCAACTCAACGAACTTGATGATAGCTCCCGCTCGCTGCTCTGGCCTATACCGCCCCCTGAATGTCATCTTGGATCCTGGGTGTTGTTTCTCCTGGCTCATGGTGACTGACTGCATGTAAGAGCTTATCTATTGCCATCATCGCTATTATCTTGCATACCACTGTTTATTAATGTATGGGTATATTCCGGATGTGCTAAACTTATGATCTTGCTCTGACTGGGGAGGGATGGGTGGGGTTGGGGGGGTGTTTCGTGAAACCCAATCGCTTTGTACTACTTTGCATTGCTTGATTGTTTTTCTATTCTTGAAATCAATAAATATATATTAAAAAAAAAAAAAAAAGATGAAGATGCAACAGGCAAATTTCATGTCCTGTTTTTGTCTTTCATGCAAGATAGGCATCCTGCTAATACTGGGTTTTATGTTTGCTTACAGGTGTCCAAATATCTGAGCTGACTGACAGTCATTGATTATAATTTGTTTCTTTTAACTGGCTTGCCATATATATATATCACTAAATAATTTTTGCTTTTTTCAAACTGTGAGGTTCTGTGATTTTTACAAACCAGTAGAACTACTGTTCTCTATCATCGGCATTGTCAATTCTCAAAAACGTACACTCTTGAAAATAAATAGAATGTTTCATAAAAGTACACCAGATTGGAATTTCTTGCTTAAGGGAACATGAAAGCTGCATGGCATATCTGATAGCGACATCTAACTGCAGATTCCTTTATATTAGAATCCTCTCCAGGTGCCAGACTGGATCCAGTACCTCTGCGCGTAGGTAGAGGGCATCGAGCGACAGTAGCGATGTCGTCTCCTGAATGTGACTTCAACGGAGTCCATATAAGCCCTCCCCCGACCCACTGACGTCAGTTCCTTCTTTTCCGCACTAGGAACACGGTTCTGCACTGCAGATCCTCCGTTCGTTTTCCAGCCTACTTGAGGTTTTTTTTGGGGATGGAGCAGTGTACCTTTTTCTACTCTTCTTCAATGTCCTCAAGGTTCAAGCCTTGTGAGTCCTGTGGACGACAAATGTCTGCCACAGACCCTCACTCAGTTTGCATGTGTGTCTGGGTGAGCACCATGACTCCGAAGAGTGTGACTCCCGTCGCCATCTCTGACCGAAAGCATGCAGGGAACGTCTCATGAAGCTCCTTGTGGTGCGGATGTCACAGGCATCAAAGTCTTCTCGTTGTCCTCGGTATCCTATGCGCTCCATTGACCGAATGCACATCCGTTCTAGGAGCCGTTCCCATAGGTGTCATTTTCCCTCAATGTAAGTCTCGGCATCGGTGGTCGAAGTCGCTGAGCTGGCCACTTTCGTCGTCTACTGCTGGTCGCCGCTCTTCTGTTGAAGTGAGTCTGCTCCGTATCTCCCCACCTATCCTGGGGCCGGTGCGCCCTTGGACCCACGGAGGTGCATGAGGTTGCGCCTGTAACCCCCCTGGCAGGTTCTCCCCTGCTTCAGGTCACCTTCTGGTGTCTGTCGCCTTAGGGACACCGGTGCACAGCCTTCGAGGCTCCCCCTCTGGCTTCTGGTCTGCTGACTCCAGTGTCAAGGAGTTGCCTTCTCGGCATCAATCAACTTCGGTAACTGTCGGATGTGGCTCCGATGGACCCGACCGTCTCAGATTTCCTTCCTCTGTTTTTTTCCTTCTGAGAACCATGATTGTGAAAGTACAACATACAATGTGGTGTGTGTCCCTCCCATTTCAGATCCTGTCCCACCCCCTATACAGCCAAGCTGGTTCCTTGACTTGGCTGACATCAGTGTTTTAGAATCCTCTCCATCATCGGAGACAAGTTCCGCTCTGGTGGACATGCTCAATTGAGCTTTGATCATCCTGGATTTGCAGCCTCCTTCTGTGAAATTGTCAGCAAGCCTTTAATTGGCATTCTGCTTCTTGTCCAGTCTAACGTTGAGCCTGTACTTCCTTACAGTGACTGTCTTTTCGTTATCCTGTTGGGTGCTTGGACTAAACCGGAAACAGAGCTTCCTGTGGTTCGCTCTATTTCTCATAGGTATCACCCAGCCCTGGGGTATCCCTCCTGTCTCCTTCGACATCCCTCTACTAGCGGCTTTGTGCTTCAGGTTGCTTTAGCCTCCCAAAATATTGTTTATTTTTTTCCCTCCTGTCCCTCCAGAACGAGATATCGGGAAATTTGATGCTTGTGGTAGGTGTATTTTATCTTCTTCTAGCTCTGCCCTACAATCTCTGAACGCTTCTTGTGTCCTCGTCTGATTCTCCCATGCCTTCTGGGACTCAGTGGGTCACCTCTTGCCCTCCCTTCCGGAGGAAGCCTGGAATTTTCTTGTTCCATTGTTTCACGATGGCCAACAATGCCACACTTAGCATCCACTGTGCCATGGATATCGCCGATTCTGTTGGCCGGGCTATGGCCCTTCCATAGCTCTACATTGGCATGCATGGTTGCGTACTTTCAGGTTTTTTCGGAGGCTGTGCAAACCAGGTGTGCATGCCGACTCTGATTTACGCCGGTTCAGAGATAATCGTGGTACAGAATTTTAACTCTGTTGTTGTACTGGGTTTGCCGTGACAAATTGTTTGCCCTTGCTTCAGCTCTTATTAGCCTTCATAGGGTGTTTCTCTCCCTTCTAGGATTACACCCAGTGTGGTGTTCCTGCTTGCTGCAGTGCTTTTCTTGTAATCATTCTGTCAGTGACAGATTTAGTATCCATCTCTCTGGAACATATCTTACTTTGCGGCCTCTTGGGATCCTTCTGTTGCAGCTTCCTTTGGCGCTTAATTTGTTCTACCCGAGTACTTACTCTATGTTGGATATTCTGTTACATTGTGCGGATTCACTATACCCTTGTTCCCTGTTTTCGGGGACCTTATTTTTTATGCCTTAGGGGCATTTCGTGAGCTACCTATACACTTTGTATCCCTTATAGGGACTTCAACTTCATTTTGTCTCTTCTTCTTATGTCCTTGTGGTCGATAATTGTACCACAGGAAGACAGACTCTTGTCCTGGGTGCTGTTTTCTTGTGCAAGCCCCTTTTCTACTTTATTGTGCCCCTGCTGCTGTTAATCTTCAGCAGTTTGGTGTTCTTTGTAACTGTGTTTACCCTTTAGGTGTTCTTACCTACGTGATTCGTTCACAGCCACTACTGTTGCTTGCTGCGGGGGGCTTTATACATATTTGCCATTGCACTCTGTGTGTGGCTGTTGTGTCTACTCTTCTTTTCATTTCTGTTCCCCATGGAACCCAGTTCCCCTGGTTGTTGGATCCATGTCTTGGCATCCTTCTTTCACAGGAGGCTGTGTTTCCCTTTCTTTCCAGTATCTTCCTTCCACCTCGTAGGTGGGGATACTGTTCTCTTCCTCACAGCTGTGTATGCCACTCCCATCTTTTGTGGCATTGGTTTTCTATGTGGCGGACTACTCTCCTTTTTCCATTCTCCCTTGGGAGAGGTTCCATTACCCCTCTCCTTTTTTAGTGGGGGTAGTTCATTACTTTTTGTTGGACATATCCTATATTCTGTCCAATTACGTATTTCTGCTGCTTGTGCACTGCCCTCCAATGTTTGGGGCATTTTCCTGCTCCCTGCATTTGTTCCCCTTATACTCTGTATTCTCAGTTTTTGTATAGAGCTATTGTTTGTTTTCTTACCTATTTCTCAAGTTTCCATGGAGCGTTGGTCAGGTTTCTCACGCCTCCATGGGCTGGACAATGTGTGATTGTCTACATCAACTATTTGTTGTCTTTTGTCTCCACTAGCCCTTTTGTTTCACCCAGCCCTTTGGTTTCTCTAGCCCTCCTTCTCCTTCTTCCTCTTCTCCTTCTTCCTCTCCTTCTTCTCTCCACCACCACCTGCTATTTATTCTTTGTTTCACCTGTTGCCACCTGCTGGCAGCCTTCCTCAATTGGTGGCAGTGGTTCTTGGACGGTTGCCCTTGTTTTCCTGTATTGGGCAATACCCTCCACTTCCTACTCTTAGGTGGCATTGTGTTGCTGTTTTCCCGCCTTGTCTTTCTGTCTCCACCTCAGATACTGTTGTAACTTCTTTACAACGGTAGAATGTATTGTATCTGCCCTCCCTTGATTGCCTCTGTTCTTGGAGTACCCTTCGTTCCTTCACTTTTCATCCTCCCGCTCACTAGCGGAGGATGTGCGTTACCTTCAATAGCGTGGATATTCTTTTGCTTACCCTGTGTTACTTGTGTGTTTATACTGGAATTTCTATGTTGTTTTTACGCATATTAATCCTTATATACATTTATCTTTGGATGTATAGGTCTCTTCGTGTATACACCTATCTCTTGAATGGATCTCTTGTAGATGTCTTTTACTTCTGGTATATAGAGATCTGTGTGCTGTGCATATATGGTCGTCTGGCCTTCTATACGTTTTATTTCGCTGCATTTTACCTACACTCTTCTTGGTCACCTGTTTCAGCCTTCTTGGTTGTACTTGTCTGTTTCCTCCTTCTCTTCAGTGAATATCTCCTTTACATTATTTCAGAGGATGCCTTCTATACCTTTAGGGTTCTCAATGTAAGACCAGTTTCTTTACAGGTCTTCTTGTTTCTAAGCGATGCTCTTCAGCATTCATTGTTCTTTCTCTATTTTCCATCGTTCTATCATTGAAGGTTTATTCTTCCGAAATCAGTTTCTCAGGATAGTTTCCTCGACAATGGTGGGTGCTTTCTATTCATTTTATGTGTTACTGCGGCTGAGCATGCTGTGTATGCTCCTTCCATTTGGTTTTCAGCGTGGACTCTATGTACTATTGTCCTTTGTCCCTTTGAATTCCCCTATCTTAGGTTGCATCCCCTTAAGGGCTGCCTCTTAACTGGTTCTATATCGTGTTCTTACGGTCTTATAACTTTCTACTGCCTATGGGCTTGCATCTTGCTTCACCTATCATTTTCTGGTAGCCTGGTCCCTTTCTATCTTTTGGACCAGCTTCTCCTCTTTGGGGATCTTTGGTGAGGTCAGTTCGCAGCACTCTTCCAAGGATGGTATTGCTTGGGTATTTGCTTCCAAGATAAGTAATCTGTGGCTAGATGTCTCTATCAGATGGGCAGGTTACTTACCTTTGGTAACGCCTTATCTGGTAGAGACAAAATCTAAGTGCATATTCCTTATCAACCCACTCATCCTCCCTGCTCTGCGAACTGAGGGCCCTGTTGTCTCCTATATCCCCTTTGTGCATACTACTGCGGTTTGTTCATTCTGTGCTGAAACTGATGTCAGCACGTCGGGGAAGGACTTGTATGTACTCCATTAACGTCACATTCAGGAGACGACGTCGCTACGGAGTCGTTTAACGCCCTCTAACAATGCGCAGAGGTACTGCTGGTACAATTTTCAGATCCAGTCTGCCATCTGGGAAGGAATCTAAGATAAGGAATCTGCGGCTAGATTCTGTGTCTACCAGATAAGGCATTACCGAAGGTAAGTAACTTGTCCTTTTAGTGCAGTGTGGTAGGAAAAGAAATACATTTTCCTAAGCCTCCAGTACTTTTAAACTCATATAGTTGTAAAATGTTTCCACTTTTCAGAGACGTTCAAGCCTTGCAGCAGAGTGCCAGAACTGCACTTTGAGTATACATTTGTATTCAGAATCTGCAAATGACAGGTTGCTAGTGGTAGCTGGGGAAATCCCAGTGTTATAACAATGGTGCCAAGGACCAAAGTGTAAGCCGGGGAAAAGGGTCACCTGCACCTACTGGTGGGTAGTAGAAAAAAGACATAGTTATGGTGCAGCAACACCCTACCACCACTGGGCATCCTACCACTGTGGAAGCTTTATTAATGTTGGTGATGTCCCCAGGGAGCCTAGTGTCGCACATTTCTTGAAAGTAGAGAGGATTAGTTAAAATTGTGCACTATTTTTCCAGCCCATCATACCCTGGAGGCAGAGTTGCACTGAATGAAAACATGCTTTCCTTTTCACGGTCCTACTTAAAATTTACAGAAAATCACTACTAGCAGGAATGGCCAATCTCAGCGTTCGTAAGGTAGATGCGTTTCGCAACTGTCACATCCATATACTGCGCTGCCTACGTGGCTCATCAGAAAGTGAATCTTTATTCTTGATTGGTAAAATAAAATTGTTGCTCCTTAGCATAAAAAAATCTAGCTATGCTATTGGACTTATTTTATTGTCAACAAATGGTAGTGGGGCAGTTATTTAGGTAGCTTTCACATTTATTTTTCTATTTTTATGTTGGAATTTCAGCTGTGTCTAAGGGTTCATAACTTTAACAGATGAAAATACTGAAGCAGAGAGAGCTAGTGGTTTGTGTGGGATCACAGTACATGGGCGCGTACGAAGCCAGGTCTTCTGGGTCCACCGTTTTCAACTACAGCCAAGCAACCTTTATTCTGTATTGTGTTTATTAATAACTACTTTTAATACAACCTTTTTCACGAAATGTGATTTACAAAAGTTGATGTAAATTCATGAGAGGTGACTGTAGATAGCCCGAAAAGTGGCACTGCGGGAGAAATGCAAACAAAATATTCCAGCCTGAAACTAAACCGTAACGTTTGGAGAGTAGGACTGAATGGATAGAAATAGATTTTGTTTGAAGTTCTGGAATTGGACTCATTTGGGAGCACTGAAATTGTCAGAGGGCCTTCTATAAGAAGGAAGAATAAGGAGCAGATAAGGTTCTTTGTGCCTTTTCAGAGGGTTGTGGGAGTGCTCCTGAGAATACAGACAGATTCCCAGTGAAGTGTGCTGTTAACTATGCTTCTCTTGTCTCTCACCTTTGTGGCAGGTTCAGATGGCCATTGACGTGAAGTTTGTCCAGGATACCCTCAAAGGTGATGGCGTCACAGAAATCCGCATGAAATTCATTCGGCGGATCGAAGACAATCTTCCAGCTGGTGAAGAATGACCACTCCAAATCCAGGACAAGAGTTGCGAATACAAATTTCCTCAGAAACTGGAATTAGCCATGCCACGCGATTCCCACAGATTCAGGGCACCCTCCACCCCTTCCAGTTTGCAGTTTTTAGAACATCGAGGCCCTTTATTTATGATGTTTATATTCTTTCCACGTTTTTTTTGTTTTCCAACACAATAAACATTTGAATTTGTATGAGAATTGAATGTGTTGAGGAAGTGCCTGGACACCTGGATGTCCAGGTTCTTGGATGCATGATGTCTAAGTATTCTTTTGTGAGCAGTGGCTGTTTGGACTACCCGTAAGCAGCACTTACCTATAGATTCAAATATGTAGGCTGGAGTCCCTTTCTAAACACCCATCTGTAGGGCATCGGGTGGTGCAGTAGGAAGTCTTTCTTTCTCTTTTTTCTTAAATCATCTTGACCACCCAGAATCCTAAAAAAAAAAAAAAGGTTCTCTAGCTCCATTTAATTCCGATGCACTCAGAAAATGCTCTCATTCTGCTACTTTGTAAAGTGTTGTTTTCATGTTTTGTGCCTTTTTTTAAACACCTCTTGATTATAGGTTTAGTTTAGATAAGACAATAACAGACTTTTACAAAAGTGTGGATATCATTGACCGTTTTACTAGTGTATTCGTAAGTGGTGCATAAACAAATAAATACAATAGCCCCTCCAGGGGTATCATTTTCAAATGCTCCATATCTAGATGTTCACCATACCAGTGCGAACGATAAAAACTAACTAGTTTTTTTAGTTCAGCTAGGGAGACAGCATGAGCTTAAAACGTTCTTACCTAAAGTTTAGTGGTTCAGAAATGGTTCTATCCCGTCCTGGTGAGTGGTCCCACCCTCGCCTATCTCTAGTTACATTGGGTACCCCCCTACTACATTCTTAATGTGGTTTGTCTGACTTTCAGTGTGACCTCTTGGAAGAAGAATACTTCTGGTAGTAATCTCTGTCCCCCATAGTAGATAGTTCAGGCCTGATGAGGATGAGTGTCAGCAAGTCACCACAATATATATCTACCGTAAAAAAGCTAGCCTTTAGGCTGCTAGCCTTGCTCCTCCATCCACCAACTGTAGGTAGCCATTGGGGGTGCTATGGAAGGAGTTGGAAACTAAATTAGTTGGAAGGCACTAGCGGAGCACAGGGTGCTTGCCCATCCTAATCACGAAACGTATATAGGGCCCTCCTCCCCCCATCGTCCAGCTGGGGAAGTTTTACAAGTCCATATAGTGCACATCACTTGTGTGCCACCACTGCCGAAATTGTGTGAACTAGATACTCCTGTAAAGAGTGTGTACTTCGGGGAAAGACAGTTGCTTTGAGGTTTCTGAAGACGTCATGGGGGTTTCTATAGACCGCTGTAGTGTATTAAATCCTCGCAGAGAAACACGAGGGGTAGTATAGACGTTGTGCAGAATTATCTTTGTGTGGCAGTTTGCCCTTAGATAGCTGTTTCTCTGCTCAAGTCTGAGTGGTGGGTTGCTGAATGGGAGTCCTCTGCAAGATGGCCTGACCAGGTTATGGGTGCCCCTCTAATGTGATTGCACTTTGCCATCTGGCCTGGGTGCTGTTTCTTCAGTGCAAGACTAGAGGGTTTTCGGGGTGTGTCTGGCTCAGAATTGTTTTGTTGCCATCTGTGTGCCTGGAAGTGCCAAAGTGTCCTTCCCGTCAGTTGGAAAGACATGCAAATGGCGTAGCAGGGTGTCTAGTCAATATTCTCTTAATGGTGGGAGATGCCAAAAAGTGACCAGTTATGTCGATGTTGGGAGGGTTCATGGTTCACAGGAGTTGGTAATGGCTCCACTTTATGGATGCTGTCCAGGTGCTAGCATGGGCCAGCAATGGAATCTCACAGGCCTTAAATAGTGCGCTGCCAACCATCTACTTGTCTTACGATACCTATGAAAGTTGCCTCATGAAGGTGGTGATGAAAGTCGCAGATGTGCCCACTTATGAAGTCCTACGGGTCCGGCCTCCTGAGCTGCACCAGAATTAGGGGGTTGATGTGTATATGATAGCAGCGGAATATATCCAAGTGTGAGTGGTTGGCAAGCTATATCGCTAGGATTCACAGGCATCCTTTTCCCCCTCTTGAAAAGCTGTTGTCCTCACTGAGAAGCCTTGCAGCACTCCGTCTCAGTCACCGACCTAGTCCTCATTTCCACCCTTCAATTCATTCCGCTGTGTCTGCGTAGGCTCTCAGTACCTCTGTTGTGGCAGCTTCTGCGAATTGCGGAGTGGCCATTTTGTTCCGTGGCTAGCCCCACCCCCTCAAGTTCTGTGTCGCAGCATTTCTTTTTATTTTAGTGATAAGTGATTGAGTACCTTTTTCATTTCTTTCCACACCTACATTGAAGAATCAGTCACTACACCTCGTGTAGTTTATTGTAAGGTCTGTGGTACTGCCTTCATACTGGCAAAACTAACATGTTAATAGTAGTTACTTGGAATTGTAAGCATTGTCGACTTAAATACATAATTTCGCCTCCTTCAAAAATGAAGTGAAAACATTTCTGATGAACAAGTTTTTACCCTAAGATCACACCTTTTTGTTTCTTGATTTTATACCTGGCTGTTATTCATCTGCTGATTGTGTATAGTATATTGCTGATTTCCTATGGAGGTCAAGTTTATCAATGTATTAATCCTCTCTGTAACCCCTTCGTATATGTGACCGGTTCTTTTGTCTCACACTTATTTCTTACCTCCCCCGCCTGTAAAGTGCTCTGCTACCCTCGGGTCATGTTCGCACTATATTCAGGTTAGTATTTAACAGGAGGGCTGAGAAATTCCATTTTCCGATCTAACCCCTGACACGGGTTTTTGAAACTCATTGGGTTCTGTCCCAATCCTAGAATTGCTTTGTTTTCTGTCAGTCCTGTTTAAGGTTACACTGTATTTGGGTTATGACATTATTCAGAGTTCCTGCTTGGAATGGCAGATAAAGAGTGTGTATTGCCCAATTAAATTAGTCAAACCTCCACCTTTTTTCTTTGCCTTGGTTTTGCTTTTCCAAACACAAAGGGATGGAGGTATTTATCTAGATAGTCCCGCTAAAGGATTATTTTGAACTCTATGTTTAATATAGGGAAATGCACATGCTGAGATCCTGAAAATTTTCTGTCCTAACCATCTCCCATCAGTGCCTCTTGAAGTGCAGTTTGAGCATGGCTAATTAGAACCTTACACTGTGTTGACAGGGCAGCACAGTGAAACATTTCCCTCTTGGCCTGGATGGAGAGACTTATTTTAATCCCCGGCGCCACTGATTTCTCTTGCCCAGTATGTTTCCTGTGAGTAAAAGCGGTGTACTGCTTTACTTTCCAGCAATTTGTATTAAAAAACAAATTGTTGAAAAATTAAAAATTGTTGCAATGCTGGTTTCAAACGGAATCAGATGTTTTATTTTCACACAAAAAAAGTTATTTTGAGTATTCTATGTTTCTGTTTGCAGATGTTTTTTCTTTGAACCTCACAGCATCTGGGGTACAGACTTGTTTTACGCCATACTCTATCGGTTGTCCGCAGTGCAACAAAAATTCCAGTTGGTGTGGCAGTAGAACAATTTTAATTAAACACTATACATTTCAAATTCTGCTCTCAGGATAACTTAATAGATTACTTTGCCTTGAACAGCACTTCTCTCCTTGTTGGATCCTCAGACTTTTTGTGGCTGGGTCCTCCAGGGGTCTGGACAGGAGCGGTGTAGGGGCCTGGACAGCAGACCATGGATGTGAGGGAAAGGGGCAGTTTAGCAGGACAGATGTGAAGACGTCAGGTTGTATGAATGGAGTGCCCAGTAGAGATGGGTGCCTGGTGAAGGAAGCGGTCAGCAGATTGGGATCTCAAAGGAGATATCTAAGAGATGCAGCATCCTGTTGAATAACCCAATATCAAACCTATCGAGAGCACCTTTAAAGAACTGGAATTGGAAATGTCTAGAGCCTACCAAAGAATCAAACCATTCCGAAAGTAATCCCTCCTGCCACATAATGAATGGTAAATCGATTTTCCAGGATTTGCTCCTAATAGTTTAAGAAATCCAATGTTTTAGCGAAGGCTGGTTCTGCTCCTTTTTCCATTGTTTATAAGCCCAGGAAGCTTTCATTGAGTTACTGTGCGGTGTAGAATGGGTCTTTTCCTAGGTTGAAAGTGGGAATGACAAGGCTGCTTTGAAGACTGCAATGGCTATTTGTTTTGGCCTTTGTGACTTCTGAGCCTCTCTGCCCATAATCCGTGGATTTATGTAATTCAAGAGTTGATGTCATCCATGTGCAAGATGTTTGTTAGAATGAGGGTGCGATAGGGGGGAGAGAGCGGATTCGAAAGCCGCACATAAGCAATAAACCTTTTAGGTCGAAGCCTGTCTGGTTTGCTAATGACATCTTGGGGACATTCGGAAAGCTTCCCTAAATATGCATATGGCCAGGTACTACCTACACCCCCTCCTCCCCACTCAAGACCCGTGACAGGAGAGAAGTTTTTGGATGCGGGGGGCGTTACACCCTCCGGCCGTATTTATTATACACAATTAATACACGTTAATCATAATTACAATATTTACAAAATGTAGTAGAAAACATATTTTACACTGATTACACTTGATAAGTACAGATATCCGATGGCTAACCTTAACATAACTCTAATACAAAGGTTTCCTATCCATATCTAAACATATCTTCAATAATCTTTACGATCTTTATTTTCTGCGTACCTAATAGAGCCTACGGCAAGGTCAGTAACTGGTGTCAGATCCTTATCAATTTCTAACCACGCCCTCCAGCCGGAGTGCGCATGCGCAGAGGGCCCGTTCACCGTGAGGGTACTCGCCCGCCCCCCCCATCCTTCTCCCCCTCCCGGTTACCCTCGTACGCTCTGTACCTGATCTCCATAAAGGGGCCCTTGCAGCCGTTGTGCACGTGCGGGATGGCCAATCAGCCTAGAGAAAGCGTGACTCCCTCCTCCCCCGCACCCAACTGCCCTGGAGTTCTAGGAGAGACCAGTTGTCCCTCCCACTTGGGCGACACCATTCGGGAATGGCGCCGCCCTCTAAGGACCTTAAATTTACTGCTCACCAATCATGACTTTACCGCCACAGGCTAGCATAGTTGACCGACTATCTAGCCCCCCCTTGTGCTCACTAGAAAGGTCATCCCCTGCGACTAAGGCCCCTCAACCAGGTGGTGCAGGTACTGGTGGGGCTGTTGCCGGGACCGGTGACAATGGGCACACTGGACCTGCTACTGGGACCGACAATGGGGTAGGTGGCACCGGGTCGTTATCTCCCGGGGTCTGGGGAGTGGGTGGAGGCATTCCCTTTGGCACACGCTTTTTAGTTCTCACCCTTTTGGGGACTGGTGGAAAAGCACCCTTGGGGGGCACATTTGGGCACCTAGCCCTCTCTCCCTCTTGCCCCTCAACTTGCTCCCTGAGATTAGCAAGATCCTGCCCCCTCTCAGTCACATTCTTCATCATATCCTCTAACAGCCTCTCCATACGAGAGCCCTGCTTCCCCCTCGTCGCCTTCCCCGCCATTATGCAATATATCCTAACAAAGCCACAAAACGTCCACTAAATCTAACCCTTACCCCAACCTCGAGCTTACTTAGATTGCTCTGATGTGCACGGAGGGTACTTTACTTAGTGGCCTAATTAAGATGAATGAGTTGACAGGCTAAACATTAAAGACACCTCAAAAGTCCTGAGACCCCACGCAAAAATTACGCAACAAGGCAACGTTTTGGGAATTCAAATTCAAACAAAGTCAATAATTGCCCCTAAAATTGAATGAGCTAACCGGTTAACCCAGCTGAAATTACCTTAAAAACCACACAAAGTACTGAGACCCCCCACAAAGTAAGCAACACAACAACGCAACGCAACGCAATAATTGCTCCCAAAACCGATTGTAGCGCGTACGTACTTGTTTAAATGATCTCACAATTATATGGCATATGGTGTTGAAACCTCACTTGATTCCCCATCCCCCCCCCCCTCCCCCGAAAATGGACGTTGCTAGGTGTGGAACGGAAATCACCCCTTAGCAATGCAACGCCTCAATAGGGTACATCTGTGCCAAAATATGAATAGTAGATGCAAGTGGGGTATTTAAAAGAAATAAAATAATGATTAGGTGAATGCTTTCACTATTGTCTATAGAATGCCCTTCAAGCACAACCTAGACAGAGTTTATGCAATAGCAATACAAGTAGCCTATTTCCAAGGGTCTTCCATATAAACGAGGCTTCACAGTATTACAGTATCTCGGTGCCAAAGTTGTGGAACAACAACGCTAGCCCTTGCACCCGCAACTGAACTTACACGTGCGGTGAGCAGCACAACAGAACGCGCTTAAATATACGATGCAACCGGAGGGGTGCGTGCCGCTATTAGGACCTGCACGACCCCAACCGGGTACCTGCCAAGGAAGCTCCTGCCCCTCCACCTCCGAACGCTCCCTCTGTTGGATCACCCGTGATCCGCCGAAGTCCAACAGCCAGGAACCAGAGGAAAAATAGTCATCTTCGCCGACGCTGCTGAGGCGGAAGCCGGCTCCCTCGGTTCGCGCGTCAGTGACTTGCGAAATCCGGCCGATGTCCGCAGCAACCGACAGCCCTTCGCTTCAGCTGACCCGACCTGCAATAAAACAAAAAGCAAAAGTTACCGCCTCCTAGCGAGGAGTGGGGGGCAAGCTGGGGAGTCAGGAACCAAGAGGCAGATTCCTGGGTTCCCCAGCCCTTTATACCCAGATGGTCCGGCCAGACATACTGGCCGGACGTTTGCTCATCGTCGCGACCCGGAAGTGATTCCAATCAATTCCGGGTCGCGCCCAAGACCGGGACAATGGGGGTAGGGGGCACGCCTGCCGCGTCACATAGGTGCGCGAGAGGCACGCCCCCTGCGGAGGGGGCCGGCTCGACCGCCATACTTTTGGCGCGGCCGATGCCGGCCCCGCCGTTCTATTCCTCCCATCGCTTACCATTGGCTTTGTGGTTTCTAACGCACATTTGCTTGCTTTCCATTTGCTGGCTCTGTTTGTTTTAGGCTGTCCAGCTTGAGTTAATCCCTTCCTTGCCCAAATGCTATTTGCTGTATTCTTTCACCAGTAGTGGATTTCTGTAAACAGGCCTTAAATCGTGTTCTTATCTTCTCACATTTACTGTGCATTCAAAGACCGAGATCGTGTCAGGCTCTGTCTTCCAGGGAGCTTGGTGTTTACTGTTCTTTCTGTGACTTCAAAGTAAGAGGATATATGTATCAATCATGCAAGCTGGGCGGGGTAGTAGGATGCTTGAGAAAGGCTGGACAATGCTAAAAACAATTCTAGCACACAGCAAAATTTAAATGTCTGCAAATGAACTAAAGATATTTTAAAATATATCAGAATTATGAAAACGCAAATGAAGCACATTTTTGGGTAATTCTGAAGTGTGGTCAAAACAAATATTTTAATACGATCAAACAAACCAATACACTTGGTAATGACATTTCCAGACATTGTTTGTCCGCTGTATATTTTAATCAGTAATACTGTATGTCTGTGCAAATGTAATGGTCATTTCAATTGAAGATGTGTTGTCTGTAATGGTAGTGTGCTACCACACCATGCATATTCCACTCTATGCCACTCGACATTACACTGCACCACTCCACACTACTCCACTCCACATTACATCACTGCACTCTACTCTGCACCAGTCCACTCTACGCCATTTCACGCTATCCCACACTACTCTACTATGCACCACTGCACTCTTTACCACTGAACACTACACTAGTCCACCCTGCACCATTCCACTCTATGCCGCTCTACTCTGCCACACTGCACTCCATGCCACTGCACTGTATGCCAATGCACTCTACTCCGTACCATTCCAGTTTGTCAGTGCACTCAGCCAATTAAATCTACACAACTCTAATCTATTCTGCACTCAACATCACTCTAATCTACACCACTGTACTCTACTATGCACCACTCCACTTTACTCAGAAACAATCTACTCTACGCCACTGCATTTCAGTGTCACTGCACTCAGCACGATTGCACTCCACTCTGCGCCACTCTACTCTACACTACTGCCCTTTAGACCACTTTACTTTAAACTACTGCACTCTTCACCAATGCAGTCTACACCAACTACGCTACACCACTGCACTCCATAGAGCTATACTCTACTCTGCAACACTCTACGCCTTTGCACGCTAAGCCACTCTATTCTACTCTGCTCCACTGCTCTCTATGCCACTCTACTCTGTGCCACTCTACGACTCCCTACTCTGCAAGACTGCACTCTCTGCCACTGAACACAATGCCGCTCTACATTGTACCGCACCACTGCACTCTAAGACATATTTTAGTATGTTTTCTCACACAGAATGCCCTATGTACATGAAAGTATAAATCAAAAAAGGCGGTTTCTCTCAACTTTGTGACAGACAATTTGGGCACTTCCATCTAATGGCCAAAGTCTTAGCACCTGTGTATCTACACTTCTCCCAAGCCCATGTGTGGGTGTACGTAATGAGTGTCGCTAGAGCTCTACCCATCTGAGGCCTAATTTACTTCCCATTGACTTCACACTGACTTCACATGGTCTTGATCGGCTTCCTTTCACAGGAGTTAGGCCCAGCCACACAAATGTGCTAATGTTTTTATCGAGAGAAAAATGATTTGCCCAGTGTGTGTAGTGTGGACTCTCCAGGGTGTTTAGTTTTCAGAATTATCTCGATTTGGTAGGCTCCTCTGTGTGATGACTTGGCCCGAATAAAACAGTTAACCACATTGCCACAGTGAGGCAGTTTGCATAGTGACTTCTTGATGTCTCTACATTGGTTTTTAAGACCTTTCCTATAGCAGATGATTGTCTCAGCCATGCGAGTGGGCTACCATTTGTATGTGGAAAAGAGTGGGAAAGCTGGGTGGTAGTTTTTTGTAAATCCTGCACATTCTGTAACTTTTCCCCACAGAAACATGAGGAAAATACACGATCTAACTAACATTAGATATTTGCAGGGCATTCTGTGGAAGAAAACGTAGTGGGATCCATGCCCGTCACACCACCCTGGAGTCCCCTGGGTGTCTCATTTGTTTTAGGAATGTCTGGGTTTCATAGGTTTCCATGGGTTGGGACCAAGCTTGTGCCCAAATTCCAAAGCTATCTACAGAACCAGAATGAGTCAGTATGCACAGTGAAACCTTTATGCCTCCACATTGTGTTTGTGACTTTTCTTCTTGCAGAGGGAGCACGAGGGGTACCACTTCTTATTGGGACAAATGTGGGTACATTTGTTATTGTTACTTGTTATTCTTCGCGGAATTTGACTCCATTTTTGCCTTCCAAATGTAAGCCAATTTGAGAAACTCCTGTTAACCTTGATATTGTGGGCAAGCCCAAATTCAGAGTTATACAAATACCCACTATTACCAAACTCTGTGTTTAGTGCACATTTGAAAAATACATAGGTTTCCTTCATAGCCTTTTTTACTTTAGTTGCTTTTACCATATGAATTGATACATAGTCTGTAAAAAATAAACAAATCATTATTAGCTGCAGCACAGTTGTTGTTTCTGGGTACCACATGTTTTTGGACAATCAACAAGCAATAAATATCTGCCACTAGATGCGTCTGATTGATTAACAGTATATATTACTTTTGTAAATCAGCGCTATTTTTCACCTACTTAGTTTTTTTTCCAGTTTATTTTCATTACTTTTTAATTTCACCAAATAGGCTATTTGGGGAAACCATGAGCAGCACACAAATGACCCCTTGCTGAATTCCGAATTTTGTCTACTTTTCAGAAATATGTAGCTTTCAGGGTTTACACACGAGTTTCACACCTGATTCCACCACAAACTACGAGTAGGTAGGAACCACAAAACTACTGCAAGTATAACTGAGGTTACATTTTTTTTTTTTTTTACAACTGTGCATGTATCTGAAAGCTCGGAAGACTGGAATCTTAGCACAGTGCCCTTTTGTTGATGCCATTGCTAAAAAAAAAAAAGGCTTTTCTGCACATCAATTTTTTTTTCAGAAAATAAACTTTTTGCTACATTTTGGCTATTTTCTTGGTTCTGTCCTGGGGATTAGACAAACCTGGGGTACCTTTAAAGTCCCATTATGTGGGACGAAAGGATGCAAAATTGGCCTGGATACTTTTTCTGGGGGCACAAACTGCCCCAAACATCAAATAAAGGCTCAGCACTTTGTGGGTTGGGAAGCTTCAGCAGTTAAGATTAAGTCCTAAGTTCTACAGTCATGAGTTTTCTCAGCATTCCTGAATCCTTTTATTACATGAAAGGCTTTAGTGAGTTGGTACCAGTCTGCGTTACCCACTGAGGCTCTTATGACCTGATCCACCAACTTCACAATCACTTAGATGGATGTTTACTTTTCATCATAGTACTTCTTCCTGTTGTCTTGTAGTTTCAGTTCTCTTCTAAGCTAATCATCCTCAACAGACACTTTTGCTGTAAACCAATTCGGTCATGTTGGTTCTAGTTTATTTTCTGACTGTCAGCCCCTGGACAACTTGAAAGAAGCTTTCCCTATAGTTGGAGTTATATTCTATATGCAATTAACTTTTTTTTTTTTTTTTTTTTTTTTACAACTCATTCCTGCATTTCAAGCTGTTTGCCTCAGTCAACGAATAACTTTGATGGTTTTATTTAATCTTTCAACAACCCCATTGGTTTCTGGATTATGCAGCTCTCATTTCCCGTAGCAAATACCACACTTCAAAACATTTTTAGGTCTCGCCTAGCGACGCAGCGCCTGCGCTGCTCACTAGCGAGATCTATTGTTGTCGACTTGGGCTCGAAGGGGGACAGGAGATGTGCACGTGTACGGAGGACAAGAGATGTGCACGTGTACGGGTCGCATATCTCCTGTGCTCCGTACGCGTGCACATCTCCTATCCTCCCTACGCGTGCACATCTCCTGTCCCCTTTTTTAAGCCTCATGCAGTTTCACTTTTATCAATGCGCCCGCGCAGTTTTCTGTAGAAGTTACGTATGGGACGTCTCTCAGCGTAATGTCTATTAGTACACATGCGTGATAACTCCAAGTTAAATGCTTTTATCTGGGCAGTGACCGGCTTGCGGAAAAGTTCACCCAGATACAGCTGAAGCAGTTGGGTGAGACCGGCAGGTGAGTGATTCTGTGCACGCGTGCCGGGCCGTGTACGGCCGTGCCTGCTTGGACAGAAGATGTGCATGCCCACGGTGTGTCTTTAGCTTATGGCAGACTCAACAAGACAGGGCTTTATTAATTAAGTGTTATATTTATTGGTTTCACTTTTGCTTTTTGATCAGCTCGGCAAACTGTATTTTTGAATATTTCATGCTTTTAATAAGCAGCACGGCATGCTGCGCTGCTTACTAAAAGTATCAAATATTGAAAAAAAAAGTTTTTGGTGATCTGCGCCTTTATTTTATTTCTTTCGCCGGCGATCAGGAAAGGGCCGGTAGACCGAGCACAAGCAAACTGGCTTTGCTGACCGATGTCAGACGGGTAACAAGCCAGGAACGGGCACAAGCACACTGAATTCCACATGGTCAGTTGCTCTAGGGCACTGCTTGGTCCTCTCTCCTATGAGCGGTGTACGGCTGGAGGCTCTGCAGGATTGGGAAAGCAGGGGGAGCACATCCGGGATGCACTCGACCTAGGCAAGCCTCAGGGCTCACCCGATACGGTGGAACTTAGCCCAATCTACCCGCACTGGCCGCTTTCCAGCTTTGTTGCCTTGTTGCCCCTTGCTCACGACCCCTACCTGACTTTTGCGATAACGGGCCGTCTGGCGGTGGATGCCGGCATCTCTTTCACCTGCTCCTGTGCTTGAGTCTCTCCCGACCTACCAAGTGCCTCTTGGCATGCTCGGTGTGAACTGGGGGCCGAGCTGAAAGCGGCAAAGCTGGCATCTCCTTCTCTATCTGTGGTGCACTACAGTGCTCAAGGCTCTCCCGACCACCGGTGGCCTCTTGGCGCGCTCGGCGTAGACTGGCAGGTGAGCCGGAAGTGGTGACAGTCAGAGGGGTTTTCTGCACTTCCCCCCTTGGACAGGCGATGTGCACGCTCACGGCTCGCGGCGTTATTACAACTCCTGCTTGCACCATACGCGTGCACATTTCCTGACCAGGTGCAGCGCGCTTACGTGAGCTGCATGCAGTAACTGCTTGGTCTCGTCATTGCACTGTAGAAGCAGCTCAATCCCCACGCCTCACTGGCTTCCCAGGGGTAGCAAAGATGGCGGGTGCAGGGGTAGAGGAACAAGGAGCTGGAAGACTTGCTTGACCGTAATATCTTGAAATGGTTTGGGGGTGAATGTGGGGTCGGCAGCAGAGCCGTAGCACTCACCACGCAGGTACAATGGGCCCCTGTTAAAAATCATTTAGATTTAGCTTTCCATCCTGCGAAGTCATCCCTTGTGAGTGCTGATATAGACTGCCAGTCGGGAATGTAAAAAAATCGGGCTTTACTGGGGCGAGTCCCGCGAAGTCTCCGACCCGTCTGTAATATAAAATTGACTATGAAACTGCTCACTACCTGGACAGATATTCACCTGCCTAACTTTACAGGCAAAAAACCAATGATCGAATCTTCAACAAACTCTAGCACAATGTCTGCGATGTAGTCCCTTTTTACATTTCAGGTTTACTTTGTCTTCCATTCCCTAGGAGTATTTGATTTTTTTTCGAGATGTTTCTTAGTGCAATATATTTAACATGTTTCTATTGACTCATGCGATCTGAGTCGCCTCTGGATGAGTGAGTTGAGGTTGTGGGGGTGATCCATGGCATGGAACACAAAGTTAAGGTAACGGGTGTGCCAGGTTTAATTACCATTTAATGTTAAAGTTTGTGAAGTGGATAAAGACAGCTGTTGAAATAGTGACGGCACCAAAGAAAATTAATTCTATGTTTAAAGGTGTGGGAAGAGAGAAAGGGGGCATGTTGAAAGTGACAAGGAAGTACATGCAGAAGGACAGAGTGAAAAGACAGTAGTGAAGACAAATGCAATGACGTTTGAGTCATGCAGATGGAAGATTTTAGAAAGATACCTGGAGGAACAAGCATTTGCAATGCAATAGTTCTCGCATTTATGCGAGTTTGAGCTATTGACTTTGCAAATAACCATGCCTTTTATTTTTGTTTTCGTTATTACAACATAAATAAAAGGCATTGTCATTTACAATGCCAATAGCTTAAACTTGCATAAATGCGAGCTCTATTGCATTGCAAATGCTTGTTCTTTTTCTTTCTAGCAGAATTGTACACCATTGTCAGCAAATACGAACCATAGAAAAATCTGAGCAATTCTCTCCAGAAACCTTCCACCGCCTCTAGAACAAATATTGCTAACACATCATCTCAGGTCATCTTGGGAGTAAGTCCGCCAACCCCCAAAATGGGTCATAATTTGCACTCCCCTTAAGGGTCCCACTGTATCAAGAGCAATCTCCACCCAAGGCCAACTCAATGATTGACACTGCATAGGAGGTTTTTGTGTCTTAATTATCTTATCACTATGATCACACTCTTCACAATTTCTATTTAATCTCTTTAGGTCCAAATCGAACCTTAGCTATAGGAAGCTGGCTCTTTATACAGTGTACTGAAACGAAGTACACTGCGCAGAGTCCAGTGGGTCCCCAATTAGTTTACAGAGGCAAAAGTAGATAATACTATTGCTCTCTTTGTGGTAGTGTGGGCGAGCAGTTACGCTTATCAGAGGATAGTGCTAAGCATTTGTTGTACTCGGAGGCAATAAATGGGACACACACTCAAAGAATACATTGAAGACCAAATTAGAAAAATAACACTTCTTTTTATATATGTTTTTAAACCAAGAACTTCGTTCAAAGATAAGTACTATTTTCAATATCAATAATCACAGTTAAGTATAATGTTCAAACCTGTGCACTTTTATGCACAATGCAGTCCTACAGTAGAAAAATTCAAAGATGCATAAAAGTAGGTACAGTTGGTTACAGGGGTTCACCTTCAGGGTTCGGAGTTGTAGTGGGCCACGGACCAAAGTACCACCAGCAGTTCTTCGGTAACCTCCCGGGTTCCATCAGGAGCAGGGTGCTGATGAGGCCGGTAGCTGCCATGCTGCGGTGAAGGGGGCACCCAAAAACAGGCTCCACAGGAGGACTTCCGGACAAGTCCAAGGGCTCCCAAACAGGGGCTTAGGTCTCCAGGGGGCACAGCTGGTTCTTAGGGAACCAGGCTATGCAACTCGGGTGCAGAGTGGTTTGGTTGGCTTGACTGCTGTGCAAAGATGCACCTCGTGATCCAAGGCAAAATCAAGGCAGCTGGGTCACTCACGAAGTGAGTCTCAGTGATGCTGACATCTATCGATGGCTGCTTGTTCCTGGTGCAGTGAGAATCCAGACTGGACTCTCACTGTTGGTGTTTGGTGCAGGGCATCTAGTACCACAGGGGTTGGTGTTGCATGGCTCCTGTTGGTCCTGGTCTCTTCACACTCGGTGGGGAGACAGATCTGACCTCGGTTGGGCTGGGGAGCTGCAAGGCGGTGGACTGGACTCTGCTTGTCAGTGTCTCCAGACTGCAGGGGAGTAGCTCCTCTACTCCAAGAGAGACTGTCGATGGTTTTCAAAGTGCTGGCAGGCTACCCAAGGCTTTGGTAGTTCTTCAGCTCGCAGGATAAGTCACTCTGTTGCAATTGTCGAGAGAGGGCTATGGACAGCAGGGTTTTGCGTCAAAATTCTGCTGCAGTTCCCACCAAGCAGTGACTAATCATCATCCTTCTTTCGATCCGTCGAATCTGAGTTCTTAGGTTCATGGTTGCCACCTAGATACTCTATTTAGGGGCATTTATGGGGAGTGATGGGTAGTAGCCAGTGGGCTATCTACCTTAAGGGTGTCTATAACCTCTATATGACCACTTCCTGTAGGTAGTGGGCATAACCCTGACCCTGGAATACTAATGCCATCCAAAACAACATGAATGAATCTGAAAAGTGGGGTCCACATCACCCGGCTGGCCCTAGGGCTGGTGCAGGCTGAATGTGGGCACACCTCTTAATCTCACTAAATATGTCGCCTGTTTTGCTGCCAAAACGTGGGGTCAGGACAGGGGGATGGGTACCTCCACTATCTGGAGAGGCCCAGAGTCGCATATCAAAGGCCGCAGGGTGTTTGAAGTTTCCCGTAGAAGAATGCCAATCCTGCTTGGAGAATGTGTGAAGACCTCTGCCCTGAGCGGGCTTTGTTCCTGGCCTCCGAGAGCGAAGGCTCTTACCTCAGGAGGTCAGAAACCTGTCTATGATGGCTGGCTGGTCGAGACCAGTCAGTCAACACACTAGTAGTCTTTAGGTTTTCAGGGGGGCACATCTAGGGTTCTCTCTGGATGGATCTAATAACACATCCAGCACTGGCATCAGTGTGGGTTTATTAAGACGAGGTGTTTGATACCAAATTCCTTGGGGTACAGTAATGCCATCATGTAGCTCGGGAACTTTTAATCAGAAATGTCCAGCCCATGTGCTCGTCATGGATTCACTGTGCACTCTTAATATCTAAGGGGAACTTGGATATCAGGGGGATACATCCACTCAGGCAGATATGCCCACACATGGGTATAGTAAACCCTGCCTTCGGGCTGTAAGGCCTGCCATAGGGGTGACTTACCAATACCACATGCATTGTTTTGCTGGCATGGCGCACAGGGGTGTATGCCATGTGGACTCTCTGGTTTTCTCTGTACCAAAACACGCTGGCGGTAATGGCAGTTGGCATGAGCTTGGTGATGGGTCCCTTAGGGTGCCACAATTTGTGCTGCAGCCCTCAGGGACCCTCTTTAGTTCCAAAGCCCTAGACACCAGCGGTACCACTTACTAGGGACTTGCAAGGATTCTTAAGGGGTGCCAATTGTAGAACAATTGTACAGTTTACAGAAAAAACACTGGTGCTGGGGACCTGGTTAGCAGGAACCCAGCACAATTTTGGTCAACGTTGCATCATTTTGCTATGCATTGGCATAGGAGAAACCAATGTTGTGCCACTAAAAAGCAAACGATCCTTTTCAGCAAGTTACTGCCTGATAACTAGTAAAGCTTGTGTTTGACCTTAACTTTTTTTTCTCTCCATCCAGCCCTCATCCTCCTCAACACTTCCATCGGAACGGTATATTTGCTTAATTCTTCCTTCCTCTCTTTCTGAGGTAACAACATTTTTGACACACATACATTTTCCAGTTCCCAGTCCTCTTCCTTAAGGTCGATATTATTACATTTCTCAATAACTGATCTAGACAAACTTTCTCTACTCTGCTGTATGCTCCACGAATATATTCTATTTTAAACGTTGATTCTTGTAAATATATCACCCGCGTCCTAAATCACTCGCTACCTTTTTCTTGCTGTCACATCATCCAATCCTTTGCATATGAGGTTTGCAGTCTGATCTGACAGTAAATCCTTCTTCCCACAGAAAATGATTAAACTGTTCTCAATCCCTTCCAATTTGTGTAACGCTTTATCCCTGGTTCACATGCTTACAAATTCAATACCTATTCCATATCTCTCTTGACCTGATCAGATTGCTAACCACATTTGGTTCATCATAGGAACTTAATGATATTTTCCCCCTTGAAGGATAACATAGACTTTACCCATTAAAATCTTACCCTGAAACTTCATGGTGGTCTCAAAATAACCCTCCTTTTGATAGATTGACCCCCACAACCCCAGGCCTAGTGTCAATTTTGTCAACTCAATCTTTGCTTCATATTTTTTATTCATTCAAGATCCTCTCTGAAATGATGGTGACACGAGAGTCTTAGTCTAACATTATTGAAATATTCCTACTGCCCCTTACCATTCGGTCTGAGGGATAAGCACTGTCCTTGCTAATCAATTGTATTACAGTTTCATCACATTCCTTTCACCTCCATCTCCTTTTTGCCTTATGGAGAACATCTACAATATTTTATATTGTGACCTTCCTTTCTAATCCACTTTTAAGTCGTGCAAAGGTTTTGCTTCTAGTGTTGTTCAGTTCATGATGAAGTTGCAGCCTCCGCAATCACCAGTCATAATGCCTTTGTAGACCTGTTTCGGTGCCCCTGTCACCAGAGTAAAGATCCCATTTTCACCTCACAAATCAGGTCTCCATTTAAGTTTTATTTATGAGCACTGCAGTTACACCTCCTTGATCTATAACATTTAGAGTCTGTTTCGCCAGGAGGACTGCCCCAAGGCACAAGACGGAAAGACATTTTTCCTGATATTCATGAAGGGAATGTCCAGAGATTATGTGCACGATTGCTTAAATATGGACTCTTTGCACATGCTGGTGTTGTGTAAGTCATGAGGCATATAGGATCTTTTTTGACCCCTCCTTTCCTTCCCTTTTTTCATACAATCCAGTTTTGTGATATTATATACAAATTCCCATGAAGAATGTTAGTCTGTAGAACAGAACAACACTGAAGATCTCCAGGCCTATAGAGGAGAAAATGCAACAAATACCCAACCATTTGTGGTCAACCAAATGTAAGATCAAAGAATAATCTTGACACTAGAGAACCATATTCAAGGTGGACACAACCCCAAACAAAATCCTGCCCCTCTGGTGATGTTTTGGCAGAATCCAAGAGATCATGCGTTTAAGCGTGAGCATGCTTCCTGGAAAAATTGAACAATATCGCATATCTTTACAGAGCTCACTAAGATTTGTAAGAATTTTAAAGATGAGTGTATGTTTAATGAATGACAAGAAACATTAAATGCATTTGGATTAATTCCATTAAAAAAAACTTGTATGAATGAAATAAAACTTGTACAGCATGCAGCCACCATAAGAGCATTCCGGCAAATTGTTATTGAATCATCGCGTATTAGTCTGTATGTCCATTGTGCAGTGCTAAACCTGAGGTCTGCTGAATCACATACTTTGATATGAAGGTAGATAATAAACCCAGCAGGAAGTAAACTACAAGTGCTTAATTCCTACAATTGTTGGAAAGACCTCAGTTTTCCTAGAATTTAATAGCTATTCTCTTTAGTTGTTACTCGAGCAAAGATATTTATAAAGAGAATAAACTATTTGCCATGATGCAGTTGTGAAATCGATTGTTCCATTCCCAAAATGAAAATATGGCTACATGTACTTATGTCCTGGTAGATACGGGTTTAAGTGGGTAGATTTCACCTCCAATATGTGTTTTGGCTGTGGATTAACCAGCCTAGACGTAGGCCAGCCATATCCAGGTATAATGAAAGCTGTAACAGCTGAAGCTTTCTGGGAATGGAGGTAAGTGTTTCTTTCAGACATAAAAGGCCAACCTAATGTCTGATTTAGAAGAACGTTTTTATGGATTGGGTTACTTCACTGGTCATGCAGTGCAAGGATTCTTTCCAGCTTTATGGGTTCTCAAGGCATATATGAGCCCAGCCATTCCAGAACTGTCTTCATGCTGGAGAGCTTTGTTCATGCATAGGTGGAGATCTTGGAGGATCGGACAGTTTGCCTTGTTTAGTATGCAGAATTAGAAGGCCAATATAGGAGTTGGCAAATTAACATCACAAAATATTTTAAAAGGAAATTGTATAACATCTGCCGTCTTTCTGGAAAGCAGATGTATAGTGAAGCGAGGAGACCTCACAGCCTTTCTCCACTTATAGTAATCTACCACACTTCCTGCATCATCTGTAGGCCTTCCACCTCTGGTTAAGGGTAGAATCATCTTATAGAGGGAGCCTCTCACCATCCTGCTCACAGACTCCCTTAAATAAGGGAATGCACTGGGGAGAAGGATGATCCAAAGTGGCTTGTCTAGAATACCCAAACAAGTTTCGCACATAATTACAGGACGGCCATGCTGGAAACCATCCACACAGGATGGTGTGGTAGTGGCCCAGTAACTTGTTTTCTAGGGGAAGTTGATGCCCGGTCAAGTGCGGAGATGTAGATATGACTGTAAAATGGTACCAACAGGTTCTACACGTACAAACCAGATATACAAGCCCCTCTGATCATAGCATAGCTGAGAGTGAGGAGAGGGAAACTCAGAGTCTGCATGGCTGCTGGGTTTCCTTCTCTGCTTTGTCTCTCAAAACACACTCACAAAAGAAAGTTCAACCCTGTAGACTCAGAGAATTGTGAGCTACTATCATACAGTCCAGCAAGACCATGCTACTCTGGTAACTTGTTTATATTCCTTAATAGTTCATGTTGTGGTCACCTATAGCTACATCTTCAATAAGCCCCTTCCCTGTAGGGCCTTTTTCACTTTTAGTGGTGTGGGATTCTTGCTTGGATGCACCCTTTCACTGTGATCAAGAATTGTTTACAGTCGAGAGAACATTTTAAAAAAATCAGGCACAGAACAGACCCCTGATCTATTTTCTGCAAAGCCCTGCCAATTGTTGATCTTAGTTTGGGATCCGTTTGCCTCTTGACCGCCTCCATTGCAACTTGAAGACCCCCACATTAGAGCTTTGTCTGCGTGGAGCATGGTTTTGAGAGCGAGTAGTAGATTAGAGGTAGTTGGATCAGCAGAGTGGCCCAGGTGTCTTCCCAAGGCAGCCTTTGGTACGGTTCACTTCCACATGTCAAATTGCCTGTGGTTGTGATAATTCTGTAAATGTGCGCCCCACCAGTTGCAAACCAAAGTTATCCTTTTATTAAAGATACAAAGCTGAATGGTCTCTATCTTTATTTGTTCTCAGCCAGTAATCTATGTTTTTGCCGCTGATCTGGGGGATAAAGTCTATTTTAAAGGATTAAGGAATCCAGACAGCACCTTCTTCTTAAGTAGGTTGTCCAAAAGAGAGCTAGGTGACTCGATTAAGTAAGGATTGGGTGATCTCTTGCATACAATAGACGGTCCCCTCACTCTATATACAAGTGTATTATGTTTAATAGTTTTGGTAAATGGAGTGATGACCATGCTTGATTTTCATGGTTTCATTCAAGTAAAGGCTTTGAATGTTAACAGCAATTCTTCAAATAATAAAGAGTGTTGTGGACTGTGCCAGGGAATGTATAAGATGTGTGGCTTCCATAGGGTTCATTAATAACAGAATATTTACACGCCCACTTTTATTATGGAAGCTATGTTATTCTGTGATTCATGTTTTTTTGATGTGAAGTAAAGTTAAGAACGTATGTGACGGGGGCGTGCACGGTGCAAGATGGCTGCTTAATCCCGGAGCTCCGCGCTCTGGGGAGTCCCAGACAGTGATGAAGTGCTGAACAAGTTACTTACCTTCGGTAACGATGTATCTGTAAGAAACATTAGTTAGTTAGATTTCTCACCTTAGAATATCCCCAGGCGTCAGGCTGGATCCGGAAAGATTTTTCGTCAGCAATACGCCTTGCGCGTCGCTAGGCGTCGTCTCTGGCTCCGCGTCCGGCGTCGTGCGCCGGAATGACGTCGTCAGAGTACTTAGACTCCGCCCTCGCGCGCTGACGTCAGTTCTTGTACATAGCTTTCCGCGCCAGGAACGCAGAGCCATGCAAGAGACCAACACTGGTGCCAAAAAATCTAGGGCCCTGAAAAGGATAACCTTAACCCTAGATGTCAGTTCGCAGAACGGGGAGGATGGGTGGGTCGGTGAGGAATCTAACTAACTAATGTTTCTTACAGATACATCGTTACCGAAGGTAAGTAACTTGTTCATCTGAAAGAAACACGTTAGTTAGATTCCTCACCTTAGAATAGATACCCCAGCAATACCAACCCCGGTGGTGGGTCTGCGAACCAAGATCACACCAGAAAGTCCTGAAGAACAGAACGGCCAAAGAAGCCGTCTCTCCGGACTTGGCTGTCCAGGCAATAGTGCTTGGCAAACGTGTGCAGTAAAGCCCACTTCGCCGCCTGACAGATGTCCCGCAAGGGAACTCCCCGGCTCAGGGCAGTAGTAGCCGCAGTGGCCTGGGTGGAATGGGCCCTCAACCCAACAGGAGGGTCCTTTTTTGCCAAGGAGTAACAAAGTTTAATACACAACACGACCCACCGCGAGATGGTCCGTTTGTGTACCGCTTTCCCCTCCTTAGCTCCTACGTATCCAACAAAAAGTTGGTCGTCCACCCGGAACTGTTTGGTGCGGTCCAAATAAAAGGACAGCGCCCGTTTTGGGTCCAGACGGTGGAGCCTCTCTTCCTCTTTTGAAGGATGCGGAGGCGGAAAGAAGGTGGGTAACGTGACAGATTGCCCAAGGTGAAATGGGGTCACCACTTTCGGTAGAAAAGAAGGACGAGGCCGGAGGACAACCTTGTCCGGATGAACAGAAAGAAAGGGAGGTTTAGATGACAGAGCCTGGTGATAGCTACCAGGAAAGCAGTTTTCAGGGTCCGAAGACGAATGGGACAATTGTGAAGAGGCTCAAAAGGAGCGCACATCAGAAAGGTCAGAACAAGATTCAAGTCCCACTGAGGCATTACGAAGGAGACAGGAGGGAACATGTGAGTAATGCTTTTGAGAAAACGGGAAACAACAGGGGACTTGAAAAGAGAAGGCTGATCAGGAAGCCGTAAGAAGGCAGAGATTGCAGCAAGATAACCTTTCAAGGTGCCCAGAGCAGAGCCCTGCTGGGCCAAAGAAAGAAGAAAGAGTAGAACCTCAGAAAGAGGGGCGGAAAGGGGATCCACAGCCTTTGCTGTGCACCATGCCACAAATTTGTTCCACCGGCAGGCGTATACCGTCTTTGTGGAGGGACGCCTGGCTGCCACAATGACATCACAGACTTCAAGAGGCAAGTCAAATGGCATCAACTGCCGCCGCTCAATCTCCACGCATGGAGGTGCAGGCTGGACAGGTTCGGCTGGAGCACCGTCCCCTGCTGCTTCGACAGAAGGTCCTCCTGAAGAGGCAGTCGTATCAGATGATCGATAGACATACTGAGTAGCTTGGGATACCAGAACCTTCATGCCCAATCCGGCGCCACTAAGATAACTTGGGCCCGGTCGCGCCTGATCTTCTTCAGCACTCTGGGCAGAAGTGGTATAGGCGGGAAGGCGTACAACAGACCGCAACTCCACTCGCAACGAAAAGCGTCTCCGAGAGAGTGCTGCCTTGGAAATTCCAACGAGCAGAACTGCTGACATTGCGCGTTCTCTTCGGTGGCGAATAGATCTAACTAAGGCTCTCCCCACTGCAGAAAGAGACCTTGCGCCACGTCCGAGTTCAGACGCCATTCGTGATCCATCATGCACCGGCGGCTGAGTTTGTCTGCTCTGGCGTTCAGAGAGCTCGCCAGATGTTGAACCACCAGGGTGATGCCCTGGTGTTCCAGCCATGTCCAGAGGCGCAGAGCCTCCTGACAAAGGGTCCACAACCCCACCCCGCCCTGTTTGTTGCGGTGGTGTTGTCCGTGAACACCTGCACGACACTTCCCCGGACAGAGGGAAGGAAGGCTTTCAGTGCAAGCCGGATCGCTCTCAGCTCCAAAAGGTTGATATGGAGTTGAGTCTCCGCCGGAGACCAGAGTCCTCTGATCTCCGCCTCTCCCATGTGGCCCCCCCATCCCAGGAGGGACGCGTCCGTCACTACTACGTGCTCCGTTTGGGATAGGGAGAGGCATCTGCCGCTGACCCAATCGCGGTCCGTGAGCCACCACTGCAAGTGTTTCGCAGTGCCCTCCGAGATCAAGACATGGTCGGACAGGTTGCCTCGATGCTGGGCCCACTGAAACTTCAGGTCCCACTGCAGAGCCCGCATTCGCCACCTGGCGTAATGCACCAACAGGATGCAGGAGGCCATCAGCCCCAGAAGCCGCAGCACCAACCTGACCGAAACCCAGGATAGAGGCCGAAAGATGGGAATCAGAGCCTGAATATCCCGGACCCGCTGTTCCGGAGGCTAAGCCCGGAACTGCGCCGAATCGAGAACCGCTCCGATGAAGAGGAGCTTCTGGGAGGGACTCAGGTGTGACTTCGGCACGTTGATGGAGAACCCCAGCAAATGCAGGAGGTCGGCCGTAGTCTGGAGGTGGGAGACGACTTGCTGGGGCGAGCCCGCCTTCAACAGCCAGTCGTCGAGATAGGGGAAGACTGGAACCCCCGATCTGCGCAGATGAGCTGCGACCACCGCCATCACTTTCGTGAACACCCGAGGGGCACTGGTGAGGCCGAAGGGGATCACAGTGAACTGAAAGTGCTCCTGAAAGTGCTCCTGACCCACCGTGAACCGCAGGTAACGCCGTGAACCGCAGGTAACGCCGGTGGGCCGGCAGGACGGGGATGTGAAAATAGGCGTCCTGCAAGTCCAACGCTACCATCCAGTCTCCAGGGTCGAGGGCAGCCAGAACCTGAGCTAAAGTTAGCATCTTGAACCGTTCCTTCCGGAGGAAGGTGTTGACGCTCCTGCGGTCCAAGATAGGGTGTAGTCCCCCTTTGCCCTTCTTGGGAACCAGAAAGTAGTGGGAATAGCAACCACGGCCTACTTCTGGACCAGGAACGCGCTCGACGGCCTCTTTGGCCAAGAGGGCCGTAACTTCCTCCCGCAGAAGATTCAAGTGATCCTCCGATATACGGTGGCACTGCGGTGGCATGGCTGGAGGGGTCGTCTCGAAGGGGAGGGAGTAGCCCCTTCGGACGATTTGCAGCACCCACCTGTTCGAAGTGATGGAGCGCCAGTGGAGTAGGTGATGGCGAACTCTGCCGCCCACTGGCGTGGAATGGGCCTGAAATCTCGGACTAGGAAGGCTTTGAGGCGGATGCTGCCGGGGTGGATGTGGACTGACCGGCACGTTGTCCTCTAGAACCGCCACGGCGGAACCCACGTCCGCGTGCAGGTTGGTTCTGCGGCCGGTGGCTTGGCGGACGTGAGGAGGCGCCTCTTCCTTGGCCACGAAAGGGGCGAAAGGCGGAAGTGTGCGGCCGTGGGGCCGAGAGACCCAAGGACGTGGCCGTAGCCCGGGAGTCCTTAAAACGAGCCAGCGCACTATCCGCCTTGTCACCGAAAAGGCGAGCGCCATCAAAGGGCATATCCATGAGGGTACTCTGGACATCCCCCGAAAAAGACGTGGACCTCAGCCAGGCGTGGCACCGGAGCGCCACCGTGGTGGAAAACGCCCTACCCAGCGAGTCCGTGGTGTCAAGTCCACACCGTATGGCATGTCGCGCTGCATCTCGCCCGTCAGCAAGTTCCTGGGAGAGACGTGTCTGGGCCTCCTCCGGACATAGTGGCAGCACATCCTCCACCGTATCCCACAGAGAGTGGGAGAAACGGTCCAAGAGGCAAGCGGTGTTCAAAGACCGCAGGCCCAAACTCAGGGAAGAGAACAGTTTCTTTCCGAACTGTTCCAGCCTCTTGGATTCCCGATCCGGAGGAGCGGACGGGAAGGAGGATTGGGAAGTGGAGGCCTGGATAACCAGGCTCTCGGGGGTGGGGTGTTGGGACAGTAAACTGGGGTCGCCCGGAGCAGGGCGGTGGCGCCGGGCCACGTTCCGATCCACAGGAGGAACTGTGGAGGGCTTGGACCAAGTGCCCTGCAGAACGTCGACGAGGACCTCATTGAACTGCAGCAGAGGCTCTGTGGAGCTTGCTGACGGTTGAAGCACCTCTGTGAGGATATTAGTCCTCACGGTCACAGCAGGCAACTCGCGCCCCAGGGCTTCGGCTGCCTTGCGCAGCACCACTGAAAAAGCTGCACCTTCCTCCGAAGCCACAGTCAGAGGAGAGATGAAGCCAACGTCCGGCGAAGTGTCCAGACCACTGGCATCCCCCAGTTTGTCTGCCCAGTCCTGTGAAAGTTGACCCTGGAGGGCCATAGGGTCCTCAGACCCCTCCCAGTCGCCCCCGTCATCCGATTCTTGATAAACAGGAGGAACGATCGGAGCCGGACGGTAGATGAAACGTTCATCCATCGGTAGCGGTGCCGGGCGGCGCCGTGCCGGCGTCGGGTCCGGACAGGGGCTAAACCGGGGAACGGCGTCGTCCGGAGACGGCGCCGGAGGTGGAACCGGTGTCGGCGGCGGCGGAGGAGACGTCGTGAGGTCGACCGGCACCGACCGAGATCTAGGCCTGGATCTCTCTGGGACCTGCGGCGTCTGGACCGAAGTCGTCGACGGCACCGGGGCCGGAGCCGCCGGCACACGAGGTCGCCCAGTCGAGCCCGCGGGGCTGAAAGGCGTGCCGGCGGGCGTCGACGGCGGAGCCAGGCCCCTCATGGCTAAGAGGAAGGCACTGACCTCCGCCGGAGTCGCGTCAGTCTCAGGGACCGGCGGGTATGGAGACTGACGCGGCTCCTGTGGCTCCGGCGTAGCCGCGGGGGTGGGACCACCCTGACCCTCGGCCGAGTCGCGCGACCGGCGAGGGGAGTCCGAAGAGCAGTGTCGCCTCTTAGACTTCTTGGATCGCTTCGACTTACCTGAAGACTTCGAGCCCGACGAGCGATGATGATGACTGCGGCTCCGCGACCGGTCCTTGGACCTCCTCCTGGACCGGGACCGTGAGCGGCGCGGAGCTGAGTGCCGAAGCTCGAGAAGCTTACGGGACCGCTCCCGCCTAGCCTTCGAGGTCAAGGCCCGACAGTCTGGGCACGACTCCGCGTCGTGGTCGGCCCTCAGGCAGTAAAGGCACCGGCGATGGTGATCCGTCACCGTCATCAGGCGATGACAGGCGTCACAGGCCTTAAATCCAGGCATCCTACCGGCACCAGAGTCAAGTCGACAAAAGACCAAAAAAGAGTCAAAAAGTTTAGTCAAAAAGTTTAGTCAAAAAGTGACTAAGGGGTAAGCTCTTCCCAGATCGGCGCTGTCTGGCGCGGAAAAAAGAAGAACTGACGGCAGCGCGCGAGGGAGGCGTCTAAGTACTCCGACGACGTCATTCCGGCGCACGACGCCGACGACAGACACGGAGCCACAGACAACGCCTAGCGACGCGCAAGGGGTGTTGCTGACGAAAAATCTTTCCGGATCCAGCCTGACGCCTGGGGATATTCTAAGGTGAGGAATCTAACTAACGTGTTTCTTTCAGATCCCTGGGTTACAAACGACAGCCTATTCATGATATATGATGTCTGAATAGCTTGGCTTGTCAATGTGACGTTTTCAGAGCTGAATAATGACCCCTATGTGCCAAACTGAGGTGTACCTAGATTCGACCGCGGCGCTTCGATATTCATGAGGCAATGCCGACTGGGCTTGCGCTTCCGTTGAAAGAGGAGCGCAGCTATCGGATGACAGGAGCACCTGAGGTGACTTCATTGTTAGTGCGGCTGATCCTATGGGATGAATACGAACGACACTGAAGTAAAATCCATCTTTCTTTTCCGAATATTTCTTATTTTATGTAATGCTACTGGATGTCAGGTGAGGAGAGTGCACTAATGAAATAATGCAACGTTCTTGAAGCAGAGCTGCCTGGCTTTGAACCGCTCTTGAGTAAGGTGCGCTGCTGTCCTATGTTGGAAGTGCCTGAGGCGACTTCCCACTACTGTCTTCCGCTATCTGGTGAGGCAAAAGACGAATAATTCTGTAGCAGCACTGACATTTTAAAACTTTCCTTTTCTGGGCAGTTTTCTTAGTCATTAGATATGAGGAGTGCGCTGCTTTAATAATTAAGAAATGTTATGCTTGGAGCTGCCTGGGCCTCAATTACTTTTAAATAGAGCGCACTGCTGCCGTGTGCTAGAAGTATCTGAGGAGATTTTGTGCTTCTTTTTATTGAACTGTGTACCTGATGAGACAAAGACTGATGAATTTTACACGGCACCTGTGACTTTAAATGCTTCTCTTTTGGGCAATTCTCCCTGTTGTCTGCTTGGAGAGGTGCTCTGCCTCAATAATTTAACAATAACTTGCTTCTCCTCAAGTAAAGCAGACTAAAACCTACACCGCTATTAGTCAAAAAACACGATACCCTTTATTGAGCCGCAGTTTCTGGATTTGCTTTCAAAACTCTTGACGACTCCAGAGCTACATTTACCCTTTTAGGCATTCTCTTTTATATTGATGATCCGATCGTGAATGTTCCTCAGTATCATTCGGCAGGAGTGCCGCATTGTTGATAATAATAAACTAATCGCAAACTACTCACTTTTATTGATGATCAAAACCACCAACGACAAACACCCAATTATAAAGTCAATTATATTGGAGTAAGTGGAATTCAAAGTATTGCCTGATACATTGAAGAACCCACATAAGAATATCACTTACCTGCTGAGTAATCGTTTACCTGTTAGAAAACCTCAAACAGGATCGACTGGGAATATCTTCTGGTAAAGCGGCTGGTAAATCCACAAAACAACCCTCTTATTCTGAAATCCTAAATCAAGGTCGATCCACCTCAGAAGCTTGGAATACTACCCCCTCGGCTCAAATATCATATAACCCTACGATGTCAACTGCACCAGATTCTACTATGGAACAGATACTCGAGGAAATCACTGTTATAGGATGACGTTTGGAGGGAATGGAGACTTAACGGCTGAGACAAAATCCATACGTACAGACATCGCTGGATTTCAGAGTCGATTTGATGGTCTTACTGAACAACTTGTCGCAGTTGAGATGCACCTTAATAATATACCAGACCGAGACCAAGAACTTCTTTTCCTTAGGAGGAAGGTGATAGACTTGGAAGATAGAAACCGTCGGGACAATGTACGCTTCTTTGGTTTCCCCGAAGGAGTAGAAGGATCAGACGCCAAATCTTTTCTTAGAACAGCTCTCCCAAAAATGACAGGCCTTACCTTCGACCCGCCATTAGAGATGCAGAGAGCACATCGCATTGGTCCTTTCAAAGGAGGGAAAAACGTTCATCCACGCACACTTAATGTCTGCTTTCTGCGGCACGAGCAGGCTTGTCAGTTAATTACTGTGGCTCGTGCACATGGTCCATATATATTTGAGGGTCATGGGATCCGAGTGTCAGCGGATTTTTCAAGGGAAACCAATGAACGTCACAAAGCCTCCCTCTCTTTTCGACCCCATTTGTGTCAACTAGACATCAAATATGGCCTTATTGAACCAGCACGTCTGCGGATTACGAACGATGGTATATGCAAAGACTTCTTTAATCCTGAGGATCTCCGACATTTTTTAGACAATCTCACTCCTCAAAGTATGGAATGCAATGTGTCTACACCTGAGCTCCAATCTCCACTTTCCTCACTACTCTCCTAGTAGTCTTCTGATGATTTTCGACATAACCCCGGTTGGTCCCAAAGTAGAGGAAGGCACCCAGATCGACATGCATGCTCTTTCAGAGACTGAACTCGAGTCCCTCAAGCAGTAGCTGCTCTTGCGCCGGAGAGAGACATGGACAAATCACGCTCTCCCTTAAAGTCCCCTTCACCACCTGAAGAAGGTGTTTCCTGAATCCTGACTCATCAATTAACTGATCAATATTGAAGATTAGATAGAAGAGATTTACCTTGCTGCCTTCCGTAGCATCGACTTGATTAGTAACTGACTATATATGCATTATTTGCTATATAATGTCCCTATTATATTCTATTCCTCTTCTTGAACCCTTCCTTCCCTTCCCTATATCCTAACATGTACACATGATAAAGTTTAACTATTCTCATAGTGTTATGAAAAACGTTTATCTGGTTATACTCTTCGTACTGCAAAATGTTAAATGTAATGAATGTTATAAATGCAGAGTTTGTTGTTATACATTATTTTCTTCATAGTGTTTTCTTTTGATTTCTTTTTATATACTCTTCTTTCAATAAGTAGTTATAATATTTTACCATTAATTTATCTAATTGTCATAATATTTAGTTACGATAATATTAAAAAAGATTAATACTTTGTTGCTATTAATATGGTATGAAATATGTTTAATTGATCTCCATATAGGGAAAAATGTAAATGATAAAGTTGTTCTTCTCTATTTCTTCAGTTTCCTCTGGTGTATATAGCCTGAAAGTTTAGTTATAATGCTCTTTCTCTCCTTGATTCTTCTTTACACCCTTTTTTCTCCCCTTTTTTCTTTTTCTTTCTCTTTTTAGCAAATATTCATATAATTTCCTAATCTAATATATTACTTTGCTGTGCTAGTATTTAACTAATTAGCTTTGATAATATTTAATTGTTTCAATATTCAACTATTGCTTTATTTAATTGTCAATATTTACCTATGGTTATAGATAATATTTAATTGTTATTATACTATGCAAAGATTATTTGTGTGTATTTCACATCTGATATTTTTATACTTTTATGCAACACTGATTCTCTTCTTTTTATTATCCTTCTCTTATCCCTACCTTTTCTCCCACATCAAACTCTAACATAACATATCTTTCCCTTACTTATACAATGGTTCATATATTTAAATATTTGAATATTTATTCACTTTTATATTTTCAAGCTCACTCATTATTGAAAATATTGTTACATAATTATGTCCTTTTTATTCACTTTTCGCCGTGTGGGGCTCCCTCCGGCACATATAGCCTGAAAGGTAAGACCCGCAGCAAGCAGTTCTATTCCCTTAGTACTGCATTACACTTATGTAGTACAGCTACCCTTTCTCTTTTTTTTTTTTTTTCCTCTCTTTAATTTTCTTTCAATTTCTTTAGTGTCTTATACCTCTTTCTTCTTACTTGTTCTTCTGTAGATTAGCAAGTGCTTTATACTTATTCTCCCTTATTGCCTGGAACTTGTTCTTTACCTTTTCATCCACCCTCTTCTCTACACCGACTGTTCTCTTCTTCCTTATTCATATTCACTTTTCTCATAATATCCCTCCTTTCCCTGAATAAATTCTTATTTCCATAATTCATTTTCCTTTCTACTCTTCCCTCTTCCTCAGAATTTAGCATCTTCACCTCCTAACACACACATGGCAGTTAATATCTCCTCTACTTCTCACCCATTACGTATTATCTTGTGGAAATTTCATGGCCTAACGCATTCATTAAGCACCTGAAAGTACTGTCCTATCTACAAACAAAAATAACAGATATTGCTCTTATGTAAGAAACTCATTTAGATGCCTTAGAATCTTCTAAATTGTGGCGAGATTGGGTAGGAAAAGTAATTCATTGTGGACTGATGACACAACTTCTTCCTCAAGAAAGCCAACCACAGAAATGCGGAGTGGCTATTCTACTTCACAAATTTTTACCCAATACGATTGTTAAAACCTGGGTTGATCCAGAAGGCAGATCTGTTTTAGAAAAGTTGAAAATAGGAGACTATCACCCTTATGCATCAAGCCAAAATCCAGTCGGTAAAATACCGATTCGGTAATAGCTCCCGGTATTGTGTTAAAAATACCCAATCCCAATGCATCAACCCAAAACCCGAGCAAATAACGAATCGCTAAATAAATAACCTCGAACATACCGAATCGCTAATACCAAAAATGCTAATTTACCGAATCGCTAAATACCGAATCCGCAATTACCGAAATCACTATTAGCTCCCGGAAATTGCCAATAGCAAATAACGAATCGCACCCCAATGCAAGAAAACTCGCTAATACCGAAAATCCCAAAAATCGCTATTTTGCCAGAGCTAAATAAGGGGAATCAAAACCTGGAGGTAAAGTCACAAAAAAAAAAAAAAAAAAAAAAAAAAAATTCCTACATGTGCAAATGATTGAGGCAATCACTAAACCCTTAAATTTGGCCCAGGAGACCCTGTTGGCTCCCCCAAAATGGCTGCCCTCTACGTGCTTGCAAGGAGGATGCGGATCAATGCAGCAGGACAGCGCAGGAGAAGGGTACAGGAGAGAGTGTTCAGACTGCGCATAACCCTGCTCGGCCAGAATGAGGACGAGGTGTACCAGAAATATCGCCTGAATCGCGCTATGATCATGCGCCTGATTGCAGACCTGGAACCATTACTGCAGCACCAGACCCACCGGACAAATGCAATCCCTGCGCACGTTCAGGTACTATGCAGCCTGCACCTACTGGCCTCTGGGAGTTTCCAGGGGGTAATTGCGGTTGCCGGAGGTGTTTCGCAAAGCGCACTGTCACGCTTCTTCCAAAAATTCCTAGATGCCATGCTGACAATGCTCCACAGACACATCAGCTTCCCCACAACCCCACAGCAGTTGGACCGCACAAAACAGGCATTCTACCAGGTGGCACAATTTCCACATGTGATTGGATGCATCGACTGCACGCATATCCCCATATGCCCTCCGTCAGCAAATGAGTACCTTTTCAGGAACCGCAAGTCATACCACTCGATCAACGTGCAGGTTGTGTGCGATGCCAACAACATCATAACGGACCTAGTGGCACAATTCCCAGGGAGCACACACGACTCATACATCTTCCGCAACAGTGGAATGCACAGGCGACTACTCAATGGCGAATTTGGAGAGGGACTCCTGTTAGGTAAGTAGAACTACGCTTCCCCACACCAACACCACACATGTATGTACATCACCAATGCTAAGTCTATGCTTCCATCTTCTAGGTGACAGTGCTTACGCCCTGCGGGAATACATACTAACCCCATACCTAAATCCAGCAACCCCGCAGGAACATCGCTACAACGCTGCACACATCAGCACGAGGAATGTGATAGAGCGGACTTTTGGGATTCTCAAGAGCCGCTTCCGTATCCTCCACAAGACTGGCGGCGCAATGCTATACCAACCAGACACATGCTGTCGAATAATTGCTGTATGTGCAATGCTGCACAACATTGCCACCAGAAGGGGGATACCCATGGAGGTGGACAGGGATGACGACCCCCAGGCTGACCAACCACCCGCCCAACGACGACCGGCACACATCCCAAACACAGCAGAGGGCCATAGGAGGCGGACAGACATAACGCAAAATCATTTTTGACCCTGGGTAAAAAGAGACATTACAAGTTGGTGTTGGGTGCAACTGTTTAATGCACAGTAGCACTGAGGATTGTGCAACAGAACTAGCATTGTGAATCATGCTCCGATTGCATAAATGTAAATAAAAGGTTCCTTAAAGTCAGGCCTGTGCAAACAGAATAATTGGATGGCCATGGTTGCTCCACCATGGACCTGCAGCATGTACAAATTTCTAGTGCCGCTTGCCACGTACACCAAGCCTCCGCTCAGGTACATCCATACCCTCACCACGGCCTGTCCCCGTGGAGGCACGCGAACTTCGGCGCCTGGTGCTGGCCTCTGCCAGTGACACGCTGCTGACACTGGAGGCAGCCTCACTGGTGTCATCCCCTCCCAATGCTGCAGCACTGCATGTGCTGCTCTGAAGTTGTTCCACAGCAGTGGTGATGTGTCTCAGTGACTTGGCAACATCACCGCAGAAGTGCCCAAGGTCCACCTGCAGGGAGACTGTGCGGCGTGCCAACACAGCGGTGCAGTTGCTGTGCCGTTGTATGGCCTTGGTAGCGGCGGCAGAACGCAACATTAGCTGCCGGTTACTCCTCCTCTGGGACTCATGGCCCTCCCTGATGGCACGGGTGAGCTCACGTACCTCCTCCCTGAGCTGAGCATTGCCATCAGCAACCGCAGTGGTCTGGTCCCTGACCGCCGTGCCCATGTCCCTGACCGCGGAGCCCATGTCGGTGACTGCTGCAGTCATGGCGCGCATCTCCCTCGCTAGGCGCACGATGTTGCAGCTGATGCTAGCCACATGTCTTCCCTGCAGGTTCTGTGTGCGCAGCATCCTCTCCTCAATTGCAGAGGTTGTTGGGACATCCTGGTCAGCTGAGGAGACGGAACTGCGACGGGCCCTGTGACGCCGTGCGTGTCTTGAGCCTCCATGTGGTGCAGCAGGTGGTGTGGATGTGCGCTGCGTGGGTGCCAATTGAGGGGGGGGGGTTGCCATCTCCTGCAAGGGCGCAACTTGGTGCCTGTGCCTCTGCGGTATTGTGGCTGCACTGGCTGCAGGCTGGCTTGCTGGTGCCGTTGCTTGTGGCGCAGGTGGTGGTGCCTTGGCTTGTGGCGCAGGTGCCTTGGCTTGTGGCACTGGTGCTGGTGCCGATGATTGTGGCGCTGGTGGAGGTGGTGCTGGTGGGGTGGCAGGTGTTGGCGGTGCGTGCGCATCCTGCACAGTCTCCTGGTCTGACTCCACGGGTGTCTCAGAGATGATCAGCTGGTCGCTGTCGTCAGAGTCCCCAGGTGATGCATCTGTGTGTGAAACAGTGCATGATTAGTGGGATGATTACACCTACATAGTGTTGTACCCATCAATGTCCCTCTGTGGTCCAACAAATGAACAGTCTACAGCCATGTACAACATATGTGTTGTGTGAGGATTTACGCCTGTGCCTGCACTCTGGGCTGACTAGACTACAACTCCCAAGATGCAGTAGTGTCATGTGTGGAACTGTCTGTGCCAGAGCTGCAGACACAGTGAGATTGGGCTGGGGGCATGGGTATGGATTTACGCTATGCTGGGTGTGGCACAGGCATGCATCTTACCTTGGGCACTTGTGGCTGCGCCGGACGTGTCCATCTGGATCACCCCCACGACGGCTTCCCGCTCTATCGTCCCTTCCACAAGGTCCTCCAGGGCTGTGTTGGATGGTGCAGTGCTTGTTCCGCCTCCAGTCCTTCTTGCCTCCCGGAGCCTCTCAGCAATCCTCTCTTTTGCGCGCTTCCGGAGGTCATACCACCGTTTTTTGAGATCGTCGATGCTGCGGCTAGTGACGCCAACCGCATTGATCCTCTCACGGATGCGCTGCCAGATGCGCCGCTTCTCGGACTCAGGCACCTTGAGGGACAGCTTGCCAAAGAGGCGGTCGTGTTTGCTGGCCACTCCCTCGATGAGGTACTCCAGCTCCCTGTCTGAAAACTTCTTCTTGCGCTTGCGTGCAGATTCAGCGCTGGATGGCACTTCCTGCGACATGATGGATGTGTGCTGTGACTGGCAGAATCTGTGTGGCCTCACTCTGCACAGCCTGTCCTTCTTTCCAGCTCCTGTCTGCTCCTCTGTCGAGGCTATGTGGGTGGGGCAGCAGTATTTCCTGGTTGGTGATGTCATCAGCCTGTTCCCGGTGCGACGCGGCAAATTGCGATTTCGCTATTACCGATTCGGTAATTGCTAATTCGGTATTACCGAACTCGCTATTAGCCAAATCGGTATTACCGAACTCGCAATTTGCTAGTGGGGCCGTTTGCGTGCCCCGCTATTAAGGAATCGGTAAATTTAGCGATTTTTAAGGAATCGCTAAATTTTACCGAATCTGTTGATGCATGCCAATTACCGATTCCTTAATGGCGATTCCTTATTTTTCGCTATTAAGGAATCGGTATTAGTTTGGTTGATGCATATGCCCCAGAATCCTTTTTGTGGGCTCAGTGTATGCTCCGACGGGAGCCAAACTTTCCTTCTTTCTCAGTTTGAACCGTTTATTGGTAGAAATCGGTGCATCTCGCTATGTCATTGGTGGTGACTGGAATCTTGCCCACAATGCTGTTATTGATAGAACAGGCTCCCTGGATAGATGTAACCAGGGAGACAGAGCTTTACTGGGAGACATAACATCGGATCACGGGCTAGTGGATCATTGGTGCCTTTGCCACCCCTCCGATCAGGAGTACACCTTCCTCTCTTCTACTCATGGCACCCAATCCAGGATAGATTATTTTCTTATTTCGCATTCGGTAGTTGCAACTACTACTGAATCCCATATCTTGGAAGCTGCAAAATCTGACCATGCTCCTGTTCTTCTTGATCTAGAAATAGATTTAACCTCTCCAGGCCGCAAACCATGGCGTATGAATATTCAAAGATATCGCCCACCTAAGGGTAAAACCCTACTATGTTCTCATCTCTCTGATTATTTATCTATTAATAAATCGTCAGTTGCCTCCTGCAGAACCGTCTGGGCAGCTGCCAAAGCAACTATTCGTGGTCATCGAATGAGAGATGCAGCTGAAGCCAATAAGTCAGCATCCCTTTGTCATATTGAATTAGAGACTCAAATTACTTCTCTCACACACTTATACTCATCCCATCCCACAATACCCAACCGTCGCAAGCTAGAGCTTGCTAAGATGGTGCTTAATAACCTATATACCTCCAAAGCTGAGTACGCTCTTCAGCGTCTGAAAGGTAGACATTATGGACAAGGGGAGAAAGCAGGATGATTACTTGTTGCGCAGCTGAAACAGCGTGAGGCAGCTATGGCTATTCCTGCAATACGTACACAAGCGGGTGAGATTGTCACTAAACCGCAAGAAATTGTAAACACTTTTGCATCCTTTTATAAAAAACTTTACACCCCTGAAACTTCAGTAACTGAAGATCAATTAGTTACCTATCTTGCATACATTGACTTTCCTTGCCTCACTGATGAGGGTAGAGACTTCCTTGGTGGTGACATTAGCAAAGAAGAAATAGCTACATCCATCGCCAAATTACCTTATCATAAAAATCCCAGGAGAAGATGGTTTTCCTGCGGAGTTTTATAAATGGACTGGAATACAAACAGTCAATACTCTATCTTCTGCCTTTCATGAGGCAGTTCAAACAGATTCACTCGTTTCTATTTCTAACGGAGCACTGATTGCGGTTATCCCCAAACTAGGTAAAGACCCGCTTGATTGTGTTAGCTATCGTCGCCCATCGCACTAATAAATGGAGATGTTAAGATTTTGGCAAGTCTTCTAGCGGCACGACTTCGTAAAGTTATTCCCTCTTTTATTAATCATTCACAGGTTGGCTTTGTCCCTGGTCGCTCTTCTAGGAACCACCCAAGAACACTGGCTCACACTTTATGGACTGCAAAAGAGTTGATGAAAGATGCTGTTGCTCTCTCATTGGATGCAGAAAAAGCATTTGATCGTATTGACTGGAGATATCTTTTTGCAGCCATGAAGCGCTTTGGTCTAGGTGATCAGTTCATTTCTAAAGTTCGTCTTCTATATGACAACCCAGTAGCTCAGGTCAATTGTGGTGGTTTTCTCTCAGACCCTTTTGCAATCCGAAGGGGTACCCGCCAAGGTTGTCTCCTTTCTCCCCTTTTATTCCTACGAGCGATAGAACCCGTCGTTATTCGTCACTCACCACAGATTAAAGGTATACTCATAGCAGGAGGTGTTTCTAAATTATACTTATATGCTGATGACATTCTCCTTACGTTAAAAGATCTTCCTTACTCTTTACCTGCTCTACTTGAGATTCTTGATGGCTTTGCAGTCCGTTCTGGTTACAAAGTGAACTGGGATAAAAGTGAGGCTCTTCCATTCGCTTCTGGTACCACAAAAACATCAATTCATGGGTATCCCTTCTTCTGGAAATTATCGCAATTAAAATATTTGGAAATTCTGGTCAATAGAGGTTTGGTAAATATGGTCTCAGACAATCTCGCACCGCTTATAACACAAATGGAAACTGATTTTGCTAAATGGGCTCTTTTTAGGTTTTGCCATTTGGGGAAAAGTACAGGCCGTTAGGGTGGTCACCTTACCCCGCTTCACTTATGTACTTGGAATGCTTCCGATCGCAGTTACCTTATCTACACTATGTCTGGTGGATGCCCGTATTCGGTCTTTTGTCTGGGGATCTACTCGCCCCTGTTTAGCTGCTGCCAAATTAATGGCTCGCCGCTCCCTTGGGGGTATGGGTTTACCATCTTTGGAGTATTACTCTCTAGCACTGAATCTCTCGCAGTTAGTGTATTTACTTCCAAGTACGACTGATCCTCCACAATGGGTCACAACAGAACATTCCCTGCTTAATCAAAGTGATGGCCTTAATTTTCTCTATGGAACTCGAAATCTACGATCTTCCCCTCCGCATCCGGTAATGCAAACCACCTATCTAGCATGGCAACGAGCACATCATCTTATACGGGTTGCTCATTGTCTACACTATAAAGCTCCACTTTGGGGTAATAAGAGTATTCGAATAAATGGTCAAGCGCTTCACTGGTCCAGTTGGAAGTTGAGTTGTATTCAGACACTTGATCTGGTTATATTAAATGGAGAGTTGAAATCCTTCGATTTACTTCACAAGGAATTTGATCTCCCATTACACCAGACTTCACAACACTTGCAATTATAGCACTGTCTGAGACGGTGTCTAGGTTCAATATTAGATTATCTCCTTATCTGGTGACGGCATAAAGGAGTGATGTCGGGTCTGTATGGTGTTTTAACTCATCACTTATATTCACAACCACTTCTTAAAGCTTTTCATGAGAAATGGCAGGAATGTCTACACATTACCATTGAAGAAGATGTCTGGTCAGATATGTTATAAGCTCTTAATAAGGCCACTCGAGAAGCACGTTTGAAATTTGGCCTTTTCAAAACCTTACATGATTAGTACTGGACACCTCTCAAATTGAAAAAAGCAGGATTATTGTCACACTCTAAATGTTGGAGGTGCTCTTGAGTCAATTGTGACCTTCCTCATATACTCTGCGAATGTCCTTCCATGCAGTGTTTTTGGAATTATGTAGGGGACACCCTGCAGAGAACATTCCTTTCCCTTGTTCTTCCTCTTACCCCTTCCATCATCTTATTGCATGATTTTAGGGACCTTCCTGCCATCATGCGTCCGCAACGTCTCCTTCTACACACTGCACTTTCTACAGCCAAAATTTGTATTTTAAGACATTGGCAATCGCCCAGTCCTCCCTCGCAGGAAGAATGAATGGTATCAATGATTCAAAAAGCATCACATGAACGTATAATACATCAATTACAGGATCAAGAGGAAGTTTTCCAACAAGTTTGGACTTCTTTTCTTCGAGATCCCTGAATATTTTCTACTTCCTTCCCATACCTCACACATCTTTATCTCCTCTCATTTATCCCTTTCTACATCCCCTTCCTCCCTTTATATTCTATCCTCCCCTCTCTTGTTTCTCGTGCTGTACATATTTTGTTCTCCTTTACTCCTATCTCTCTCCTCCTATCTTTTTTTCATCTTCTGCCCTTCTTTTTCTTGCTTTTGTCCGTTTTCTGTCCAGGCAAGGAGTTTCCACTTATTTATCTTTACATATTTATTTATTTATCTATCTATCTATCTATCTATCTATCTATCTATCTATCTATCTATCTATCTATCTATCTATCTATCTATCTTTATGGATTTATCTATTTATGACTCTTTTATATTATTTCCTCTCTTTTTTTCTATACTCAACCCATACTACGTATCCTATGCTCCATGGATTAATCTTTGTTCCCCTTTTCATTTTCATTTTTATGTTTGTAATTATATTATATTCATGTTCCCCTCTGTTTAATCTCTTTCTATGACTATATATACAAAAAGATTTATGAACTTATATATATCATATAATACATTATTTCTTTTATTATCTATCTTTCATTTCTTATATGATCCCTTATGTAATCCCGCTTCCCTTTGAAATTGAGCGTTATTTTAAATTGATGTTAGTCTATTGTGAGCCCATAATGTTATATACATTCATGCTTTTTATGTACCTTAGATTTCTCCAATAAAATTACGAAACCAAAAAAAGAACGTATGCTGCATGTTCTCCATCTTTAATACATGTTTGTTGCAATAGCTAGGAACATCTGTTTTCTGGAGATGTTATGATTCGCCTTATTTAGTGGCCTTGTGGTAGTTTCCAAAATACAGGCTGGTTTTGCATCAATCAGCCATTCGATGTCATGGACATGCCTGCCCCGGGCACAGTTTACATGCCTCACCATCCCAGCCCCTGCATTTTAACCATCATTTTGAAGGGTATGTGTCGAATCGATCAACAATTTAAAAAAAACTTCATAGAGATACGGGAAAGTCTGGCTCAGTACTGCTGGGCAGCATGTGGGATCTGTCTGCTCGTGCCTTGTTAATATGAACAATTATAATCTGTGGAAGCATTTGACCAATCTGCTACTTTGAGGATATCTGAAAGGGAACCTCCTCCCCAGAAAACCTTACTGGCCATAGCCCCTCGGGAAGAATGAGCGCCAAATTTGGATAAGTCAATACCCGCTTCCAACATCACCGTTCTAACCCATCTCAAGATAGTAGCAGAAGAGATTGCCTTGTAGGGTTTAACAAAATAAATCAGTAGTTGATTTTCATTCATAGGTCTAAAAACACTCATTTTCTCTTCATACACTTTCATGCAACTTACCACACAAAGTTTGGGACAGTCAAAAAAGAACGGGTAGAAAATGTTTTCCGACATTGTTTTGGTCCTTTTCCATATCTCAAATAATACACCATCAGGTGAATAAATCCTATTAGAAATTCCTAATGCTTTAACGTCTGAACCTCGTCTAAAAGATATTAAGCAAAGTAGTGTAGCTAACTTAATGGAAAGTTGTTTCCTTGTAAGGAAAAGGTTACCAGGCCAGGATGTAAAAAGGTCGAAGATAAGATTTACGTTCCATAATGAATCATATTTGGCTTTAAGCGGATGTTTCAGTCTTATTCCTTTAATCACTCTACGAACTAGGGGGTCAGTACCGATAGAGAAGTCATTTAACAAGAAATGTCCTGCAGAAAACGCTGATCTGTAACAATTTACTGTTCTATAGGAAAGTCCTGATTTAAAAAGGTCTGCTAAGTAATTTGCTACCTCTACAACAGGTGCGTCCATGGGATCCATACCCGTTCCATGCACCAACGACACCATTTTTTCCGAACACCGATGTATCTTCTCCTTGTTCCCGGAGCCCATGACTCATCCAATAGGTTTTTAGCCTCTTCTGAAAGGCCTGAGTATCTTCTTGAACCCCTGGAATCTTCCAGGCAAGAAGGTTCATCTTTCCTTCTAAGAGAAGACGATGTACCTCTCCATCTGTGCCCTGAAGGAGGTCCAAACTTCCTGGGATAAGGCGTGGAGTTTCTACTGCCAGTGCCATCACGCCTGGGAATGATATTTGAGAATTCCAAAAAGGAGTAATTAGAACAATGCGGCAACGCTCCCTTCGAACTTTCAAGAGAACTCTCTGGATGAGTGCGAAAGGAGGGAAGGCATAACAATTCAGTATGTCCCAAGGTTGGAGAAGAGCGTCCACTGCAGTTGCTAGTGGGTCAGGCTTCCAACTGTAAAAAAGATTTATCTGAAAGGTCAGCCTGCTGGCAAAGAGATCTATCTCGAAGGGCCCCCATAGATCTTGAACTCTCTGGAAAACCGAAGGATTCAGTTTCCAGTCACTGCAGTCTCTTAGGAACCATGAGTTCCAATCTGCCCTTGTGTTTAGATGGCCCGGATGAATTCTGCCCTCAGAATTATTTTGTGATTCCAACAGAAATACCAAATCTTCTTGGCTAGATCTGCTAGAAGCTTTGACCTTGCTCCCCCTAATCGGGTTGATGTAGGAGACGGCTGGGAAATTGTCTAATTAGATTAGAACTACACTGTTTTTCAGGGTAGACTTGAAGCTCATTAGTGCGTTCAGGCTGGCTAACATATCCAAGCAATTTATGTGTAGGGTGAGTTCCTCCTGGGACCATTTCCCCCCCAGTTTCTATTTTTCCTAGTCTGGCACCCCAGCCTAGATTGCTTGCATCGGATTCCAGTGTGGGATTTGGAGTATTCCCGAATATTGCTTTCCCATTCCAACTGTCTAGGTTGTTGCGCCACCATAGGAGATCCTCTCGAGCTTCCAGAGACAGGGGAACGATGTCCGAGTACCAAAGACCTTTCTTCAGTCCTGAAGATTTTAGCCTCTGTAAGGCCCTGTAGTGAAGGGGCCCTGGGGAAATTGCTTGAATGGATGAAGATAAGAGCCCTACTATCCTTGCTAGTTCCCTCAGGCTCACTGTGTCTTTGGACAAAACATAGGAAACTTCTTTCTTTATTTTTGATAATTTCTTCGAGGGAAGTTGTAATTGAGTTAGAGGTGTGTTCACCTGAAAACCTAGAAACTCCAGGTTTTGTGAAGGGGTCATAATGGATTTCTCTACATTGATAATGAAACCTAGACTCTCTAGGAGATCTACAGTCCATTTCATGTGAGTCAGTAATTCTTCCTGGCTTTGAGACATCAATAAGATGTCGTCTAGGTAGATAATCGAACGTACTCCTCTTCTCCTTAAAGAGGTGACCACTGGCCTCAGGACCTTGGTGAAGCACCAAGGAGCTGAGGATAGGCCGAAGGGAAGACAGCGAAACTGGTAGGTTGTATTCCTCCATACAAACCTTAGGCATTTCTGAGAATCTGGATCCATAGGGATTGTAAGATATACGTCCTTGAGGTCTAGTTTTATGAGCCAATCTCCCTCTTGGAGAATATCTCTCAGAAGATAATGCAATAGTAAAGCAGTGTCCAGGAGGGCACATTCACGGCATATTCGAAATAACCACTGACTAGGTAAATACTTGGCATTTAGAATAATTGGACCCTCGTTGGAGAAATATGCAGTATGATGTTATTGACTATATGTACGTCCATCCACTGGCCGGTTAGCTTGCTAATGTATTAAGATGTCGTCTCTGGGTTCCCTTTAATAAAACCGGAAATCTGACATGCAATAGATGGTAATCTTGACAGAATAAGGAGTTGCGTGAAAAAATTGCAGATTGTGTTTTATTTTTTAAAATGTTGTCCCAATTTTTCCAGGCTACATGTACTCTACCCTAGATGGCTTCTGGTGTCTTCAAAAAGAGGGATACGAATGTCGTCCATCTCTCTCTCTCTCTCGCTCTCTTTTTCTTTCTCGCTCTCTCTCTCCCCTCTCCACACACTCTCTCTCTTTTTTCCCCTCCCTTTCTGTGATTTATACAGCATTGTTTATGTTCTTACAGGTGAAAAGGAAAGTATGCTAGGGTGCCTTGAGTACTACAACTATCGCCAACATTCCAGAATACACAATGATCACATAGGCCTTCATTTGCCGTAGAATCTGCTAACAGTAGAGAAATAAAAGCCTTTCTCGGTTCAGTTCAAACTTTGCAACTATGCGGAAATTGTAAATTTAAGAATGACTTTTTCAAGAAAGCCAAGATTCTGACTGAAAAATGTATTAACAGAGGGTAACCTAGCAATTTAGGTAGGCGTTAGCGAGAGCATGGAACTCACTGAAAGAAAGCCTTCTGGTTCCCAGAGAAAACTAAATGTGATAATAAAATCACACGTGCGACAACTTACTGCCCCCATTCTCACAAAATCATAAAAATATTTTTTTTAAGTTTTTAAAAACTAGAATATTATACAGGGCAGCCTTCATACACTAGATATGCCTCTGCTTTCTTTCAAGCGTGGCTGAAATTCGAGAATTCACATTGTCAGAGCTTGTGAATCAGGTCCTACCAATACCGCCATGACTAAAGCTTGGGGCCTTTCCACCAGTATTGAGACCCAATGAATGTAACAAATGTGTAGCTTGTAACTACATATGCAACACCTAAATATTCCAATACTACCACATCCAAACAGGATCCTAAATATTTTTCTAGTTTGTACTTTACCAATGTTATATATTGCATCAAATGACAGTGTGACCTAAATGGTTAAACCTCCCCAAAAATAGAGGATCACATTACTCAACACAGAAGTAAGATTTGCCACGGGGCTGCTAATGCTTCACTTGATGGCCATTATAACTCGGCTAACCACAGTGAGAATGATCTCCACTGGCAAGTGAATGACATCGTGACAATCCAGCAACAGGAGAAAATCTGGGGACAATACTATCCTATCAACAGACTTAACACTACAGATGATTGAAACTATTAGAATTATGGTATCTACAATGATGTAACCGGTGGTCCTTATGTAAATATGGTTATATAGATGTATCTTGGTTGTACTTGATTATTTATGATTTTTTCTTCTAATGATTCGCTTTATTTGTTTCTTCCATTCATTGCATGTCTACTGCCACTTGGTTTTCTGTTATTCATGCTACTCTTCACCTTACTTGGTTTGACTCTGTCCCCAGCTTCCATTTGACCCGGGTTCAGGTTGACAGACTCTTGTGCTGTCCCTGCCTCAGTTTGTGCTCTTCGCATATCTGGATTACACCTGTCATGATGCTTCCATTCACTGTATATTACTCTGCCGATAGTGTGCTACTGTTGTTGATTGGATTTGTGAATGATTTACTCTATATTGTATGTCCTCCCAGCTCCATTCATTGGACCTTCCCTCTGCACCGGAGTATGCTCGGATCTCAGTGAAATTGACTGATTTTTGTGCTCTCTCTGCCTCTCTCCATGGTATTCAAATCTCAGGGCCACTGTCTATTACAATGCCCATTCACGTACGTGACTCCACCCCTTCAATCGCAGTACTGTGATTGGCAGCTCCGATCTATCTCCCTATGTGTAATTCTCCTTGTATGTCTTACTCTGTATAGTGACGCTACCTTAGCATAAATAGCATTCTCATGTGCTGTTAGTGGGATTTTTGAATACCTTGGACACCACCCTACCCCCATCCCCTTTTATCAGCCACATTCACTAACCCTTTTTTGTGGTGTTGTTGCATAAACTATGCCTTTGGCATAGTTCTACAAGGTTTGTCTCCTCACTCACTGGTGGCCGTAGTGAACTCCGTTCAGTGCACCAGCGCTGAATGTGAAGGGACAGTTATTGTAGCCCTGAACAACCCTATCCAATACTTTGTTGAAATCGTCATTGCTTTTGGGTTGCTGACCATCCCTTTAAAGGGATCGGGGTCACCGTGGTAAAAGAAACAAACCTATTCATCATTCACAATGTCACACACACACTGCACTAAGAAGAATAGACGCCTTAAATAAGAGCACTTATTATGACAGGAATAACCTGTTTCTCAGTACATCTATAATAACTGCACGGGATATCATAACAGCAAGAAGGTACGTTCTGAGCAATGAAAATAAAATTAATATTTCTAACATGATTAAAATGTCGTCTCAAACCTAACATCCAAAAACCTACTCCTATGCGCAACACTGAGAGAGCATGAAAAGCAGAGCAGCTTTCAGTCTAGAGTTTCTTAGGGAGAAGCGATGCACTGCATACCTTGTTGGCAGCAAAGCTGTTTTCAGCAGAGTCGTGAAAGCAGTGTCTCGACAAAGGGCACACACGTGCTGTGGTAGCAGTCTTCCTCCGGGTCGTGGCTTTATCAACACTGAGCGAGATGTTGCCTCTTCGAAGTGCGCCCGTAGTAGGTGAGACTGTTTTGTGGCAGAATCTTGTGTGATAATCTGGGTGAAGGACCTCTCTATTGAAAAGTCAAATGGTCGAATTTCTGACAAAAGAGGACGTCCATTCAGACTACATTATTTTTACTATATGTCTGGACTTTATTTTTATTTGGCCTAGACATGATGATAAGTAGATACTTGACCCAGACTTCTGTTGCATCAGGTGCTATATCTATGTCATCAGTCAGATGACCTGACACTTTCGCAGTTCTTAGAACGATTAGGTCTGATGACATCTACGTCAAATGGTAGACATGATGATGATTCTGCATAAATGGAGAAAGTTGGCAACCTCCATGATCTAAAATTACGACCTCCATGATCTCAAATGGCGACGAGGCCTATCTAAAATAAAGTCAGATGAGTCAGACCTTATAGTGGTGAGTTGTAAATTACTCTTAAATATGATGGCCCATCTTTCATCCTTATTTTTACTTAAGCTTATTTTTTCTGGATCTAGACATTGCCTCCTTAAGTAAGCTTGGGCTGTGCACTGATTTTGAAATTTGGATTCCCTACTTCAGGTCCTCTCACTAAACAGGTAAGCCTCCTTAGTTGGCACAATGGCCATTAATTACCCCCATCCCCTTTGCTCTGATCACTAGGACTCCCTTGTTATATCCTTTTTAGCATCTTTGTGATCACGTGCTTGACTCACAGTTGTGTTTCTCCTACATCGCAGCCAAGACCTGGAACGAGCTCCCTGTGAACATCAGATGCTCCCCGACCCAGCACTCATTCAGGAAGGACCTCAAGACCTGGGTCTTCAACTGATTCGGATCCGCTACCCCTCCCCCCGCCCCAGCGCCTTGAGACCCTCACGGGTGAGTAGAGCGCTTTATAAACTCCTGATTGATTGATTGTATGCCACTCCATGCACACCAAGGCATTCTTTCCTTTTATATTTGCCTCCATTGAGTGGATTCCATTATCTGCAGGATTGCTTTCATGTGCACATATGTTTTTTGTCTTCTTCAGCTCCCAAAATAGCTATTGTCTATGACTAGCCTCTCAATGTATCTTCTTCGTCTTGTTTGTTCTTCTTTTCTTGTTCACGCTTCTTGCTAGAGCTCTAAACTCTATTTTGTCCTGATGATGACCTCTATATTGCTGATGAGGTCGAAACTCTAGATACACATGCACACATGTATGCACGCAAGCACATAAACACACACACAGCTAGATTCCTAAATCATAATTTCTGGATATTACTACTGAGACCAAAGTCAGCGTTTTTTATGTAGAATTATTGCTTTCCGAATGAGTTCACAGTAAATCACTGTGTTTTTATAATGTTAATTGACCTGTCCATTTGCTGCAGATATATGGATAAACTGCATTTCACATATTTAAAATAGGGGAAAGACTGCTAAGTGAGTTGATGAAACTGCTGCAGAGTTCAGTGTACAAAATTCAAGTCACAGATGTCATTGAGTCACTGTACCCTTGCTCAGTAGGTTGAACCTACAGACTTGTATGTTTTGCTGTGGGCCAGAAGATAAATTCCCACGGAGCACACTGAAACCTCAGAAATGTTATTTGAGTACCCTGCTCGCTTTGGGAAAGTCGTACCTATTTTTTAAGTCTATTGCACCTCCAGTATTATTTTTATAGAATTATTAAGATGTATGATTTTAAGATTTTGTTATTGCGCTTACCTAATGTGAAGATTAATATTTTTAGTATACATTTAATAAAATTGTACCACAGTAGAGCCGAATCATTCACAGGTTTCAGGCAAAGGGGATAATGCAGAATAGAAACATAACAGACGAGCCCTGTGACTTTAAGAAATGGACGTTTTTATAAATGTGCATAAGCACCTCATAAAGACTGCCTGTAACCCGCCATATTCCTGTCAATCACTTGCCTCAACGCCCTTCTGTCCTCATCCCTATTGACTACCATTTCCACCCTGTTTTTCCCTCTTTTACAATATGAAATTTATTTTTGCCACATAATATTAGTAGAGCACAGAAGGCCGGATTTCCGTACAAGTTCAATCAATGCAACTGTGCCCTTTAGTCGACGAGACTCTGTTGCTTCCTTCATAAACCCTAACTTTGCCCAAGGTTTAAAGGAATCAAAAATAGATGAACTCACACTGTGTAAATGGCAGCTAGGACATTCCCCAACTCAAACATAACCAGTATCTCAAGAAGGCCTATACGCACTGACAGTCTGCCAACAGACTGAGCTCCAAGTGAGACTTCATTCGTCAAATGCATTAGGCCAATGTCTAAACAGGTCAACTCTAGCCTGGAGAAAAGAAGGGGATGTCTCTGTGTGAGACCCACTTTTATTGTTTGACAAAAAATAGCCAGGCCAAGATGTCATACTAATGCAACAAGTCCAGGAGTAATTCAACCATAAAAGCATGATAGTCCAGCCCTGCGAGGGCTCAGTGTCGGGGGCAGAACACAGGTGAGGAGAGGAACTGACTAGATCTAAGAGTCCCATCCAGCGTCCTTGAATTATCTGACTTCCTGGAAACAGACAAGACGCGAAGTTCCACATTGGATCTCCAAGTTTACACAAGTGATGGGGAGATGCTAGAAAGGTGTTACTTCTGAGGGCAAGCATGGTTGTGTGTCTTCCAGACAAGGTTAATCCTCAGATAACAAGAATGAGGAAAAAGGGCACAGTGGTAAATACTAGATAGGGTGACTTTTGAAATGTCCACAAAGTTGGGAAAAGTCCAGAACTTTTACCCTTTTTTTTTTTAACCAAGCAAGGATTGCTCTTTTCACTCACCTTAGCAAGGGCGAAGTTAATCCCAAGTGGCTCTACTGCAGGTGACTGTCCTGCTGCATGATGTCACCTGGGCGTGACATCTTGCCACAGGAAATTGTGTCTCCTTCCCAGGTATGAGGTGCAGGTGGTGGTCAGCGGAAGGGTGCGCAGACAGTATGAGATGCGGGTGCAGGGTGGCGGAGTTGAAATTGCTGGAGCAGTGAACAGGCAGTTGGCACTATGTGGGGTGCAGGATTTGGGACATAGCCTGAGGTAGAATCTTATTGCCCGGTTTTGGGGGTCCTCCACTAAAGCAGGAATCTATCCACCAGTTGCCTTGTACATCTCTTCCTTGCAGGAGGAATGTGCTCCTTCTGCAGCAAGCAGCTACTCAGAGCTACCCCTTTCTGTTTTTTAAACTTCACAAAGTGTAAGTTTAGAATAAGTTGTGAGTTAGGACTTTATGCAGGAAGCAGTGGAAAACATTTTACATGAGGTCTCTCGTCCCTTTCCAGGCCCACTAGCAGAGTTACTGGCCACAAACAAAACCACCATCCCTGGGATTATTTCCTAATGCCCCGCTTTAGGTTAAGGATCTGCAGCGTCCGTGGCACACGACAGAATGCGGGGGTGGCAACAACTCAACACATGAAAGTATGTGCCACAGAGTTCCTGGCTTCTTGATGAATCTTTGTCTCCTTCTTGGCCACTCCATTCCTTCATTCACTTTGCTGATGGACCCAACATAAAAAAGCAAGCGTTTGGCGCAATGGCGAAAATCAACAGCAAAGCGTTGATGGATTGCGACCAAAGCGGCCACGTGAACAGGAAGCTACATTTAGTTCTTCTAAACTTGTTCCAAACCATGGGGTCTAAAGTGGGATTGAAATTCAGGCGATGTGATGTGGGTTTGTATTTTATCAGATGGGAAGGGAGAGATGCCACATCCTACAGGGCGGTACCTGCTCTACATTATAAACAGTGGGCCACCGCATTTCTTTTTTAGTGGCGTCCAAAGCTAGTGAGCGCATTGGAATCGGCCTCCAATTTATTTTGTGTTTCATCGTTCAGTAAGCGTGTTCCAGCATCTACCGCCACTGAGCTGGTTCCAGTAAAAATACAACCAGCAGTTTGATGGAACTTGACAGAGAACAGGGATATGTATAGCCAGCATTTCTGTTTTAAACTTCGTTGCTTTCTTTTTTTTTCTAAAACTTACATCTAGTTTTTTTGTACCGTGACCCTGCCAGATATATTGTCCCATTCCCGCCAGCCACTCTATTTTACTTTGAAGTGGGTTGGCTGATCCAAAATTCTGCAGCATCCTTCAAGGTTTATTAAGGTAATTTTTTCATCTGAGCCACGCAAATGCAGAGTCGATCTGTCTAAGCTGTTTGAAAGCCCACAATACTGAGGAAGTGATGGAAGTGGCACAAACGCCAGGGGTCGTATTACAGAAGCGCATCGTATGACAGAAACGCACCGGGGGTGCAATGGGTATTTGCACCCACTTTGCACTTCCCTGGGGACACTTTCAGGGGCGGCGGGTGACATTTGAAAGTGGTGGGGCGTAAAATTATTGGCATACTGCACCACAGCGAGCGAGCAGAGGGGTAACAATTACTATACCCACTCCAGTGAGGGCAACAGTAGGGAAAGTGTTGGATAGTGACATGTGGGGCATCTACAATATAGAAAATACAGACCATCAGTATCAAAATTCCGTTCCTAACACAATAAAAAACCAGGATTAAAAACCATATACCACTGCATGCTTTGTGTAAACTATGCCTTATTTATTACCATTTATATGTTCTACATAAAAAACAGCATAGGTTAATACCTAACTGATAATCTATTGCCTGCATCATATCTCTACTTAAACAACTTTTCATGGTTGAACGCCCTAAACATTGTCCGTGCACCCTCGTATGTCACCCCATGTTTACCAATCAATCCCTTAATAAAACCACCTCTCTCAAAACAATCGATTGAAATATGCTTACCGTGTCTAATTTCTTTGAATTGCATGTCTGATGCATCATGCACCAATAAACCTAATTCAAACTCTTGGCAGCGCTGGTAACGTATTTAATCCCATCTTGTCGTATTAATCTTTCTTCAAGACCAAGACAAACAGCACCGCTGACAGTGGCAACTAAGTCTGCTAACTCGAGCATGCTCAGTTTTAAAACGCCTATCCAATTATCCACACATGTGTATGTTAAAGCAGAGCTGCGTTACTTGTGCACTTGACCCTGATCTTTCCCACTACCTTCCCATTAATACTACATGTCCCAGCATGCCCCGTTCATCTTCCCACTTGCAATGCCCAATCACCCCACATCCCTGGTGTCAACAAAACGCGCCAACATCATAGGTGAAAAAATGATGAATATACTTTAAATATCAAAACCTACTGCAGTGTTCAGTGCCAGTTTAGCACAATGTCCGTTTTCCTGGACCCTGCATGATGCTGTCAACAGTGAGACTCTAACAAGCAATGCATCAACATGTCTTCCCAAAAGGCTGCCTAAAATGCTGAGGGAATATAAGAGTTTAAACCCTATAAAGATTAAAGATCACCAATCTTTGGGTTTCTTGCAAGCTGCACACGCCTACATTGGAAGTACTGACAGGCAAGCGTGGCTCGAGCCTACCTTGCACGTGCAAAGTACAGTGTTTTTTCAAAACTCGACTGGGGCACAAGACTACTTTCCACTTCATACAGCAGAATTGTGAGAAAAGACGCTCGTCTTTTATTCAAAATACTCCTCTGGAAAGCAAGAAGGCGACTCCCCACTTTATGCGTCAGAACTGTGAGGAATTAAAAAAAAAAAGCATGTCTGTATGCCCCCAAATATACGTTTGTCTGATATTACGATGTGGCAATTAAAACAGGGGGCACGGTGTAAAAACTGGGAACGAATTAGCTGAAAGTGAAGCCAAGGAGTCTCGCCCAGCGTCTGCTTAGACTGGCACAGATTGGCAGGGGCACATTATGAAGTCCAAAAATAAACAAGTTTTAAGGAAAGGCCAGGCCCCGCGAGAACCCGGGAGAGCTTTCACCAGCTAGGTATTCAGCAGAGGAGCACCGAAAGGAATGTACGCAATCTCTCATGAGATGCAAAATCCGTACCATATAATTAATGGCAGCCCCCATGCCCCAATTCAGCTTGGTAACTTCAAAGTAAACCAACCTGCTGCGTGCTCGTTTCAAACCACCACGGCTGCAGACGTCTTTCTTTTTCCAGCAACTGTGTCCTGGAAATAGGAGCTGCCAAAGTTGCATAGCCACTCCCCTGCACTGTGCACCAGCCTTGTCCCTTCCCATTATCCTGAATGGCGCTCCACTGACCGCGCCCTGGGCCAATTCCTTAGCGCCCCATTTCACTGAAACTATGTAAAATCTTTTTTTGTTTCACAGGGGAGCACCAAGCAGTGAGGCTTCTTTTAAAACTGCTCCACATTAAAAGAAGTGCTTCATTCTCTCTCCCTTTATTTCCCCCCCTATGCTGGTAGGTAGGGCAACACCCCTACGCCCCTTAATACCAGCCGCCACTGGGCACTTTGATTACATAAGGAGCCCCAGATGCTTGTGCGTCCTCTTCTGTAATACCGATAGCGCTAGTGCACAAAAAGTGATATCTTCAGAGGGCATTCCCTTATTTCATTTCATCTGCAAATGAGGGAATCCCTTTGCCTCTGTGCCCGCGCTGTATTACAGATGCAGAGGCGAAGAAACTGTCACTGACAGTGCGCCCCATGATGGCAGCCCTCTGGAGGGAGAAAATTGGGTCCCATTGACACCCTCCCGCTTGCAAAGGGATCTCTAATACTCCTTAAAAGTGCAGGCAGGTTTCCGCCTGAACTGTGAAACAGAGTGGTTTCAAAGCACATGAATTTGCTGCCCCCAGAGCAGCACGAGTTCGCGGCTGCACTGGGGGCAGTGTATTCATCCTAATATCGCGCATTTTTCTTGTTTGCGCTGGGTGCACGTTTTAAAAACTGTGCCCGGTGCAAAAAAGGAAAATGCGCCGTATGTATGATACGGCCCCTGGAGCTGGATTACACATAGGGCCTGAGGGCAGAACATCCATGTGCGCCCGCTTTTTGCACCCACAGAGCACTGTGGTATTACAGAAAAGACCCCAAGGCTTGTGCAGCCCCTTCTGTACGATTGATAACGCTGCTGCACATGTAGCACGTTGTTCAGAAGGCCATCCTTCATTTGTGTGTGGACGTGATACTATGCAAATAAGGGAATCACTGTGCTTCTGTGCCTGTGACCTATTGTGGACGTGGGCACAGAGGTAAACGGGCTCTTAGGAGTCGCACTGTCAGTGCACCTGCTTATGGTAGATCTCAGGAGGGGTAAAGGGGTCCCTTGGATCCCCCAGACATCCTCCTACAGACAGGTGTAGTCACTCACTGCACCTCTCTGCTTGCAGTGTGAAACACGGATTCACAACTCGACTCCATCTTTCACTGAATGCGCCGTCTCCAGGGCAGCTGTGGTTTCAGCTTCCCAGAGGGCAATGATTTAATTGCAATAGGGCGCACCTGTTTGTGCCCGGTGCGCCTGTTTAAAGGCGCGCGGGGGCGCAAACAAGGACAGTCCGCCCTATCTGCAATACAGGCCATGGATGACATTTAAATGCTGACTTTGGGGGTCTGACAACAGGATCTTTGATTCGTCCGCACATGGAGTACACAGGTGTGGTGTTACTAGGGATACATATAAAACCTATTCTGGGGTTCCTTGTCTGCCCGTTCAGAGGATATGTGGCCTGGCAGTTTAGCCTGGATTGTTGCTTGTGGAGCAGGCCCAAGGCAGTTTTGCATTTGGTCAGTCCCTGTCTATAGATGCAAAATAAGCACACACAACAATAAACAGAATGATCTGCAGCCGGGAGTAAGTACCAGTGGATGAGATCAATTCCAGCATTCCATCCATCACGCTTTTAGGCCCTTGCTTTGACCTTTGAGTAGTTAAAAGTTATGCAAACCTGTGATTGTTCAGTATCTGTAAAACACTCATTATCAAATTATTTATCTTTCCATCCTGGGGCATAATGTGGGGTCCTCCATTGCTGGTTGAGTAAAGAACCCCAGCACTTCTTGGCGGAGGAGGCGGGTGGGGGGGGCGAGGAAAGGGGGAGCTCTAGACCTTTATAAATCTGGAGGTAGAGTAGGGGAGTGTTGATTCCATATAGTTTGTAGAGGTCGGAGAGCGAATACATTTGCAGGGAGAGCCAAGCCTGAGCCAATCCAAGAGTCTGGCTCGGATCTTAAAACCCGTGCACAAGCCGAGCCCTAAAAAAAATTCTATGTAAATCACATTTGATAAAGTTGCTACAGAATTAAAAAAATGTTTATTTCTATAATACGTGAACCTTTTACATTTATACATCGCATTATAGCACTGCGCTAAGATGTACTTACTAAAAGTAATAGTTTTTAAACATAAAAGATTCGTGCACTAAGAGGGAAGACAGTTGTTTTTGACATACTGTACGTGGCCCGGATTATTACGGAGCAGCATTATAGTCTATTAAATCAAACACAAAAGGATTTTGTACAACTGACATTCTGAACTCACATATTTGAAAGGGCTTTCATACACGAGAATGAAGAATAAAGAGTTTTGGTGAATTAAAATATTTGCCCAAGATCTAAGCAGGGAAGCTGTAATTTATCCAGTTTTTCTGGTTTCATTCTGTACAAATCAGACAGGAAATTACTATTTTTTTGTCTTTCCTTATGTTAAGGATTTATTTGTACCTCCTTTGTGAATTTTTTTCTTTAGCATAAACTTGACCCATAGGCCAAATTGGAGTACCGGTTACATTACACAAAGTCACATGCATTGTTTACAGGCATGGGGAGGTTAAGGGATTGGCCCAGAATCACAGGATTTTGTGCAGACCTTGGCGCTCGAACCAGATTCTCCAGTTCTAAAGCGGGCAGCACTGGTCCTAACGCCACATTCTGGATAAAGGGAGGGAGGAAGGAAGTCGTACAGAATGCACTGGAAAGCTCGGCTCGAGATGGGCTCACAGTTCCAACAGGACATTGAGCTCAGCCAGAGTCAGGCTCTACCCTCGAGCCCGGCTCGAGCTTTCAGTGGCTTGCTCACCTCTAATGGTTTGTCATTTTCAAGAGCCTCTCATGGCTTTTAATTCCTGAGACAACAGCAGTAAAAGTTATCACTTAACTTTCCAAGAGCACAAACTTCACAGGCCTGAAACGTGAAGACATGTTAAGTGACAGTAATGGAGCATGGGAGCTCTTTTCTAAGAGACGGTGTACCTTTACATAGATTTCCATGTTGGAATAGGTAAAATGCAGTATTGAATCGCTGACAGGAATATGTTTTTAGGCAGTGCCTGAAACTCACCAAGTGCAGTCTGTTAACGTAGCTGCTTGAGTTTCCGCTTGGTGTGGGATACACTGCATGAGAGGATGCTCTGAGAGGCACTGGGTAGAATGGTTGTGAGGCAATGTGAATGTCTGTGATTTGTATTGGAGGATCAGATACTGGAAGTTGTGTGGTGTAGGTTGAGTCGCTAGTTGCTTTGGACATGATGCTGCAGGAGAGATCCAGTTTGAGATTCATGTGTTGCTGCGTGGGTTGCTGGTTGGTTTGAGTGTGATGCAGCAGGAGAGATCAAGTTTCGTGTTCATGTGGTGTGTGTGGCTGGCAGGGCTGGACTGGCATTGGCAGGCATCAGGCGTTTGCCCTGACGGCTGGTAGGGTGGGGGTCGATTTTGCACCAGTGGGGACCAGTTTTGTTACTGGGGGTCGTTTTTGCAGCAGTGCTTCACACTTGCACCAAGGCCTTCCCAAACTTTGGGCTGGTCCAACAAAATTGCCAGGGCTGCTTTGGGTTCCCAGTACGGCACTGGTCGGCTTGAGTGAGATGCTACTGGAAAGATCAGGTTTCGGATTCCTGTGTTGTTTTGTGTGTCACCAGTCGGTTTGAGTGAGATGCTACTGGAAAGATCAGGTTTCGGATTCCTGTGTTGTTTTGTGTGTCACCAGTCGGTTTGAGTGAGATGCTACTGGAAAGATCAGGTTTCGGATTCCTGTGTTGTTTTGTGTGTCACCAGTCGGTTTGAGTGAGATGCTACTGGAAAGATCAGGTTTCGGATTCATGTGTTGTTTTGTGTGTCACCGGTTGGTTTGGGTGCGATGCTACTGGAAAGATCAGGTTTCGGATTCATGTGTTGTTTTGTGTGTCACAGGTTGGTTTGGGTGTGATGCGGCAGGAAGGATCAGGTTTCGGATTCATGTGTTGTGTGTGTTCGCTGGTTGCTTTGGGTGTGATGAGGCAGGAGAGAGCGAGTTTCGGATTCATTTGTTGTGTGTGTTCGCTGGTTGCTTTGGGTGTGATGAGGCAGGAGAGAGCGAGTTTCGGATTCATGTGTTGTGTGTGTTCGCTGGTTGCTTTGGGTGTGATGAGGCAGGAGAGAGCGAGTTTCGGATTCATGTGTTGTGTGTGTTCGCTGGTTGCTTTGGGTGTGATGAGGCAGGAGAGAGCGAGTTTCGGATTCATGTGTTGTGTGTGTTCGCTGGTTGCTTTGGGTGTGATGAGGCAGGAGAGAGCGAGTTTCGGATTCATGTGTTGTGTGTGTTCGCTGGTTGCTTTGGGTGTGATGAGGCAGGAGAGAGCGAGTTTTGTATTCATCTGTTTATGGTGTGTTGCTTAGTGGGGGAAGCATCCATAACTACTAGGTGATATAAAATGTGATGTCATCAGTGATGTAATCTGCAACGTCACTTATGTTGTCAAAAATACACTCTGAGGGAATCATTGTCAGGGTGCACCATATGCAGTACATTTCTGCGCTGTGCGTATGTACCACGCTCTTAATGTAACTTCAGGGTTTTCCGACTCATTTTAGTGTTTGTTTCCGGTTATATGCCAAAAATATCAACTCGAGTACAGACTACCACTATATTGTCATGGTAAGTATGTTGGGGTAAGTATTGATTTACTATTCTCAACTCTACATCTGCGTATGTTGAGGGTATGTGTATCCTCACCTCAAATCAGTCTTCATATATTTTGCACATTCAACTGTTCTTTGTAGACTATTATTTACAATCCATTGTGACAATTTGTTAATTTTATCTGAGTTATAAGTTAAAAAATGTATTTCCTATGAATGAGATATTGCAACTCCAACACCGCAGTTGGTAGAGTATTAGTTCCAGTATTATGTAGACATTTTGTTTATCAGTGACTTAATGAATATGTTAATGCAGTCCTGGACGGCGCAGTGGTTTAAAAAAAAACTGTGCAGTTGCTGGAAAAAAAGAATATATACTTTATCTAAATTATTGGTTTACTTTTCAGGGAATTTTCTTTCAGGTCATTGGTCCATAGACCTCAATAATATACTTGCGTAGGTCTGATGGTCTGTCTTTCGGGAATTAGAACAGGCAGGATTTTACATTATTTCTTGATATGACTGAGTTAAAAGTTGTTTTTCAGAACATCCCTCTTTAAAATTTCTCATGATAAAAGTTGTGCTCCTAGATATTTTGTTTTTACATTCTCCATACTAAGGCAGGGTTCTCCAAAGTCAATCTTGGAAGGCCGGCTCCATGCCAGATTTTTTAGCATATCCCCATGTAGGTAAATGTAGTTATCTTAAAAATCTGGCATGAGTCCGGCCCACCAGGACCGACTTTGGAGAACCCTGTACTGAGGTATTGATCAAGGAGCAATATTTCTGATTATTCTTGTTTCAATAGAGACAAATCGCCTGCTTTATGTTGCCATGATGTTGTTTGCTGCTAAACTATTCAGGACTGTCTTGTTTAAGCTACAGGGTCAAATTCATAAGCGGGGAATCGATATATCACTTGAGGATATGCATTCTCCAGAGTTTGATGCAAAGGTCTGTCTCTTGTTGGGGAAGGTGAAATATAACAATTTGATCTCACCTAGATCTATAAGGGAAATGTCAATCCAGGCCTACACAGCGAAATTGCTTTTGGGTTTTAATTCTCCGTGGGAGGCACAGTAACCTTAATAAGTAGCGTGTCCTATTTTTAACACATTGCCATTTATGAGAGACACTTCAGGGCTGACTTATGATTATATAAAAATAGGCTTTTCCTTATGGCGGGGGCATTTACCCCTGCCATGAGCCACTGCAGTGCATTTGAACTGCAGTCTAGCCAAAGTACAGTGGTTCTCCTAGCAGAAATATTTTTTGTCACATATGTGAGTGGTGTAAATATACACTGCAGCCCAATATGACATTTAACTTTCCACGCATAGGTGCATTTTAGCCATCATTTCACAAGGGAAGTTAAGTATGCCAAAAGTTACAATGTAAAGCACAAGATTTAGGGGTTGGCAGTGATAATGTGAACAGAGTCCTAAACCAATAAAAATAGGGCCCAGAAAAGGAAGAAAGAAAAATCTCGGGTGCTAATGTAGAAAAGGCAGATTTGCTTCTCGTGAATATTGAAGAGAAAGACTGTTTATGCTGGACAGAGTCAATGTTAGGTGCAGCAGAGGATTTTTAACCCTAAACCTGTGTACAGCTGTTGCACTTCTTCCTTCCCTGTGGGTGAGATATGTTCTGTTCTTAGTAGCAAATGCAGAGTTGATTTTTTATTATTAACCACAGCGTTTTGGAGAAAAAAACAAGAAAAAAAGATGTGAAGATAGTGAATTTCAGCAAGAGCTAGCTCGGCTTTACCATGAAAACCAAGAAACTTGTGAGTATTTTGTTTGCAATTATCTTTTGTATTGAGCTAAGCAAGGTATGCATTCACACAGCTAATCCTTGCTAGTTACTGGTGCAACATGTTTTCATAGCTCTCTCAATAGATATCTAAGTAAGGTATGCACTTGCATACAAACCGTGATTGCATATGCCTAGAACCAGCAGGAAACTCAGCAAACCATTGGTCGGCCTGTATTTTGATACTCCACAAGACAACACGTAGGTAATAAAATCTATCTTAACAAATCCTTCATGGTTAGCAGTGGTAGTGTTACCCGTTCTTTTGTATTGAGAAATATGTGTAGGAGGTTGAAGGGTTGTTAGCGTGCCTTGATATGTGATAGTGGGAATATGTTAGCCAGTTTGCTCGGTTTTAGCAAGAATGCAGAAGTGCAACCATATGTTTGTATAAGGCTAGTGCTGTTTGGTATGCAAACCTAGAGGTGCGTGGGCAGTCAATGTTGTCTTATTTGTTCCAGTATGTTTTCCTTGAGTATCCAAGTAGAACATCCTGCTTGTCTGTCCATTTGCAACAGTAACCTTACAAGAGGAATTGTTTCTCTAGGGAGGAAAGACATTGATGTCTCATTATAAATTTTGTGATAGACCTATTTTTAGATCATGTTTTTGTGCCTGTGATAAACACTATTATTTTATACAATACCTGTGTCTATCTGTATGTTTCTTTTAAAACGAAGATTCCAAGAGTCATTCCTTTTGTATTAACCTATTTGATTTCAGGAAATTAAATGCATTGGTATGAAGTACATTTGGTGTAAGGTTGCAAGGTGGAAAAGCCTGAAAGAATCTGCTCTACTGTGTTGCTTGTGTCTATCTAGATGAAAAATGTGCCATCTACGTAATAGAAAAGTGCGCTCTTGGCTTGTGATGCCGTTGGTGCCGCATCTCCTTTTCCCGGGTACTCATGGGAAGTGTTGCATATTATGGAGTTCTACTTGTTCACATTATTATTATTAAGAGAGCTTGTCGAGCACAACAGCTGCCCACAATAGGATTTCCTGGCACTTAGAGGCTGATAGGGTAGAGTCAGAGCTCACTCATTCAGAACAACCAAGTCTTCAACAGTTTCCGGAAAGAAGACCGTGAGGGTCAACATCTCATATGATTGTCATGACAAGATTGTTCGGATGATCGGCAGGAAGTGTTCGTTTATGGAATAAAAGTTGTAGTATCTGAGGCTGAAGCTTTCTCTTCTGTGCCTGAGAAACCTCTCTACGTTAAGCGACCAAACACTTTTCTAAAACTCAAAGAAGATTCAATAAAATATTACATTACCAGAAATAACTGAGTACATGGAACAGTAGTCCTACCCAATCCTTAACCAACAAACAATATTGTTGCAAACATATCGACAACTGAATGAGAACAATCCAAATAATCTTAACTCCACATCTATGTACCCTGAAGATATACATTTGAACATGGTACACATATGTTAAGTATTGAAAAACGAAACTTAACTATATACACTTATCTTCATAGTGTTCTGTAGCCAATATTTGTGCCAGAATCATTTGCTGGGTCAATAATAAAAGCAGTAAGTAGTACACTGTTTTTATAAAATGAAATGAGAGAGGTTAGACAGGATTTCATGATACTATGCAGTGATCTGTCTTTTACAACTGTGTCCAGATTGTTTTTACGCATGTATTTGAAACACATTGTTTGTTCTTGATAGGTAGTGGCTTTCCTTGAAAAATAAATGTTGCAGAGGCATTAGAATAAACTTTGTATGATTCTGCTTTGTATCCCAGTTTGGCCACACTTCCACCGCTTCCCTTCCTGTCCCTCCTCTAGTTCAATTACTATTCTCTTATTCTCAATTACTATTCTCTCAAAGCCTTATCTCTAGTCTCCGTGAACTCACGCCTATCTTCTTGTGAACTCACTCTCAATGGACCTATAACCTCACCTCTTGTCCTCATATGACCTATTAACGTGCTCCCATAAACCGACTTTCTGCCACATAAAATCTCTTACCACTCCGACTACCTCACGTCCATTCCTCCTCTCACTTCATTTTTGTCTATTATTACCTCACTTCTTAATGCCCAGTGATACGACATATATTTTGATAGTCAACTTGATAGTAATGGAAGGTTGACACCCGCCATGTAACAGCTTCACATTGATTGTAATCCTATGCTGAATATTTCAGGATAAGTGGCCTAAATTTGTTGTGTTTTAGATGGTTTCCTGGAGGAGATATTGTGGGCAAAACCTTTCTGCAGGGATGAATGGAAGGTCACTGTTCATGGACGGCTTTTTCAGCTAGGACAGCGTCCGATATATAGATATATATATATATATATATATATATATATATATATATATATATATATATATATATATATATATATATATATATATATATATATATATATATATATATATATGGTCTCCCTTCCTTTGACCTCTCCTCTTTCCTTCCTATGACTTCATATCAAGCCATTCTATGACCTCAAATCATGGACCCAGGCGACTTTACTATCCAGTGCTTTTTAAATCACCAACAGCAAATTTTATCGATTCAGAAATCACCAGCAACAGTGGGGAAGTGAGGGAAGCGATGGTGATCATTTGGGATCTATCTTATTAAGCGGGGTAAGGGAAACCGGCAGTTACTAAGCTGCATTGTAGGCTGCTATTGCTGCCTTTATACACTTTCCTGATGAGATTTTTAATGCAGCCCCAAACCCCAAGTTTTCCCCCAAGTAACAGATGAAAAACAAAGGCTGTAGTTGGTAAAATAGGTTTTATTGATGATGTATCAACACAATCAGTTACTGTACTTCGAACTTCCTCCTGGACAGACACACGGATGGATCCCTGGTACCAAATATACAGCAGTGTGTGTATTGCAAATAATAGGCATGTACAAAACAAAACAAATCATCTACATGGTAAATTACAAGGTATGATACTGGAGGCAAGACAAAACAAAAACATATGCTGGATTACTCCTATTCTCCTTAACATTTTGACGTGACTCAAGGTCTCCATATTGCTTTGATGTCCCGGTGACAAAGCTAAGGAAACTGCACACATACGTAAGCACACACGCACAAATATACAAACCGACAAGAAAAGACAATCTTTTAGGAGGACACATGACATCTTTTTATTTCCGTAAAACGGGGAGAAAATGTATAGAGGTGGATCATTTGAATATATGAAAATCTACCAAGGACGTTGAAGAAAGGTTTGGGTTAGAGTTTTTGTTGTTTCCCAGACTGGGCAAACAGAAATCAGGAGCCTTAAATTTGTTGCTCAATGTGCCGGCATTTAGGATAGGTGTAGGACTAGAACCAATGTTTTCGCCTCTTGCCAGCCAGTATACCAATAACATGTGAAGGAGATGTGCCCTAATGGCTAGCGTGTTGGATTTTGAAGCAAAAGAGTTGAATTCTAAAGCCTATTTCCTCGTTTAATCAAATGGTGTGATCCTGGGCAAATCATTTCCTTGCTCTGTATCTTGGCTCCCTTATTCTGCCACTATGCTTCTTACTAAATGCTATGTTAAAAAAGAGCCCTTTTACATTTGGCTGTAGATGTGGCTAGCTCTCATGCAGTTTGCAGTCCACGCATTAAAAATAACTAAGTTAATAAATCATGAAAAATATGGTGCTATATCTTTGGGAAAAAAATGCAATGCTAAAATTGTAGATCTTTCTGTTTTTAGAAAGAGAGAAGAAAGCAAAACCAAACCGTATTTGTTCAAAGACATAGGGTTGATAGCCTTTCAAAGAATTAATGTGGAATTTCCACAAAAGAAGTTTTAAAATAAAAACCTTCAAGCCTCCGAGGCTGAGAATATAATCTTCAAAAAATGCCTTATGAATAAATGCCACTGGAACATAAGGACCTGGCTTGAGCCCTCCATCTTCAAGTACATTGACACTGCTAACCAAATGTCTTTATTTCCTTCTAAAAGAGACGCCAAACACGACAGAGCACCAGGTCACAAGTCGTGCACTTACATAAGTGTTCAATATCTTGGCTCTAAAATGATGTCTTGATGAGACTGTGTGTGCAGCTGCCATGCTGCCGACAGGGTACCGAAGTTTGGATATAGCTTAACTTGTTGTCATGAAGTTGTCAAGACTTGGCGTGTCTGGTGAGTTCAGCTCTAAGGCTTTGTTGATTTGATGGCAGCGTGGTGTATGTGTGAGGGTCTCTGTTCATTTCACTATGGAGTGTACACACGTCACTCAGGTGATCATCCATACCCTAGTGGTCCTATTGTTGAGATTGGGAGGTTTTCAATGTAAAGGAACTGGGCAGGAGCGTTTTCGGATGGATAATTACTGGTTTCCTTTCTCGAAATTCTGTTCTGCCTTGTATTTCAATAGAGTTGGATCACTTTCCACACTGCATTTGATATGAGAATGGGGCAGGCTGAAAGCAAACTCAAGAGTAGAACACCAAAGAATTGTTGTTTTAGTAAGAGATCAGTATATCAAGGGGACTCTCAAGAAAAAGAGAATCCCGAACAATAATTGATAAACAGAGGGCTGAGGCAGACACAAGGAAGTAAAAGTGATGATAGGGAAATGGTAATTCTATAGACCATGTTTTGGTATGTAAGTAAAGAGCAAGCAGGTAATGGGCAGAATGTAGAGGCTGGAGAGACATGTCAACATGTTCTGGTTGTCTCGAGGGACAGAGGTGTTTAACTGCAACCCCCCTATGCAGTCAATAACAAGATGGTGTTGAGCCTGTCTATTAAAGCCCCCACTGACATAGGCAAGCTGTGGTAATGTGATGTTTAATACCCATCATGTAAAATGATGCTATACAATGCTCTTGCTAGTTTCTTCTACATTCTGGGGTAGAATGTGATGTTTGGTGGCAGTTGCTTTTTGCTGCTGGTTACAAGATGACAAGAATAAACTATAGTTGCAGACAACACAGAGACTCTGTGGTCTACTGACTTCCACAATTTGGTGACAATTTGACATTGAACCTGTCACCTGACCGGTCAGCACAAGATCATCTGAAGGGAAGCCGGCAAGACTTACCCAGAATATAGAGAAGTTAGAACCAGCTGTGACTCAGGAGGTAGAGGTGGAAGATTTTTGTCACAGTGAAATGTGCTGGGCATTCATTATCAAGGTATGTGATCACAGCGGATAACAGGCGTGTCGTTCAAACCGTGTATTCACAGAGCGGCTAAACTTCAATGCAACAATAAGTATTCCTCAATCAGAAAGGGGGTGGGCAGTGCAGAAAGTGCCTGGAGGATCACCCTTTGTTGTGTGACATTGACCTTTGTGTGCTTTTGTGATGGCTATCCTATGGTTGGTAGCACTGCTACCGTTGGTGACACGTACTGGCACCGGTCTTTCATAGTGGTTCATACACAGTAAAGGGCTAAGATTAGCTCCAATGGTATTTAGCAATTCATTTGTAAGTGCTTCTGGAGTATGCGTTGATATTCGGTTTGAATGAAATGCTGCAAATAGGAATTGAGGAATTACAGTAGCTATCTATGTTTTCATTAAAACATGTTTTGACCTACAATACTATAATCAACAGTTATTGCTGACATAATAATAAACCACAAGACGCAGATTTCCAGAATCTAATCCATCCATCCATGCCCAGGGATAGATCCATCCATCCATCCATGCCCAAAGATAGACCCATCCATCCATCCATTGTACGACATAGGGGCGGACGTACAGTATTGTGCACAAAATCACCCAATTTGATGAAATATGGAAACCAGGATTGGAAGTTTGTTTTTCAGGTTAAACAGCAGGCTGCAGCTAGACCGCATTGCTCCTATCTATGCAACAAAATTCTTTGAAGAAAACATTTGCGGTTTTTTTCCAGCTTTTACTGACTTCTACCTGATTATCTAGAATTGTAGCTATGTTTAGTTCGAGCATTCGATGTTCTGTTGAGGGGTTGTTTGTTTTGGGTTCCATGTTCCTTTGCTGTTTTGCTTGTTTTCTGTAGATCTGCCTGTAAGCCGGCACCCCTGTACAATAAAAGCTGTAAGCTGCTTTGGGATTCAGTCTTCTTGAGGAAGAATTGGTTACATCAAAAGTCTCACCTCTCAACACTTAAGTTGATGGAAACATTGGTTCACAGGGTTGGTTGGATAGAAGATGGATTCTAGATGCCCAAAAGAAGTAGCTTACAATGCCCTCATGGTTGGAGCCTCACATTAACCCTCAGGGGTTTTCCTTTGTGCACTCTGAGGTCTGTTGGCAGTAAGGAGAGTATGGTAAGGAGAGCTATGTCCGGTGAAAGCAATCTTGATATTGCTTGCGCGATTGAAAAGGCAATCTGTACATATTTGTCTGCAGTGATTACAGCTCTGCTTTATTAGCGCTATTCAGAACACCGGTGAAAAGTCACTACTCTCTGGTTACTCTCTCTTAGGAAAGGTGGCCCAGTCTTCATTTATTTGTTTTTGTCTCTTTCCTTTTACCTTCGTACTTCCTCTCTCTTTCGTTCATTATTTTCTCTTACTTGATTTTTTCGGTCTTTCTTTCTCTTTTTTTCTCTTCTTTCGAGTCTATTTCTGATTTTCTTTGTTTTGTTTTCATTCTTTCTTCTTTAATTTTCTTCCGTATTCTTGGTGTTTTGTCACTTGCTGTCCATACACTTGGATACACTGTACACCACGATTGGGATCTTATAGTCATTATGAGGTTGCAGCTTTCTCAGAATGTGTACTTCCCTGCGTTTGAAAGAATGTGGTACTTAGGGATGTTTACCCAGTTGCACTATAATAATTAGTTTTAATCTGCTCACATTGAGAATAAAGTGCTCGATTTTGAGAACCGCGAATGTAATATCAGATTAGTGGTTTAAAAATGCCATGAATTCAGGCTAGCAAATTATATTTAAGGTATTTATTGTATGTGCCAGCTTTTGTGCAGCAAATGAAAAGTAAAAAAAATAGTTTAAGCTGATCTGAATCAGTACAGGCACAGGTGAGGTTGTCATAGTTGAGACAAGAGTCAATGTGTTTTTTGAGGTGCACATTATAAAAGTAATAATATTCATGCAGATTGGTAGAGAGCATTTTTTACATTTTTTTTCAAAGTGGCTTTTGCAGGTTAAATAACATGTTGTATCTTGGGCAGAGCTTAATTTGTAAAAGAATAAGTGCCGGGGCCCAAAGTTTTGCTCAGAAATCCATGGCTGAATACCAAGGCTGCTTACAGTTGATTCCACCCTTTGTCACATTTTTTCCTTTGTTTTATTCCTCCTTCATTCTGCTCTGTGTTTTTCTATCTCTTGCGCTGTGTCAAAGTCTGATAAAGAAAAATATGCGCCGGTCCCGAAAAATGTGGTGGGCCCCACCTGCTACCACCAGCTCAAATTAAGCACTTATCTTGGGAGATCTACATAGAGTTATATGAGCTTTGATGAGTGTGCTGAAGAACTCTTGCTGTTTTCTGCCTTGGGTGGTTGACTGCCCATGCACACACGGCTCTACACCACCAACAACCCGCCTACATCAACCACCGTCTAAACTTCCAACAACCATTGAGGAGACTAAGCTCTGCCTTCCTATCACTGGTGCACATTACACGCATCCACTGAAGCAAAAGTGGAGGGCGCTCCTTTTCCTACATCGCTGCAAAGACCTGGAAACACCTACCCATTCAGCTCCATGCCTTCACCTCACTTCTGGAATTCCGAAGGGCCCTCAAGACCTGGCTGTTCGAAGAGCCGTTCGGGACCCGCAAGTGCCTGGATAACCTATTGGGGGATTAGCAGCGCTTTATAAATCCCGATTCATTGCTCAGCTTGGATAAAAGAATTTCTTTCTGTGCATCATGTAGTGATGTCAAGACTTAAATGGTAACCTGATTAACCACATAGCAATAGAGAGTGGCTGGCAAGAAGGTTGAGCAGTGCAAGTCTTTTACTGATATGTAATCCTATTTTTGAGGCAATTTCCACCAACAAACAAATTCCGCATAATTCAGCACCACAATGCAGAGACTTTTTTCCGGGACCCACCGAAGAGGAACTTAGCTCATCTGGAGGTTTCTTAGCATAAATGCAAGCAATATGGTCGGTGTAGTGACAACACATTACTAACTGAATAAATATGTTTTGAGAAGAGATGTTTTCTGAAATGTGATAAAGATGGTTGACTTTGGAGGGCAAGGGGAAAGGCGTTCTAGGATTTGGCAGCTGCAGAGGGGAGAGCTCTGTCTCCAGATGTTTTTTGGATTGCGTTTCCCTCTTACCACTCATTTGTTTCTCATTTCCAGTTTATTCACGTGTGGTTTTTAGTGTCAACAAATTGACAGTTGCTTTTTTAGGGTTTATCAATGTATAAAACCGAAACTGAATTAGACTGGACATGTTGTGGGAAAAGGGGATATTTTCTACAGTTTGTTAGACATTAATATGAAATGAATTAAAAGACAAAGTTCCCACATCCCCCATAAGTGTGCATGATGCACTCCAGATTGAGTTAAAAGTATGAAAGTTGTGCACTGGGCTGTCATTCTATCTCCTGAACTGACAGGTGACTGAGTTTTCTGTAGCCTCTCAGGTGTTTCAAAACCCAAGACTTATCAATAAATCTCTCACTGTCCCTACAGATGAGTCCAGTTATGATTCTATGCATAAGTTTGCTATGGGCAGAAATCATATCCATAGGGTAATCAATCTGTGTTTATGTAGTCTTTGGCTAATATAGTGCAAGTAAAATAGAAGTTAAACACGCATTAGTAAGCAAACGCCTTTTTCAGTTCTAACGTACACTTGACAGCCATCTTGGAAGGGAAGTAATTCCAGATCAGTGGATTGAAAGTTTCTCCAGGAGAATGCAATCTAATCAACATGTATTATTATCTTTAAACAACAAAATCCCGAACCCTTTAAGGTGCTGAGAAAATATCAATCATTAGTATCAATATTATAAAAAATATACTTTTCTTTATTGCCTGGACAAGAACACTGCTTCAGGGACTTGAGGCTTGTGTTTTATTAGTAAACCTCCCGTTACAGGGTCTTATGGGTGAGCATTATCATCATCAGCAACCCAGGGTGAGCTTGAAAGCTGGCGATGAATGAATTCGGAATTATGGAACATGTTGATTCAAACAAAATTAAATACCGGTTTACTCCATTGCATGCTGAGGTCTCCTAACTGAATTTCTAACCTAGATTACACACACTTCCCGTGCTCTTTGGATACCGCGAACATTTACAACATAGACCTAGTTAAGGCAATGCGGCTTACTGCCATACTGATTGTAGTGTTGCTTGAAAAGGCAGCATCGTTACTTACTCCTTCGCCCCAGTCGTGCACCAAAATGTCCTCCTCTACGTGGGTCTTCTTCAGAAGGTTCTCTAGATCTGGCAAACATTTTTCCCCCCTTCTTTTCTCAATCTTCCCTGTCACTTATCGAGTTACAATCCATTCCACATTGCTCACACTCCTCCTTAGTGGGTGTTAATGTCCAGTTTTTCACCAGCTGTTCAGCCTAACTGTAAACATTAGCTATTTTTTTCTGGTACGTCACTGAAGACAATGATTTGCCTCTGATCATACAACGTGGTCAAGTGGGGAAGCCGGGATTAGAACTCATCGTCAGTTTCCACAGCATGCAATTTAACATGAGGTAAATTTAGTCCGAGTTAATTTTAAGACCCTGTGGCTTCCATACTTCTGGTCTTAACTTGGGGAACCTTTCACACTCTTCACAGTTAATTAGGATGTCTGCTGTGTAAGTATGTGTCGATGGTGTTTAAGTGTGTGTGTGTGTGGCCATACAGACATCTTCTGTGCATTGACTTTCCCTAGGAAGTACTGACCAATAAATGGAGTTGCTAGAGCTATTTTTTATTGGATTCAAGTAGACGCTCTACCCGCTCCTCTACTGGAAATGGTTATTTTGTTTCAGAGGGTTTGACTTCTTTGGTTCCCTGTTGTCAAGCCAATATCACGTGCGAACGGTTCTTCTTTGGAGCAGAAAGTTTAGCATGTTAGTGACTTAATAGATGTGAGTCGACCACAAAAAAACAAGTCATGTGTCTATAGTCTAGATATGTCAGGGTGATTCTCAAGTTCAAACCTTCATTACATTTCAATGGCCATGCCAAGACAAAAGCAAGGAGGTACAGCGGAATAGCAGAGAGACCTCAAATTTAATGCACGTGGCCTAAAGGAATCGGAGGTTTTCCTTAAGTTCCTATAATATGTTAATATTCGTTTAATGATCACAGTTAACCGGTCCCTACAGTAACCGATTCCCTCTTTTTGAGAAATCTCGCCTTGCGAAGAAGGGGGTATGTAATAGCACCATGCTTGTGCACATGAAGTTGTAAGTAGACAGTAGCACCACTATGAAATGGAGGGCTCACAAGTTAGAAGAATCATCGCTATTTCTGAGAGGGGTTCCACAGGATATATGAAATACAGGGGGAGCATACAAGTCATAAGTGTATTACAGGCAAACACATGCTATGGTAACTAGATTTTGAAAACCAAAAAGCAGTGACGTTTCACAAACATAGAAGTAGGACTATAATTTTGCAGCGACCAAGGGGCATAGAATGACTGACATTGTTCACCAACATTGAGAACGCAGACAATAAATTACTAAGAGTAATTAAAAGAAACTTTTGCATACACTATCATTTGTGTTAATTAAATTGCTTTCTGATTAGGACTGCTGACTGATCTTGTACTAGGAAATATGCACACATGCCTCCCTGTGTGTTCAGTCGACCTTCTCTGAAAACCGAACATGTGTAAATGTATTGACATTTGCTGGGAGAGATGGTAAAATATAGACTGCTCCAGCAAATCTGGAACATTTGATCAACCCCAACAAACATACACCCATGCATAGTCATGCACACACACGTAGGTACAACTTAAATAGACATCTAGGGCATGTTGTGCATTAAATGAAACTAGTAATAATGAAAAGAAGGAATAATTTAACATTGTTACTGAGTCAGGATAGTTGAACTAGTCCACAGTTGACGTGAATGCTGGGATTGTCACAAAGTCAACACAGAAATCTTTACATAGCAACTTTGTGTGTTCCAAACTCGGCCTTCTTAGCCTAATTCCTCATTGTTTCTAGATGGCATCCCTGAATTCTGAGCAGGCTGAAACATAAAAGGCCTAGTAATTGCCATTTGCGGTGTGTATTGTTCATAATTTATGTCCATCGAATGATCATCCTGCACCCAAGTAAAACAATGTAACCCTCAAAAGGAGCCATGCCTTCTGCATCACAGTCAGCTGATAGTGCTAGCAAGTTTTCCTAAAGCAGATACATTTGTAAGTAATGTCTCAAAGATATTGCCTTGCAACTGAAGGGGAAAAAAAATGGGGGGAGAGTTTTCAGACTCCCAACTAAGATAAAATGATCAAAATATAGTGTCTTCATGCATGCAAAGCTATATTGTAACAGGCGTATATCTCATTCATTTTTATTTAGAAAAAGTAATCGGATTCATTGGGTTAAAGCAGGGACCCACAGCATTCCATTTTAATTGGCTGGTTGTAAGTCCGGCTTAAGTTACTTGATTGATTCAATGCTGAAACATGTAGGCTTATGCCTGATAGACCAACTATCAATTTGCAATCAAAATGATCTCATGGGAGCAGTCCGCATCTTCTGGCTCACAGGAACACCACAAACATATAAACAAGACCGGGAGCTTTTTCAAATAAGGTTTTGCTCCAACTTTCACAACAGCCTGGTATCTGTCTTTGGTGTCCACCACCCATATTGTCTAGACGTCAAGGGTTTATTCTTAAACACTTTTATTTATTTTCAAAATGTGTCTTGATAGCATTGGTATAGTCACATACAAGATCAGCAATGCAGAGTTTTGATAAAATGCCAACACCCCACCCTCTACAGTCCTCTTGGAGATCGAAGAGCCGCCAGCTCCAAGTTTCCATTCAAAGCTTGTATGACTTGAACATGACTGGTCTTATATCTATAGCCATGCAATGCAACGGAGACACAATGAGTAGAGGTTGTAGCAAAAAATGTGATTCTGCTGATGGTTTAAGGTTGTAACAGTGATAAATGTCACTTGTGCCCTTCTTGGAAAGTCGAACTCAAGGCCTTGCATAGGGCATCGAATGTGCATGTCTACGTCACATAATATCTCTCAGTCCAGGTGGAGTTTCTATTACCCAATATCTGGCCAAAACCTCCCCACAAATCAATACCATAGGTGCCAAAATCAAGGAGAACTTCTCAATGGTCTAGTTGGTCTGTTTAGAAGATCTTGCTGTGTGAATATCATGTGTAAGTCTCAGTGGGAGGGTGTGTGTCTCGCAAAGGTAGGCTAGGAGAATCTTCAATGCGAGCGTGTGGCCTTTAGAGTCCGCAACTCGTTATACGAGTGCCTATTTGCGTAACTCGTGCTGAATATAACTCCAAAATGTAGGCATGTGCCATTTCTTGAGGCCCTTGAGTGACTCTGTGGGGAGCTTGGGACCTACCACACCGCCTCAATTGAAATTGGTATTTCCTCCATTTCGAAAGTCTGGAGGCAAACAATCTTACCTCCCATATTTATTACGATGGGGGGTCATTTACCCAGTTAAAATTGGCAGTCTAGCACCATTTGTTTAACAGCAATTTGGTCAGTTTACACTACAGTACGTTGCAAAAATTATCAAAGTCTGATAAAAAAAATATAAATATAAAAGCTCATACTTAGATTCCCTGTTCCATAATTGTGGGTGGCCATTAGACTGCTGCTGCCTGTTGCTGGAATTTTCCATTAAACTCTTAAATATTGTATTGTATGTAGTAAAGCACCGCCTTGGCAGTCACAAACTATTTCTATCTCTTAATATGCTATACCAGGTGCATCTATGATCAGCCATTTTTTCGATGCATTTTAGAAAATAATGTACTGTCGATCATGCCCAAGTATCCTAGAGGGCAGCCATTTTGTTTACCTACTATGGGAAGTGTTATTTTAGGCCTACCCACATTCATCCAGGATCTTTATATGTACTAGCGAGAAAGTGATGTCACTGTCACCCTTACATATATGCATCAGGATGCAGCCATTTTGTGGACTGAAGTCAAGTAGTGTTATCACCATCGGCCCCACACCAATTAATCAGGGCACAGCCATTTTGTGTATTCCTCTGGGGATGATGTCATCATAGATGGAATCCACTGTTCACTGATTGACTTTTCTTACTGTGCCTTCACTCTGCCCTCAAAACACAACATGGCCGTGTTAGTGAACCAGACAATTGCCATACCTGAGGCCATTACTTCATTTAAATGATTACATGAGGTTTTACACCAGGAGAAGGGATCGTGTGCTTATCGTGACCCCTTCAAGAAGGTTTATAAGCACGTAAAGTTCATAATATTGAAAGCCACCTTGATTTGCATTTCAACGTGCAATTCTTTATGTCGAGCACACTTTTTGCTGACAAGGGTGTTTTAGGACAGTCTCGTATCAAAACTGTTTACTCTTCATTCATTTACGACAAGAATAAAGCAAGACACCCCCGCAATGTCACTGTTTGTTTCTCCCAGTGAAGTATTTTTATCTTCTTGAAAAACAGAGTTTATGTCTCAAGGGTAGGAATCTCCCCATTAGCTGTTATGTAGGACAAATCAGAAACCCAGAGAAGGTAGAGTGGATGTATTCTGTGGAGTAAAGGCCATTGGCCTGATCCGATGGCATTTGCACCCAGACCTGGTCATTTTCTTTAAGTTCAAGCACTGCACTCCCAGAAGCTTGGTCAAGAAATCCTTTCTTGTACTCATCATAGGTGTATGTCGCAGGCACGTTGTTCTTGTAAAGCGCCACCCAGACATTGGTTCCTTTGACATGGACGTGGTATGCAAAGTAGTAGACACCAGGGATTGGACATGTGAATATTCCAGTTGATGGGTTGTAGCCATTGTGTCCATTGTACAAAGTTCTATCAAACTTGACTGGCATCCCAGATGCTGGGAAGGGAGAGCTGAGGATTGCGGTGAATGCTGGTGCAATGCTGGCAGAGAGTTCCCCTGTGCCGTACTGGGGCTTTCCAGGCTTTCCATTTCCCAAGACTGCGCCTTCAACACCTCCGTCTGGAAGGTGAAGGCCAGCAATGCTAGATTCATCAAAGATGCCAGGCGGTCCAGGAGGGCCTGGCAGGCCTGGAGGCCCCTGAAGTCCATTTAACCCTGGTTGACCGGGAACTCCAGGTGGCCCAGTAGGACCTGGGAGCCCAGGTTCACCTAACTTCCCATTACCAGGAATTCCAGGGATACCTGGCTCCCCTTTGAACCCCGGTAATCCTTGAGGTCCGATGGGGCCTGATGATCCTTGTAGACCTGGAATTCCTGCGGGACCTCTTATGCCTGGCTGTCCCGGATAACCAGATTCTCCTTTTTGACCAAGAGACCCACTTGACCCTGGTGCCCCTGGAAGTCCTATTAGTCCAGGCTCTCCTTTAGGGCCAATTGGTCCGCCTGTTCCCGGAAAACCTGGCAAGCCTCTTTCACCGGGTACACCTGGCTTACCGGAGAAACCGTTAGGCCCTTGATCTCCAGGAAGTCCTCGAAGTCCAGGAGGGCCAGCAGGTCCCACATCACCTTTTAGACCTGGCATTCCATGTTTACCTGGCATCCCTATCGAGCCAGGAAGCCCAGGGGGCCCAATAATCCCTTGTGGTCCTGTTTCACCTGGCTCCCCATCTAAACCTGGCTCACCTATATTTCCTGCTGTTCCTGGAACTCCGCTGGGTCCACGATCGCCTTTCATTCCAGGAAAACCAGGTTTTCCATAGCCCGCTGCTCCGGGTACACCAGGTAAGCCACGGAGTCCAGGTTCCCCTTTTGGACCGATTGGTCCTGGCATACCAGGCAACCCATTGGAACCTGGTTTTCCCAAGCCATCTAAACCTGGTGGCCCAGGAGGCCCTTGAAGACCAGGCGCCCCACGAAACCCAGGCTCGCCAATGTCACCAAGGTCTCCTTTTGCACCAGGAACACCGGGCAATCCATTAAGTCCCGGTTTTCCAATTCCATTTGGGCCAGGAGGCCCTTGAGGGCCAGGTAGGCCTCCAGCCCCCTTAGGGCCAGGAAGCCCTGGCTTCCCAAACCCATTTTCACCGTTTAAGCCCTTATCTCCCCGAGGTCCAGGTTCCCCTTTTGATCCTGGTTCTCCCCTAAAGCCAGGAGGTCCAGGAGCACCTTGTGCACCTGGTTTACCATTTACTGAGAGACCTGTTGGCCCTGGAATGCCAGGAGGACCAGGTAGTCCGGTTGCTCCATACTCTCCTCTTATTCCAGGTTCACCTTTGGCTCCAGGAAATCCTTTGCTCCCAGGTTTTCCTGGAATTCCAGGCATTCCTGGTTTTCCCATACCAGGGAAACCTGGTGGTCCAATTGGGCCTGGTTGTCCATGAAGTCCTGGCTTTCCAATTCCTGGTTTCCCTGGAAATCCTGGCGGCCCAGATGGTCCTCTTGGTCCAGGCTTCCCTGCAGGACCGGGTTCGCCTTTGAGGTCCAATGGAAGAATTGGTGGCATATCTGGCAGAGAAAGAGACATAAACCATAATATATTATGTTAGATAATCCCACTTCATAAATTATGAATACAAATAAAGTGATCAATCAGAGGAAAACCAAACCAAGAGTTGAGTCACAAATTTATGTAAGTTAATCAGATTCAAAATACATTTTATGCTCTTGAAGTCTCTTGACCAGAGATGGAAACAGACTCCCCAAGTCCTCCTAATGTGTGTCAGACGGGTGGGAGAAGTAAAGCACCTCTGGTGGACGTGTAACTGCTGCTAGCAAATACCAGGCATGTTCCTACTATGGCAACCCATGATCCTTGACCTCTGGCAGCCACCATCGTAATTTGGTGGTCCATACCATTGCCGTAGACTTGCTTCTTCTAGAAGCACATTTCTTCAAACTAAGATTTGTTTTAGTGCAATACTTACCCTGTATTAGGAACTACATCTATGATCCACCAGAAACTTAACTTCCAGGAATATCACTCTTAACACCTCACATTGGGGATCTGCACAGTAGCTGTGTCTAACTGTGTGCACACTAGGGTTGAGTGTAGACGAAGCAACCACATGCAAAGCTGCATGATGTAGCATGAGTAACTAAAAACACGTGCAACGTTGTATGAAGCAGTATGAGCATCTTCAACCACATACACCACTGTGTGAAATAGTATAAGTAACTACAACCACATGCAATGCTTTGTGAAACAGCATGAGTCACAGCAAGTGACATATCTGAAATTGCATGAGTAACTACAACCCCATGCAATGCTTGGAATTAGCCCGAATGAATGCAGCCACCTGCAATGTTGTGGGAAACTGCATGAGTATCTACAACAACATGCAATGTTATGGAAAACAGCACAGTTATGTGAAACCCATACAACCATATACAACGCTGTGGGCAATAGCATAGGTAACTACAACAGCATGTTGTGCTGTAAGAAATAGTGCAGATAACTACATTTAATGGACTCTACCTCTGAGCTTATATACAAAGAAGGTTGGGGCTGATTAGCCAAACTTAAAGGGCCCCACTCTAGAAGGCAGAATATCTGTAGTGTTATTACATTGTATTTGGGCTATGGAATGTATACATCTCTTGCTGAGAAAAGTATAAATACCATATTTAAAACTATACTTTTTAGAGCCACCTTTGTTTTTACTGAGAAACAGGCCTAACAACATCTTTCCCTTTTATTACACAGTCTGCTGATTTCAGCAAAAATAAAAAAAAATTTTTTAGGTAAAACTCCCAAAGGCTATTCAAATGCATTCTTAGCATATTTAATTGATACTAAAGACAAATCCAAGAAGCCAATAGCAATCGTTTTTCAACTGTATATACACTATCATCCCCTTAAGCTCCACACTTCTCTGGTCTAAAAGTACAAAGCCTCACTGGAAGAGTGAACTACACAACCTAAGGTGAGGTCTCGAGTTCTAAGGTTGAACTATTGTTTACCTGGTCAGGGCTATTTCTTGAAATCGTATACTTCTGTCCTCCAAGAATGCTAAGTACCTATCGAATTTAGCTAACCCCCTCTTGAACCGTAGGCAGACATTTGGCAAAAAAACTATTTAAGAATGCATGCATCACTCACAAGGCCCTCCACAATGCCACACCATCCTACTTGGTTAGAAAACTGAATAACTCTGATGCTCAATGGGGATCAAGACATACTGAAGCCCTCATGCTGGGACCTTCCCACCGTCAGGCAAGAATGCTATGTGAGACAAGCATTCTATGGATCTTGGATCTGGACCTTCCTCCCTCCAGCTCATAGCACAACCTCGTGCCTTGCCAGATTTGATAAGGATCTTGAAATCCTTCTTTTTAGGAGTCACTTTGGTTAAGCAGTTATCGCTTCTCTGCATCCCCTTTTCCCATACACCCAGTCTATCCAGGTAACCTTTCCACCCTGGTATGAACTACTTGATTTATGTTTTCTTTGTTGTGTATCTTTTATTTTTATGATCATTTTTATCTGTATTCTTCTTTTTCTTTTGTAAAGTGCCCTGATGCCTTTGGGCCAAGTTTGCGCCGCATAAAACCACAAAACTATATAACAGATAAATATCATGTGTTAGGGAGCGGCTGCAAGACTGACTGTGAACACCGTGGAGAAGCAGAAGTGGCAACCGACGACCTCTGCAGTCTATAGGCTCTCTCGGGCCTGCCCTACTATGTCTTAAGCACTATGCCATGAATTTTAACTCTCTATTATCAGTTGTTCCTCTATCTTCCCCATCTCCTGCTCTCTCCTGCCCTTGCCTACTCATGGATGTTAAGAAGTAGCTGATACAACTGTCTTCCCTTGGTACCCCTCAGTGGCGTAATGAAACTTGAGGGCCCCCCCGCTGCAAAGTACATGGAGGGGCCCACACTCCACTCTGACCCAGTCAGGAGCTCTCAGGCCAGGGGCCAGCTGCCCGTGCACAATGCCGGAGCTTGCGGCCCCCCGCACTGTGGGGGCTGCTGGGGCTTATGTTACACATGTGGTACCCCTAGCACTTCCCTTGCTACCCCTGTACCCTAAGGACATGAAAGTAGCAGCAGGTATAAAATGTAAACAGTTTTACCAATAAGGGTGCAAACTATAGCCCTGTCTACTTTTCTTGCCATTCCCTCAGCCGTTCAGAAGCAAACAGAATGCTATTTGGGAACTAAGAGTGGGTCAAAGGGTCAACTTGGTGATGTGGTTGGGAATGGTGTCACTTTGGCTATCACAGTACTATGGGCTACCAATTGTCAGGTGTTTGCCTCCACACTACTCTTCCCACTTCCATCCTCCCTAACCTACTGGTTAGATACCTACGGCTAACTACCCACAATTAACTATTGCTCCATCCATGGAGATATTATCTATTTGGGGAGACCACTATCCAATTCCTTCTACCTTGAGCCATCCTTTCCTTTCTACTGCTCCCGTTTCCATGTTTCCTGTCTCCCTTTAGGGTGGGACATAGCACCAAACACATAGCCAACCTAGCATAAATGAGCTTGCCATAGCATATTGGTAATGACGGCTAATCCATATTAAACCCAGAACTAAAGCACAGAAAAAGCATGAGTGTAAATGCTTACTTGGAAAATGCCCGTTTCAAAGGGTATTGTGGTTCGCCGAGTAATGCCCTCATGTAGAAGTTGCACCCCAACATAGATGCAAAAGTGTGTGGCTCCATTGTAAACGTATTAACAAATAGAGCTTGGAGCGACCTCGTCTTTTGCTTTCGCTCTTGGTAACAATGATAACGTACAAGTTCTAAAACCATTTTCATGTCATAGTCCTCATTTTTTGGGGCAATGTCTGAATCTGGGGCAAAAAATTCCGAGAGTACTTGGGACCATATTTACAAGGAAGTAACGCAGTGCGGTGCCGCAAGCCATTTGCCAGTCCGCGCTGTGTTATTTTCGAAGCAAAGGGATGTTTCATATTTACAACAATATGATGAATCCCTGAGCTCTTCAGTGCACTGGGCGCACAATGCACACCTTCCTGCAGAATAACAATCACATGAGGTGTTTTCCACTTTCTAAGAGTGCTGCAGAATGCATGCATAGAAAGAGGAAACCATGAGGAGAAATAGAAGTATTTCTCTTCCTTGCGCCTCCTTATGCCTCCCTTGGGGAGGCGTAGGCTTCTGACGCATTCCCAAGTTTTTGAAAGTTAGTAAAACTGGGAATACGGCAGAATCAATGGGTGTTGCGTGGGAACACCCACAGCAACACCCATGGAACGCCCCTTTCATGCAAAGTGCCACGTGAACAAGGGCAGTAATTACAAGAACACGAAAAGCCACACAGTATAGCTTTATGTGTCCTTGTAAATATGGGGCCCCACACTGCGCCGCTGGGACCTCAAAAAAAGTGACACACTGGCGGCGCAAAGGGGCTTGTAAATATGTCCCTTGGAGTGCATGCTATTATGAGAGTGGGGTGCTTTTTCACCCAATTTTACAGCGGGCCATACCTGAGGGCATAAGAGGCTTACCTGGCCCAGTGGCCATTAATGGCTGAGACAGCAACGGCTATCTGCCATTTTTCCCACAATGAGGCTTCTGGTTCTATGGCAGGAACCATTTTGAAGCAGTGGTGTCTCTAGAAATGATTGAGGGAGGCACACAGTGGGCCACAAATAAACAGAGGAAACTAGTAGGATGAACTGCACAGAGCATTTGTGATAAGTGTATGCATGTCTGTGTTTGTGCGTCATAAATACATAACAATATCAAGCAGCTCTATGGGATGTAGTCAATTCACATTGATTTATTCACAGCAATAACAAGGATGCTTTTCAAACGAACTCTTGCTCAAATTGACACAGCACCCCATACTGCCCACATAAAGAGAGTCTCTCTTTGCTGTTCGTGCTACAAGGATACTTGGAGTTGTAGTTTACATTACACATGTATGGTTTAGATCAGGGTTCACCAAAGACTGTCCTGGAGGGCCAGATCCATGCCCAATTTTTAGCATTATCCATTTAGATAAATGTAGTTATCTTAAAAATCTGCCATCGATCTGGCCGTCCAGGACCGACTTTGTAGAACTCTGAATTTAGCCAATGTTTTACCTCTCTTGTTGTCAAAAAAACCTGCACACACAATACCTGTAACCTCCCACGGGGCCATTTGAATTTTAAAGTACATGCATGTGATGCATGCGGTGTTGGCTCGCGTGCAGCAGCAAAGAAGGCCTATCGCCATTTTCCACTCTGCGTCTTACCGATTTTGCACAGTGGTCTTGTTTTCCATTCTTTCAGCTCATCTCCATGATTTAAGCCCCTTGTTCATTGGGACCAACTACAAGATCAGGCAATACTCATCAATAATGCCAGAATATCAAGATCCTTTCTGCTGGCCCCTGCACAGATGTGCACATTCTCTACCTTCATGACCCTAACTATCTCTAGGGCTCATACATATATAGAGTCTTGATGATGATCCATTTATTACCAAGAATCGAAACGTCATCGACTATTTAGGCCGACCTGTTTAATTGTATCAAATTGCGGTTTCTGGACCTCTCACTCACGAGTTTTGTGATACACATTTAGTTCTGCAGATCACACAAGTGTGTCACGTTTTTCGAACACCATATTCATATACGCTTCACTTCACGTTATTTGTCAACTGAAAATATGCAAATATATATGATTATTAAATCAAAAAATATGATTCTACAAATTATATGCCATCTTGCAATCCTGCTTATGTTGATGGAATGCCCTGCTGTATATTCCCATAAGAAATACCATGACCAATCATGGGCACCAGGTGTACCCGAAAAGTCAGACGACTTATGTCATTCCATCGACATATGCAGGATTTACCAAGAGTTTCAGGAAGGGAGGCAGGAAGAGGAATACAAAAGAGTTCTATATATAACCTCTGCGCCAGTGCTAGATTGTCCTAAGAGTTTCAACATCAGCATGAAAAATTTAAACAAATTATTAAACACACAGTATATATTTCGAAATCCCTGAGAGCGGCATAATCCTCCATTGGCCACCCATAGTATAAATCTGTTATTGTGTGGTCCTGAAGAACATAGATTGGTAATCTTTTCACCCACCAAAATGGGTGTTGACTGTTTTTAGGAGAGATCCTAGCCCGCAACACAACAACTGCTGAAATAGAAGATCTTTTCCTGTTGCAAATTCTGGTGTATGTGGGGGTGTGGGTGGGATTGGTACAAGGGATATATATATATATATATATATATATATATATATATATATATATATATATATATATATATATATATGTATGACAGGATGTTTTTTGACAATGAATGAGTAAGTGGATTGAGGGATGGGGAGAAAATAATCATATATGTAACAATATTTCAACAATGTGCATTGCAAAATGTTTTTAAGGAGCATATATATAAGTTTTGTAAAAACGTTTTTTGATACATAAAGAGAAAAACAGTAAAAACTTGATGATTATGAGATTATGGTAATGCTGGCAGTGATGGACGAACTCGGACTTACGTCCGACAGCAGGAAGCCATGCGCCCTGGTCCTACTAGACCTATCCGCGGCATTCGATGCGGTCAGTCATGACCAACTATTGTCGCAGGTTTTAGAACTGGGCATCCATGGGCTGGCACATCAATGGATTTCATCCTTCCTGTCAGGCCGCTCACAAAGGATCTAGTTAGCTGATCGGGTGTCCAACATTGGTGCATTAACATGCGGAATCCCCCAGGGGTCAGCGCTGTACCCCCTTCTCTTCAACATCTATATCCAGCCACTGGTGGCTGCTCTGGCCCGCATGGAGTGCCAAGAATTCAATTATGCGGATGACACGCAAATAATCATCCAGATCGACAACTCCTCCCTGGCTCACGCACGCATACAAAACATACTCGGGTACATGGTCAACTGGATGACAGCCAACTCACTTAAAATTAATCCAGACAAAACCGAGGTTCTGGCCATTACCACCGGAAACAACCCATGGAGTGACCTCTTTTGGCCACGAGAGTTAGGTACCACCCCCACGCCAGTCCCGGTCGTAAAATGTGTCGGCATAAAAATAGATGCCAAGCTCTCCATGTCGCACCAGGTGTCCACCGCAGTGGGAACATGTGTAGGCCTACTGAGACAGCTGTGTAGACTTGCCCCCCTTCCTTTCATTTACTGCACTACGGATTGCCGTGTCGGCAATGATCTTGTCACGGTTGGACTACGGCAACGCTCTGTACATTGGCCTCCCTGAGAAATTGCTTACCAAACTCCAAGTTGCCATGAACGACACAGCTAGACTAATCTTCAGACTCCCAAGACGGGCACATGCCAACCCCTTACTGCAGCAGCTGCACTGGCTCACTATCAAACAGAGAGCCAGGTTTAAAGGTCTTTGTATAGCCCACAAAGCCATCCATGGCCAGGCCCCAGTTTACATTAAGGAGCACCTCAAAAACTATGCGCCAGGACGTACCCTTCAATCATCTGAAGCAGGCCTATTGGCCTGCCCTCACTTCAATACGAGCTCCAAAGGGGGCAGAGCCTTTTCTGTAGTGATCCCGCAACTGTGGAACGGGTTGCTGGAAAGCCTTCGTAGGGAACCTACCCTCCTCCCATTTAGGAAAAAACTTAAGACGCTTCTTTTTACTGAAGCCTGGGGCACAACCTAGGCTAAGTCCGTTGCATGTACATGCTGATCATGGTGAGGTTTAGTCTCTCTCTCATAGCACTAAAAGACCTGTTGGTGAACATGCACTCTATAAGTCCCAGTTAACAATAACAATAAATATATTGTGGATATGCAATAAAAAATGCATTGAAGTATATATTTACTAATGAAAAAAAGTAAATAAAAAAATATGCAAATGTATTAATTACAATTAGGTCTCCCAGTTTTATGGTATTTATTTTTTTAACATTTCCGTCTGTATTTATCCATATTTATTTTTGGGTCATTTTATCTGTTTTTAGCCATATTTATTTTGTGTTTTGCATATAAATGAAGTTGCAAAACTGTACATTTCCTTATTTATTTAACCGATAGATGCGTGCTCATACTTTGATGTCTCATGTTTTAGCTATTTAAGCTGCCAAACATTATATAACAATACATCCACTGGTAAATACTAGCATTATACCACAAATGTATACCGACACATGCCGTTATTTATCGAAATTTCATCCTGTTTTTTAATTTCACATGCTGTCCATCTGCTCAGCTGTTGGGCTATAATTCATGAAAGACCACACGGAGAGTCAATTTAAAGCAGCCCAATTTTCTGTATTTATCGACTTTTAAAAATAAATGCAGACAGAAAACACATTGTGTTCTGTCTGTATTTATCTGTAAAAATCAGTAAAAAAGGGAAAACAAGGAGCCTTAATTACAATATTGTTTTAACTTTTTTCTAAGTCCACTGTGCACTTTGCGCTATAACAGAAGAAATGCAGGTTGTGTGTGATATTGTATTAATTTTATGGTAGTGTGAGAGCCAGCCAAGAGTTCCATGCCCCTGAAGCAATTCCCAGTTCAGCCGGCATCCTGTCTGCCATTCTATGGAGAGTGTGCCTTGAGTGGGTGAGGCGTGTTCTGTTGTTTCCACATGGCACATTGTCGCATTACCCTTATCGGTTTACCAGGCAGCAGCCAACCCGCTTTGGTGGCATTCTTCTCTGTGCGGGGCTTTCTTGCAGACAACTCGTAATATGGCATGGACCTGATTGGCCACCTTCTCAGGGTTCATTTGTGATGTCATTGAAGAACATATACTTGTCCCAACCTAAGATAGACATTGCCTTGCAACTTATTAAAAGTCTTTCCCAAATCAATATTGAGATAACACAACTTCATGTTTCCTGAACTATAAAATGAAGTAACTCTTTCTGCTCTTTGCATTGCAATGCTTCCAGTAGTTGTTCATCAGGTTCCTTGCTCCCAGACATAACCCTGAACCTTTGCCTGTTTTTCCTTTTTCGTATTCCTGTCACTCCAGTGGTCTTTTACTCACAGCCCTGCCTTTTCTGCACCATTGTCTGAGATAGCGACTCCAGTTTTCTCTGTCCAGCTTATTTATCGCTCACCACCTGCTGTTTTTTGGGGTCAAGTTATCTCAGCCATTTGGAGCATTTGTGCATTGTTTTGGAGGGGGTTTGCCAACTGGGTTTTTTTCCTCCATGGGGCTCCTTCTGGAAGGCACGATCTCCCATGTGCTTTTTTGTGTCAGTGGCATCATGGCTACTGAAAGGGGTTACTCATATCTCTGGCAGACTTACGGGCCAATTTAAGTTTTGGTGGATGGGGGTATTCTCTGTCAGCCTGGCAGAGGACTCTGCTCGCCTAATTTAGAAAGGACTGCCAAGCCGTCTGTCATTTCTAAAGCATTGGCAGGAACCACCATCATGGCAGTTCCTGGCAATGCTTTAACAGAGCTGTCCATCAATCTTATTTTTTTTATTCTCAAAAAGAAAATCTTGGAACGGGATTTTATTTTTAAAAGAATGCTCCCCTTGGAGTTCTCTCCAATAGCGAAGGGAGCATTGAGCAGTTTTCACTTCCCCTTTCTTATTTTTTTTTTCTAATGGTGACAGGCAGTGAAAACTGACCTTTATGTCCGCCCATCGGACTAGAGGGGCAGAGAAAGAGGTCAGCCTTTAGCAGCCCTTATTCCATCAGGCCTTCGGAAGGGTGTAACTATAGAGGAGGCAGAGTAACCTCCCGCCGTGGTTACACCAATGCTCCGCCACTTCTAAATCTGATGGGCAGACCATTACCTTGGAAGTAAGTATACACCGTCACGGTTGCGACAGAGTATCCTTGCCGCCAAGATATAAATCCGGCCCGAAGTCTGTGAAGAATAGGCTGTTGAGCCAGAGAAGTACAGTAAGAAACCAAACCATGTGTCAAGACCGTGACAAAGAGTTCCTGAGCAACAGTAGATAATCAGTGATGGCAAGTGGAAGGTTCTTCTTAGAGCTGAGAACTAGGCCTGGGCTAAAATTTTGTTCCGTTCGCGGAAATTGCGATAATTTGACATTTTCGCGTTCCGCGGAAAGCGCGAAAATGTAAAAATTTACGCATTCCGCAGCTTGGCGATAATTTGTTTCTTGCTCGCGCTGTAAAATAATACATTCTCGCGCGCGCGCGATCGCCTTTCCTGAATCCCTGCGTTCGCCTGACAAGTTTTCTTGATCCGGTCGCATTCTCCATGAGATGTTGTATTGTTTTTAGCCATTTGCGCTGTCTCGCGACAGTTCGCGCCCGCAGTGACATCATGCGTCGCGCGATCACGTCTTTCTTCTCGCGATGATGCACCGCGAGACAACTGAAAACAAGATGGCCACGCCCGCGAGCAACCACATGGGTAAGTTGACGAGCCGCAACCATGCAGAAAATCTCGCGAACATGCGGGAAAAAAACTTCCTCATCTTCGCGATATTTCCGCGTGTTTGCGATAATTTTTAACATTTTCGTGATAATTTGCGAAAGTGGATTTCGCAAATTCCGCCCACCCCTACTGAGAACAAGCTGATGAATCCTAAAGGCTGAGTAGGAAAAGGGGATGGGGCTGAATTGCAAAGAGAAGGGTCCAGAAGAATCACAAAGCTGTTTTTATAGATAGGAGATGCATCAACGACATGCCCCTACACCACACCGAGCACACTACTGCCACACCCTCTCTCCAGTATACATTGTAGGGGCAGGATAACCCCAGATTTGAACCCTGATGCACTGCCACTGCCTGTGCTCTACTTGTTCATTGCATTTTAGGGAAGCTTGCACTGCTGTCACTTTTTATAGCGCCAGTTCAGTTTGTGTGCTGGAAGCTTTCAGAATTGCTACTGTTGTGCTGTCACATGTCATGTTTGGAGGGCCAGGTGGAGGCATGCACCACTCAATATCATATTAGTTCTGTTATCTATTTTCCTACCCATAAACAAACACCCCTTAACTTCTAAGGCATTCCCTAGCAGTATTTAACATTCACCATTACGTAATTTATGGGTATTTCACTTGGAAGGGGGTACATGTCACAGAAAACGACATTTTACTTAAGGGTGGGTCGGCATAAAATGCTTAAAGACCACTGGTGTAGAAGCTTGTGTTGTGTAGTGGCGGCATTTCTTATTTAGTTTTGTTTGTAAAAGCAGCGGTGTCTATTGTATCCTGTGTGGGTAATGATCTGGAGACTAACAGTGTGTGAAGTGGCTTTAAATGGGTGCTGTGTGTGTTATTAGTTGCTGGAGTTGGAGAATCGCGAGGGACATCCTCCCGTCTGCTAGTGCTGCTGCTTACCCAGCAGCGTTCTTTAATGGGTCTGGAATAAACAGCAGGTAAGCCCGTCTGTTAAATACAGTCTACATGGGGCATATTCACAACAGAATGGAGAAGCGTGGCGTTAAGCAAACATTGCTAACGCCACGCTCCTCCATTCTGAAACGCAGGGCTGCACCATATTTACTAGAATGTGGTGCAGCCCTGCGTTTCCCCTAGCGCTGGTGCTGAGTTCAGCTGCCTAGCGCCAATGCAGGCACCCTTGCACCATAGAGAAAGGGTGTCTGCGTTGGGGGAAATGATTATTTATGTGGTGGAAGGTCCACCTTCCCGCACATAAACAATCTTTAAATGCTGTTTTGTAACTTCTAGGTGTGCTGCTTAATGCAGCACACAAAGAAGTTGCAAAACAGGATTTTTTTTTTAGGATTGTTTATGTGCAGGAAGGTGGAACGCACACCGCAACACCCATTGCCCTCCCCTTTCACGCTAAATACAGCGTGAAAGGGTGCCTTATTTACAAGGCAGTGTTAAGCCATGTTAAGTAGCTTAACGCTGCCTTGTAAATCACGATCACATTGTGTTGGCGATAGGGGCTTGTACATATGCCCATAAGGGCGTCATTGAGGACGTGCATCTCCTGCACCTCAGAATACAGTGGAGGGTGATTTTCTTTATTATGCTCCTCATATTTTTGATGGACGTGTTTTAATGTTTTCAAGGACTGAAATGCAGCACAGCAGATCTTTAAAAATACTTTATAAAATAAACTCTGGCCATCCTATATTTGCACCTTGCTTTGATTTCCATCAATGGAAGGGTCTTGTACCTGGCCGTTTTTGCTATCTTTTTGAAGTGGAGAAGTGAAGCTGTATCCTTACAGGTAGGGACGGCTCCTCCGCTCTGGAGCGTGCCCCCCCCCCCCTGCCATCAGGGCAAAAAAAGAAAATTATAATAAACCCGGTCTATTATCATTTTTTTTTTATTTCCCGGTGTCTCAAGGGTGGGGCCAGAGGGATAACAGGCACCCACGGGGAGTGGTATGCACTGTTATCAGGGCGTATGACGATTTAGCCAGCCGTCTCAGGATGGCCAAAACAGTCATGCGCACTGAAGCTCTCTCCAACCCTGCTGCATTGCTGGGTTGGAGACAGCAAAGCACAGGCCCCCAGTCTCCCTGGGAGCACAAATCCTCAGCGCTCTGTACAATCCTGAAGCTGCTCTCAAGTATGAGAGCATCTCAGGATTGGTTGCAGGGAAGTCTGGGAGTCTCTGCCTGCAGTCGAGCCACGAGAGAACAGAACACGGCAATGCGACGGGCTGCAGGCAGCAGGTAAGTTCTTTTTTCTCCTTCTTTTTTTTTAGTTGTTCGCCGTATCCCCTCGCCCCACCCTCTCCTCTGACACAGGCCGCTACTGCGTACAGGAGAGCTGTAGATCTGGGTCTGGTGTTCCTTCAGTGAACTAATACATCCGCACCAGGAATCTGTGTTTGACCCACATGGTCACAATTTCGATTCACAGCGGGTCCTCTCAGACATTCAACCTTCTGAGGTCAACAAAATAGCTACCATTCAGTTGGATAATGATAAATAACTGTAGTCTGTTAGTCATGCCAAGAGGCCTCTTAGGGTGAAGCTTGTGCTCTACAAATGTTTTTCAGAATATGTGCGAATCCGTAAATTCTTTTCACTTTTGTAATCTTGCCCTGGCTTGACCTTCAGTGCCTTCCTTCTGGCAATATTTTAAAGTGTGCCTTTGGTGTTACTGAAACATTACTCACATGTTGACTGGCCAAGGATCATCTTGTTGATTTACCTCCTGAAAATGAACAGCCTTCTGTAATTTATTACTGTAACATTCAAATAAACAGCAGGGGCAGAATCATGATTACTTACCAACCAACAGCAGATGTTTATGAGCCATGACTGAATTTTATAGGACAGTATCTGTCATTGCACATGCAAAGGGTAATTTAGTCATAAATTAGTACTAAATGTATTTTTAAACCAACTAAAAGAACAATGTAAGATGGGAGTTGACTGTGAATAGAACAAATGGATTTCTGTGGTTACGTCAAATGTAATGCATGCATATGTGTACAGAATGCCAAGGTTAATGAGAAAAGTGACTGCAAATATACATATATAATAATAAACTATGCTGTAAATTAACTTTTTGAAACTGCCTTTGTGGTACATGCAAATAGGTACACAAGTTATTTGAAATATGTAGGAAACAGTTTGAAAGTTGAATTAGTATTTTACCACATTTGTAATATTGAACTAGAATTTGTAGGCACAGTAGCAACATTTTAGGAAAGTCATGCAAGTGATATACTAAAACTCTAATTATGTGCAATTGATACTATACTCAAGATCTTTCAATTTATTCTTCACTTTCAGAGCAAATTAAGCCATGATGAAGGAACATTTGTACATTTGGAGTGTTATTATTCTCTGTTACATTGTAGGAATTTTAATAGCGGTCAACATGTTTCTGCCTACATGAATGTTAATCAGGTTTTCATCAGGACCAAAGGTGTAGATGTGAGAACCCAGTGGTATGAGCTCGCTAAGGCCCACCCTAACCAAAGGTTTATAAGTGTTAAAAACATCAAAAAACACTAAAAATAGATTCCGTCATGTATAGAGAGGAACCGAGTTTATTCTGAAAAAAGGTTCATTGTGACAAACGGAAACGTACAACATAGAGAAACACAAAAGACAAACAAATATGCGTCAGTATGCTTCTGAAGATGTCACAATTTAGAGACATGCAAACGTGCTCTTCGAGGTGCACTTCTGATAGTAATAACCAGAAATCCGGTGTTGCTATCCGTGAACTCGTGCAACTAACAAGGACTGCCAACTGAATGCTAAAACGTAAAAACAATCCCTCTCTGATTCATGGGAGATCGAAATACCCAAGTAACGTATATACTAGCAAGTGAAAATCGGCCAACACAAAAGTGACCAAATATTAAAGTATACTACTGGGTAAGATATTGATGCAAGAAAAAGCGTAATATTCTTACAAGAGGTGCAAAAGTTCTGAGCACCATGGGTCACGGGAGGGGGGTGGTGGCGAAATGGCACACCCTAGACAAGAAACAAAAACAAAAAGGAAATAAGTGCCGAGATATGTCATGGCAAAGAAAAGTACTTAGCTGCTGATCGAAGAAATAACTCACGCCTGCAACGCCAGGCACCCATTCTGGACCTACGTTCACCCTCGTCTAAGCGGACCCCGACGATAGAGAGTCGGAAGTCCGAAGACGCGATATAACGCCACGTAAGGTTAAGGGCGTAGTCACGTGAAACGTCACGTGGTGTCCTGGTTGCAGGGGCCAGTAATGGGACTGAGCCAATCGGACTTACAGGGGTAATATATGAACTTTTAATTCTAGTTCTTTATCCCACACATTTTTTTTACCTATGTCTGATTGGCAAAATCAATAAAGTTCGTTTTGACACAATTTGGACATTTTTAAATTTCACCTAATTCACCTTTCACTCAAACACTTTTTTTTTTTCCAGCTCGGCAGTAATCTGGCGTTGCAGCACACTAGGGTGGCACTCGGCCACTACTGGTGGACCCAATTATGAAGCATGTCACCAACCAGGTTGGTGAGTGAGGGCTTTTTTAAGAAACCAAATGGTTCTTTTCAAACAGTGTTAATCTAACGTGATTACCTGCAAGTTTGCACTTCCGCTTTGCCACTAATTTGATACGCTCCTTTGTTGATTGCTTGATTTATTTTGAGGGGAGTAGGAGTGTCTCTTCATTGTTCCCTTCCTCTCCTGTTGATTCCCGTAATTTTAATAGCCCCACAGTCTTTTGTATTCTTGATTAAATGCAAAATAAGCCTAGCTGTATTTAATAGTATGAGTAATTATTCAATTAAATATTTTACAAATGCCCACTTACCACTTGGACCATTATAATTCGTGGCTCCTTGACATTTCAATTTTTTCTTCATTTTCAGAGCCAATTAAGCCATGATGAAGGAACATTTGGAGTGTTATTATTCTCTGTTACATTGTAGGAATTTTATTGCCCCACAGTCTTTTGTATTCTTGATTAAATGATTAAATGCAAAATAAGCCTAGCTGTATTTAATAGTATATGAGTAATTATTCATTTAAATATTTTACAAATGCCCACTCACCACTTGGACCATTATAATTGGGGGCTCCTTGACATTTTCAGTGTAGTCCACAACATTTGGTCTTCAGTAGAGTGCTGCCATTTATGAAGATTCTATTCTGAGCAGTATGCATTTTTTAAAATACATTTGTTCATTCACCTTCTGTTCGCCTGACAATGCAGCACAATGCAGCACACTTAGAAACAGCAAAAACGAGGAGAAATTAATAATTTCTCCTCGTTTCGCCATGTTATAACAAGGTTATTTTTGGTCTTAATTTTGACGCTGCCCCATACTTACGCTACCCTTGTAAATAGGGGGAAGAATCAAAATCAATGGATGTTGTGGCAGAATGCCCACCACAACACCCATTGCACGCCCCTTTCATGCAAAGTGTAGCATGAAAGGGGGCCTTATTTACAAGGCGGCAACGTGGCTTAATGCTGCCTTGTAACTAAGGTGAATGGTTTATCGCCACAGGAACACCACAAAAAGTGTGCCCATATGTATTTCTATAATCAGTCAAAATCTTGAAATGGGAGGAAGACAAAGTGAATAATAAGAAGTGAGCTTGCAACTACAAATACTACGGAAGCTGTCTGGAAAGGGAGGCAGTAGTATGGGAGTTAAGGTGCAGATGAAATTATAAACATTAGAGATGAGGCACAAAAATGAAGGATATAGCAACAAAATGATGCCCATGTAACTTGTGTGCTACTAGCACACACATGCACAACCAAAGTAATTTTTACCTTGAGAAGAGCGGGTCTATTCAAATTTAAAGAAAAATCTATGGTAATCCATGCAATAGCCTGTAATTGCCAATTTAACGCAACCGGACAAACAACAGATGTGCTTGTGGAATCTTAAAATGCAAGGATTCAACACATTCCCCAACAGTGGGATTAAAAGTACGTTCATCTGCTATAGCTGTCATCTGTTATGTTATAAACTGCATTGGCATCTCAATCTAGATTGTACCCATGCACGTTAAATATCCTTTACATTCATTTAAACTCCTTTTTTTAAAAGAAATTACGGATACATAAACTAACATGTAGCAACCCCAAAAATGTTTTATTACTCTATAAAGAATGCTTGGAAAGGAGGCAGCCTGGACATGGGAGGGGGCACAACTCCACTTGCTTCTGGATCAATCATGTACCTGGCCAGGAATGGCAACAGCTTCTTGGCAATGGGCAACTTATTCCTAGCAAAGAGGCAGACTCTATGTCTGGGCACCAACCTTTTTCAGCTCTTGGCTGGCTTGTTGGCAGAAGAACTATCCAATGACAAGTACTTACTTGAAGTGCTCTATTACTCTCAGGTCTTGTTCATGCCAAATGAAATATAAAAATAAATAAAACAAATCTGATAAAATGAGTTGGCGAAGCCGATGAAATAGATGATGAGTGCGAACAGTAATTTATAAAATAAATGGCTTTTGCTTTAGTTTTAAATTGTATAAGAATGACATAATTGACTGCACAACAGCTATGTATGTTCAGTTCAATAGCGAGTAATATAAACAGTTAAAAGGAAGCACATATTTGTTTATAGTTAAGATGATTTATGTGTTAATTTCAATAATCCTTTAGTTGATGTATGTAGAATGTGTTTCACTCAAGAAGAGACAAAATAATGCCCTGAAATGCATCGGATATTCTGTAACAAAATTGCACTTAATGAAGAATTCAATTCAGAACACGACTTGAAGAGTACATATTTTTTAACTTTATTGCATTATGTATATGGGTGTCTCTGAGCATATTTTCTGGTACTACATCCAAACATTTTACAAAGTAGCATGCAGCCATTACAAAAATATCACAAACACCTAAAACGTGTCAGACCTATTGGCTTTGCCAGTGCTTGTTTTATTTGCGTTATCTAGACACACTTCCCGTCTGAATATGGCAAGATAAAAAATCTCTTTAAAATTCAGTTGTTCAGTGTTTTAGCTGCCTTAAACTACATGTGACATATCTGTTGGCGAATCAGACTAGGCCATTCATTCATGCCCCTAGATTATACTCTATTCAACCAACACATACTGTTTTGGTGATCACACTCCTGAATATTGATTGAAAACAGAACATTAATGCTTCCGGTTGTATCAGTGACAATACCCTGGCACATCCCTCCTTTAAAAAACATGTTTAAACTAGGCTCAAAGTGCAACTATTTCAATTTATAAAGCTGACAAATTGCAGTTTGCAACAAAAGTGTTAAAATTGTTGATTGGTAACCCAAAATCTCACCCATACAGGAATGTTTTCAGTATGATATACACATTTTTAAGCGAAGCCAGCCTAGACCTTTTGATTTTACCAAAATGTGTATAATATATTTACAAATAGGGGCGTTCAACCACCTCTCTTCATCCGTTGGTCTTTTGTTGTGTCATTTACATTTTGCTTCCTCTCACTACAGTAGATAGCATCCCCAATAGGTCTGTCTGCTTAAGCCACTGGTTAACTTCACTTTGAGGGACTGCATTTTGCTCTCTCACAAGAAGTACATCCATAAACAAGCTAATTCCCTTCAGTACCAGTGTTTTTATCTTTACTTTATAAGCACTTTGGTGTTGCATTTGTGTTCAGAGCCTGATGTGATAGGAGGATCCGTCTGATATTCTATCTTCAGCAGATCCCATTTCCTACCACTGCCGTTATAAATTACTTTTGGAGTGTTTTGCTTTTCTGACTACTGTTATTACAAAGCATTCCAGTGTCCATTTGAAACTGTTATGTATTAAGTTATCCTCTTTTTACTTTTTTTCTCTTTATGCCCTTTTTCTTGCCTTCCTTCTTTCCTTCTTGCATTCTTTTCTTCCTTCTTGCCATCTTTCCTTCCTTCCTGCCTTTCATCTTTCTTCATTTCTTCCTTTGTCTTTGTTTCTTTGTTTCCTTCTTTCTTTCTCATAAGGAGGAGGCTTGCAGACAATAGCAGAATAATTGACCTTATTGGGTCTATGTTAGCCAAAAGCTTTTGATTTTACTAAAATTATGTGTATAGCAATGTAATTTACAGGGATTCATCCAGATTTCATTCATTAGTCTGTGGTTGGTGTCATACACATTGTTCTTCCAATCACCCCAGCATGCATTAGGAGTAATGTACCAGCCCACTTCAGCCACTGAATTACTTTACCACTAGTTCTGGCATACCACCCTTTCGCATGGAACACATCCACACACAAAGAAGTTCCCTTCAGTTCTAGAGGGTACTATGGTGATGTGTGGTTTTTTGAGACCAAAAAAACGTTTTTGCCTGTATCAAATGATTTTGTTTTTAGATTAATGAGGATCTGGCATATTCCCAATCCGTAAAGTTTTGCAAAAAACCATGTCAAAATAAACAAAAGAATTCCCAGACTGATTGGCTTTGCCAATGCTTGTTTTGTTGCTGTGATCCTCTTATGACCCTCCCCATTTTCTCTGGAATTGCACTTCTGATTTCTTTTCATTCGTGAACAATAGAGTGGTGTCTGTATATTTCCAGCCCCCCCCCCCAAAAACAATCAACTCCCACCAGGTAAAACGTTAGTGAATGGAGCAAGTCACATTCAAAGATTTGTGAATGTGCAAAATCTGCTGTATGGAGGTGTGCCTGCATATCTCGCTTTAAGGCTGCACTGAATTCAAAATGCCACAGATTTTCTTTTTTGTGGTCTGGGAAAGGTTATAGTTATATTCATATTTTACACTCACACAACCATAGAAATTCTGCAGTTATAGTTAGAGTTATCTCAAGTTACTATTACTCATGCACTAAGGTGAATATAACTCGCGCGCATGCCATGCACAGTTTTCTCATCAGTAATTTCACAGCAAATGTTGCAGTGATATTATCAATGATGTCATAGAAGATATTATGAGTGATGTAATATCCCTGTAACCTTTGGATTTTAGTGCATTCCTAAAGTTTTTTACATTTAATTTCCTAACTATAACGTTTGGTTTTTTTTCAATTAATTTCTATGTTTTTTAATGCTATTACCTAACTATAATGTCCCTGTAACGTTTGTTTTTTTCAGTGAATTTCTAGGTATTTTTTTTATTGTTAAGTAATATTTAGTTTCCATATGTTAATCCAAACCCCGTCGCACTTGGCTACTTGGCGGGGGTTGCAGCCACCCCTCCGTAGGCACACTACCCTGCTCCGAGGTGGGTCAGCTGCAGGGTGTGGCTGCAACCAACCTCCCCTGCAGATATCCACCCTCATACCTCACACAGCTTTTGGCTGTGCTCGGTGGGGGAACAGCTGTAGGGCATGGCCTGAGGTCAGGCACTGTTGCCCACCCCCACATGTAGGCATCCCAGGATGGGGGCATGCAGCCCCCCTTCCCTAGGCCAATTACAGCTCAGGGACTCCATCACCCGGGGCCAAACAATTACTAAAAGGGGAAGGCTGGACAGCAGGCCCCTCGCTTTGGGCCGATGTTGAACCCAGGAACCCCATCCCTGGGGCCACGGCTATTACTAAAAGGGGAGGGGGCCATGTGGCCCCCCTCCCCAGGCAGATTTTGGCTCGAGGGACCCCATCTCCCAGGACCCAGTCAATAAGTAGCAGGGGGTCACACAGCCACCCTCTACAGGCCTATTTTGCCCCCAGGAACCCCATTCTCTGGGACCCGGCCACCTGTTCCCAGGTGCCCTGGCTCCACCCAGGGCACCCAGTGTGCATTGTTGAGGACTGTGGGGGAGCCTCAATGTCCTCGCAGACACGGATAGCTATCCGCCTCCAGTGGGAGCCAGCATTTTTCCTACATGTAGGGAGCAGCAAAAAATGCTACTCCCTGCGCGTGTAAGCAATTTTTTAATCCGTTTTCCTGTCCACTGTCAAAACAGATGAAAAGTCCTCTCCCAGCTGGCCTGTCCACTGGGAGCGGGCTTATTGTTTGCTACTACTTGGTGGGAGCTGTCACAGCTCCAGCCAATCAACAGCAAACAATTATGTCCAGGGGGTGGGCACCTCGGGACACAGGGAGCCAGCCCTGTGGGGTTGCTGTCCCCAGGGCCACACGGTCCCCTTCTTTGTTTCTGCAGGTCTTGCCCTGGGGAGGTGGTGGCCCCCCTCCCCATTCAATATTTGGCCAAACCCCTGGGATGTGGTGGTACCCGGGGATGTAAAATGTCCAGGAGGAGTCCATGCAGCCCCCTCACCCTTTTTGTTAAATCAGCCTGGCTCCCAGTAGGCGGTGGTCCCCAGGGCCGTAAAGGGCCCTGAAGGGGGGTTGCGTGGCCCCCCTCTTCCATTATATTGGCCTGGCCCAGGGAGAGGTGGTCCCCAGGGCCAATATTGGAAATGGAGAGGGTGGCAGCATGTACACACATCTTAAAATTAATATTTAAATGTGCACCACAGACTTGGCCCACATGGGGGTTCAACTATAAACAAACGTGGGAGACCGTGCTTGTTCTTTTTACCAAGATTCCTGGATCCCCCATGATATTCACTGGAAAAAAATGCTTTTTGACCCTGGTGGGGTTGGGACCCCACCACCAAGCTAGGAGGGGGGAATTATAAGAAAAGACATATGACCCCCGCTTGATGGATCAACCCAAACCTTCCCATGCACAACTAGGAATAGGAGGCCACTTTTTTGGAATGTTTCGTGAAGATTCCTCAAACAGCGCCAAAGTTATAAGCAAATGGGAAAAAGCTTTTCCTATGGAAACTAGGTCCTAACAATAACTACCTATTGGTGACCGCCAGTAGGTAATATATATACAGACCTAGTTTCCATAGAAACTAGGTCTATATATAGGAAATATCAAAAGTTACAAGGACGTTATAGTTAGGCTCAAATTTATACACACAAAACCATAGACATTCAGCAGTTATAGTTACCTGAGCTAACTATAACGTATGCCCCCGCAATGCACTGCTCATGACCTCACATATTACATCACTCATGACATGATCAGTGACATCACTGCAAAAAAGCACACATAAGATGCCAAACAAACAAAGTGAACAACCCAGCAGCAGTGTTCAGCTACCAGGCTCTCACAGAACTAATAAAATAAATTTTAAAAGTGTGGGCTGGGAGGGGAATGGAGCAATGGATGAGTAATTGGGAAGGAGTACGCTGCTGCCTGTCCATTGCACAATACATTTTCAAACAAATTAAAAAAAAGGATAACATGGAAAAACAATGAATTGCAGGGCTAGGGTGGGGTGCAACTAAGAAGCAGGGTGAGTGAAGTGGTGAGTTGACAGGGGAGAGGGAGAAAGAGGAAAGCCACTTGCTCCCATACAATGCCAAAATATGAAAAGGAAATGCTGCTCTCTCATGTCAACAGTGGAAGGAAACAACTCATCCAATCAAAGGAATGGTAAAGACCCTGGTGCAGGACGAAAACAAGAGTAGAGAGGAAATTCATTAAATCAATGGCAGGGAACTGAAACTGACAAGAAATCCTCCAAACATGAGCAATAGGTTTACCCAAATCCCACTCTGTATTAAATTGTCCAAAATGGGGTTCGGCAACAGATTGCTAAAGCTGTCAGAAGGCTTGATCTAAAATAGGGAAGTGGGCAGAGGGGAGAAGCAGCTTTCTTCACTTAACTTCAGTATCATGCAGAGAGCAACAGGGACAGCTTATGACTCATTTGTAAATCTACACGGCATAAGCATCACAAACACAATCTCTTAATTCATTTCCACCCTGATCTGTTATGCCCTGGAAAAGAATACTTGCAATTCTCCGGTGGATGGCCTAGAACCTGACCCAACACATCCTTTCAGTCTCTGAATGAGATAACATTCTTGGTGACCTGAACATCTCGGTTGATGACCACACCAAAACATGGGCTTAAAAATCATTGACGACATGGACCGCCCAGGATGAACTTAAATCATTAAGAAATAAATTCATTCTAATATCCATAGTTGTAGACTTGGCCTTTGTTGGCGTGGTAACCCCTAACCTTTTTGGCTGCCGACCTCATGTTTTGACCTTGTTTTGCTGCCTTAGGACTCAAGTGCGTTTGGCACTACAGTGCAGTGTCAAAGTGCTGAGCTGATCATGTACATACTGCAAGGCAGTGTATATATGATTGGCTGATTCGAGTTAGCTGTAAGTCTCTTGTCATGGGGTAAGACCTATGCCTGGGTCATGTAACTTGAATGTGCCTCTGTGGCCGGCCTCGCTGGCTGTGCCATCCATGGATGTAGCTCATCGATGGTGCCACCGGTTTGCCCTGGTGGGGCATGTGCGCATGGGTTACTGTTATTCAACCTGGTGTTTACGAGCTGTGTGCCAAGGTTCTGCATATCTCATATATAGTGAGGTGTTGGGAAGAGGTTGGGCAGGTGTGTGTATGTGTTACCTGGAAGAGTCGTGAATGACACCGGATGGTGTATTTGGTACGATGATGTCTGCTTCTTGGATTGGATTAGCATGAGGGGATTTGAGGACGGGCTGTCTAGCTTCATTCTCTATGGGCAGAATAGTAACAGTATAGTGTTTGGTATCGATGAGTTCACAATGGCGAATCCTCTACAGTAGTGGGTGTGGGTTTGACATTATGGTGGTGGCAATGTCACTTTTTGAGAGTAGTCATTTCGATGTGCAGTACTCTGTGTGCCGGCGAACTGGCTCCTATTTCACACTTGGGTGCTAGGGAGATAGCCACATCTGTTCATTCCTTTTAACGGGCCATAAACTAGGGGTTCACAGGAAACGCGGGCCTCTGACTCTGAAGGGCCTTTCTAGAGTGGTTAACAGGGGGTGGAATTGGCACCTACATTTCAAGAAGCAGGGTATTGGCCCCACTAAAGATAGTTATCAAACCTCCCAGGGTGGTGTGGCAGACAGGACAAAATTTAGAGAGGACCTGTGCATTTTAAAGGTGGCCTTTTGGACTGATCGTATATTCACAGGCCATGGTGGGTATAACTACTGGGGCTTTGGCCTCTGAAAGTAGACACTTTTGGATTTGGAACCATACTACACAGGTTCAATACTGGGACATTGACATGAGGAATCATTGGGGCAGGAGGGACTGCAACTGGACTATCCATAGACTTGTGGTGGCTTGGAGTTTGTCTTGCTTCTAGAAGGGATCTATCACTTGGTGGATTTTGCATGGACGTTGCTGGCCTGCAGCTAGTGCCAACTGGCATGGCCTGGGTCTCGAAGTACTCTCCGAGGGCTGTGGTCTGGCCTGTCCACGAGATCCCAGGGACACAAAGGATCTCCCTGTCTCCACGAGATCGTAAGGACTGCACTGGGTGCGGCGGGGACAGGTGGAAGTGAACGTGGTTGGGACAAGGCCCGTCCTGACATACACCATCATCTTGATGTTCAAGAGGAGTGTGCGTGCAAAGATCAGCATTCATCTGAGGTGCCGGGCCGTGAGGAGTTCGAGGAATGTGGGGTTCTCTGGCAGAGTCCGAGGGACCCATGCTTGCAACCAAGAGGACCTATGCTTGCTTGTGCTCCGGAGCATGTGGTGTCCAAGGGGTGCCTGGGGAACTTGAACCAGGAGGTGAGACTGTCTTCGGCCTCCAGATTGGGAGGATGACAGTGCCTGATATCGTGGTCTCTGTCCGAGGTTGTTGGCTTCCCCTCCCTGGACCCACGCCACAGGGTGCGTTGTTTTGGAAAACATCGACATGAGACCAGAGGGGTTTTGTGTGCCTGTAGGCACCTGCAGCAGTCTACTGGATTGGGGTCTATGGCAGGTCACACCTTTGCTTGAGGGGAAAACATTTCTCTAGACAGAGCGCATGCCACCTTCTTGGATCACAAACGTTTTAACCGGGGGATATTGATCCCGCCCTCATGCAGGTGCCGTCGGACGCCTAGAGGTCTAATCCGGATGGACAAAACGAAGTAATGGTTTCTTTTCATGTTAGTTGGTTTCGACTGTATCGTCAACAGGGCGCCAGCAGGGGCAACGTGTATCTGTGGAGTTGCAAGACCGAAGAGCTGGGTCACGAGGCAAAGTCAGAGACTAGTGACTGTTTGACCTTTCTGTAAAGGGGAAGTCTGACAATTGCATGTAACTGTGAAGTGTATATGCAATGTGTGTTTTGTTTTGATTTCAATAGAGGTGTTTCACAATGTGTATTCCTGCAGAGTCTATATACAGTGTGTATCTCGTGTTGATTTCAGTATGTGTGTGTAATATATAAAGAGCGTTTTTATACATAAGTTGTGGAATCTTTCTGTGGCAAATGCAGTGTGTTGCGAGAGGTGAGTGCTGTTCCAACTCTTTACACTCCAGCCCTGAGGATAAGCCTAACTGCTTGGTCCCAAGCTACTAGAGGGTGAGCACAGGCTATCAGACAAGTGTATAGTACTCATTCTATTTAGAACTGTGCTTTCTGACTGGCTGCGATGCATCTTAGCCAGCTCAAATCCACTTGGTCGAACACAAAGGTTCGACCTCCTACAGTTTAGCACAACTGGAGCGTAAAGGCACACAAGCTCTCAATAAATTGACTCCTCCCAGAGTTCCCAGAACCATCTTTGGCAGTAGAAGTTTGCTTGCACGAAAGCTGAAAAACACATTTTTGAGCCGTGAATAAGGTAAGCTGAGAGTTTGTCTAAATATTTTTCAAGTCTACAACAGACCAGACTTCACCAAACCCACAGTCTACATTGCAGTCCTTGGGGAGGAGATGCAGCCTAACGCCCGGAGCTGCCGTGCTTGGAAGTGGGGAACCAGTCTCAAGACTGAAAAAATCATTACAAAAATAATCTGACCTTCTAATCTGGTGCTCATGCAAAGTGCTCTAATGCTCTTGGGACATGTTTTTTTTCTCTCTCTCTCTCTCTCTCTCTCTCTCTCTCTCTCTATATATATATATATATATATATATATATATATATATATATATATATATATATTCACTGAAAAAACCATAGGTTTTAGGGATATTATAGTTAGCTGGACATTTCACTCGTACAAAACCATTGAAATTCCTCCATTATAGTTAGCTCAGCTAACTATAACTCGCGCGCCCGCAATCCACTGCTGATGATGTCACATATTACATCATTCATGACATGGTCAGTGACATCACTAATAACATCACTGATGACATCACTGATGACATCATCCAGTGAATATGGTTTGGTTCGATATTTAAATAAGTATTATATATATAGGAATCTACATTGACGACTGAGTGGATGTAGAAGTGTCTGGATGGAGGATTTAGTACTAATGTGATTGACTTTGTAAGTGACTAATTTAAACTGTCTCACTAAATATATGGGATAGTGATTTATCTGTATGAATATTTGTTTCACTCTGTGTCTTGTTGTGAAAACTATTGCATAAGTTGGTTACTAGCTTTGTGAAACTCGATATTAGTTTTTATTAGTTAAGTGAGTATATGTAGGAGAGAGTGAATGTGTGTGTAGTTGGATGGAAGGTTAGTAACTGTCTAAAGATGTGTAAATAAATTGATTAAGTAGATATGAGATTAAGAATATATGTGAAAACAGTTGTTTGGGTGAATTAATGTCTTTATGGGTGTGTTGATGAATAAATATATTTCTCAATGATAGATGTCTAACAAATTAGAAATATAAAAGGCAATGTATGTGACCGTTGTATATAAATAAGTATACATGATACTGATTGATAGTTTGAGTGACTGTATGGAAAACTATATACTTATAATAGTGATTTTATAACACACTAAGTATGAGTTATTATCTATATGAATAAATAAAGAGTTGTTTGCATAAGTGTGTAGCTGAGTAGATGTAAGTATGATCAATTGTTTCCATAAGTGAGTAGGATGTTTGCATAAGTGAATAGGATGTGTGCTGGTGTCTAATGTCGATATAGGTGTATAAGTATATTTAATAGTGTGCTATTGATCTTTCTCAGCATGTATGAGTAAATGTATAGGTAAGTGTTTAGATGTGTGTGTGTAGATCTACAAATGACTGAGTGTTTTTTTTTCAAACTTGTATTGGTGTGTCAATGGTTTAAACATGGTACTCTATATTGTATACTGAATGATTAAAGGTTATACTACTGTGTGATGAAGTGTTTCAGGTTGTCACGTGGATGATGTCATCAGTGATGTCATCAGTGATGTCACTGACCATGTCATGAATTATGTAATATGTGACATCATCAGCAGTGGATTGCGGGCGCGTGAGTTATAGTTATCTTAACTAACTATAACGGAGGAATTTCAATGGTTTTGTACGAGTGAAATGTCCAGCTAACTATAATACCCCTAAAACCTATGGTTTTTTCAGTGAATTTCAAAGGTTTTTTAAATGCTAATTCTTAAGTATAACATGTCTGAAACTTATGCCTATTTCAGTGAATTTCAAAGGTTTTTTAAATGGAAATGATATTTTTAAAATGTATTTCTTGTTCTATTTTTTTATATTCTTTAACTAAAGTTTTTTAATCTACTTATTTTTATATATTTTTGTTAAATTACACTACACATTTTAAAAATATATATTTTTTAAAAATAAATATATATATTTTTTATTATTTTATACTGTTAAATATACTTATATTATTTTTTTCCGTTTTTTTTGGAGTCGTGCATCCGACGCGTAGAAGTTATGCACCAAACGTGCTGGAGTCGTGCACCCTACAGGTTAGTATTCGTGCATCCAACGTGTGCACACCAGGGGCCGCGCTGAGAGCCGCGCTGGATGCGCGACTCCTAATTTTACCATAAAAAAAAAGCCCCTATCACTAATATTTATTATCCCCGGGGACCCCATCCCCCGGGGCTTATAAAAAACGTTGGCAACCGTGGGCGCAGCCCCAACGCCCCCACGGTCCCAGCCGGCTCCCAGCGTCCTTCGGAAGCCGGCATTGCTTTTCCACATGGGGAGCTGCTGACATGCAGCTCCCGTGTGGAAAAGCAATATGGTTTGGATTTTGAAAGAGAGAGCAGGTTTCCCCGCTCTCTCTTTCAAAATCCAAACCAAGTTTGCTATGGGAGGGCGGGAGACTCCTGCCCTCTCATAGCAAACAACAGTGTCCTGGGGTGGGAACCCCAGGACACTGCAGGAGCTGGCCCTGGGGGGTGGCAGTCCCCAGGGCCCTCGAGGACTCCAGGAGGGGGGCCACACAGCCCCCCTCACTCAATACATAAAGCCCCGGGGGTGGTGGTCCCCGGGGCTTGGGTGGCCGTTGAGCCCCCCACACAAATTATACTGGGAGGGGCTTTCAAGCCCCTTCCAATTTATTTTGTAGCCCCGGGGGTGTGGCGGTCCCCGGGGCTGGGGGACCCCTCTGGGCCCCCTTTAAATTTAACAATTTTGCCTCCTGGATTTGGCCCCCCCGGGGGCTAATTATAAAAAATAAGCTCCGTTTTATTTTGTTATTTTTTACAGCAGGATCCGCGCACCCTGTGCGCACTTTGCGGTTTAAAAAAAATAATAATAATTTGGGGGGCCCTGGGATTCCTTCTGGGACCCCCTAAGCAGATCTAGATGGTCAGGGTATTCCTACCCTGCCCCCTTTATACGTTTTGCACACTTATCCCACAGACTTCTTCAGCCTCGCTTCTACAGAGGCATTAAATGGCTGCCAACAGTTCCTGGTTTTGAATGTTGACAACCACTTGACAGCCAATTAGCATTCAGCGCATGATCGGGAGGGTGCGCTCAGGGTGCGCTGATTAAGCGCGCCCAGAGATATATATGTACTTTTAACTGTAATTTTCTCAGGAACTACTGAACAGATTGACACCATTTAAGCAAAAGGCATGAGTCTGAACTGAGGACTACCTCTTTGCCAAATTTGGTGTAATTCCGTTCAGCAGTTCGGGCTGTAGCTGCGGCTAAAGGTCCTATGGGAAATTGCATGGGGAAAACACGCTTTGGGACCCCCCTTTTTTCTCGGCCCCTGCTACACGAATCATCCCGAGACTTTCACGATAGGAGCGGACCGGAGCTGGCCAAAAGTTTTGAAAATTTTGTGAAGATTCGTCAATCGCCGCCAAAGTTATTGGGAATAGAATGTTGCGGATTTCCTATGGAAAATAGGTCCTAACTATAACTTCCTACTGGCGACCGCCAGTAGGTAATATATGGCATTTTTATATATATATTGCCGAGTGTTCAAATAAAGCACAGTTTCAACTGGGACCGCCGTGTGTGCTCAACTTCTTGCCGACAGCGAAGGAGTGTGGTATGTATGTTTGGGGTGCAGCCACTAGCACCCAGTGAGCGCCCACCTTTAAAGTGATCCAGCGGATATGGTGGCAAAAGTCGTGTGGGTTCAAAAACTTTTGAAAACGCTGGATCCCCGCTCACCTGGAACAGTGAATCTTGCCATAACTGATGGACTGCGACTTCGTGGGAGGTGGCAGCTTACCTAGGTGGTGCCTACTGGTCCTGTTCTTGGATGTCAGCGGTGAGGTGAGGGGTCAGAGGGACTGCTGCCTGTGTGAGATCGCGCCCCAGAAGATCAAAGGCAAGCCGGGGGAAAGGAGCAGACACCGTCCACTTGGGCCAGTACTGACACCTGGTGTCTGTTCCGCACGGACTCACACAGTTGGGTCCGGGCCGTATTTTCCCTGCAGCAGTGCTCGCAGTGCATCCAACCAATTACAGAGCGACACTGTGGTTTTTAAACTGAGGGCGGCAAACAGTTCACTTTATTACGGCATCTGAGGAAGTTCGCAAGAACGAAACGCGTCATGCCGAGTGTTCAAATAAAGCACAGTTTCAACTGGGACCCCTGTGTGTGCTCAACTTCTTGCCGACAGCGAAGGAGTGTGGTGTGTATGTTTGGGGTGCAGCCACTAGCACCCAGTGAGCGCCCACCTTTAAAGTGATCCAGCGGATATGGTGGCAAAAGTCGTGTGGGTTCAAAAACTTTTTGAAAACGCTGGTTCCCCGCTCACCTGGAACAGTGAATCTTGCCATAACTGATGGACTGCGACTTCGCGGGAGGTGGCAGCTTACCTAGGTGGTGCCTACTGGTCCTGTTCTTGGATGTCAGCGGTGAGGTGAGGGGTCAGAGGGACTGCTGTCTGTGTGAGATCGCGCCCCAGAAGATCAAAGGCAAGCCGGGCGAAAGGAGCAGACACCGTCCACTTGGGCCAGTGATCTTGCCATAACTGATGGACTGCGACTTCGCGGGAGGTGGCAGCTTACCTAGGGGGTGCCTACTGGTCCTGTCAGGGTCGGCTTTCGTGCTGGTGGCGCCCTGTGCGGCAATGTTTGTTGGCGCCCCCCCCAATGACCACCTCCACCACGGATTCTCTCACTAGCACCCTTTAACAGTGACCAAGTCTCCATAACCACGCTCTCTCAGATGCATTGAATTAGTTAAATAGCGCCACTCATACCAGTGTAGGGTGTCCGAGCACTTTGCATCACACACACATTACACAGAGACAATCAATCATACGTGTGTAAATCAGTGTATAGGAAATGTTACATAAGCCAAAGGACTAAAAGTGTAGGAGTCACATGTCATCCATACTGGTAGGCAGTATAGTTTAAGAGTGCTTGGTGTGGAAAAGCACAAACTCAGAGTCGAAAAAGAAACGGCATAGTTGGGAGTTTTCTTTAATAATAAGAATCGATTTCTAGCCAAATTAACCCTTCTTGCAACATTAATCAATGTTCTAATAATGTATACTTTGCAGTGTGTATGCAGTTCTAGGATGAAAGTTAATAGCTCACTATTCTATATTAGGACTTTAAGTTATAAATTGCAAGTAACAAAAGGATGTCTCTTTTGAAAGCAGTAACCTGCTGATCTGTTTACATCATAGGCACTGTAATCTACTTGTTACACGTTCTTTGCAGCAGGCATATTAACCCTCTGCACTAACTTCGCCTAAGTCAAAATCTCAACTATACACAATGCCGATCTCTCTCCAGGAAGATAATTAATCACACGAGTTATCTTGACAATTATGTGAGGCCTGGTAATTGGGGGAAAGAAACGCTGCAGCAGGTGCTTCAAAAGCATAATAAACTTTCAAACACGGCGCCCCCAGGAAGCCAGCACCCGGTGCGGTGGCACTGGTCGCACCGCCCTAAAGCCGGCCCTGGGTCCTGTTCTTGGATGTAAGCGGTGAGGTGAGGGGTCAGAGGGACTGCTGCCTGTGTGAGATCGCGCCCCAGAAGATCAAAGGCAAGCCGGGGGGAAGGAGCAGACACCGTCCACTTGAGCCAGTACTGACGCCTGGTGTCTGTTCCGCACGGACTCACACAGTTGGGTCCGGGCCGTATTTTCCCTGCAGCAGTGCTCGCAGTGCATCCAACCAATTACAGAGGGACACTGTGGTTTTTAAACTGAGGGCGGCAAACAGTTCACTTTATTACGGCATCTAAGAAGTTCGCAAGAACGAAACGCGTCATGCCGAGTGTTCAAATAAAGCACGGTTTCAACTGGGACCCCCGTGTGTGCTCAACTTCTTGCCGACAGCGAAGGAGTGTGGTGTGTATATATATAGATATATATATATATATATATCTCAACCATCATGGTTTTTTAACACAAATTGCATGTTATTGGTATATTAAGTATTAGGCAGGCACTGGGTAGGTGTTTTAGTTATATGGTTTTTATCAAATACACAAAAGGCAAAAATCTGAGATAAAAATATTTGTATTATTTGCACTCGCACTTTATACACATTGAAAAAAATTATATTCATGTATCAAGCGATAGACCAAGATTGTAATTAGACATGAGGTAGGGGATAAGGAATTGCTGCATTCAGGCAGAGACAATTTACAATTTGATGCCCCTATTAAAGGCCTATACATTTGAGCAAGTTGTGATACTAACCGTTCGAGGTTATTTTGTACAATTAATGCAGGGCATTGCAAATTGAATGGATTCATCCGTGTCACACTAGATTAGAAACCGGAATGTGGGGTTTTCTTCGAACATAAGGAAAACACACGAAACAATAAAGCATTGCATTTAGTCAGAGGATTCTAATATTTGTTACAAATATATCAATATTTTTATAATATTTTTTTCTATATTTATGATATGTATAGTAATAATATTTATTTATTAAAATGCTTTTTTACCAAAAAAAGGGTTTTAAAGATTTATTTAAATTGTGTTAATGTATCATGCTCAAAACAGATGTACTTTTATTATGATTGTAAAATGTGACCACCAACTGAGGCTCTTTAATTGAAATGCGAAGGAACGTAGCAGCGTTGTCATGTGATCAAGGTCCGTCAGGACCGAAACGCGTTATGGCCAACATTAAAATATTGTGAGCACTTATCTTGTGGTCCGCGTCTGCTTGCTGAACGGACCGACAGTGATGAGCAGAGTTGGAATATATATATCTATATATATATATATATATATATATATATATATACACATGCATACACACACACATACACACTCACACAGAGAGAGAGAGAGAGAGAGAGAGAGAGAGAGAGAGAGAGAGAGAGAGAGATGCCAAAACGCGTCATGCTTGGTTGAAGCAAATACATTTGGAATTAAACCTGTAGAGTGCTCCGTCTGATCCTATGTGGAGTCATTTGTTGGGAAAAAATATATATATATATGTGTGTGTATACATATGTATGTATGTATATATTCACTGAAAGAAACAAAGGTTACAGGGACAATATAGTTAGGCTCAGATTTCACCCGTACAAAACCAGTGCCATTCAGCAGTTATAGTTACCTGAGTTAACTATAACATATGCCCCTGCAATGCACTGCTTATTACCTCACTTTTTATATCACTCATGACATGGTCAGTGACATCACTGATGACATAATCAAGTGAGCTTTTAAGAGTTTATGGATGTTAAACATATATACTAACCTACTACAAAAGTTAAATTAGTATACTAGGTGCACTACTACTGAGTGATACTACTTCTAACATATTATGAGTGGCTGTATGGCTGTATTCTTGTGTGTGTTGGTGTGTAAGTGGCTGTGTGGGTGTATAAGTGGATGTGTGAGTAGCTGTGTGGGCAAGTGAGATGCTGTTTGAGTGACTATTGATGAGTGAGTGGGTGTGTCAGTGGTTTTATGGGAGAGAGAGTGGCGGTGTGAGTGGCTCTATGGGTGGGTAAGTGAGTGTGTAGTGACTGTATGGGGAATGAGTGGGTGTCTGAATGGCTGTGTGAGTGGGTGACTGGGTTTGTAAGGGGCTGTATGGGTGAGTGAGTGGTTGTTTGAGTGGGTGTTTGGTTAAGTGAGTTGGTGCATGAGTGGATGAATTGGAGAGTAAGTGTCTGTAAATGGCTGTATGGGTGAGTGAGCAGATATGTGAGTGCTTGTATGAATGTGTATATGGGTATGTAAGTGGTTATGTGGGTGTGTGAGTGCTTGTATGGGTGAGTGAGTGGGTGTATGAGTAGCTGTATTGGTGAGTGTGGCTATGTGACTGGCTGTACGGGTGAGTGACTGGTAGTATGAGTGGCTGTATAGGTGAGTGAATGGTTGTGCGAGTGGCAGTACGAGTGAGTGACTCCATGGATGAGTGAGTGGGGGTGTGAGTACTGGTATTGGTCTGTGAATGGGTACATGAGTGGATGTGTAGGTGTGTGAGTGGGTGTATAAGAAGTTGTATGGGGTATGAGTGGGTGTGTGAGTGGTTATGTGTATGATGTCATCAGTGATGTCATAAGTGTCATTTCAGATATCATCAGTGATGTCATGAGTGATGTAATATGTGAGGTCATAAACTGTGCATTGTGGGGGCATAAGTTATAGTTAGCTCAGGCAACTATAACTGCTGAATTTCATTGGTTTTGTAGTGAAATATGAGCCTAACTATAACTTCCCTGTAACCTTTGTTTTAAATTTCTAGGTTTTGAAAAAATTGTATTTCCTAAATGTAACCACTAACCTTTGACAGTGAGTGTGTGAGTGAGTGCATGATTGTCTCAGTAAGACTATGAGTGGGTGTTTGAGTGTCTAAGTGGATCTGTCAGTGGGTGTGAATGTGTGAGTAAATCTGTGAGTGGGTGCATGTCTAAGTGGGTCTGTCAGTGGGTGTGTGAGTAGGTCTGTGAGTGAATACATGAGTCTTTGACTGGGTCTGTGAGTGAGTGCATGAGGCTCAGAGTGGATCTGTGAGTGAGTGCATGAGTCTCTGAGTGGGTCTGTGGCTGGATGCATTAGTGTCTGAGCAGGTCTGTGAGTGGGTGCAATAGTGTCTGAGTGGGTCTGTGAGTTGATGTGTAAGTCTCTGACTGGGTCTGAGTGGGTGCATGGGTGTCTTTGAAGGTCTGTGAATGGATGGATAAGTCTCTGAGTGGGTGAGTGAGTGGGTACTTGAGTGTCTGAGTGGGTACTTGAGTGGTTGCTACTGCATGGAGGGAGCTGCTGGAAAGGGCAGCTCCCTCCATTTAGGAGCAATCATTTCATCTCTTTCCTTGCCCTTATGTCTGCAGGTAGGGGAAGAGATGAAACCTCGACTTCCAGCGGGCAGGAGCACTTTGATAGCTCGGGCACGATGGAACCGAAATGTTTTCTTTTGCTTGGGGGAGTTGTCACAGCTTCCACCCTGTGAAAACAAACAGCTATGTCCCGAGAGTGGGCACCCCGGGACATAGCAGAAGCCGTTCCTGGGGACCACAACCTCCCCTATTTACTTAAAAAATACTGTTTGGACTTACCAGATAACAAACACCATGATGGTGGTGCTTCGAGATGTGCTATGCAGATATAAATTGAAGTCCTTTCTCTTCAACTACTATCCAGCAGAGAGAAGGAGGTTAAAACTATTTAAACACCAGCATGTGAATGTCCTGTTTGCGGCAAGCATTTGACAAAGGCACTGATGCCGAAACGAGTCATGCTTGGTTGAAACAATTCAATTCAGAGTATTCCATTTGGTTTGAATGTGTAGCCATTTTGTTGGGATTACAAATATGTGCTGGCACAAAGGAGGCACCCGTCATTGAAGTGTTCGAAGTTTTTGTGGCTTTGGTGGAATATATATATATATATATATATATATATATATTTATTTATTTATTATTATTATTATTATTGTCTTAGTATTTTTTTTTTAGTATGTCCATGCAACAAGAGATATGTGGGAAGTACGATTCATCCCACAAAAAAAAGAGTTCTCGAGCACATGCGTGCAATCAAGAATCATGATGTAACATATCCTGTTGCACGACATTTTAAAGAGAAACATATTTCAAATGCCAACCTGTTGAAATTCTTCTGTTTAGACCAAATCTCCAAAAAAGAAAGAGGGGGGAATAGAATCAAAGAATTAGGAAAACTTGAATCCCGCTATATCATCGAGTTGCAAACAAAGGCCCCACGGGGACTGAATAATGAGGAAGAACTCTGGGCTCACATAGAATAAATAAAAACAAGTAAACAGAGTATAAATTTATGAACTCCTTTTGAACTAATGACAATTATGATGCATTAAAGCCCATTCAGGGCATAATTATTTGCAGATAATGTCCGTTGGCATAAGTGAGAGGAAAAATTAAGGCTGTTATCTGACAGGACAAAAGCTCATTCAGGGCAAGATAGATGACCTGTCGTGTCTTATTAATGAATTGACACTGATTAATATGCCTGATAATGAATTGTATAGATATCCATATAAATGCTCGTTCAACTGCATACTTTGTACAAAGTGATAAGAAATGAGTGATTAATAATATTCTCTCTCTTGCATATAATGCCATAGCCATAAATTTGAATGAATTTAGACATTCCATCATGGCTGCCAAACGAACAGATGATTTATTATGATTCTCCCGTCTTTATGTTGATGACTGATGAACTGCAAGTCCTCTCTCGTGCTTTATGGTTTAGTTAAGATGTGTTTTTTTTATAATTTACGATACTATTGGAAATGAAAATGTGACATTGAGGAAGGCGTGCAGCCGAAACGCGTCTGTCCATTTGAATTCATGTGACAAATAAATTTGCGAACTTATATTGCCAGTGTGCGCTTGGTTTTGTGACTTGGAGGAAGGGAAGGTCACATGCTGGAATATATCTCTCTCTCTCTCTCTCTCTCTCTCTCTATATATATATATATATATATATATATATATATATATATATATATATATATATATATATATATATATACTGGAAATCTTGCATGCCATAGAACCAGAGGTAGTGGTCGGAACATCAGCAGAAACAGCATATCTGATGGCTTTAAGGTTAGCATTCCGCACTGCTAGCCCTGATGCTTCACCACTAAGTATATATATATATTATATGTTGTTATTCAGGAATCAAATTTTATCGAGATGCTCTCACCCTTCCAACAAGCAATGTTGGAAAAACCAATAGGTCTAACCTATGCAAAAGCTATTGCCTTTCTCAGTGTTTAGATATGTTTTACAGCAGCTTGTTGGTCCAGCATCGTTACAAGTAAAGTTAGAGAAAAAGTGCTATGACGCGGCTAGTACCGACCACGTCATAGTGACTTTTTTTCTTATGGGAGGTGGGAACACAGACAACGAGAGATTGGGGGCAATAACGTGTAACAGAGACAATGGGTGGGTGGGATGAAAGAGCAACGGGATACTAAAAAAGTGCTATGACGTTGCCAGCACTGGGCACATCATATTGCTTTTTTTTGTCTTATGACAGGTAGGGGGCAAACGGAGGGTGAGGCCTTTCTCACTCTTCCGCCTGTTAGTAACCTGAGTTTGTACTAATGACATGAGATTCTTCTCTTCTCATGTCCCATCTACCTATACTATCAGTCTCATACCAACAGCAAATCCCCTAGGGTTCCAAAAGTCTTAGCAACAAAGGAATACATGACTAGCTAAGAACAGGCTGCTACAGAGCCTGGTGATGAGCAGATGGTCCCCCTATGGCTGCCATATTGGATGTAAAAAGGAATTTTGACTCTAAGCTGGAAACCTTGCTTGCCATAGAACCGAAGGCAGTGACTGAAACAAAAGGGCAAACATCAACAGAAAAAGTAGATCTGATGGCTTTAAGGTTAGCATTCCACACTCCACTCCTTATACTTCATCACTAAATGTTTGGTTAACACCATCTTATATTTGTTAAATGAATCAATATCCAAAATACGCCGACCCAGACTCACAGAGAAAAAGATTGTTATCAAGGGACAGAGATCACACATCATAGTCGAGTAACAAGCACAGCCCCAGGGTCGGACAGGGACGGAAAATATGCCAGTGCACCAAAATCAAAGTGGCCCCATAGTGAATTAAATAGCTAAAAAAGTGGTCCATTTTTGCAAATTGGCACAATTTTGAAATTGTAAAGAAGTTGTATAAATGTTTGCAAGGTTTGGAAGATTGCATGGATTTGAGCTTGTTGCAGGCAATGTTTCCTTTAATGTCAGAGAAACCAAGAATAAACGGCCCAGCAGACCATAAAACCGGCCCACAAGCAGCCAGAATACTGCCCTACACACTCAGACCAGCCCATCGGGCACTGCCTGGTTGCCCTTTGGGCCAGTTCGGCCCTGGCAGCACCTGTAACAGAACAGATCACGTTGCATACACACAGTTGATGGTTAAAGGGGCAGCATGTCGAGCCGCACTCGTGCCAGGTCGTTCACTGGCCTAAACAGGACCTTGTATATGGGTCTGTCGCAAGCATTGCTAGAGCATCCACCTACTGGCTAATGGGAGATGCAGAGCGAGATGTCTAAAGGTTTGCCCCCACACTAGTGTGGCTTACCCAGTCCTTTGTGGTGCACAACAGTGAAAATGGCGGCATCAACCAACTTTCCTGCATGAAAGCTTTTTAGTGCTGAAAGTTGACCATCGCACAGTGTCAAAATCGGTTACATTGCACAGTGCCAACCTACTGTTACTTTACGCAAGGGGCGCTTGTCTGGGGCAGACTCGTTCAATCACCTCCAGAATGTGATGAAAAACAGATCAACTAAAATAACCTGACCTGGCGTTACTTGAAACCCTAATCCCAAATGAAACCAGGAGAAAAGCGAGGGCAAGCATTTCAGTGTTTAATTTGATCTGGTGGGTTTCGGTGCTTGGCACCGGCACTAAATTCTCAACACTAGCTCTAATGACTGTCTGCCACAATGTGGCAATTTTGTCAAATTTTGAGATGAGCACAACAAGTTGTTTAATTATTCAATATACTTTACAAATTAATAATGCCTGCGACCCACACCGTTCCTATATCTTTGGGTGGCTGGAAGAGACTGAACTGTCAGACTTGTAGGAGTGTGTTGTTCAATAGTTGTGTTGGTACGTCATCGGCAGCCCTGCCAGGGGCAATGGGTGGTGCAAGATGCAGTGACGTCCTCAGAAGTGCCCTAGCACTTACCTGAAGCTGCTCTCACGTGATGTACATGTAATGTGTACCTCAAGAACAAATTCCACGGTAGACACCGCTGGCTTGTCTTCCTCCCATAGCCCAATACCAGGCATTGCGTAAAGTAAGGCTGTTTTACGTAAGAGCTGTCATTGACACATTTGTAAATCACTCAACCCTGAACAGCAATGTTTCATGCATGATCATGGTAATAAATCAAGGCCATCGTGCATGAGTAGGGCAGATTTAAGAGAATGAATTGCCAACAAATGAGCCTGACTATCCCAGTAAAGCAATCCTGCACCCCCACCCATCGCTCGCCCTCATGGAAGAGGTGTAGAAAGCGCTATGTGAATATCAATATATTACAATGCAATCCAATAGAAGCAGAAAACAACCCACTTTATTAATTTTCAAAGTACCCAAAAGTCAGGGAAATCACATTTTTTTTACTGTTTAAAAAAAATAATCAAATTTTAAATATTCTTCAGTTGCAAATGAAAGCATAGGAAAACAGAGATCGCATGCAGTAAAATGGCGTTACAGCAGATTTGACCCTTGTTGCCCCAGAGACAAGAAGCACATGCCATTGGCGTTTGGGCGTGTGCATTTGGTATAAAATGTGTTAAATCTTTGGTGTAAAAGTGATTTGTGTAAGTTAGTGCACAAGTTAAATGAGTGTGCCGAAAGACTATTTCGTTATTTCTCTAGGTTAGGTGGATTGCTACCCATCCTGGCCAGTGCATTATTAAAAATATGCATTGGAGTCCAGGGCCCACATCACAGGTAGGGTGCATTGGCTGGTCTGCACCATGACACACCTTTATCTGGGTTGGCTCGGCACACTATCCCAATATCCCTAGAGACAGCATACTAGGGAACTGAGGAGTGATTGCTTGTAGTCTCAGGTCAGCCTATTTCTATGCAGACAGCGCCAAGCTTGTATTTCAAATGAGGGCAGAGACCGTCCTGTAGGTGGTTTTGGGAAGCGACCACACCTACCAGCAAGGGGATATCTGGGCAGGTCCATAGGACCCTTGGACGCCCTCAGGGGGACACTTTTCAATGCCCCTGACAGCTCTTTAGTCTTTGCGGCCTAATCTTTAATATGGCATGGTTGCAGATCCAAAATGTTTCCTCATTTACATAAGGCCTTGTTGCCATGTAAATGAGAGAACACCCCCTTGGGAACGATCCCTGCTCCATGGAAACCAGGGTGATCTATATTACATAAAGTGGTGGCAGGTGATCTTTAAAAGTGGTGGGCGGTAATGTATGCCAACAGTACACCACATTTTTTTCTAAATTTCCTTTGATTTGTCCATATGTTAAGGATTACTTTCATTGTGATAATGCCAGCATTTTCATATGGGTACCCCCTGTGCCAATAACTGATATTTCCCATATACCGTGGATGGCCTGTATGTCAAAAGTACCTCAAGTATTTAGAGGCTGCAATTTATCATGGTTTGCTTCCCCTATCCCACCACCTCAGCGCTAGTATGCTGTGGCTGCCATCTCCAAGGCAAATAACTTTATGCAAGCACCAGCATTTTGCAATAGGTGTGCCTTTATGTGAGGTATCTCTTCCAGTATTTCAGGGTCTGCATTTTGCCTTGGGTGTCCTCTCTTATGCCAAAAAATTATCTCCAAAATCCAAACAAAAGCATTTTGCTATAGATGACCCCTGACCAAATATTTCCTCCAGTAAGCAGGTGCCAGTATTTTTGCACAGGGGCCCTGCCAAGAATTACTTCTATTCTGTCAGAGCCTGTATTTTGTCCTGGGTGTCCTTTTTTAGGGCAAGGATTATCGCCAATATGCCAGTTGATGTTTTGTGCTTCTAAGCACTATTTTCACTTAAATAGTTAAAATTGCATCTCTCCAGTGCTACTGGTTTTGGTTTCAAATAATTTATTACATTTTACTCTATTTTCTAAATTGGTATGGTATTTTTCTTGCGTTGTGTTTTCACTTTATTACTCTATCTGTGCTGTATAAGTACTTTACACATTGCCTCTAAGATAAGCCTGACTGCTTTTGTGCCAAGCTACCAGAGGGTTAAGCACAGTTTAATATGGGTTTTGTTTGTGTTCAACCCTGACAAGATTTGTGGTTGCTGCCCGAGTAAGGTTTCACCCTCCTCAACCAGTAACCCAATTTACTACACATACATACACAGAGAAACATTTTTTTTTTTACTTACCTGGTTCCTAAGATGGCAACTCAGAGACTTCTTGGCAGCAGCAGAGCAGGAATCTGGCACTGGGCATTAGACCCAGCAAGCCATGCTTCCCAACTAGGATCCAGAAAGAGCAGCAGGGCGAGGTTTTAAAGAGGAATGGCCCACCTCAATCCCTCTCCCAGCTTCTTGATAGGACTGAAAGCATAGCCCTACAAGAAGGTGGGATTTTGCTTAAGGACCAGTCTATGCTAAATTGTGTAGATCCTTATTGACCTCAGAAATGCACCTTGGCAGCCTCTTTTTAACCAATATGCTGTGATGCCTCAGGCATGCACAGTATGTCTGCTAAATAAAAAGTATTGTGCCTGTGTTTTAATGGATTGTAGCTGATCTATGCTCCTCACATGCACAATCCAGACAACCAGGTAAACACTCTAAATCTGGATCATCTCTCTGCTCCCTCAGCCCACTCCTCCTGTCATCAGGATCCTAGAGAGGTGGATGAGAGGGCTGACCCGCACACTGACAGTGTTCATTAAAACACGAAACTTGTGTTTTCATGAAAACTGCTCAATGAAATCTTTAGCAGCAAAGGCAAGGGGCAGAAAGTAGTGACTCACAGAAGGCAGGGCTGTGCCCCTCAGTCCCTGTTAAGGAGCAGCTGCTGATTACACAAGCATTGGCAAAAAGCCAGTAAGTTGCGCCTATGCAAGATCTCTTGTCTTTGTCAATATTTTTTTTAACATGTTGCACAGCAGCGTGAGCTGTTGTGCACCATGGCTTAAAGTTATAAAAAAAGTTCTATGGCACTGCCAGTACTGAACAAAGAAAGGATAGTGGGAGGTAAATAGAAGGGACAGAGGAAGGAGGGCAGGGGGTTGATGAAACAGAAGGGATGGCACATGCACTTTAATGTGCAAAAGTAAAAAAAGAGCACCTGTAGTAGCCTTTGGCCAGTGGAAGGACATTTGCCTGAGACAGGATGCTGTACTTGGTCCATGCTCCATGGCAAGTACACACAGAGAAGCCCTAGGAGGCAGCTGAGGCGAGGAGGAGTCTCTGACCAATAAGAAGCAAGGAAACAAGAGTGATGTCGGAACCAACCTATGGTAATTAACGGTAAATAATGGGTGACCTCTAAACCTGTTTTAAGATTTTAAAAAAATTACAAGAGATTTAGCAAGCACAGTGCAATCGTTGTGCAGGCAAAACCTGATAAATGGCCACGTAAAACATCTGAGGACCCGTCTGAAATGCAAAGGCCCCCAGGGGACATAAAACGGACACACGTCAATCCCCCACCAGGATATGTTTCATAGTATGGCCTCAGGAAGGTAACTGTAGTACTGTGTTGTGTATGTGTGTGACCTGCTGACTTCCTGATTTGTCTCAAAATTACATTAAAGCCTAGATGATCCCTCTTTTTTTTCTTATTCTCATTCAGCGGTCAGGATCCCAGACTGTCACAAAAGTGCATGAACTATAAATAGAAATTGTTTTTTTGCTTACTACACAGTAATTATATTATGTTCACAAAATTACTGTTCATCGATTTGACGCCCTTATGGCCCGGGTTCATGCTGAGACAGAGCTTCAATAAAGAAACTTAGGGCAATTCCTTAGGACACTACCACTAAGCAGGGCCAAATTACAGACCGTGCCTAAAAGCCTCTTATTTTATGTGCTCACTGCTGCTGCAAATGCTATTTTGCCAGGAGTGAACTAAGGGCCATATGTATCAAACTCTGATTTTGCGATTCTCAAATAGGGTTTTTTTGCAAATCGCTATTTGAGAATCGCAAAACGCTATGTATGTAAAAATTATTAAATTAAAAAAATTAAGTTGAGTCCAGTCCCACCGTAGCCCTCAGTGTCCTGTGTTTTATGGAAACCGGCTTCAACTGAGGGTGAGCAGTGCACGAGAAGCAGATGATTTCGGGAAGGTGTAGAGTGAACACTCTGCTTCATCAGCTGGGGCAAGGGAGAAGCTGCTACTGGGCCCAACTGGGAGGGTTTCGACTTTTCCCACAAAAATACTGCCCATTTGTTCACTTTTTTAAATTCTACAAGGGCTTGAAATAGAACTACATTTAAAATCATCTGTTTTCATTTTCAACACGGCGTTTCTTTATTTTTGTGTTACTTTACTTATCAGACAGGAAACCTTAAGACAGTTATTTTTTATTGTTATAAGTATGTACTGATTAGGCGATTTTCCTAATCTTCAAATTTTTGTATCAAGGCCATTAAAATACTGGTCATGTCGGTATAAAAACAGCCAGTTGGCAACCCTACCCACTATGCAGACAGCGGTGCTTGTCAAATCTTTACAGATAGCACCAACTCGGTTCGCACATTGTCTATAGTGCAGCCGTGGCTGGCATAAATCGCGGGTGGGGAGGCGGGAGGGGTCGCGTTGTGAGGGGTGGTGGGGGTAAATGTAATAATAAATAAACAAAACTTACCTGTCCGCCAGCCGGGTCCGTGTTTTCTTGGCTCCTGCTTTCCTGCCTCTGACAGGAACAGGAAGCAGGCAGCCTCCCTCCCCTCCCCTAAGCCAATCAAAATGCTGTAATGGCAGTGTTGTGATTGGTATGGACGCCGCCCAGCCAGGGCTTACAGGGAGGCCATTTTCTCCATGTAGGCTGCATTGCAGCCTGCATGGAGAAAGGGCAGAGAGCGCACTACTGGTTTGGGCGGCCCCAGAGTGTTGACCAAACCAGTCATGCTCACTCAGGAGTGGGCACACCACTCCTCCCCTGCCCAGCCCTGATTGCAGAGCAGCCCCGCCCACCCACTCGGCCGCTTGCAACCAAACATTTCTGCTTTCTCGCAGTGCGGGAAGCAGAAACATAAAATGGTAGTTATTACCATTTTATGTGTCTGCTTCTAGCACAGAGAGAAAGCAGTGGGGCGATGCTCGTCCGCCCTAGTGGAAGAGCCTAACCTGCTACAGTGGGAACACAGCTGCTTCATGGGGGTTGTAATCCAGAGCCCTATGATGCTTACTGGTTGCCCGCCCATGTAGAACTAGAGCCCCCAGAGGTCCTCCATTAGCTGTTTATGAGGGCGGGGTATGCAGGGTGAAGTGCGGCAACTCTGTCTACCTTCTTCTGGTAAGAGAGAGCAAGCTGGTGTGGGTGAAGCCTAGGCCAAGCTTCAAAGGGCAGAATAGCTGGTGGAGTCATAGATAGTGCCCAACACTGCACCCGAGCACTGACTCACTAGCCAGAGGTTGCCAGTGTCTATTCAGAGACGTAAGACACTATTTGTATATTTTATTAAATGTAGAGTAAGCACATTTAAACTTGTGTAGCAAACTGTAGCCAGATAAACACATCACTAGATGCCTGTAACCTGAGACCAACATTTATGCCTCCTTCTATGATCTTGGTTTTTATTTTTTGGGTATTTTATTGCCTTTATTCAGATGTGGGTCAAGGCTTCTTCTGGAACAGCACTCTGTCCTATGACAAGGAAATGCACTGAAATTGAATGGAGCACCTCACTCTCCTTACATGTATTTTTGTTCTATGGATAACACAGCTGCTTCTATTTTACACCATGTTGATTCTGGAATATGTAATAGTATTTTCCTGGCTGACCCACACCTGCTCTGCCCAACTTTCTAGAAAGATTTCTCATTTTTGGCAGGTGTGTAGGGATGAGTTTTGTATACTTCGCCAATCACTTTTGTAGACACATTTTAGTAATGTTTATATATTTATAAAGGTGAAAGTCAGACATATGGTTCAACCCAAAAACTAGAACCTGAGGAAGTTAAGGAAGTCTTTCCTATTTTTCAAACACAAAAACAAAAGAGGCACTGTTTAAGACAAAAGAAAAGGAAAAATAGAAAAATCTCTAGGAAGGGTAGAAGAGTTATAAGATTCAATCTGTCAATTAAAAATTATGCAGAGGATCCAGTTACTTTAGGCCAAGCGATGGCACCAGAGGATCTGGAAACAGGTCTAAAAGGAATAAAGGAGGCACTGGATCCAAGTGTAGCCAAATTCCTTCCAGTGCCCTCTGGGGAAAAAGTTACTTGAAGAAAGATCAGATAAAATCAGAAGTAAATTATTAGTTAAAAGATGCTACATCAGGAACCCTGGAGTTAGAACTCACAATAGTATAGCACCTATCTACCCCAGCCAATTTAGAAAACACCAGTGAACAAATAGGGAAAACACAATCTCTAAATGCACCAACAGAGTTAGCGGCAAGTAAATTAAATCAGATCTTGCCAATGGTGCCAACCCCAGTAACAAGTATACACCCGATTATCCAGCCGAATATCAGGAGGGTTTACTGGGTTCATATGGCAGTGGTAACAGGAGGTGCAGGAGAAGCAGAAAGTACAAATCACTTAGTAAGTTACCCAACAAAAGATTATGTACTTTGAATGGTGGATATCTGTTCAGACTGGGTTCATGGCCCACATTTAAATAGATCAAAAATACCATCTATTTTTATATCACTTCCAAAGCTTTCTAAATTATCATCAAAAGACTTAAAACTGGTTTATCTCCTGCAAGACAGTGAGCAGTCTGAGAACTGGCCACTTTCCCTAGTATCTTTTCACTCAAGATAGGTTGTTAATGAGGTATTAGCCTCAGCAGATGATTTGAGATGTTCAGTTTATGATGTATACAAAAGGGAAAGACCCTCCTCCGACGAGGGATGTGAAATGGGATAACTCTCAATGTTGGAAGCATACCATTGATCATAGATAAGGTAACAATGTATCCGCAATTAACAATATGCCTCAAGGGGAATGAATTATAATAACAAAATTGGCATCTGGAAGACATATTCACACTAATCATAAATAAGTGCCTCAATTAATCAAGAAGATTGGCCATGGGTAGCAGCAGCCATAAATCAGGACCATCCAGTCTCAAAGCCTTTATTTCGGAAGTCCTGCCAACACTTTTATGCACATAATTTCATGGAATATAGCGGGCCTGAAAAGAAATTGGAAATCCCTAACATCTCTGCTTTCGCAGAAAGACATTGATATTGAAGCACTGCAGGAAACGTGGGAAACAGAAGCGGTTTTAATGAACGACTGTTAGACCTGGCATCTTTTGGCATGGGTTCCCATGTCTTTTTGCTTCTGACCTCCTGTTTTTGACTGTATGCTGAACTTCGTTTTTACTGGTTTTAGGACTCTATTAACTTTGCCATTGCCGACCAATGGTAAAGTGCACGTGCTCTGTGTTTAAAATGTAATGGCATCTGGATTTTCAGTGATTGAAACATTTGATATACCGGTAAGTCCCTAGTACAATGCACTACATGTGGCCAGGGTCTGTAAATCAAATGCTACTAGTGGGCCTGCAGCATTGGTTGTGCCACTCACATAAGTAGCCCTCAACCATGCCTCAGGCCTGCCACTGCAGAGCCTGTGTGGGCAGTGTTAAAACTGTCATGTCGACCTGTGTTGCCAGCCCCTAACTTTCCCTTTAATTACATGTAAGGCACCCCTAACGTAGGTCCTAAGTAGCCCCATGGGCAGGGTGCAGTATATTTGAAAGGCAGAACATGCGCTTTTAAGTTTTGCATGTCCCGTTAGTGAAAAACTGCTAAGTTTGTTTTTCACTACAGCAAAGCCCATCTCTCCCATAGTTTAACTTTGGAGCTGCCTTGTAACACTTTGCAAGCGTAACTTCCAATTGGGAGCAGATAGAAAATTGGGGTTTGGTGTCTCTGGACTCACAATTTAAAAACACATCTTTTAGTGAAGTTGGTTTTTAAATTGCAGGTCTGAAAATGCCACTTTTAGAAAGTTGTCATTTTCTTACTTTAACCATTCTGTGCCTCTGCCTGTTCCTAGAATATACGTCTGGGCTGGATGACAGCTGGGCTTTGTGAAATCCCGCTAGATGGTATGTATGTATGTATGTGTGTTCTTATATAGCACGCGACTTACCCTTGGGCATCTCGGCGCTTGCATTGGGAACCCGTCCTGGTTTTTCCTCCCTGTGAGATAACCCGTACTGGGCATCCCCAAGGTGAAAGCCAGGCATCCCACCGCGGGGGGGGGGCGTTGTGGAGATTAAGCAAGCTTGTTGCCCAGAGCTGCATAGTGTGAACTCGTGCTTAGAGTGGGCACCGAAGCAAGAATTATCGAGTCCGTGGACAATTGGGCTCCGGACCCTGCCACGTCGGGAATCGAACCCTGGTCCCGGGTCTGACCTCTGCTTCAGGGTATGCCTCCTCTAACCAGTGAGCTACACTTCTCCACCTATAGTCACCATAGTCACACACAAAGGGATCTGAGGTGTGCCCTGCATATCCTGATGGCCCATCACCAGGCTGATGTCTCTTCCTGAGCTAGAGTGGAGGGAGGAGTTGTCACTTGCACCTGAATAGGGGGGTGCCTGTCCCCACAGAAAGAGCTGAATAGTCCACTGAAGTATGTCTGGCGCCAGGGCCAGGAAGGGCAGGGTCGTCTTCAATACAAAGGTGCACTACAAAGATCTTTCTTTGAAGTCTCCCTACTTCAAAGGACAAAATGGGTATAAACACTGGACCTCTGACACCATATACTGCTGGACTGAGGACATTTTTCTAGGAAGAAGAGCTGTAGTGTGGCCAGGAGGAACTACCACTTTGCTGCTTGCTTTGCTGTGTTGGTCTGCTGCCTGCTGCTGCTTGCCTGGGAGTGAGAGGACTGGACTTTACTCTCTGCATCCTTCTTTCTAAGGTTCTCCAAGGGCTTGACTGAGCTTGTCTCCTGTTGCTGAAAAAGGACATCAAATACTTCACCTGCATCTTGCTACCAGCATCTGGGCTCCTCTGCTGTGAGTCCTGCCTTGCCAAGTGGTGCCAAACCCAGTCCTGGGCCCCTGGAGTTGAATTTGGTGCTGCAACCAAGAAATCGACTCATCGACTCCAAAGTGTCAGTTCGGAACCGGTGCATCCCTGCGAAATCGACGTATCGCCACTGTCTGCACCGCAGCGCCACTGTCTGCACCGCAGACATTGATGCACCATCGACTGCATCGCCTTCAGGGACTAAGGCCTTGCACCAACAACCGACGTATCACCTCCTCTGCGCAAAGAATCGTCTTCGATTTCCAAGATATCCAAGGTACTGTAAGGGGGTCTGAGTGACTCCTGAATCTAGTCTGCGCTACATCACGGTCATATGGAACGTTTAGATTTGTCCCGGTTATGCGCGACCAGATGGCCCCAGTTTGAGCTATTGACTTCTAAGCACTTCATTTTGATTTAATCTTTAAATATTCATATCTCTACTTGTGTGTGTTGGATTTTTGTCGTTTTGGTCTTGTTTTACTCAGATAAATATTGGCTATTGTTCTAAACTGGTGTGGAGTCTTTTGAAATGTTTTCACTGTGTTAGTGTGTGTGCACGAATACTTTACACATTGCTTCTTTAGTTTAGCCTGACTGCTCTGTGCCAAGCTACAAGAGGGTGAGCACAGGTAAACGTACTACACTTACCCTGACTAGAGTGTGGGTCCCTACTTGAACAGGGTGCTAACCTCTGCCAACTAGAGACCCCATTTCTAACAACAACGTTCCCACTTATTCTTCAAAAGCAGTAAAATGCAAGTACAGTAGACCAATAGGTGTGCTAATGCTTTTAGTTGATGTCAGGAAATCATTGAGAAGCATGAGAATAATGCACAAATTTGCTAATTTCTTTTTCCTTACCGAAATAATATCAGAGACACAGACCTCTAATAGATGTAGTATCATAAACAGTACAATGGAGATCATAACTGTGAATGCAAAATTTCCCCCTAAAAAATCCAATGAGAAGTTACATAGAGACCAAATATATCTAATAGAGAAAATTGGGGTAAGTTACCCAAAGACGCCCATATTACTGTTGGGCGATTTTAATGTAAAAATGTAGTGTGTACCATCTTTTAATGAATTCCAGCAAGAAAAAGAGAGGGGTTTGCTCATCCCAGGACAGTTGTTAGTAGATGAAATGAGTGATCATAGAGGGAAAAGTTTTAATACAATGGTTGATACCCTAAATCTTACAATAATCAATGGAAGGACAAAGAGTGATCAATCTGGGAGCCACACATCTTTAAAAGAGAAAGCAAACATACAGCTGAAGAAGACTATTAGGGAGGCGTTTAAAAGTGAGCATCTTATTAAACAACATAGAAGGGATAACAAAAATAAATTTAAAAAGATTGCCTAGATGGAAAAAGAGACGGTATGGACCGGACCAATAGCAGCTCTCAGACTTAGGAAAACCAAATCGTTCTAGAAAATTGTAAGCAAAACGATGGAGGGATGGAAGGATATTGAAGCCCCTCCAGTCATGGAGCAGGAATGGTGCAATTACATAACAGAGCTCTATGGAGTAAAAAATAAGAGTAATGAAAACCGAAATCCGTTGTTATTCACACAAAAATACAGTGCCTTATTACTCAAGCTGATTTGGAAAATGTAATACCATCCATGAAAGAAGTTGAACTAATCATTAAAAGCTTGCGAAGTTCACGAGCACAAGGACCAGGTGGGATATGTGCAGATCTATTAAAGGCTGTACCCAGACAATGTGCCAAGATTTTAAACCCAGGCTTTGTAGCCATAATAAAGAGTCCAAATACCCCAGATGAATGGAAGGGCAGTATTAGCGTACCAATATATTTGCACGCTTTTCACCTAAAAACTGTGTATGATTACATTATTGGATATACTCAGTAAAGTATATGCTAAGAATTTGTTACACTTCTTGGGGGGAATGGATGCGAGAAGAAGCAGTCTTACCGAAGAACCAGCTGGGATTTAAGAAGGGCTTCTCATGGGTGGATGGGTGTTTTGCCCTAAAATTAATTGCGGAGAATTATACGGTCAAGAGGAGGGTACCAATTTATGCCACGTATATTGATCTATCTACAGTATTTGATACCATAAATCGTGACCACTTGTGGTATCAAATGCTAAATCGAAATATCTCACCTGCCGTATTGAGACTGATAAAGCAATTACATGATGGTGCCTGGACAAGAGTGTTGGTTGGAAACATCGGCTCACTGATTCAAAAAATGTATAAGTCAAATTGGCTACTCCAAGGCTGTATGTTGCCACCTCTCCTCTTCTTGATATATATATTGCAGATGCACCTGAAGTTTTAAATCATACACGCTCTTTCCCCCCCCAAAAGGGCGAACCTATCTCATCAATTTTTTATACTGACCATCAATCAATCAATCATGGCATTTGTAAAGCGCACTACATTCCCGCGAGGGTCTCAAGGTGCTAGGGGGGCGAGGGGGGGAAGCTGCTACTGTTTGAAGAGCCAGGTCTTGAGAAGTCTTCTGAAGGTCAGAAGGTCTTCGGTCTGCCGCAGTTGGATGGAGAGGGTGTTCCATGTCTTGGCCGTGAGGTGGAACCATGCAGTTCTATTTGATCTGACCTCAGTTGGCCTTCAACTGCAACTTAATGCTTTGCAGAATACAAGAGCCTTCTTAATGCCAACCTCTTTAGAGAAATCTAATGTTGGCTGAGCCCTCTCATGCCTTCCCTCCTCTGTGTCTTACTTTCTGACCTAGCGCCAGGACGCTCTTTTTTGTAACAACTGTTTTGTGCTTTTCAAGTCTATGTCATTCTTTCGTTCACTGTGAATGGAATTATTTAATTATTAATGTTTCAAAAACGAAAATAAGGATTTTTTTCACAGCGAATGAATCGGAAATCCAAAATGCACTGGTGGCTTAGAGATGAACATTTGGGAACTCTGTCAAAGTGTAGATATTTAGCTATGGCTTTTAAGTATAATCCACATTTTAATTCACACACTGACCAGCAAGAAAGGGGCGCGAAAGCAGCCACAGGAACATTAAAAGCTGGATTCTGCACTTGGTCATAGATCACTTGAATCCTATAATGCTAAAATACCAAGTTTGCTTTTGCATGGTTGTGGGATTTTTCCTGAAAAATGTATAAAACGAATTCAAAGTATAGAAAGTAATAGTTGGAAAAATGGCTTGGTTTACAGAGAGACTCTGTGAATAGTGCATTAAGACTCGCGCTGGGCCTAGTGAATATTAGTTTCATATAGTGGCAGAGAGTATTGAAATCCTGAAAGCATCAGACGGCTCGCTTAAACAATTGATGAAACAGCACCTACAATTAAAAGACCATTTCCTATGGATGGAAAATCTAAACTGGGTATTGGCAAACTTTAACGCTTACACGGAAGCAGAGTTAGGGAGGGCGATAAATCAGGCAGGCTATTGGCTTGGATTCTCATACGTGAAATGGAGATGCCTCCCATGTTCACGGCAATTTAGCTGTTTTTATATAGTGCATGGCTACCCAACGGGCTCTTCCAGCGCTGAGTGCAAACAAACTCTCTATAGTGCTATTATGAGACCAATTACCTCAAACCACTCTAGAAGAGGTGAGTTTGTAGAAGTTTCCTGAAGCTAACAACCGACTGTTGACATTTTGTACATCCAGAACGTAAATGGGGAGCTACAGACCAGGTGGCAGGACATTTTGTCTACATTTTGGGATAATTTCAAAGTGATGCATTGGGCTGGTCCAGCTGGTCCTGAGGGGACGATAAATAGATTCCTGGCAAAGGGTTGGACTGCCTCAGCTGCGCCAAGGCCACATACAGGACTTTGAGGAGGAAATCACAATAGAGAAACTGGGTACCGTCATCACAGTGCTTAACAGATCCGGGGCTCCAGGCAGGGACGGATTTCCAATTGAGTTTTCTCAGACTTACTCTACTGTGCTTAAGGAGAAATTATTGGAAGTCTTCCTTGAGGCAAGGGAGGGGGTCTTTTTCCGGTGACCTTACGTGAGGGGATTGTGTATCTCATGCTGAAACCTGAAGAAGCCCCAGCGGACACTTCCTCGTATAGGACCCTTACCATGCTTAACTCAGACCTTAAGATATTATGTACACTTCTGTCATCTAGGTTACAGGGTGTAGTCTATGAGCTGGTTCATGAGAGGTGGCCTTGGTCTCCCTTGATCTCGAAAAGGTATTTGATATGGTTGAATGGGACTATTTAATGGCCATATTACGAGGTATGGGGTTTGGACCCAACTTCTGTGCCTGGGTACAAATACTGTTCATCGAGTCTTCTGTATGCATCAAGATGGGCAGTGAGCTCTCTGAGCCATGGACGCGGGAAATGAGACATGGGTTTCCTCTTTCGCCCCTTCTTTTTGCGCTTTCATTCGAGCCCCTTGCTCTGTTGTTGTTTAAGGAATTGGAGCTCTGTGGGATCCGGGTTGGTTGCTTCACTCATATAGTATAATTTTACGCCGATGATGTGTTAGCTTATGTACAATTCCCTGGTGAGATGGTTCCAGTCCTAATGCAGCTGCTGGGAGCTTTTGGTGAGGTTTCCAACCTTAAAGTTATTGTTCACAAATCGCTCTTGTTCCCCTTGGGAGGGTTAATTGTAAAACACCCGGATCAACTGCTGCCTATGGGGCTCTGGTGGGAGACGGAAGGGATCCGATACCTGGGGTTCTGGGATACACACCGAGGCAGAACACAACCTCAGAAATGTAGACAAGCTCGTGAATGGTCTTGAGAATTCAATTGCATTCTGGAACAAAATACCTCTTTCAGTGACAGGTAGGGTGGCCATAGCGGAAATGGTCTTCACTATTTCCGCCTGAGGTTAGGTTTTTTCGCAGAATCAATAGCTTGTTGGTTTCCCTGATATGGGCTGGAAAACACAGTTGGGTGGCATTGGCAGTGTTTAAGAGGGACATGGAGGATGGAGGTTTAGCTGGGCCACATATACAGTTTTACTATTATGCAGCACATTTGCAACATGCCGCAAGATGGTTGGCAGAGCCGGACTATTGGGAGAAAAGGCTGCAGGGATATATGATTCTTGATATCTTGCCAGAGTTGTTGATGCAAGAGGTTAGATCGGAACACCCAGTGCCATATTTGGTCATGGTTACAGGTGCGATCTGGGAGAATGTGGTGCAGAAAGTGCTTTCTAGAGCCCCCTTTGATAGGGAACTGTGGCTGTGGGATCTTGCACCCTTTCTAGGCATAGATACCAACATGTTAATGGATCAATGGAGGGTGGGTGGGCGCTAGGTAATGGGAGATCTTATCCTGGTGAGACTTTTATCAGCTTCTAAGATGCTCAGGACTACTTCAAGGTCAGCCTGGGTCATTTTTACATTACGCCAAACTAGAGACTGTTGCAAAGAAGGTGTGGAGCTATTTCCCTGCAATGCCCTGGCCCTTGGTGGTGCTTGGTGGACTTATTGGGTGGGGGAAATAAGACACCTGATCACACCATTTTATAGAGCCCTCAGGGGAGACATGTTTAAACAACCGTAGACTGCGTGAAAAGCCTGGGAGCATGAGTTGGGGGAGCACGTTTCAGACACCGATTGGGCTCTCGCAGCGGCCCTGGTGCGCACAGTGTCTTCTAATAATAGATTAAAGTTGATTTTTTTTTCATTTTTTACACCACACCTATATGACACCTTATAAAATAAACAGAATGGATTCCTCAAGAGGGGCTAAATGTGTGCACTGTGGGGAGGTAAGCGCCACCTTTCAGCATCTGGACTGAGAATGTAAAAGAATCCAGACCTCCTGGCAGCACCAAGAATTGAGGACGCCAATGGAGTGGCGATTCCTCTAACACCGATTGCCTGTCTGTTGGGCTTAGGGGACAGACCTAGGGGACAAAAAATACCCATCAAACTTGCTCAGCTGGCGTTTCTCCTAGCAAAACGTCATGTGGCCATTGGGTGGCTGGGCACTAGGATGCCGCTGGGGGCTCAGTGGCTGTGAAACGTAATGGAATGGGGGTGGCAGAAGAGCACTACATGCACTTGTCAAGTACTGATGAGGGGGCGGAAGAGGACATATTGATCTGGGATCAATTGCTTGAGAAATTCAATGAGGATTTGAGACTCGAGCACTGATGATAGCTCTGAGGAAGAGGGGTAAAGGCCCTAGTTGATGTATGTACTGCTATGTGTATTTCTGTTGTAATCATTCATTGATGTTTTGCTTGATAACTTGGTTCATTTGACAAGCTGCACTTACCACTGTATGAACCTCCCTGGTGCTGTAATACCTGATGTGTGGGATGTACTCAATTCTTTAGATGCCTATGCCTCGTATTCATTGGGATATTATGTGTGAATCTGAAACCATCTCTGTATGTTTCTTTTTAATTGTTTTATCAAAACCAATAAAACACAGCTTTTTAAAAAAAATCATGGAAGCAGAGTTGACCGAAGGATCCACACAAAGTAGGAATCATTTTATAATAAAATGGTGTAAATTAAAGCACAAAATAAAGGACTTAAAGGATTGTAGAGCCAGGCCTCGACTTTTTCATCTTTTGGATACAGACTATACGTTTGCTCTACAGCCATACTTGAAAAACATAAAAAGTTGTTTGTTGACAGAGGGATGCTGAAGCTTAGGCTGGGTCCAGTGCTGGCTTTTATAGGATGGAAGCCAATGGTTGGAAATATATTGACTACAATTGGAAAGCCAAGTACTTGTCCTTTTGAATACCCTGCCACTTGTCCACTTGAGTATATTTTGCACTTATGATCAAATAAGAAACAAAATGCTGCTTCCAGTTTTTAGAGAACTAAGGATTCGTCGAGTGAAGGAACTGATGATTCTAGTGCAGAGATATGACAACATAAGACTGTCACTGCCTGGGCACATTTTTTGATATTGTAAAGGACGAACTGGTCGATTTAAAATAATTTGTTGCCATCTAAAGCTCTCTATATCATCAAAGCTATGTATCAGTTAGCGAATTGGAGACATAAGTTCAATTCATGGAGTCTGCACTGGGCACTTTGTATTTTCTCATACAATTTTGTTTTTATCAGAATAATTTTTAAATAGTAAACTGAGCTGTATGGGGGACTATGTTGGTGTATCGAAGGCATTTGCACTAGACACTTTTGTTCTTTCTTACATTTTTATTTTTCTGTGTATAAAGTATTTTTAAACTTTAAAAACGAACTGGATAGAGGATGAATCGTCTGATAAATGAGTGAAAGGGTTGTACAGTTAAACAATATGAGCGAGCATTTGACACTTTTCACTTTTTATATAAGCTGTTCTCTAATGCAATATTTGGAATCTTTTAAGAGGGTGGATTTAAGGGTGTTGGGATGATGAGGACTGCTAAGAAGAAAAAGTAGTTACAATATATTTAGCAGTTACAGGATATATATATATATTTTTACAGTGATTATTCAGGCGTCTTTTATCTGAAATTGTCTCCATACCGGTATTAAAATGAATCCCTTAGGGAGCCAAAGTTGCAAGTATATTGCACTTTATTTGAAATTACTTTGGTGTAATTAAAGAGCTTTAGTGCTTTCATTTTTGCTTAGCTGGCAAGATGGGCAGAAGGGAGATAGAAGAAGGAACTCTTCTGAAAGTAGTTTCATGTCTGGTAAGACTTTATATGGAGGCCTCTTTGTTTTAATGGACAGATGAAATGTTATATAGTGTAGTGGGTGGGCAGACGTCCTGAGGAATGTTACTTATGTGATTCGAAGCAGGAATTGGACTAGTTTTGTTTTTATTCCTTGTATTGCATAACTTACATAAACTTGAAATTAGACCAACTCTTTATTTTAGCATACAGCTTTTTAGATGCAAAGTATTATTATATATATTAATTCCATTTAAATTTTTTGTAATTTTTTATTGTGTGTGTTGATTGTGATGTTTGTTTTGACAAGTCGGCAACATATCAAACAAATAAATGTAAACTGAACTGAAACTGAACTATATGTTTGTGTGTGTGGTTTCACTAATAAGAAACCTCGAAATCGAATAGCTTTTTTAATAAAATGTAACAGGTGTCAAATAATTTTCAACTCAGCATGGCCCATTTTATTGAAGGAAAGATTTAACATCTGCAAGGACCAAAACATTGTTTTGCCTTAAGGAATCCCAGGGGTGGCTAAAAGTGAGGGGGGTTGGGGAGGCAGGACTCCCACCAACATTAAAAATGGTTAGTGCAATATTTTTCAAAACAAAGATGTATCCACCAGGAAATGGCCGTTTTATTACAAATATTGCTAATCAAAATTTGTTTAGTTATATTTTGTTAGCAAAGCCATTTAATGTGTAATTAATGAAGAAATAATCTTATTTATTGTTCGCTGAGGTTTTGGATTTGATGCGAGGCTAGCAGAGCAGGAGGCCCTGAGGCCCAATGACTGGCCTCGTTCAAAATGAACGAGTTTCTGTCAGAATGCATTTTGGTAACTCAGAGGCAGGCTGACCTATGTTTATTATGTTACGTTATGTTATACTCTGTTATATGATTTTGTAGTGCTGCTACAACAAATGATGGGTGGAATGCTGAATGAATGAAACTTTCACCCCCAGTCAAGAGATCTGGGTTAAATCCATCATTCTTTAGCTCACTTTGCCACCCCAGTTTGGACCCAGCCATATGCAAATTATTCTTGACCCTGTGCCTTAGTGAACAGTCCAGCCCAAACTGCCAGGCCAGGTTCTAACTGGACCGGAAACAAGTATCCGGGGACCGGTTTCGGGGTAATATCACTCCTCAGCCAGGCTAGCTTAAATCCAGTGGCACAGCAAGCAAGGGACCCATGTCTGGTCACACCCATCCTACTTAGGACAAAAAGGGCAGCTTTTGAGGTCAGAGATATGTCATTTTAAAAGATTGCACTGAAATCAATTAGACCAGAGACTGCTCTGCAACATCTGGGTCAATGGCTGACAATGAAGAAGACTGCACTGCAGAGTATAAGCCTAAAATGTGTGATAAAATAAGACAGTACTGAAATCTATGAGGACGGAGGGCTTGGTTTAGAGTTTGGTAGCCGGTTACTCTACCACAATGTGACTTATATGCTTATTCCAAGTGCCATAGGATATAATTCACTTGTAGAACGTAGAATGCACATGTGGAGAATACGACATATTGCTCTTGCAATAAGGCAGACACGACATCCATCCAGTTTGTGACAGAGTACCCTGTCCGCCAAAGTCTAAATCAGGCCTAGTCTTCATGACAGCCAATGTGCCAGAAATGTGTAACTATGAAAGACTACATGGAAATGTATTAGGCCAGAGATGACCTTGCACAGCTGAGTGCACTGTAAATCCAAGAAACTGCACTAAAAGCTGTTAGGCCAGAGACTGCAGCATAAAAAGCGAGAAAAATGTCAATTTATGTGACTGCATAGAAAGGTATGAGCCTAAAGACTTAACAGCCACTTATAGTCCAGAGCTAGGTGAGTGTACGAGACTGCACTGAAACATACAAGGGCAGAGACTCCAGTGCAGTCTTTTGGCCAAATTAAATGTAAGAGACTGCACTGGGTTGAAATATGCAGGCCAGTGACACGTGAATACAAGCAGCTACACTCTAGTGTATAAACCAGAGATCTGTAAGGATAAGCGGTCAGGGAGACCTCAGAATAAAAGACGCTGCACTGCGGGGTTTGGGGGCAGACATGAGTGAGTATAAGAGATTTAACTGAAATTTGCAGAGTACAGGGCCAGAGATGTGTACATAAATGAGACTACTTTGCAGTGTCTGAGGACTGAGGCAGCACTGCAGGGCGCGGGGTCAGTGATCATGCTACACCTGCACACACAGCAATCCCTCCTAGACCACACATGGCTGCAAAGCAGTGTGTGGCCGCAGCCGTCAACCCCCTGAAGGACTGTAAGACTGTCAGCGGATCCCCCAACCGCCTTCCCTGCCCCGCTCCGGATGCCTGGACTCTCCAACCCAAACAGTTGCGCCTCTTCGCTGTGGTGGCGGCTTGTGATGCTTGGAAGCTGTCGCCGGTGTCAAGTGGGAGGCTGGGAATGGCCTGGAACCACCAGCACTTCACCAGTGCGAACAAGAATCCGCGGACGGCGCGGGACCACGAATATTCATCAACATCAAATGGGAAGCCAGGGAGGCCTTGGAAGCACATACTCCATCTTTTTTATGTTTATTTTTCATTAGCCTTCTTTCAGCTCATGTTAGTACATAGGAATACATAATGGCTTACTGTACTGATGTATAGATTACCAGCAAGCCAGCGTAATACAACAGAAAAATGAGCATTGGCAATGCCAATGGGTCTCGCCTTATGGCTTTTCCAGGGCTCTTTGACGATGCTGTGCAGCATCTAAACAATGCATTTTGCAGAAACTGCAGAGAATTGCCAAAAGAAACCCAAGGACAAAAAAAGCGAGATGATGCGGTCGCTCTTGGCAGTCACATCATTCTGTAGGTGTGCGTATGCGTCACCACACGTGCACATGCTTAAAGAATGATGCAGGCGCCATTTCCCTTTTTCTTTGACCAATCCAAGATGGTGGACCGAATCAAAAAGAAATGCTTATTGTGTGAAAGTACTTTTGTAGCGCAGACCCTGGCAGCAAATGGCAGGTGCCAGGTCCTCCAAGAAAGGGAACCAAAAAAGACATTGGAAATGCCCATGAGGGGCAGAGGAGAAACAGGGTAGCAAGTGGTGAAAGGAATGAGATGGATCATGAAGTAATTATAATGCTAGTTGGAGGTGGAGGAGCAAAACAGCAAAAAAGGGAGAGAGCAATACAGAGCAAGGAGTGAAGGTAGCAGCAGACTAGAGAGTGCAGCGCATGAGGAGGGTGGGGAAAATAACGAGGGGGTAAAACAAAATTAAATCTAGGTGATGGAGGAAGGGCAATACAGCATACAAAAGAGACAACAGCACACAATGGAGAGAGCAACATGGATCACACTGGGGGAGGAGCAGAGAGAGCAGCACATGACAGAGACAGCCGCAAGGAGCATGGAGGAGGTGGGTGTATGGGAGAGGGAAACAGGAACAGCACCAGAGATAGAGATAGAAAACATGTGCACTCTCATGGAGGGCTGAAAGTAAAAGAAAAAAGTAGTTTCTAAAAGTGAACAGTGGAAGGATACAAGCAATCCAGTAAAAAGGATAATGAAGAGACTATGCTTCAGGGGAGTGCAAAAGGTCTCGCATTGTTTTAGAGTTAGAGCTATTGGTGCTGTAATGGATTTATTTTTTACTTATGTGAGAGAGAGTGCATGGGTGCGAAAGTGATAGAAAGCGAAAGAGAGATGGTGTATAGAGAAACAGTTATTTCCATACATAAGTGAGAGGTAGAGTGAAGAGAGAAAAAATGAGAAAGAGTGAATGAGAGTTACAGCAAGGTAGAGTTATAGAGAGAAGGTGTTTAGAGGTAGGTGAGGAGAAAGAGCTAGAGGAGAAAAGGTGGGAGAGGATGGAGAGGAAAGCAATGGGTTATAATGAGGGAGCTACACAAGCGAATAGAGTGGGATCAAAGTACTTAGAAAGGAAAAGTATTGGACCTTAAGAGGAGTAACAACAGTGAAGCTGCCAGGAAGTGTCTGGAAGGATGTCTGCCAATGACCCTCAGGCTGTGCATCCATTTCTATGACTGGACAACAGCTGCGGGGAGGGGTGTTATTGTTAGCCCGTTCTGTAGCGCTTGTGCAGCATGCATGCTGCGAAACATCCCAAAGAGCAGACACAGACTCCCCATTTGACACACACAATGTTTATTATGCAGGCATAAAGTAGCTTTACATCACATGTCCACGTGAGCGGGAAAGGAGAAGGGAAAAGGGGAGAAAATTAGAGAATGTACGGAAAACATTTTAGGCGGGGGAAGGTGTAGGTGACTGGAATGTAGGTGATGAAAATGATGCCAAGAGCATGGTATCCGTGCTTTATTTTTGATAAAATACTGTGGCAACAAAAAATGGAAGGGAGTGTGAGAGAAATGTGAAGGGAAAGTAACAGTATGCGTAACAGTATGAGTGAGGGGTAGCCCATAGGTTGGAGCGCTACCGGATCGTGGTGCATCAGATCAGAGACTAGTGGTGATCAGAGAATAGTAGCAAGTTGTGGAGATTGACAGGCTGGGGACTAATGCGGTCCGTGTCCCGAAATTTGTTGAATGGGTGCTGTGTCAAAGTGTTAGTCAATGGAGCAAAAAGTATCGCTGTATAGAGTTTATCGTGGAGCGTTCCGCCAGTGCCACCTTCATAAGGACCTGGTCCTGGAGCCTAAATCAGAAAGATGCGAAACAGGTGATATATTAGTAGACATGCAAAGGAAGTATATAAAATCAGTCAGAATGAAGGTGCACTTGGGGGCGGAATACAATGGCGCATATGACATGAATTAGCCATGGGTTAGACGGCTGAGCCGTTGTCATGAGGCCTGCGCAGTGGCTATCTGCTAGAGGTGGGCCGCGTCTGGATAAAAAAGGAGTAAAAACGGAGGTTCGAGTCCGGCCCGGAACGGCAGGATAATGATAATAAAAAAGCATCCAAGCCTAAAAAAAGCTTGCGAAGGAACTAATATATATAAAAGTGCCGCGTGTCTGTGGGGTGGATGAGCAGGAATTTAGCAGCTCAGTGGTGAGTGATGTGCTAGTGAAGCAATCGGAGGAAGTCCCCAGTGTTGGCCTTGGTGATGGGAAGGGGTATCACCGAGTAAGGATAACACGGTGACCACAGGAAAGCCCAAAAAATCAGGTGCTCATATTCTCAAAGACGGCGCCGTAAGTGCTTTCGAGCCGCGTATGGTATTCTGGAGGAGGCAGACTCGGTGCGTCAAGATAAAATGTGACCATTCTTGCCTCCCATTCCCCGTCCAGTAAAATACGCATATAAGGCATGCACTGCAAGGTTAAGTTACATGCCTCCCATGTCACGTGGTTTTAGGCCACTCCCTATTTACAGTGCTAAGTTAGCTTAATCACGTTAGCTGTTGGAAAACCATCTTGTTGCTTTCGCTGCCTTTGCACCCGACACTGTTGTTACATGTTATTACTTTGAGAAATGCAGACTCGCTCTTGTCTCAAGTGAATGTTATTAATACATCCTTAACAGTTGCTAGTGCCCTTGGTCTGTACATCGAGTAAAGAACTGTTCTAGGACACTAGACGGTGCCGGCTGATTATGTTCAGGGTGATCGTACCACTGTTTAGTCACAACATGCACGCAGCTGCAAATACCAGAAAGTCGAGGGCTTTAATAACACAGCGCAGCATATTGTTAGGGCATTCGATAGAAGGGCTGTTGCAGAGAACACTGAGCTGATCCTGTGATGTGACACACCTGAGCTGATCTATACGGTATGGGGTCCCCTATGCAAGCCTATGAGACCTTCTAATAGTCTAATAATATTTTATTAGTAACTAGAGAAAGGAGGGTGGTTATTTTCCACAGTCATTATTAATATGATTGCTCCTTTTGTATTCTATGGTATTGTAACAATGTTAATGGTAATGATCTTAACCATTTGTCTACTTATGTTAGCCAAAGTACTTTATAACAGGACTCGAGTTTTATGAATAAATTCTTTAAACTTTACTGTGTCTTAGTTATTCTGTTGTGGACTGATATATATGTGCAAACGGGTATTTCGGGTTCCCACCATTCCTGAGAATAACTAAGTCGCTTGTTCTGGGTTGTCTATACATTGGGACCGCCGAGCTAAATCTCGGATAACGAATGTGACACTAAGCTAGTCGGATAAGGGGTTCTTAGTTCTGAGGGGAGTTTCTGGTACACCACAATTCTCTAAGGTTCTGGTTTCCTGCGCATAGTTCTGAGCATACGCAGAATCCCTACAACATGGCGCACCTAACGTTTGGTCTTAATATCTGAGATGCCTTAGTAGTGCTTTTTATTAGTCCACAACGCCCTCACTCTGGTTTACGGATAACAGGAGTGACGGCTTAGCCTACCTAGGTTTTAGGCTATAGGTTCTTTCAAGCTTGATAATAAAAAAGGTTAAAATAATATAAGCCCAAGTGCTACTAAAGATTTCGTTGTATCTTTTTTTTCTGAGTCCTTATGGCGGTAGATATTCCCGCTCACAGTAGGGTGTCTCTGCGTGCTCATTTAAGGACGTATGGGGTGCCTGATGACGGGATGGCAGTGGTATTTGTCGTAAGTGCAAGTGCTACTTACCCTTATGAGTTGTTTTGCTCTTGGGTTACCTTTGAGGCTGTGGAAGATGTCGATAAAACATTCCACAAATACACTGCTACACCGGTGCCTCTAAGGTATACGCCATATATGGCTCTGGAAATTCCTATCTCTACCTGGCAACACACTATTTGGTTTAATGGCGCCCTCCCCCACACGGTCACCCCGGCGAGACTGGGTCCTTTGTCTATTGAAGGAGCTACTTGGCCGGTGCTGGCCGGACATACACCTCATCCACGCTACCTGACGGTAGGAGTGGATAGCTTACGTATACTACACACTACCCTGATTACGGTCCATAGGGCGTTAGTGCAGTATGTGTCGCGCACTGTACAGGTGGGGGCACCTGCAGTTGCGGGACACGGGGCTGATCATCATCATGCGGTTGTGATCAGTCCTGTAATGGTAAACGCGGGTGTTGGCAAGCGCCCCCAGAATAAGGATGAGTATCCTTATTGGCTTGCAGAGAAATTCGATCAACTAGAAGCCGTGTTTCCTAACACTAGTCCGGTGGATAAACACAGGATTCTCACTATTACTTTGCCAAAAGAACTAGTCCCAGACATTGTCGATTGTGACAATTGGGGCAAGGTCTTTGCCGCGACCTATTCGAAGTGCTTCGGTACTACGTCTATGTCGGTACTACCTTCCGTTATCAAGAAAGTCCAGGACGACCATGGTGCGGAAGCAGCTATTGAATTGGGAATGCGGCTTATCGACAGCTTCGATGTAGTATGTTCCATGATTATGGGAAATCTCAAAGGAGATGCCATGCAGTTTCAAGTGGGAAACATGATGGCACTTATTGCGGATGATGATAAGCCGAGGGAGTTTGCAAAAGTTATTGCAAAAGCCTATAGGATGGTTGGACGTAGTGCCCTGGGCGTGAAACCCGTCATCAAAATTCCTGATGTAGTACAGCACACTAAAGTGAGTTCGTCTACAAAAGACGATAAACCTAACTTTCCAAAACAAAATTGGAGAGCCAAAAAACAAGATAAACAGCAACAGAAACAGGAGACCCGTCCAGCTTCCCCGGTTCAGGCATATGTTGAACGAACTTATGATTTGCGTGATCGTTCTCGTATTAAGTCACCTGATAGGTTTCAGGTTCCTGACCAGCGCTCTCCTCGTTCTTCACAGGAATCAGCGGCTTCACACTTTGGTGGCGGAGACCGTGGGAGAGGTCGGAGTGCTCAAGGACGTGAGCAACCCAGACAAGCGGACGTAAAAGGCAAGCAGGAGGCTTCTGCACATCCGCGTCCTCCGTTTCAGAAAAAGAAAGTTGCTGCTATCTCAGCGAAGTATGCCTCAGATGGTGCGGACACAGCTTCTGAACATGAAATGGGCTTTGACGCTGCTAGACAGCGCGGCGGAAGTTACAGTAGTGCGGGGAGCACTGCGTCCATTTCTGGAGGCGACAGCAACTAAAATCTATGTAACAGTAGAAACTGCTGATACTCGCGTAGCCCCCCCTGAGAGATTATTTGACGTAGTCCTCAATATTGAGGGTGACATACAACGAAAAATTAACGCGGTATTTTGGGATAATCTAACGACCACCTATGATATACTATTGGCGGAGAAAGATTGGCCCCCGGCTTTCGTTCTAAACGCTCCAAGGGGGGAAGAAGTCATTCTTCCTTCTTTTGGACACGTAGTGCCCAAGGAGGAGTCTGAGAAGTTAGCCGAGGAGTGGGCGCGGGTGCTTGCACCTGCGTTGTATCGTAATCAGGTGGGGTGGGATAAAAGTTCTACCCTCCACGATTTTTCATTGCGGTCCGACCCCCAGCCACAACCCCAATACCCTATGCGACGTGAGGCTAGGTCTCATGTCGCGGCTATCCTTGAACAATTGGAATATCAGGGTGTAATTGAAACATGTGTGTCATCCATGAATAATCCTTTATTCACTGTAACGAAGCCTGACGGATCGTACCGCCTAGTTTTGGATTACCGGCACTTAAACTCGCACTGCCGGAATTGTGCGGTGCAAAATACCCATAGTTCAGCTCTCGTTGATAGTCTTGTGAGAAAAAGGTTCAAAACCACACTTGACTTGTCCAATGGTTTTTATTGCCATAACATATCCCCTCATAGTTATGAGTGGACCGCTTTTACTTCGGGTGGTAAACAAAAAGTGTTCAAAAGGCTTCCAATGGGCTATAAAAATAGTCCTGGGGTTTTTGCTGCCCGTGTGGTCTCTCTCTTAGAGATGGTAGACCCGGAGGCATACTCGTACGTTGATGACATCTACTTAACTGACGACGAGTTGCTTCCTCACCTTGCTCGCGTGGACAACATAATTTGTATGTTTGCGGACTTTGGTTACAAGTTTAACTTTAAGAAGTCCCACATTGCCGAGTACACTGTTTTATTCTTGGGGTACGAACTCAACAATGAGGGCCGAGGCTTGGCTCCGCAGTTCCTTGAGAAATGCGCACGCCTTCGTATCCCTACGACACTGAAACAACTTCAATCATTGCTGGGCTTTCTGAATTTCGGTCGTACCTACATTCCTGAATATGCCCAGCGTATCAAGCCATTATATGCCTTGGTACAACCTACTTTTACCAAATCTTGCTGGCTGCCAGAACATTCGGCTGCATTACACTCTTTGCAGTCTGACCTTCTTACTGCGATATATTTACAAACTCGTGATAACCACAAAAACCTGGTAATTAGAATTGTGCCGGGTGCTGAGGGGTTCACGTACTTAACTTACAATGAAGGCGACACAGTCCCCATTGCTTACAAATCTCATTTATATACTTCGGCTGAAATGCGTTTCTCCACTGTCGAAAAGGTTTTGACAGCTGTTCAGATGGCAATCCTGAAAGAACGAGCGCTATCACAGGGGAAACGCATGATGGTGGTAACACCATTCCCTGCCCTAGAGGCAGTCACTAAAGCAAGTGTGCCGAATTCTAAAGCTTTGCATCCACGGTGGATACAATGGGCAACCTCCTTAGCCTCACCTGATGTCGAATACATTTTTGACGCAGGACTTCAGACTCAGGAGAGTTTGGAGTATGAATTAGTTCATCCGGCTCCGCTTACATTGCGCCCGTTGGAGGACTTCCATTGTGTCATTTACACTGACGGGTCTGCGCAACCCGCAACTGGATCGAGGCACGCTTATTCAGCGGCTTGCGCAATTGTGGTTGGTACTTTCGTGAATGGAGAATTCGTTCAGGATGCGGTGCATACGCAGACCTTGGGTGATTGTACCGCACAATTGGCGGAGCTTAGAGCTCTGGTGCTTGCACTGGAGTTTGCTGATTATAAAGTCACTACTCTTATAGTGAGTGATTCTTACTATTGTGTTCAATCTTACAACGACAATCTGATGTTTTGGATCACGAATGGTTTTCGTGATTCAAAAGGTAGCACAGTGAAGCATAAAACGCTTTGGGCTAGGGTGGCTGAACTAAAAGGCAGTCTACCCCTTGTGAGTGTTATTCACACTCTTGGTCACCAACGAGTTGGTGTCCATGCTGTCGGTAACAGTTTGGCTGACGAGGCGGCTAAAACAGCAGTGGCAACATACTTAGTAGCAGCAGTTACAAGATCCAAAACAAAGATCGATGATGACATCTTGGCAGCTATTGCTGCAACAGAGACTGGGACAAACTTCCCTAGAGGTTTCCCTTCTAGATACCATTATCACTTAAGTCCTGATAACGTCCCGTTGGTGAGGATTAATGAGGTTGGGGATAGGGTTATTCCCAATTCGGACTGCAGGCCTGCTTTGGTACAGGCTGCGCATGAGGGTGTTGCGTCAGCGCACGCCGGAGTGTCCGCAACTGTGTCACTGTTGCAACAGCGTTATTGGTGGTACGGTTTGTACAAACATACACGGACTTATGTCCTCAATTGTGGAATTTGCCAGCAAATAAAGCCATCTACGGTGGCGCGGCCACCACAAACGCAGCTGCATATATCTAATCAACCACTGGCGTGTGTTTATTTAGATCACTGCGGTCCTTTTTCCTCAGACACTGCGTACAAGTATATCTTGGTTGCAGTAGATTCGTGCACACGTTTTCTTTGGGTATGGCCACAAAGGAGTGCTGACGCTAGGACTGTCATCAAAGCATTGCGTGTCTTTATAGGGAGTTTTGCATGTGGCACCCTTCACTCTGATCAGGGCCCTGCGTTTGCCTCTAAGGCTTACAAAGAAGCCATGAAAAGTTTGGGGGTCCAAGTCAAATTTTCGTCTCCATATCGGCCTGAGGGCAATAGTGTTGTGGAACGAATGAACCGTGACCTAAAGCAATCATTGACGGCCCGGGTGTTAGGTACTGGCAAGAACTGGCTAGCCCATTTGTATGACGTCCAACGTGCACTTAATAATCTCCCTAGAAGGTCTCTGGGTGGGAGGACCCCGTACATGATGCTCTTCGGAGTTCGAATGTTTGTTCCTGACCTTGAGGGTCTCGACATGGCGGCGGCTGCCGCGCCTTTTGACTTAGATGACCACTGTACTGTTTTACAGAATCTTCAAGAAACAAGAGACACTCTAGCAAAAGAGCACGTATCTTCTGCGACCGAGGCTGGATTGCAGATTCCGGTAGTCGGCTGGCTACCCCGAGTTGGTGATCTGGTCCGTGAGAAGGTGGAGAAGAAAAAGGAGTTTGGACCCTCTTATCGTGCACCAGTGCCGGTGCTTGGAGTTGAGGGTACCCGCACAATTGTTTTGCCTCCACTTCCTGGTCACAGAGACAACAGGTACATTTCGGTTGACAATGTCAAGCTACACAGGGTGGCCGATACTTCATAGTCTGACACCTTCAGTTTCTTGCCCTTCAATGATGCGCAGTGCTGTTGTGGTGCGACCATCTGACGTAGTACCTGAGGTTGCCATTGAAATGCAAGTACTTTCTGATTCTGCTGTTTCACCTGCGGATGGTGCTTTACCTGATGATGCTGAATATTCATATCCTACTGATGTCCCATTGCCCCTTTTGCATTCAACTGACATTGTCCAGTCTAATTTTTCCTTTGGAACTGAATCATTGACTTCCACTGCCCCTTCCAAATTTTCTAAATTTTTTGCCTGGTTCAAGAGACAATTTTTGGTTCCCCCCTGGATTTACATCTGGCTGGTGCTAATTTGTATTTTTTTGTTCATGTCCATTGGTTTTGTGGTGGTATTTTTTAGGTTGATAAATGGACACTACCTGAATGAACGTTCTACAATTAGATTAATTAATGGAACTCTGGCCCCACATTCATCGTCGCACATCATGAAGAGGGACCTGACCTTTGTTAATATCACCGCCTGGCCTGTTCGTGATGGAATAGCATGGGATGCAGTTAAATTTCAAATTCATGGCCCCACGGAAGTGATTAATGTGCCATCTGTATATCGTGTCTCTATGGGTGATGTGGTGAAGCAGGACATTCGATCTGATGATTGGGATGTTAAAACTATAGAGACACTGTTTTCTGATTTAAAATACTATGCCGCTTTTGATGCTGAGGATTTGTATTTGAATAATGAGAACTATGCAGAGCAATTTTGTTATCAACATTATGGCACACATTTTCTCCATAGGGCAAACACATTTCGTAGTTTGGTTAACTTCACACAGTGGGAACATTGCCCTGCCCCGAAAATTGGAAGTTCAAAAACATTGATCGCAAAGTTTTCATATTTTTCAGATTTTAGTGTGACTAATAATGCTTCTTTTTATTTTAAGCTTAACAAAGACCCTGTTTCAAAGGTGCGTTTGACCCACACTAAATTGTTGTTTTCTAAGTCCTTCATGGATGATTTGGCAATTGGTGGGTATGACGTTTGGAAACAGGCTATTGATCTCAAGTCAGTTTGGGGTACTAAATCTTGGCAGGTACAAGGTACAGAAGCTTTACATCGTGCCTGCCTGATCCCAAACCACATGTTGTTTTTAAATTCTACTGTTTTTCAGACAACCTGTTTTGGATTGGCTATATCTAAAAACTTAAATTCCCCCTCGATCCCGGATCTGAGAGCTTATCCCGGTTGGGAGAATCACACAGATCTGTCCCTTACTATGTTGCAGTCTTTTGTCTCCAATTCCACCTTCAATATTAGTGCATTAGACCCTACAGGTTGGTTGATATGGCAGAAAAGTTCGGATACCTGTCAACGTAGATTTTTGGGGTTAATTCCCGGGTACATACAGGATAGAGTAGACCCACGTTTTCTGTCCTCACATACTGTCACTACCTACTCGGTAGGTAAATTATGTCAGACATGGTTGAAACATTCCACATTAGATTCTGTTAAACTTCATTTATCACAATTGCATGACAAAATAGATTTGAATGATTTTGTTAAGGGTCCCGCATTAGGAAGATCCAAAAGATGGGTGTATGCGGTTTACAACGAGGTTTGGAAGTTGTCACAGATTGAGGCTGCTTCCAGACTCCGTGCTATTGACCAAGCCAATATGGAAAAAGTATTGGCAGTAATAGATAATAGTATTAATACCTTATCTTCAAGAATATATACATTGGACAACATTATTTCATCTGTTGTAGATATTGTCCAGGACGATGTGTCTGTATTGTATCATGGTCAAAATCAATTACGATCGATTATGCAATTTGCTTGGACTTTGCAGACGTTAAAGGCGGGGAAAGTACCATGGGATTACATGAATGTTTCGTCTTTATTCCGCCCGTTTAATCTGTCAGCAAAGCAACAATTCATGTCCATGAAAGATGCTACATATTCATTATTACATATAGAAAAGTTAGAACCTTTGCCTTTTTCAGTTGCTGAGGCGGATTATTCAGTGTGGCTCGTACATGGAATGGTAACTTTACCAATTTCTATGTATAAGTTTAGTTCATGCATGAAACATTATGCCTTAGGCAGATTTGAAACACTTGGTTCTGTGTTTTTGCATGAAGTCTGGTCTCTCCCATTTACATATCGATGTGAGAGAGACGGCAAAGAAGTTTATTTGAAGGGTGAGGAGTGTACGGCTGCTCCAGATCATTCAGTAGTGTGTAGACATATCCAATTGCATGGAACATGTAATATGAATGCCCCTAATTTAGCTTGCGTGTTGAAGGGCATTCCTGTACAAGTTATAACGCCGTCATTTACGCTGCTTGCTAATGGTAGTTATCTGCTTCTAAATAGTGAGGCTTGCTGTGGGATGTTAGCAGGAATCCCCTATATTGTTTCAGTTTCACGAAGAGTAGTTTGCTGTAATAACGTGCTTTTCCCGCCCCCGCAAGGCCGGCTGGATATATCCATCTGGCCGACGATTCCAACCTTGAAAGCAGAGTTCAATAGGATGAGCAGAATAAGGGCTCTTTTGTCTCAAAAGGAGGTTGCGTTGACTTCATCACGAGAAACATTTCTCCTTCAAGTTGCGAACACTCGCACGGAAGTTCAAGCGCTTTTGAATACTGACCTTCCCCTACATTTTGGCACACTAATACACACTATCTTCAATGCTTCTTCTACGACTGGTCTGGTGCACTTTTTTAAAATTGTAGGCTCTGGCCTTGTGACGTCTTTCCAGTCTATCTTTGGTGTAATACCAGCTATTTTTCATTCTATTTTTTCTGGGGTCTTCGGAGGGTTTCCTCTGATACTCGCATTAATTGCTGGCATACTCCTGTTGGTCTGCGCACTACGCTATGGCTGCACGACTTGCGCTTCTCGACCACGGATCCAGCATGTTCCATCTGCGTAGCCGGATGTGGGAATCTTATGGAACTCTGCCACTGGCTACCTTGAGTGTCGCTTATGGATTATCCTTCCGATTCCCGTTTTTCACTTGTGTACAGCCTGTCTTTCACTGTCTCGAATGTCCGTTCCAATGGGCTCTGGATATGTGTCTGTCAAACTTGGTGTCACCTGACCTGGATTTTGATCGACTGATGTATCCCTTAGTGGTTCATGAGTTTGACTGTTCTGGAGTCGGGTTTATGGCCTTGGGTGCGGCGCATGGAGTCCTCGGATTATGGGATATCGAGAGAGCAGCAGTTGACTTCCTGGCACGAAGTTACATCGAGATGCCTGCTTCTTGTCCACGTGGAGTGCTTGATGCTCATTTCCCTGTGGAACACGTGTGTTCTTTTTCTTTGCTGAACTGGATGTCCGAAAATTTTGCGGATGACTCAAATGATTTTCTACTGGAAGCCGCAGCTGCGTATGCTGCTTATACTTTCCTACATTGACTGCCTGATGGCGAGTCGAATAAAGTTTTTTTTTTTTTTGCCATCTTTTCACAAACGATCGTTGGCTTCTATGGACGATGGACGATGGATTGTGTTTTTACATTTTTTCTTTTCCTCTCATTTTTCTGAACTCTCATTTCAAGCTCTTTAGTCTGCCTCATTGATCTTGAACTCTGCGTTCTGTAAAAATATTCGCCCCTGGTTATACTGTGGTTCGATCAAAGGGGGATGTCACGTGGTTTTAGGCCACTCCCTATTTACAGTGCTAAGTTAGCTTAATCACGTTAGCTGTTGGAAAACCATCTTGTTGCTTTCGCTGCCTTTGCACCCGACACTGTTGTTACATGTTATTACTTTGAGAAATGCAGACTCGCTCTTGTCTCAAGTGAATGTTATTAATACATCCTTAACAGTTGCTAGTGCCCTTGGTCTGTACATCGAGTAAAGAACTGTTCTAGGACACTAGACGGGGCCGGCTGATTATGTTCAGGGTGATCGTACCACTGTTTAGTCACAACATGCACGCAGCTGCAAATACCAGAAAGTCGAGGGCTTTAATAACACAGCGCAGCATATTGTTAGGGCATTCGATAGAAGAGCTGTTGCAGAGAACACTGAGCTGATCCTGTGATGTGACACACCTGAGCTGATCTATACGGTATGGGGTCCCCTATGCAAGCCTATGAGACCTTCTAATAGTCTAATAATATTTTATTAGTAACTAGAGAAAGGAGGGTGGTTATTTTCCACAGTCATTATTAATATGATTGCTCCTTTTGTATTCTATGGTATTGTAACAATGTTAATGGTAATGATCTTAACCATTTGTCTACTTATGTTAGCCAAAGTACTTTATAACAGGACTCGAGTTTTATGAATAAATTCTTTAAACTTTACTGTGTCTTAGTTATTCTGTTGTGGACTGATATATATGTGCAAACGGGTATTTCGGGTTCCCACCATTCCTGAGAATAACTAAGTCGCTTGTTCTGGGTTGTCTATACATTGGGACCGTCGAGCTAAATCTCGGATAACGAATGTGACACTAAGCTAGTCGGATAAGGGGTTCTTAGTTCTGAGGGGAGTTTCTGGTACACCACAATTCTCTAAGGTTCTGGTTTCCTGCGCATAGTTCTGAGCATACGCAGAATCCCTACAACACCCAAATCTCCTTCCGGGCAATTAAACGTATAAGGCACGCACTACAAAGTTGGGTTACTAAAGATTTAGATTAGGTATTTAGAAAGAGGCATGCCCACAACATGCCCTTCCAAATACCAAATCAATACCATTGGCAATCCCATTTTTGGGAGCCAGTAAAACTTTATTGATGCCTAAAATTAGATTGATACATGCGCCACAACTTTTTTTGCGGTGACAAACTGGTAATCGGAGTATTTGCCAAGGGATGCCAAGGACGAGTGCCGCAACGCCACCGAGGCGCTGCAGTAGAAGGCGCTATCCAACTGCCGCTGCCGGCGCGGCATGAAGGAGGAGAAGAACTGCCTGCGCATCTACTGGAGCATGTACCAGATCCTGCAGGTGAATGACTTACTGGAGGAGTTGCCTTATGAGCGGTTGAACAACAGACTGTCCGACATATTCCGATTAGCACCTATCACACCGGCATCCGCCATTTTCTTAGCATTGCCTTTTTACCTCACTTTACAACGAGACACATTGTGCTTACACAAACCTGAAAATACCAGCAGGGAAGGCCTGTTTTGCACATCCGGCCTGCATATTCATGGATTGCGTATGACACACATGATCTTCAAGCTCTCAGCGCTTTCTCTTAAATAACGGCAGACTCTTGCAGTAAAAACAGCGTGCAATGTAACCTACTTTTCTAGGCTTTGAACATCTTAAGTTCAAGCCCGGGTGCCGCGATTGCTGGAAAAGTAAAGATTTTTTCTATTTCTTTACTTTTAAAGCTATTGCGACACCCGCGCTTTAGCTAAAGATGTTCAAAGTCTAAGCGCAGGTGCCGTCATTATAAAAAAAGAGTAAATAAATCAAATAAAAAAGGTTGGCACCAGCTTCCGGGATCTCAGCTTTGGGGCATGCGTATAATGTAAGGTTGCGCGCACATGTTAATGCGCACTTTAAAAAAAAAACAATTATGCTGTGTAAGCGTGAGGAGACTGAAGTTAGGCCGCGCTGCTTCCGGAATGAACGGAAGTTACGTATTGGTTGAAGAGCCAATAATAAGCCTGCTAACAAAAAAAATGCAAAAATGAACTATTGGAAAGCGGCAAGAAATTACCCAGTAATATGCAGCGTTTCGCCACGCATATAGATTACTAGATGTCTCGGAGAGACAGCGCATGCGCGCTGCCTAGGCGAGACCTAAAAAGGGGAAGGCAAGCTATAAAATAAGAAGCAAGCAAATGAAAGTGACAATAAAACTAATGGTAAGCAATCGTCCAGCTCTAAGCCCACTGTAAGTTTTTGCTAAGCCCACAATAGGTCTTTCGCAGCCAGACAGAGAAACCTAAAAATCATATTTTGCAATGCCATGTACATTTGCTTGAGTTCAGGTGATGCTATATCCATCATTAGCTATTAAGAGCACAAACAGACCAATCCAATATGCAGATATTCTTAGGTTTGGCCCATAGACAGCTTTAATGATTTTGCCATCCTAATGTAATTTTTAAAAAAGCATAAAAAAAAATATATACATGTATACATACATACATTGGTGTGATCGGCTGTCATTCCAAATTTGCTGCAACCACAGCATACAGTTTGGGTAAATGGGTCGACCCACTTCAAGCTTTGGCTTTCTTATTTTGTGAGTGACAGCATCTTACCATGATCATATGTGCACATATGCTAAAAAGAAGTACTTCAGTTACAGGGCTGATGGGCCAATACATTCATTGCCACCTTGTTTTTCTTTCCATTATTTATCTATTTTTAGTCATGCTTATGTGTTGAAAGAATGTCTTCAAGTTAGAGTACTTCAAAGCCAGTAGACCTTTGCTTAACTACAGTAAGAATTGCTTTTTCCTGTAATGTTTGGTGAAACTAAAACAGGTTTAAATAGCTATTCTGGTACGCCTAACTTTTAGGAAGCACCTGTGCCGTTGCATTAAAATTATATGTGATGGTTAATTTACTTTTTAATTGACCATTTTTATTCCAAGCAGATGACGACCATATTTAGGAGGTGGCAGTTTTAAAAACAAATTGTGACAAATATTTGATATGACAAATAAAACCATATTTAGCCATCACGCCAGTTAGCCAAAACCAGACCGACTTGCTTTTCGAATGCTTGTTTTATAAAGTAAATCATCTATTGTACACTACATATTTCTCCAATTTTTACGTTATCTTTGGGACATATAGGTGTCTTTTTGTCTTTAAAGATTAGATCAGGCCAACACTCACATACCTTTTAATATTAATCATTCTTGCTATGAGGCCAACACACATCAAGCGAGATTGTGTGGCTTTGAAGAAAATCAAATTTGAAGAACTTTCCTTACCGGACTAATCCAGTTTGAAGGACTTGCTGAGGAATGACCATATTGGCGAATGGTCACTCCAAGCAACAGAGGCCGGAGGAATTGATGCATAATGACAAGAGGAAGTCACACTCATATTTGCCCTGCTTTTAATAATATGGTAACCACTGAGTCAAGGGTTCGAATCCAGCCTATTTATCTTTAAAAGTGGCGAAAAATGACAATTACTAAGAAGTGTGTAAGAATGATTAATTTTTTGCAAACCAAAATGTATGGAAAGGAGGATTGCTGTGTAGAGGAGAACAAAATGGGACGCCGATGTTTTATTTTCACTTCTATCATGAACAGCAGCAGCACGGGAAGAGAGGATGATGTAGATCGGCTGGACAGAGAACATTATTAAAGGCAAAGAGGCAAGGGTAAAACCATGGCAGGGAAGGGTGAGGAAAGTGGGAGAGGAAAAGTGACAAAAATCCTAGAGAACCTATAAAAATATAACTATGCAAACAAGGAAGGAGGTATAAGAGAGAAAATGCAAGTGCTTTAAAATGGTGAATGAGGGTAAATGTCAGGGGAACGAGGACAACAAATCTGGGTGGTTTAAAAGGGAGAAAAATAGTCAATAAGAAAAAAAACACGGGAATGAAGAAAACAAGGGAAAGAGACACAAGGAGAAGAGAAAAAATGGGTGTGGAGGGGTGATCCTCATACCAAGGAGAGAAAAGAACAATGTCTGCTAACTGGATGAATTTGACAAATCCAGCCAGAGAATGCAAACACCATTTTTGTCCATTTACATCCATCAGAGCAGTTTTGTCCAAGGAACCATACACCAGGATTACAATTGTCAATGTTGCAGAGCCATCAAGTCATTAAATTCTAATACTATAATGTGCTGAGTCTCATACAGAAATGACAGAGATGGGGACAGGCCTTGCTGTAGCTGTGCTTATTTGGTGCTGCATGGCTTCCCAATATTTCTGAATGACCCGACAGATTAGAACGCCAAGAGATCATTTTACTTTGCTTTTAAAGTAGTTGGTGTTTATTTCATGACCAAAAAAAAGAATTTAGATCTATCTCTGCCAAGATAGCCACAGGGTTTTGTGCCTGGTCTCTGCAAGTCTTGAAACTAACTCTAGGTGGTATACTCCGCTCTGTCGGAGGAGTTCACAGAGTTTTTGCGACTCCGCACTCTGCTTGAAGTGTGAAGTTCAGCAAAAAACTCTGCAATGAGGGCTGAGTGGGGTTTTCCAGTGGCTCACCCATCGTTTGGGGCGAGACCACCACGTTATGTGACAGTTGAGAGCTGTGTCACTGCAGCTAAAGACCCCCTGAGGTGCGTCCCTACTGCTAGTTACTGATGAGCAGTGATGGGTCCTGGAAATCCGCGATTACAGCAGACCACGTGGCCATGGGCTGGGGCTACCAGTCATTGCACAGAGCTGGATCGGAAACCTGAGCCCTGGAGTGTCATGCCCTGGCTAGGCAGATTGCATGCATGATGATGAGTCATCGTGACATCAAAGGCTATAGTGCCCCTCGTGAGTTCGGGTATGGGCGATGATGACAGGCCTGATCTCCCTACTTCTGGGAGTACGGCTGCCTGACCGGGCTCTCCTACCTGACTGGGAAGAGAGCAGAGGCTGGGAGGAATGGGGATCACCGGCACTGGCCGTGCTTGGAGATACCTCATGCAGAGAGGAGAGGAGGACTCTACCACGGAGCAGCGACCCTTCACGGAGCTGGGCTGGACAACATACCTCTAGCTCACCTTGCAGCAGGACACGGGGAGTCGCAGATGCCAGTAAGTGCTGCGCTTCCTGCTTCCGACTGCATTCTACGGTAGCAAGGCTGTCTGATTTGTGAACGTGCAGGAGAGATGAAAGGGGGACAAGAGGAGCAATGCCCCTTACATGTGATGTAACACACACGGATGTGTTATACACGTTACTCCGCCACATACGGAACTCTGTGGAATTTGCAGAGTTTTAGAGAACTCCACGTAATTCCACGGAGTAGCACTCCGTGAGCTCCGCCCACCCTTACTTGAAACCTTCTAGGAGATGCATTGGGATAGTCGTGGGAAGTGGTGTAAATTCATATTTTTCACTACATTGATTTGTTCAATGAGTAAAGAATGTTTGAAAATCCTTTATTATAGCTGCCAAAAAAGACTCAAATATTTCAAACTTACAAGTTATTTGTGCACCTACATATATAACTAAAGCTTTGATACTGACTGAAGATGTCTGTTTTCATAGCGTTATTGCAGTTCTATTCCATTTTGAATGATCTTATCGCTCAATATGTTTTCAGAAGTGCTTAATATTGTTCCCATTACAATCACCCTTTGTTATAATTGCGGAAAAAGGTTACAGTGAGGATGATATCAACTGTACTATTGTCGAGAAATGACAACAATCTGCACCAAAGAATAAAGTCATTACTATTTTTAAAAGAAGAATGCAGTGTCCACAAGTTGAAAACATACTGGGATGGCTTAAATGACGAGGTACTATTGGTCTCTTTTTGTCTGGGAAGGAATTGTCTCATAGAGCTGGTAATTTATGATAACTGACAATTCCTCAATTGTACCTTTGGTAGTGTCATGAATCAGTTCAATCGCTCCAGCTGGTAGTTAAATCCAGATGTATTTAGGCTATGGAGTGTCTCTTTATTATTCTTTGGCATTTTCATAAACGGCCTTTATAGCCATAGAATGATTTTCCTATAGTTTTTTTTATATCCCTCTACTTCTAGTTCTACCTCTGACCAAATAGGTGCATCTTTGGTATTAAGTGAGGAGAAGATACTTGTGACACTATTACTCCTCTTGCCCCTTTTTTAGGTCTCGCTTAGGCAGCGCTTGCGCTGTCTCTTCGAAACATACTGTAATCAGGAAATGGGCATAAGTCTCCATCACTTTCTGCCCATGTTTTTAATTGGCTCCTGTCACTGTCCTTTGTAAATGGTGGCTTTTCATTGGTCAATAGGCTTAGTAGTCCCTCCTTAGTACCACCTTATCTCTTCTTGTAACCTACCATAAGGACACCGCCTGTTACATGTGTTGTTACTTCCTAGGTTTTAATTGTAACCTCAGAGCACTATTTTTTGTAAAGGGCTTCAGGCAGGACACACGCTTGGTTCTAAGCAAAGTTGGCAGTGGTTACTTTACTCACTAGCACATCTCACATTTATATGAGACCTTCTATAATTTTCCCTTAATCAGCTCCACGCAGAATATAACCTAATCCGTAACTAATATAATAATTCATTGTCACATTTCAAAGCTACTAATTGTACATATGGACATGGCTATTTGAATGTACTCGTGGTACTGTCTTGCATGCAATGCATTATGGGTAGGCTGGATATCTTCTGCAGGGTGCAAGATCATATGTGGCCGAAAGAGGTCCCATGAGTACTGCACCCTGCAACATGGCTAGGTAAAAAATATTGGCAGTTATAATAATGCCAATAACTCCAACTCCAACAACTGTCAACGCCAACAGCTCTAACTTTAACAAATGCGAGACCTATTGCAATGCAAATGCTTGATTTTAATACATTTCATATAACATGATGTTCTTTATTTATAAATTCTAACACTACTACACAGAAACGGTTTACTAATACCATGACCTGCCCACTGGCCATGGAGATGCGAAACTGCAATCTATACATTTCATTGTTTCATTACGTTTGGACCAGATGCTGACGGTATGCAACTGTCATTGTTTCTCGACCAGAGAGTGTAACTATGGCTTAAAATGTTGATCACACACCCACAATGATTTTCCAGGCCCGTGGTGACTGCATGTAGGTGGCCCTATGATGAAACATGCTACCTTTGTGGTGGGTGAGGGGCCTTTACCCATGAAAAAGAATAGAGATGGGAGACAGCTCTATGCAGAATGTACCTCAAGGATCTATATTAAAGCACATTAATCTTCGTACGTGTATAGACATGTTCCATTTCTTTTTGTTTCCCCAGAGTACTTTTTTTTATCAGACATAGCATTTCACACTCAGATACTGATTGGTCTAAATGGAGCAGCCCAACATAGTCACAAAAGTCATTCATGACATTCTGCACTGGATACAATTAGCCCCTTCAACAGTAATTGTCCAGATTGAGAGCACATACTATTCTACGGCATGCACTGGCTAAGCTTACCCAAGTACTGGCCTTTCCCTTCCCTGAACGGTGGTCCAAGGGGCCCCTTCACCATGGGCTGCATGTATTTCACCTGCGGGTGGAATCCTCCACCTACTGCTCCCGCAGACGCAAAGTGGATCCCAGCCAGAAGCAGACAGAAGGTGAGGGTTGCTGGCAGCATCGTTTGCTTGCTTCAGTCGCTCTGCGGATAGAAGAGATAGTGTTAATATCCTTGGGCCTGTATCGGTCTGCCTTTTCACTCATAGTGTGCCACAAACTCTGTCAAAGTCACGGTGAGTCAGACTGAGTAAATTAAACATCCAGAACATTAAACATCCAGAAATCAACATTTCTATCAATCGTTTACACATCTCTTTGGTTTCCACACCACATGCAGGAGCTTGCAGGCACATTTAGGATTTATGATGGGTTTTCCTATGTGAACATTTGCATAACTAACCACACCTTCTACTGTGCCAGCCAGTGCCCTTTACCCAATCTTTAATTACTAATAATCACCAACAAGAATTCCAGCATTTACCTCTGTTTGAGGAAGTCAAGTTGGGGAGGGGAAACTATTGTGATGTGATTGACTGGAGGGCTCCTTTAATTCTGTGAGTGACACAAGAAGGGACTTGAGGCATGGGACGGGTTGAGGAGAATCATGGTAGATGGGGTGGGGTAGTTTGAGCAGAATCATGGGCAAAACTCCGGCGTTCTGTTTAGCTCGGAGGAAGTTTGCTGACTACTAATTGTTAGTAGGATGTGTACCACTCATAGGGATATCAGTTATGGGCGTATAGAGAAAGTGCGATACTCCCTGTCTCAAGAGGTGAAATGAATCACAGACGTAAAGAAGGTGCCTAATCCCAGGATCATACTGGGGATGCACAAGTCTCGAAGACATCAGGCCCCCCAACTCTGAAACAATGCCATTGGTGCACAGGTCAAGACGGTGTGGCTGTGACGGTCACTACCACTGGGGAGAAATTGATATGGCATTGGTTCCGAAGGAGCGCAGTTCCCTCCCTCTGGGGCTGATGCCCCTGATACAGAGGGGCGGAAGGTATGAAGGCCCATGGGAAAAGCGCAGGATGTCACTTGCCCTTCCCTGTGGTATATCAGTGACGACAGGTGAAGAAGGTGGGAAGCTTCCTTTCCCCAGGGGCGATGCCCATGATGAACAAGGCTCAAATTTGTGAAGTCACCCCCCCCCCCCTCATAATTTATATATCATAGGTGTACAGGTGCAGAAGGTGCAGAGTTTCATAAACATGGAGCTTATAGCCATAATGCACAGAGGGAGATGTGTTAAGTTAACTTTCTGCCTGTGATGTTATGTCGCTGATGCACAGTGGATGAAATTTTAGTGTTACTAAAGAACGAACACCATCTCTCTGGGCATTCGTTCAGACTAAAAGTTGACCCTTTGAAGGAACCCTAACCCAGTGCTTCATGTAACAGTCACAATGTAGTCTGCACATGTTTTACAACAATAATCATGCACTTACGTCCCAAATCCCTTGCCTTGTACCATGAGTTGACATTAAAATACTTCATTCTGGTTCTGGGCATCCTTACTGGAATCCAAAGAAGTACTTTTTTGGTTGAAATCTCAACACAACAGTTCAAACTGGATTGGCCTCTGTGTGTGCTGCATTTGACATTAGTGTGGGCGACGGAGGAGTTACTCAGCCAAAGCGCTCTTACGAGAGCAGGGCGTGCCAAATCGAGAGAGACACACTTTGCTGCCCCAGAATGCTTAGCAAATGGGGCTCAACAATTTAATTGGGAACCCATTATAAATACACTGGGAGTAAGTGGAGTTCTTTAGGAACACTTCTCATGCCATGGACTGTTGGCCATGAGATCCGCTCCAGTTTAATCAAGATGAGACAATAGGTTTTGGGATTGGGTTTAAGAAGGCTCATGTCAAATGTATTTCATATTGTCTAGTTTTTACATAATTAGAAATCTGATGGCTTTTGATCAGTCGTCTGAATGCAGAATATTGATTTTCTAAGCATACCTTGCAAAGATAATCTCTCAGCCAATAAAATTGGAACCTCAAAGCTCTTGCTTACTGAAGCTGATCCCGGTCACCACCCACGGATTAGAGCCGTGCATTTAAAGGGGACTTTCTGAATGTCTCTGTAGTCATGACAATCTCCGTGTTCGAATCAGTAAAACATGACAAGATCCCCTTTATATAATGGTAGGTGTGTTCAAAGAAGGCAGAGATTTTCCCTTTGGTTGCAAAAAGCCGTAGAACGATTACCCATAAAAAGGCATATCCAAGTAATGTCCACATGCATTTGGAAATGTATCTGAAGCAGTTCGCAGATTGGGGTGCATGTAGATATTGGACAGTAGAAGTAATAAATTGACATCTTCAACTTGTCAAGAACTTTCGTGACGTGCCCATCCCGCAGTTCACTTTCTAAAAATCTCTACGACTAGATTGGTTAATTTCTTGAAAGTGGTACCGTGCCCTACTGGGACCTGCTACAGGTACCCTGCACTTGTGAATCCTTCACACCCACATGCATCCTCACAGATTGTTCTTTTCACGAAGATGTTGGAGGAGACCATCTTTACCTGCTGGTTTTCATTAGAGGTGAAGTGCTGGATCCAGTCCAAGGTGGTACTTGACACCCCGATGATGCAGGATATGATTGAGAGGGAGTTTATGGTTAGCCGTATCGTAAACTGTCCAAGCGTCCAATGGGATAAGTGCTGCTGTACTGTCTTTATCTAAGACTGTGAGAAGATCTTCACTAAAGATGGTCGATGTGGGCTCCATCTCACCCATAGGTCTGAAACCCAGAATGTAATGAGTTTCTCTGTATTTTTGTGATCTTCCATGGCTTCCCTAAGTGCAGGAAAGTTCAAAACTTCTAGCACAGATGTTTTTTTTCTTCTTGCCAACTAATAACCTTTCAATCTAATTTTCCACACGAAGGGCAGCCGCCTCTTATTTCTTACTTAATCCTTGCAAATATTGTACTTTAGGATTTCGAAGTATCCAGTTTACTAGGTGTGCTGCCTGGGCCTTCAATGCTTGACTGCGCCTCTTTCATATGGAAAAAGACAAAGCAAATATTTTTCAAGAGATACCCCTTGCCGATCAGAAAACCAAAAAAACATCTTTTAACGCATCAAATAAATTCAAAGTTAAATATTAAAAATAAAGCCTCCCCCAGTCTGAGCTGAGGATCAACTAGTGAGGCACCTATTTTCTGTCCCATCATCCGTATGCATCGTCTGTCGTCTATGTTTATCGTTGCACTCTGTGGACGCTAGTGTCTGATCCCAGTCATACGACCAGAGTATGTCCCATCCCCTTTAGAAAATCCAACTTCGTCCTGTGATCTTCGAAGAAATAACTCGGAACGCATGAATCACTTAAAGCAAGCTATGCCGCTGTGTCTGCCTATGTGTATATGTTCTCAAATGTTGACTTTTTCACAGCTTATGAAGAGTCATTTATTGTATTGTAAAGCAAGGGAACGCCATCCTTCTAGGGACTGATTTTGGTGCTTCACGGCCCTCTGGAAATGGAACATCTCAACCATGTATGCATGAGACTTGCAGAACGTGACCACAGCTACAAACCAAGGGGCATATTTTCAAGCCCCTATCACCACCGAAGGGTTACTTTTTTTGACGCTCCGGTAGCATTGCGCCATTTTCAATATTCACAAGGTGGCGCTAAGCCACTTAGCATGGCTTAACGACACCTGGTAAATATGCCCCTTTCCACTGAGTCCACTGAGGCAAAGGGGCATGCAATGGGTGTTGCTATGGGCGTTCCACCACAACACCCATTGATTTTAAGGCGGTGTAAATATGAGGCAGCGCTCAAAACTAACCCCTTGCAAGAGCAGGTGTTAGAATGGTGCATGAGGAGAAATGCTTTTATTTCTCCTCGTTTTTGCTTTCTTGCACATAGAAAGAGCAAAAAGCCTTTAATGATTGTTTAAATGCAAGAAGGTGTCACTTCCTGCACATCAACAATCAGTAAATAATGACAATTTGCTAATTTTATCTGTGCTGCAGCATGCAACACAGATAGAGGTTACAAATAGCCATTATGGGTTGTTTATGTGTAGGAAGGGACACCTTCCTGCACATAAACAATCATTCCCTGCAACGCAGGCACCCTTGCACTTTGGTGCAAGGGTGCCTGTGTTGGTGCTAGGCAGTTAATTTCAGTGCCAGTGCAAGGGAAAACACAGGGGTTGCACCGTATTGCAGTAAATACGGTGGATCCCTGTGCTTTGATAATGGCGCGGAGCGCTGCCAGATTTGGCGCAGCTCTGCGCTCTGACGTTTTCGAGTAAATATGCCCCCAACAGAGCACGGTACAAGCGTGTTTTACAGTGTGACGCAGGGCAAGCACTAGAGACTGGGAGGCTACAGACAGCGAGAGAGAGAGTAGTAGGTGCTGGGGTGATAGAGGAAGGATGCATTAGATGAAGGCGAAAAGTGGGTATGAAGAGATGGAGTGCAACTGACGTGCGCCCGCCTCCGGCTGCTGGCGCTGCCAGGGAAGGCCGCAGTGTTGCGTTCCACTTGGAAACCACGTGAGGTGTGATAAAGACAAAGGCAAAGAGGTATTCAGTTGCTAATACAACCAACTTCAAGTGACCTACGTGCCTGCAAAAGGTGAGTATAATTTGTGGAAAACGTTCTTCCAGGAGTGGTCACGACAGGATGAGGTGAGGGTTTCACCGACCAGAGACACATTTTTCAAATGAGGAATCTGCAAGGAAACTACGCTGGATTGAAGTGTGGAGCAACCCAAATACGTTCTAAGACTTTCTGTAGGAGGGATGTGCATATACACACAAAAGCATGATGCACCTATTTTCTATGTATCTGTGGAAGCTGTTGAAAGTGGTGACTGGCTTACAAGAAACCGTTGAGACTGATCTGCCGCTGGCACTTCCCTGGCCTTGACTGACTCTTAAATCTACCGCTTGTCAAGAGCTTTTGTGACTTGCCCATAGGCCTGTTCACCTCTGGCAATCTTTATGACTAGATTGGCAGGTGTGGGCAAAATATTTCATTCCTTCTTCCGCTGATGAGCGCAGCACCACCTGCGTCAAAGCCAGGACCCTGTGAGCAACGGTACTCTCCTTGTCTGAGGAAAAGTTCCTGTACTCGAGGGGAGAAAATGAAAAAGTGCCAGTACACCATACTGGTTAGTACTAGCCCATTTAAACTACTGATTGTAACACGGAGTTCTGGCCAATCCCCACCAAGGTAGATTTTTTTTCCTGCGAGGCTTGATAAATGCGAGCAAGATTTAGCGTTTCCTAGCACAATTTTCTAACGCGGACAGTTACGGGCGGTCGCTGTCGGAGGGATGCTTCTCGAATAGATTTGCTGCAGTTCGAGTTGATTTTGTAATGGAGCGTCAGCAAAATCAACTCAATGGCTGCGCTCTCTTGTGCAATGCATACTGCCGTTTGCTCTGAGTTTTTAGTGCTATCTCACTACTGGCACTGTATTGCCACCAGCACAACCTGCATATTTTCAGCCCTTTGGCGGAACTCCTTGGAGTCTTGAAGAGTTTATATGTAGCTCTGCCAAAAGTAAAACTCTGTGAGTTTCGCCCGTCCCCATAGATTGGTTAATTTCTTGTAAGTGGTGCTACGCCCAATTGGGACTTGTTATAGGTACGCTGCCTTAGTGAATACTCCACACCCACCAGCCATGTGTAGGCCTCTTTGGGGGGTCTTTAGTGTGTATGGTCTCTGCACAGGTCTCATATTTCTGGGATTTTCACCCTGTCCTGATTTTTATAAGTGAATTCCTCAGCCTCCTGGACAAGCAAACTAAATAACGTATGAAGCGCTCACTGTTCTGGAACAGCTATGGAAGACCTGTGGACAGGGTCCTGGGAAAACTGCTACCAGAGAGATGGAAACCAGGTACTTGGATCATCAGTAGTGCTTGAGAACTGCAGCCCAAAGACTGGAAAAGTGGTTCCGGGGCATCAGCAGCTGCAAAGCTAGGGAGATGATACTGGGACCATCACAACTCCTTGATAATCAGAGCTCGAGAGCAGATACAAAGTTCTTGAAAATCGCATGACTCTAGCAGCCAGGTAGCATGGGATAAGGTTCTTCGAGCGCCAGTGCAATCCAGATCTTGGCGGTTACTGGGGCCATCATAAGAGATTTTCAGCCAGAGAGACTCGGACGCAATACTGGGACCATTGTAAGGGCTCGACAGCTGTATCTGGAGAGTTGTACGAGAAATATAAAGAGTGTTGCAAGGCAGCTGTAGGTTGGGGATAAGAAGGCCCCTCGATGCACTTGACTTTGCCTTTGGAGACCACAGTGCCATAGTATCATGGATGTGTCGCTGAAACAAGAGCACACATTTTCTGTATATGCTTTATATAAGCGTGGCCTTGGTGAACTGTTGTTTGATCCAGCTCTTTACTTCACAAAGTGGGATGCCCGTGTTCTTAGTACTACTGCCAAGTGGGTGACACCCTCATATCTGTTCAGAAAAATAATGTGGAACAGTATATTGATCTCCACTGAAGGTTTTGAAGAGCTCTATCCTGGCCGCATGAAGAACTGAAATGATACACATTTATAGAAAGGAATTTCATCATGGTCTGACTATCTACCCAGAATTTTAAAACATAGGGCCCAATTCACAGAAGTAATCTGGGACGAAAGTCTAACTTTACGACTTTTGGTATTCACAAAGGGCATTTATGAGTAGTAAAGTTAGACCAAAAGTCTAACTTTACTACTCGTAAATGCCCTTTGTGAATACCGAAAGTCGTTAGGTTAGACTTTCGTCTCAGATTACTTCTGTGAATCGGGCCCATAATTAATTTGCCAAAGATTGCAATAATAAAAAATGAAAGAGTATGGAGTTATATAGACTTCTTTAAGATAGGTGATGATTTGTTTAAAGTGTGTCTAAGCAAGATCATGGGTCAGCTAACTAATATACGGTTATTTCATTTGCAATAGTATAAGTACTTATACTGTTCAGAGGCTACATTGGCAACCTCCTTTCATAAGAGAAATAATATATATTTGTGCTTGATGTGAAAAGAACACTTTCTGTTGAATAATTATTGTGTCTTACTGTGAGAGGAGGGAATTTAATCAGTATCAATTCCGTTTATCAGTAGTTCCCAATGTGTGCACCAAGGGTCTCTGGTGCACCGTCAAAACTGGCCAGGGGAGCAGCGCACCCAGCACTTGAATGCATTTAGTGTTGAGGGGTTTGTTGGCTTCAGTTAAACTAATTAGACTTAAACGCATGATGCCGGTGATTTGTAAGTGACATGCTTAAAGCTGGAAACGTAGTGCTTAATTGATGGCATGTCGAGGGAGCTGACCTCCATATTTCACTGGATTCCCACGTTCCAACACTCCCAAAGTAAGCGGAAGACGCCTGATTTATTTTGTTAGACTCGTTTATAGTTTAATTTTTTTCCAAATGCATTTTGCAGCTATGAAGTTATCAGGAAAGTAAAGTTGTACTGTCGCTCAAACACACTAAGTATTATTAAGTACAGACATGAGTCCTTGAACCATAGGTATGTCCAGTACACATTTCTTCCAGTACACACACATTTCTAGACAGGCCTACTACCTCCCTGAGCACAGGGAAGTAAAACACCATATACGGCGTAATGCCAACATTTAGAAGCAAGAAAGAGTGATGTTAAGAAAAAATGTGAGGAATTTATTTGGCTTGCATTGAATTGGAAGCAATTTTAGGGAGGAGACAGCTAAAATAAAGCTGTATTTGGTTTAAAAAATCGTGAGTCACCCTGCTCAGACAGGTGTGTTTGCACGTCTGACATGGGTAGAAATGGAAGTGCACGCAAATATTCTTCAAGCGCAAAAACACTTTGTCAATGGGGCCTTCATGCATAGTGGTGCTATCTAATTCTGTAAGTGGGATAAAAAAGTTTGAGAGGGTTCTCTAAAAAAGTAAGGGGCAAAGAAGTGTAACTAGGAATATTTTATTAGAGGTGCCGCCTTAGCAATATGAAACACCCTGTGTATTTGATTATAATACCTTCATCAGCTTCATCCCAATTATTTTCAGGGAGAAAAATAGAAGTACTCCCGAGCCGGGCTTACATCCCCCCACCCTTCAACAAAAAGTAACAAAGTGGGGAACTGCGGCCAATGGCCAATAGGTCAAGTGAGTCGTGGGTCGCAAAAGTTTGGGAACCACAGTCCTGTATCATGCCAAGGTTTTCACCATGACATGATATAACAAATCATGCAAGAAGCATATGTTCTGATTGTGATTAATAAACCTTAATTGTGAAAGAATTTAAAGAAAAAGAGTGACTATGGAATACTAGCAGCGCCTTTTTCAATAATTCCAAAGTTTAATTTAAGTTGACACCTCAATGTAAGTAAAACTAAACATTGAAAGAGTTAGCGCGACTTTCCAATGATGTTAAGACTGGCCATGTGACGTGGAAAAATGATTGCATGATCCAGTACAGAATACAAAGGTGCAGAAACAGTTGCAGATTCTACTGCTTTTGACATGAGACGTTGGAGCACATTGTCTTCTGCCTCAGAACCATACTCACATACCAGGAGAATGCAAAGTTTCAAAGATTTTTTTGCAAGCTTTGTGAAGTAAAATGGCCAACTTTGGAACTTCACAAAGTTATTGAGCTTTACACATTTGTATGAAACCGGGACGTTTATGACAATTATTTTACAAAACGTAAACCTGAGGGGAAAATGTGCATACATCTCCAATTGTATACAGAAAAGGGCAGCAGAAGGTAACCATGCAGAGAATCGTCTGCAAAGATTTTCATTCTTGAAAAAAAGAGAGGGTAGTAATAGAAAGAAATCGCACCACGTATTTAAGAAACACAATTTAGTGGGCGTAAAGTAAGCGCATGAGTACGTGCAATGCATTAGTCAGAGAGATGGTGCTTCAGAGGTAGTTCCACACCTTACTACCCAAGGTATGAGTGCACATGGGACCAAAGGCCCAATTTGGCAATATATCAAAAAGGAATACACCAGCACTCCACTTAAAGTATAAACAAAGTAAGTAGTGCCCATTCAATAAGGAATGTTAGAGCAACATATTTTCTTTAATAAGGATGAAGTGTAGTTCAAATATTTTCAATTAAAGTCTTCTTTAACAGGTCTTTCCATTCAATTTTCAATACATTGATAAACAGGTTACATCCATCCAGTTCTTAATACATTGATGACAGCCTCAATATAGTGATGAACAGGTTACATCCATCCAGTTTTCAATACATTGTATCATTTCGGCTATGTCAATCCGCAAGTTCGCGTTAAAATAGGAGGTTGCGTACAGCCCTAGGACGAGATATGTACATTGCCCCTCCCCCCCCCCCTGGCATTCAAGGAAGTGAATGGATAACTTGACAAATATTAGGTGTGCATTTAGGACAAGAATGCTTACCCGCGATGACATCTGAACATAAAATGTAATGCCTAATTACAAGTTGAGCGGACCTGTGGTGGCAGTCCACCCTCCGTATTACAATTAAGGCAGTGGTACTGCCACAGGACCACTGCTACCACCAGGATTCTTGATCCCCTGGAGGTGGCACAACTATCAGAGGCCATAATATGCTGGCAGTGCAGCTGCTGCACCGTCAAGCATGTTATGAGTTTTCTCACTGCCCTCCTTATCATGGCGGTGAGCCTGCCATGAAAATGGTGCCAGTGAGGAAACTAAGGAGGCCCTATGGGGCCCCTGGTACCTCTATGCACGGGGGTGCATGCAGAGGGGAACATGGTGTGCCCCCCTGTCTGCATACACCCCCATGTTACTGCACAGAACGAAATGCACAACATGTGCATTTCAGTCAGTGCAGGAACATGCTTTGGTGTTCCCATTGCGGTGCCTTTCTAAGGCTCACCGCCTGGGACCACCAAAGCACCGCCAGACCAGGAGGACACTCCTAATGTGCTGGGTGGTCGGCAACCGGCTTTGGAGGTGAGGCATCATGTCACTGGCGTGGTGGCCCACTGCCACACCGCCAAATTTGTAATCAGGCCCTTAATTTCGCTATAGGTTGTCATTTGTTACTCTCAACGAGAGCTGAAAAAATTGAGAAAATATTTAAAATATCAAAGCAGTGTACCAAAACTCTACAGAAGGCTATCTAATTTACCTGGTATTAGAATATCATTACAATAATATACTGAAAATGTCAAGGTCAAAAAGGGAGAGGGGAAATAGCATTGTAACAATATTATTTGACTTAAATATTGTATCCAGGATATTGTCTACAACAAAATATTGCCCAATTGGAATTAATATTAGAAATAATAGAAAAGTTACAGCCAATGAGACGATAGTTTTGTAAATTATATTTAGGATACATTATTTATGTGATATCATATTTCTGTCGACCAAATCTGAGGTACAGTACCATTCAGTTTAATTTGCACACCTGTGCCGAGAGGACCCAGGTTACCTACGCTTTCTGATGACATCATATGCAACGTCATCAGTGACAGTGATGATGAGGTCAGATATATTGCAGTCAACCACATTCCAGGCACATGTTGTGCGGGTGAATGACCACAGATGTCGGTGCCAGCTGTCCCACCTACTGTTTGGTATTTTATACCCTACTAGATTCTTTGGTTGGCATCTTCCATGATCCCTAATAGAAGGGGCTGCCAGACACCAGCTACTGTGCTCCTCTTACACATTAATGGTTTTGTACTTCGAAATACGGACCCCAAAAGAACCTCCTAAAATGATCTATCAGGGAGTAACTTCCACCCCATTGTCCACGTTACTGGAAGGCTCCTGGTTGGTGGAGGTGCTTACATGTCTCTGGAAATACATTGTGGCAGTACCACCAGAGTGAAAGTCTTGGACACAATTGGTTACCAAGAGAAAAGTTTCCTCCATCTTGACTGTGTGGGCAAAAAACTATATTGTGAAAGTGTGCATACAGAGAAGGTGCTGTGGCACTTAATGCTGGGTGTGTTTCTCCCAGCTTAGTGACTATGACTATCCACATCTCTGGAGGATCTGCCTTCTCTATTCTCCTCCTCTTTCTGGAGGGAATCCACAGAACTTCCCTCTCAGAAAACCTTTTCCAAAAAGAGTGGGATGAAGTTTACAAATATTTACTGCCAGAGAGAGAAGAAACTACACATAAGGAGATGCTCTTCTTTTGTCTGGTCCAGGGGCTCAAACACAAACCCAGTCACAGTCAAACTTACTTTCCTGTGTGCAGCCTGGAGACAAAGCTTGCAAATGATCCCTCTGACCTGATAAGCTGCCACCCTTGTATTCAACCATTGAAGAAGACTAATTGGAGCAGGGCCCACCTTTTAGCAGCAGGCTAGAATCCTAAGTAAATAAATAAACCTAAAACATAACACCTAATTTGAGACAGTAACTCAAAGAGAGTTGTATGTCAGAATATCTGGTTCAAAAATATTGTCCTAGACACATGGGTGTCCGCAAGGGGGTGCAAGGGGGCCGCTTGCTCCCCCCCCACCCGGATTTTGGACTTTTCACTTGCCCTTTAAAAAAATGTCAAGATTGCGTTGCCAATATAATACCAGCAAAGCGATCTTTAATTTTTGAAAATTGTTCCCCCTCCCTGAAAAAAAATCTGGGGATACCCATACATACACAATATTGCTGTTATGTTATGTTATGTTAAAAGAAATTTGTAACGCGCACTATCACCATAGGTTTCTTGGCGCTCAATTGACCAGTAGCGTGATTCAGGAGAGAGGGTTAATCATATGCAGAACGAAAAAGCAGAGTTTTTAAAAGTCTGCGAAAGGAATCATACTGAGGACAGAGGCGGAGTGAGAGTGGCAGGGAGTTCCAGGTAGAGGGAGCCTGGACTGAGAAACTCAAGCCACCGTGCTTCTTCCTTTTAAATTTGGGGACCTCAAGGAGATTGAGAGAAGCTGAGCGAAGGGCCCTAGAGGGAGTATAGCGAGTCAGGCACGAGGAGATGAACGCAGGGGCTGCATTCGAGAGGGCCTTGAAGGTGGAACATGCCAATTTGTAGATGCAACGCTTGGAGATGGGGAGCCAATGCAGACTAAAGAGGAGGGGAGTAACATGCTGATATTTGGGCTGGTGGTAAATCAGGCGGGCAGCTTGATTCTGGACTAGCTGAAGTCGATGAAGGAGACCGGCTGGGATACCCGCATACAGCATATTGGCATAGTCAAGCCTTGAGGTAATAAGTGCAATAACAACTTGGGTCAAAGCATCTTTGGTAAGAAACCTGCTAATCTTACGGATCCGCCTGAGATGGAAAAAACAGGCTGAAGTGACCGAGTTGATTTGCGATTTCATTGAAAGATCTTCCGAAATGATCACCCCGAGGCTTTTGACTGAACGCACGGGAGTCGGTGCGGCCCCCAGAGATGTTGGCCAGTAGGTGGAATTCCATGGGTGGTTAGGGCCACCTACCAAGACAAGCTCGGTCTTGGTAGGGTTCAGTTTTAAGTGGCTGTGATACATCCACTCTGCGATAGTCAGCATAGTAGTCTGAAAATTAACACGGGAGGAGGGAAGAGGGTCAATAGGAAAAATTAACTGGAGGTCGTCCGCATAATTAAAGATTGTGGCTGGAGAGTTTCGGAGGGAGGCTAATAAGGGTTGGAGATACAAATTAAAAAGAAGCGGGGATAATGCCGAGCCCTGTGGGACTCCGCAAGGGAGGGAAACAAAGGGTGCGGACAAAGTGGAAAGATAGACGGACTGTGATCGCTGATGGAGAAAAGATCTGAGCCAGTCGAGGACCACTCCCTGGATGCCGGCATTGTGGACACGGTCGATCAAGATGGTATGATCGACCGTGTCGAACGCCGCTGAGAGATCTAGTAGGACAAGGGCCTGAGATATATTATTGTCAGCGCCCTTCCTGAGGGTGTCCAAGACTGCTACTGTGACCGCCTCGGTGGAATGGAGGGGTCTGAATCCCGCTTGTTGAGGATCCAAATAAGAGGATTTCTGTGGGAATATCGGCTATGCAATATTGTGAAGGTAAGTATGTATAGGTTAGCGTAGATTAAATATTCATAACTTCACATATGTGTACTGAAAGATGTATATAAGAGTAGATAAGTGTGGAATTAAGAAAAGTACATCTATAGCACTATGTGCCATCATTATATTGAGGCAATCAATATTCTGGCTACAATATTTTTGGAGGCCAATACTTGAATATTCTGGATGGATATCCTCAAGGCGTTCCATCGCCTGACCTGCAATACTTCCCAAACATCACGCTACATGTATTCTGTGTTCCTTGAATGCGAGGGATTTCCAAGTGACCTTATTGTTCTCCTGTTTGTCTTTCTTTCAGAGGGTCTATCTAGGTGAATTCCCCATGCAGTAAACAGGAATCCAGGGGAAGCCACTCAGTTAGCTCTGTGGTCCACTAGAAACTGTCCTGATAGACAGTGTCCATAGACCATGTCTCAAGCAGACCACAGGTGGTATGACTCAGCCTTGGAGCATCCTCGCCTGCAGCATCATTTGAATCTATCTTAAAAGTGTGAACATCTTATTACTGCTATCATTAGCACACCTAGCCTTTGCGCATCTTGACCTCGAGAATGAGGTATACCACTAACTTGGGCCAGGAGCTGATATGTGTGTCACAGAGCCATAGGTGGTGCATCCCTCTCTTCCCTCGCCCCAGCCCACCCCTCTCATTCTCCATGGCCGTGTAGAAGGGCAGCAACTACTTGACCATCTGACCAACTCTGAACCTCATAGATAGTCCACCAAGATCCTCGACCCCTCCATTTATAAATTCCAAATGTCGGTACTAAGGTAAAACACGGAGACAAAGAGTGAAAATGAAGGGTTTTTTCACTTTAACAAATAACAACATTCATAAAACATTGGACACTTTTTAAAAAATGTTTAATAAATTCAGCTTTTTCGTGCTAGGGTTGTGGTAGGTTTGAATTTAGGACTGTGGCTGTGGTTGTTAGAAGGGTTAGGGTTCAGGTTGAGTTATGGTTATTGTCAGTCTTTGAGACTAGGGTCATAGTTATGGTGTGGAGAAGGAATATGGTTTGGTTTAGATTTATGGTTAATGCTGTGTTTAGAGTTAAGGTTTAGACTGGGGAAGGGTTAATTCATAGGTAACGGTCTTGACTATGTTACAGTTTAAGAATATGGTCAAAGTTTTGGTGTTCGTTACAGATAGAGTTGGGTGTAGCCTTATGGTATGAGCAGTGTATAAAGTTAAGGTTTGGTTTGGGGAAGTGTTAGGCTATGGTTAAGTGTTACGGTTCTGTTAGAGTTTAAGATTAGGGGCATCGTTTTGAGATTAACCCTATATGGTTAGATTTAGGCACGAAGGGGCAGATTTACAAGCCCCTTGCACCTCTTTTACGCCGCCGTTGCGTCACTTTTGTGACGCAGCGGCGGCGCAAAACCAGCACCATGCTGTGGGGTATTTACAACGTGACGCATCTGGGAGATGCGTCATGTTGTAGAGCCCTGCGCCAGAAGTAGGCGTTCCTGCGCGGGGGCGTTCCGTCGCAGGAACGCCTCCTAAAAGTGGCTGAGTGAAATCTACAAGATTTCACTCAGTCACTTTTGAGCCCATGCTGCGTCAAAACCATGCGTCTGCTTGAAGCAGGCGTAAGGATTGACGCAGCATTGTAAAGATAGGGCACCCCGGAGCCGTGCTGCAGCTGCGTCGCGTTTGCGACGCAACTCCAGCAATGCGCTGCCTTTACGGCACAGATGCGTCACGCATCTGTCCGTTTTTGCCCCAAGGTGCGCCGCATTGTAAATGTGGCGCATCCATGGCGGCTGAGCCCTGACGCACAATAACTGGCGCATCCCTGCTGATATGCAGGGATGCGCCATTTATTGTAAATCTGCCCCGTAGTTTGGTGGTGTTTAGAAGAAAGGCTTAGAAAAGGGAAGAGTTAGGTTATGAGTAGGTCTTGCGGTTATTTTGGAGTTTAGGATTGCGGCCATAGTTATGGTTTGGGTTAGGGATATTGTTAGATTTAGACTTATGCTTATGGCTAATGTGATGATTAGAGTTCAGGTTGGATTGGAAATGTGTTTTTGTGGTTGAGGGTTAGGGTTATGGTTATGTTACAGTTTAAAACTAGGGTCATAGTTGTGGTGTGGGTTTGGGAGAGGATTGGGTTTAGTTTATTGGTTTGTGCAGTGTTTAGAGTTTGGATTTGGGGAAAGGTTAGTTTGTGAGTATGGAACAGTTATGGTTATGTTAAAATTCAGTGAAAATTCTAGAGTTAGGGTTGGATTATTTAAGAGTGAAATTAAGTCCATAATTAGGGCTTTGGCTAGCGCGAGGGTTGGCGTTTACTTGAGGTTAAGGATTGAGAAATGGCTATGGGCAGTGTTGAATTTCGGGTTGTTGGGCATTTCCTTCATCCTGGTATTCTTCATAATGTTTTCACCATTTGCACGTACACCGGTTGCCTCTGAATCTGCGAGAGAGCGTGATGACTCAATGAAGAAAAGACGAAGGTGAAATTGAAGTAAAAGCGGTGGAGAACAGCCAAAAATGGCAGAGAAAGAGCGGAAACCAGACTAGAGCAGTTGTATTGTATGTTGGACAGCCTTGGGAAGTGGGGAGGGGAAGGCTCGAGGAAGCCTGTAATTAAAATGTCATTCAATATTCTAGACGCATTACAGGCAATTGTTGATTTTTCTCCTTCCGGGCTCTGCAAGAGCGAAAGAAAGAAAAATATCCCAAAAACACGGCGTCGGCGCAGTAAACCAGCGTGAGTCATTTCACAGACGCAGGGCGGCCTGACATCAGCCGCTGCTTTGGAATTCGCCTATGAAACCATTAAACATTAATCCACATGTGGGACTCGGAGCAGGCAGGAGCAAAGAATAACATTCTGTTTGGTTACTTACTGTAGGTCATTACAAATCATTGCAAACTGTCACCGGCTTAGAGACTGGCTGGCAGTGGGTCAGAGACAGCCAATGAGCCCCTGACTCAGGAGGTTGGCCTCAGGCGGTTGCTAGCAGCTGCTTCACCTAGGAGCAAGGATGTGTCGTCAGCTCCCTCTGGTGGCAAGGCTGGGAAGTGAGGGTAGCACAATTCTGCAACACTCTACTCTGCATTATGTGCTTAGCGCAGAAATACACAGGGGTATATTCACAAGAACGTGTGATAACTACCGCAAGAGTAGCGTAATGCAACTTTCAATATCGCAGCCCAACGTGGGATTCACAACAAGGCGGTAGCATGCGATAGTCTGCTGAAATCGCGGACAATGTCTGTCATAAAACCACCTCGATGGAGATAAAAACACAAACCACAACACCAAAAAACCTGCGATGAGCCAAGTGCGATGAGGTAATCAGCGATAAGCAGCACCAGGCCTGCAACACACACATGGCAGGTGGAAAAAATCTCCCTAAAAGCAGAGAAAACACCCACAAACAAACTGACCTACACCCAAGCACCACGGAGGCAGCCGGAGCAGACGCAGAGGACGAGCGCAACCCCACAAGCACCCTGGACGCCCAGCCTGGGACCTCGGGGACAGGGAAGGGCAAGGACAAGAAGACGAGGAAGACGAAGTTCAGTCCGCAGGCGAACAGGATCATAGGCATGGAGGTGATGAAACACCATCAGCAACTCTCTCTAATCTCCAACGTGTCACAGGGCACCAAAACTGAAATATGGCGGGACATCGTCGACAAGGTGAATGCCGTCGGAGAGCACAAGCGGACAATGGACGAGGTCAAGAGGCGATGAAATGATATCAAGTGGAAGACCATGGAGAAACTCCCCGCCAACCAGAAGGCAGCAATGCAGACTGGAGGTGGGGGCCATGGAGGATCTGGTGTCTACAGTCATCAGTGTGGAGACTGTGGCCGGAGTCGGGGGACCGGACACTGCTCGACAGGACACAACACAACCGCTACAGGGTGAGTGACCACCAGGTACTGGGGGGACGGGTGGAGATAGGCACAATGGCACACATGCACAATCAAGCAGAGCACAGTTCACACCCACAATGACTCTGGGTCATCGCCCAGATCTACAGACTGTCACAATGTACAATGCCATGCTGTCTGAATGTCAACCTGTACCATGCATCTAAACAAATGTGGACACATTGTAATACACCATCTCCCCTTCACATTGCAGGGGCACCGTCAACACCTCCTGAGGGCAGGTTTGCACGCACACCACACCCATCCGGCACAGGCGTCACAGGCCATGTGACTCCGCCAATATAAGGGGCCGACGACGTCACATTCTCCTCTGCCCATGGTGACTGGATGACGGATGCCACGGTTCCCAATCATGAAGGGACAAGAGTTTTGTTGCGCACAGGGTTAGTGGGAACTCAGGCCTGTGTACGGCATGGGCCGACCACCACGTGGCGCTGACTGGGGTTGCACATGGTTAGTGGCAACCCAGGCCTGCGTATGGCATGGGCCGTCCACCACATGGCGCTGACTGGGGTTGCACAGGGTTAGTCGCACCCGGCGCATTGTGGCAGGCACCCCACCATGGGACGGTGACTTTGAGTGCACTGAGTCAGTGGCACCTTCATCTGCTGAGCGGGTGGGCACCCTGAGATGATGCCGCGTCCCGGTGGTCCGGGCAACTCAGGTTTCGTGTGCCCTGCTGGACTGCAGTGTAGGTCAGAGCCAGCGGGCAGCGCGGGCCTACCGCCACGTGGCCTCACTTCCGGGTCACGGACTTAGTGGCACCCATTGGGCTGATTGGGTGTGCAAAAGACACACAATTGATGTATGTAATTCTGAACAAATAAAAACTGAGCGGGTGTGCAGCCTGCGATGTTGCCGGGTGCACTGGTATGTCCTCTGCCATGGAGTATTCAAAGACCCAGCACCAAACGTGAGACCTGTTGGCCTGCAGAGTGTGGCTGCATGGTGTTGAGGGTGCCATGTCCGTGGGCCCTGGGCTTGTGGCTTGCAGCGGCACGTGGTGGGACATCCAGTCTACACGCTGGTGGCGGAAGGTGAGCAGTGAGGCATGGGTGTGCATGGGAAGGCATGCTCCGTGGGCGGCCGGTGCTTTTGTGATACCTCTGCCTGGCTGTGCATGGGCGGGTAGGTGATGTTATCTTGTGCAAGTGTGTGTACTGTGCCAGTCATGTATCTGGACTCTTTTTCAGATGACGGCTCTGAATCAGATGTGTGTCCTGGTGTACTGCTATACATACCGGCACGTGGTTGGAGACACACCGGTGGCAGCAGGTGAGCAGTGTGGCCTGGGTGCGTAGGGGCGGCTCTATCTCTCTCTTTCTCTCTCTCTCCCTCTCTTCTTCTCTCTCTCCCTCTCTTCTTCTCTCTCTCTCTCTCTCGTCCTCTCTTCCTCTCTTTCTCTTGCTCCCTCTCTTCTTCTCTCTCTCTCTCTCTCTTCTCCTCTCTCTCTCTCTCTCTCCCTCTCTCTCTCTCTCTCTTCTTCTCTCTCTCTCCCTCTCTTCTTCTCTCTCTCCCTCTCTTCCTCTCTCTCTCTCCTTCACTCTCTCTCTGTCCTTTGATGTGCGCAGGACACACCTTCTCATCATGTTTTTTGTCTTGCAGGCTGTGACCTACGGACTGTCCCGCGGGGAGCCGCCATGTGTCTTCATTTAATTTCGGTGTTCATTTCAATAAAGTTGTATTTGTTGCTTCTAAAGTGAATGTGTGACGCTCATTTCTGTGATGCCACATGCATTTCAACTGTTGTGATTGTGCGACATCATGCATAATATTTTGTACATGTTTTTATGTAGCTGATGTGCCATGTCTTTGTTGGGGGGGGGGTGCCAGGGAGGGGTGGAGTCGGAGGGTGTTGTGGCCCTCTTGGGTGTCCGGGCCGCATGATGTGTGGCTCAATGGCATCTGTTGCCCTTCCGATGTGGCCCTGGGCTGGTCTCCCTTTTGTGGTGCTGGCTGCCGTCCAACTTAACACCAGGTCAGAGCAGGTGTAGATTTCCTTGTGCTAACGCGCCTTATTGCCGGTTTGGTGTTCTTATCACCGATCGGGCTGGTCGTTGAGAATGTTGAGATGTGGTGTTGTCGCGGCTTTTGGCACGGGAACGCCTACTCTGCATCTCATTAGCGATTGTTGCGGGGATCATCAGTGGCGATGTTTTTTGCGTCTTCTATCGTGGGTAAACTGGTGCTGTGGGCTGTTAGCACCAGCTTGTGAATGGGGAGGTAAATTTATCATGACTTTGGCTGCGATAAAGTGCCGTTAATTCAGCGGTAGCTCCTTGTGAATATGGCCCACAGTGATAGGCTGACACAGTAGACAGTAAACACGACACACTTTAAATCCTGTTCTCAGGGCTTTAAGTGGGCTGGGTCTCACCAGGTCTGAGCACCGTCAGTTTTTTAAAGGGGGCCTCGAAACAGGTCTCTATTGGGCTCTGCTTTGTGCCCTGGCACAAGCAGTCCGTTGTTTTCCGTACTGCAGTGACAGCAGGCACATCGATATGCGCTGCTCACACTGCACACTTTTCACTAGTTGAGAAGTAACGGCATGATGTCATGCCAGGTGAGCGTTGTAGGGGAAGGGAAATCCTTGCTTCTAATATCTCCCATGAGCCTGCTTTTTAAAACACAAGACTCCGAGCGCTGTTGCGAGTGAGGGGCCCTATTGAACAGCGCACCCTGCAAATTGCCACTTCTCTTTTTGAAACCCAGGAGCAACAACATCGTCGTGGTGTTACCAGGGCTTAAAGTGGAAGCTTTTTCAATATTAGATACAAGCCATCGGGCGGCACACTATGCTAAGCACAGTTTTTTAGCTTATGTGTTTTAAGCCACGCCCTTAATTACATTAGCCACGCCCCTTTGGGAGACCCCCCCCCAAAGTTTTCTCATCCCACTTAAAGCCCTGCCTGTTCTTAAAGCACGCAGACACACAGGTAATCCGGAAACACTGCACTCTTTGAATAATCTGGCTGTGCTAAATAGACACACATTTAGGGGTATATTTACTAAGATTTTGCTCTGTGTTTGTGTCACAGAAGTGACGCAAATCGATGCAAAACCTTTTTTTCACAATTTACTTTTTCCAGCACAAGACTTGCGCTGGAAATTCGCTTGAAATTAACGCAAAGCTGCGCATATAGCGCTGCTTTGCATTACTTAACTCCAAGGGGGCGTGCCCTGGGTAGTGCATGAGTGGTCCCATGCGACCATCAATGGTTTTTGACGCAAAGCCCAAAAAAGTAGACAGAGTTGTGCGTCAAAAGGTAACACCCATTTCAAATAGGCACTCTCAAGGCAAAATGCTTTTATTTCTCCTTTCTTTTCCGACTTTTCATGTGTGCTGCTCTGTACCGCACACATACTAGGTGGGAAAAGCTTTAAAGTTGATCTAAGCATAGTATTTTGTACTGAAAGGGAATACTTCCAGTACAAACCTATCCTAGACTCACACTATGGTGCAAAGGTGTGTGTATGGGGGTCGGCAGCAAATTTAATCGCAGGCATTAGGTAGGGAGGAGGAGAGTGCCAGAGCTCTGTAAATATGATGCTCTCCTGCTCTCTCCTTCTTACGCAATGCAGCGCAGCATTTTTGGCTGCTGCAATGAGTGAGAATTTACTAAATCTGGGCCTTCGAATGTAACAACATCATTGTTTATATCATCTGCTTGAGGTAACCAGACACAGCTGTAAACACTGCCCTTTCTGTGTACGGCTCAGTGTAAGCAGACCTTGTACTGTAACCACTGCAATAAGTAGCACAGACACACAACTCAGGCTGTAAACACTGCACCGTTTGCATCAACATCTTGGTATAAGCAGACACAGCCTGTAAACACTGCACTAATCGCATCATCCACCTTGGGGAAGGCGACACATAGTCACTGCACTTCCTGGACCTGGGGCATCAAACGTGTGTAAAAACCAAAGGAAATGATGGACGGAGTGCTGAACATTGCAAGCACTCACCCCCAGTCAACTGATCTGGGTTTAATCCATTACCGTTCTTTAGCCCACTCTGCCACCCCAGTTGAGACATGGCCATATGCAAATCAGTCTGACCCTGTGCCTCATGGGAACAGTCCAGCCCGAACTGCCAAGCCATGTCTTCCCTGGACCGGAAACAAGCTTCCTAGGACCGGTTTCTGGCATTTCAGCCGTCTTCAGCCAGGCTTGCTTGAATCCAGTGGCAAAGTGAGCAAGGGACTCACGTCTGAGCATACCCTGCCAACTTATGGCGAACAAAGCAAAAACCAAAGGAAATGATGGACGGAGTGCTGAACATTGCAAGCACTCACCCCCAGTCAACTGATCTGGGTTTAATCCATCACCGTTCTTTAGCCCACTCTGCCACCCCAGTTGAGACATGGCCATATGCAAATCAGTCTGACCCTGTGCCTCATGGGAACAGTCCAGCCCGAACTGCCAAGCCATGTCTTCCCTGGACCGGAAGCAAGCTTCCTAGGACCGGTTTCTGGCATTTCAGCCGTCTTCAGCCAGGCTTGCTTGAATCCAGTGGCAAAGTGAGCAAGGGACTCACGTCTGAGCATACCCTGCCAACTTATGGCGAACAAAGCAAAAACCAAAGGAAATGATGGACGGAGTGCTGAACATTGCAAGCACTCACCCCCAGTCAACTGATCTGGGTTTAATCCATCACCGTTCCTTAGCCCACTCTGCCACCCCAGTTGAGACATGGCCATATGCAAATAAGTCTGACCCTGTGCCTCATGGGAACAGTCCAGCCCGAACTGCCAAGCCATGTCTTCCCTGGACCGGAAACAAGCTTCCTAGGACCGGTTTCTGGCATTTCAGCCGTCTTCAGCCAGGCTTGCTTGAATCCAGTGGCAAAGTGAGCAAGGCACTCACGTCTGAGCATACCCTGCCAACTTATGGCGAACAAAGCAAAAACCAAAGGAAATGATGGACGGAGTGCTGAACATTGCAAGCACTCAACCCCAGTCAACTGATCTGGGTTTAATCCATCACCGTTCTTTAGCCCACTCTGCCACCCCAGTTGAGACATGGCCATATGCAAATCAGTCTGACCCTGTGCCTCATGGAAGAGTGCTGCTCCCCCCTCATGGGACAGACAAAGACGTGCACTCATCCTGTGAGCACTGCACGTGGCAGCGCATTCAGACCACGGCGGCTGAGCCACTGACTCGAAGATGCTAACAGCTTTACTTGTATCCTACTTCTTAGACACGCAGGAGCTCAGTCCCTCGTGGTGTGCACTTCACTGATATAAAAAACTTCCAAGGACCGACTTCAATATTCCATAGTCACCCCATCATACGGGTACAGCCCAGTGGCGTGACGTAAAAGGATGCTCCTCCCCTTATGAATGCTTCAGTCCCCCATACCTCACAGTATTTCATTAGCCTTGGGTTAAATGGGGCCCCTGATGGTTCGGGGTCCCCTGACGTGTTGCAACATGCCCCTCCCCTGTGTCGCAGGGGCTGCAGAACCCATGTAAGGCCCCTGGTATCCCCATTCTCCAAGCAGCTGGCACCGCAGGCCTCCATCATAGACTCGGTCACGTGCGTGCAGGTAGGGTGCATCTCTACTAAGATCTTGGACATGCTGCATTGCACCGCTAGGTAGCTTAAAGGTGCAGGACACACATTATATTTCTGGTGTTTGTTTACTTTAAACATTAATTGAGTAATGACCAGGCTTGTCTGAATGTTGTAAAGCCATGCACTGGTTTACGACACATGGCATGCCTTGTGCATATTAATATCAGAAACATGTTAATACATGTGTGTTCATGAAACATCACTAATAACGCATTTGATTAGAAATCTTTTAAATACAGTATTTTGACATTATTTCTTTTGGTGAACATTGTTTGGGCCAGTTGTGTCGGATGAGGGGCAGTTTTGGTAACCAAAAAAAAACTAAATTCTTGTGGCAACCATTGCAAAATCCCGCGGGGCTCATAAATGCTCCAATCTGTCTTAAAAGCAGACATGGCAAATCCATCAGAGACACGTTTGGTTCCTTACGGTATGAGCCTGAATAATACCTAAGGTCCAGCGCGGCCGGTGCGGGGGGATGAGCACGAGCTCATCTCCCCGCACCGGCCGCGCTGGACAGTCCACGAGGATCCCTGAAGAGAGGGCAGGACGCTGAACTTGCAGCAAAAGAGAGTCTTCTGAACTGCCGTTGTGTGATTACAAAACTCATCAGAAGTATCCTCGTCAACGAAGATCCTAATCTGTGGCACAACTTCTATTTTGGGGCTGGGCATCTGAGGCCAAGAGAGTAATTCGCAATATCTCGAGCTGGGCACACTCCGAGCTCAGCCTCTGGCGTGCTCTTAGAGCGGGCACCAGGGCCGGCTTTAGCACTGGTGGCGCCCTGTGCGACAATGTTTGTTGGCGCCCCCCACAGACTCCCTCACTACCAACCTTTAACAGTGCCCCCTCAAGTCTCCATAACCGCTCTCTCTCTAGCAGAGGTGTTTGATTAGTTATATAGATCCACCTATACCAGTTTAGGATGTCGGAGCACTTTACATCACACACACATTAATCAATCATATGTCTGTCAATCAGTGTATAGGAAATGTTACATAAGCCAGAAGTCTACAAGGTGAGTCACATGTCATCCATACTGGTAGTCAGTATAGTTTAAGTGCTTGGTCTGGAGAAGCACAGACTCAGAATTTAAAACATAACTCCATGGGTGGGGGCTACATTTAATAACAAGGATTTTTTTTTACCGAAATGAACAGTTTTTGAAACATTAGAATAATGAAAGACGCAGGAATAAAATCATAATGCTCTAATCTACACCTTTCAGTTTGCATGCAGCTCTTTGATGACCGTTATTAGTTCACTGTTCATGTTAGGATTTTAACATCTTTACTGCTAGTAACAAAAGGATCTCTCTGACAAAAGCACTGATCTATTTAAACTATATGCACTGTGTAATTTCTTTGCTGCAAGGATATTAACCCTCTGTGCTTATCATAAAATGAGTTGAAACTTCCTCTAGACAAAACTCCTTTTCTCTCCAGGAAGAACATTAATTACTGCAGTTATCTTAACATTTTTATTGTTGTATGAAAATTGCTGGAGGCCAGCAATGCAGCAGCAGGTGCTTTTGAAACCATAAAATACTTTCAAATATGGCGCCCCCTCGAATAGTCTGCACCCGGTGCGGTGGCACCGGTCGCACCGCCCTAGAGCCGGTCCTGGAGGGCACATGGGCGTGAACTCACCAAAATGCCAGTCACAGCGGGAGTGATATCACACAATCTTTTACTGCCGATGACATCACGTTTGACCCCCTGTGCCCTGTCACACCATTTGCCCTGCAACAGTCTCCTCTTTGCTGACCAGGGCAGAGGGGTAAGGCAATGGGTTTAAGTACAGTAAGTAACAAGCATTGGCATAGCCAATAGGTCTCGCCTTTGGGGCCTTATAAGTATTTAGTTATCCAGCACAATATCCTTGGTGTAACAACATCAACTGTTGCATGGGTAAACACTGATAAGGTCCCAAAGGCGAGACCTATTGGCTATGCCAATGCTTGTTATAGAAATTAGGGATTATGACACTTGCTCTGAAAGTGTTTTAGCAAACAAGGAAACAAAGTTAATTTTACCAGCAGTGCTCCTCCATCAGTTAGAAAAAATAGTATATATTTAGGTCAGTGTGTTGATAACTGAAGGTTGCAGGCTGTTTCCCTCAAATATGTATAAAAGGAGCAAGTGGAAAGCCTTTTAAAGCCGTTGAGCCAATGCATTATCAATATCTTGGTGTATCACAGAAACTTTTGTTAAGGGATGTGCAAGTACTTCGCCGTTTTTATTTTTTAGAAGACGGCCTTAAAAGGTGTATTTTTCAGCATATCTGTCTCAGACCGCTGGTGATACCAGTAGGAAGGTTCCGCAATCCAGTGCCGCGTCACCTCTAACTCATCATCAGCGTTGCCACCATCGCTGTCATTAACGTCATTGTGATATAATAAACTCACTGTATTTAATGGGAATTTCCCCCCCCCCCCCATCTATATTTGCAAGGAAAAAACTACAACCCTTCAGCACTGTTGTCAGAAAATAAGGGAAGAGTCATGAATTGCAACCAAAATGGTTGTTAGAAATGCCCTCGCATAGGTCATGAAATTCCAATATTAGCCACCCTGAAATGTTCCCCTGACTGGACATAAAACATTCACGGTGACCAGTTTCACATGTCCCTAAAGTCACCATGAAATGTTCACTCAATAAAACACGATGTTACATCACGTACAGCACAAGCAGCCCTAATAACGTGTTCTGTAAACAGAAAATACTAAGGGGCATATTATCAAGCACGGCATTTAAATTATCGCCGCTTTAGCGGCAGAAAACTGCCGCTAAAGCGGCGATAATGGGCTTGATAATATGCCTATGAGAATTTCCATACAAGCCCATGTTCTGGTGTGAACCTGGGCTTCTATGGGAATTCACAAAGACATATTATCAAGCCCATTATCGCCGCTTTTTCTGCCGCTAAAGCGGCGATAATTTTAAAGCCGTGCCCGACTGTATTCTCATTGCTGTGCAACAGATTAGGGCATCACTTTGAGAGAATAAATGCGGCGTTTCATTGTGACAGAGACTGTGTGCTGTCCAGAGGATCCCCGCTAGCCGAAACCCGTTGCTAGTTTAGACATTTCTAGAGTGCTTATATACCAGCAGTAGGGCCTTTGGGCGCTGCTAATGCAGATCCGCCTAGGTGCAAATGCTGCTTTGTATGAGTCAAGGTATCGCTCTGTCTGGTCTGCCCAGTGCGGCCCTCTGGATCCAAACCCTGGGCTCTGCTATTAGAGCCCCACGGCCTGGTGGCCGCCGGGCACAGGCTGCCAGTACCTCACAAAGGTGTTTATTCAGGGAGGGGCAGAATCGGTACAATGGCCTCATTTAGAAAATGTGGAAGCGCCAGGTTCCCGGCAGTGAGCCTCCGCCCCCAGGCGAGGCCTGGCAGGCGTTTCGCATGGCCTGCGGGCCCCGCGTCTCCCGTCCATGCCAGGTGGCACGAGTGCCTACCTGCAATGAAGTATGAAATAAAGTCTTCCAGGAAACGAGTTCAGGTATTCCTCGTTTTATACAGAATGTGTGTGTTAGTTACCTCAGCATTAAAACAGATCATCTTTGTAACAGTCATGGAGTTGCCTCTGTCTTTAAGAAACCCTTTGTTGGTGGCACATGACTTAGCTTCATCTGCCGCTTTTTTTTCCTGTCCGTGACCACCATGCCAAGCACCCACGTGGAAGAAAACTTCAAATGTGCCAGGGCCAGTGTTGCTGTGCAGAAAGAGCGCGCCGCTTCCGGGGTTAATTTCTGCAAAGCAAAAACAATGCAGTACGGACCGCTATGACATGGCAGCTCACCCAGCTTTACATGCTCACCAGAGGTGGCCCCCTGTGTCGGTGGAAGCACTTCGGGCTAAAATTCTCCACAATGTCAGCATGACCTGGCAGTGTGCCGCCACTGGCATGGAGGGTCGTTGCCTGTCGTGCATCAGTGACTCGTTGGCCCGTTCATGTGGGCTTAAATGATAGTTATAAATGCAACCTATACACCCCCCCCCCCTTCACTCCCTCTGAGGCTGGTATAATCCCCGAATTGACATCCCCTTAGTGGCTCTTATTTCCTTAGTGGTCTTCACAGCCATGGGTGACCCCAGGGCACCCAGGAGCTGCAGTGCACTCAGTGCTTAATTTGAGCCTGTGGTAGCCGGTGGGGGCACCAGCACCTATTTTTTGGGGCCAGCCCTTATTTTTCTGCATCAGGCATTTACTGCATGCAAAATACACATATGGGAAAGACAGAGTATGAGAAAGACAGAGAAGCGTCACAAAGTGAGAAAGCAGAAAGCTACAAGAGTGAGTTGAAGGGGCATGGAGTGTCTATAAATGGATTAAAGAGGCCCGAGATGGCTTTAGGATTACGCTGCCTCAGTGTTCTGTGCTTGCACATTTAATTGCAGCAGCCACGTGATTGAGAGGAGAGCTTTGGGCACCAGCACGTGTTTAATTACAAATTAAGCACTGCGTGCACTCCTTCAGACTGCTCCAGATCTGGGCAAGGTTCCGGCAGTTTGCCCATGACACTAGCCTAACCTCGAACCAGCATGATATTTTCTCCCATCCTACTTTCTTGACCCTCCTTTTAGATTTTTTTAATGTGAATTTAGCGATAGATTGATAGCACTTGACCACGATGCCCACTCGGTCACAAACGGCCCACAATGTCCTACCAACCAAAGGCTGCAACCACTGGGATAATTCATAACCCACCCACACCAGCCGCCATTTGTTGACAGGTGCTAGCAGAAATATTAACTATACTATTGACTCTGTTTCTCAAATACCATAAACTAAAATGCTTTTGGGAAGACAATACCCACAGCTGAGTTCGCAGTTCCATGCAAGGGTGGCAGATCAAGTCTAAATTCTCTCTTTGCATTCTGGTACTTGTGGTCCTGCAATTCATATTAGAAGTTCAGGACTACAGGTAACAGAATGCACTAAACAAACCTGGGCTGGATCACCTGTTCATGCATGGAACTAGGAAAGGGGAGAGTACTGGATATGTTGAGTTGATCATGCTGAGATTTGAGCCTGTGACTAGGGTTGTGTAATTTAATTGTGACCGCTAAATTAGTAAATTCACAAGTTTTGCGTTACATGAAATGCAAAACATTCCGCAAATTTCATGGGTGTGAACTTGAAAACTGTCTGTGCCTGTAATTTAATGCTCGAACAGAAGATGTCTCTCAGGAGATGGGTCTAAGCAGGAAATGCCCTGCAGGAAACCTTTTCTCCTCAAGCAAGTCCCCTAATGTGTATCTTTTGGATGCGAGGCGCACTCTTGTGCTGTATGTTCCCACAGGATGCTGAAAATGAATTTCATGGAGTTTTGTATGACTGTGAAGTTTTCGCAAAATTTCATGTACTTCCATGAAAATTATAATCATTTCACACATTAGTTTATTATTTATTTAGGCATCAATAACATTTTGATCAGAAATGTGGTGCAAGAGGACAACAAGGGAACATAGCATAGCGAGTAGATTACTGCAGACTTTAATCTAAAGTGAGTTATTGAGATGATGGGCAAAGACCTTGCTGTACTTAATATAACACCGAATATAAAATGATACATGTAAATAAACCTGAGGTTTCTGCAGCAATCACTCAGCTTAGGGCTAAACTACGTACTTGCTCGTTATTTGCACCACTCTCAATAGTTGCCTTTAGTAACATGGATCCAGCTATCTGGGAGTTGGCTGGAAACCAACTATTCACTTCAAGTTGATAGCTAAATTTATTGCGGACAATTTCTCTCAGTTCTCTCAGACCTGGGCAAGGGAGCAGTATTTTTTTTTTTTAATGGTTGAAGGCTTTGAGGTAAATGACAACTCCTGGAACCTGCTTATCTCCCAGCATCCTATCGTCCCATGCAAGTGGGTCTTCAGACTCTGAACATTGCCAAAGATTGATAAAATTTAGGACCCCAAAAGGTTAGACCAATAAGAATGCCTCTGGATGGCAGTGCCAAGGACAGAACCCCTGCAAAGTGTGACCCCTGAACAACCCCCACCCTTCCCCTGCCCTACGTGCTGTCTGTGCCCGTTTCCATGCAGATGGAAGGCCTGATCAGCATGACTCGAGCATAATGGCGCCTGTGGGTCAACAGCTCTTCCATGGGAACACGCTGATGAATAAATCCTCAGCCTGTTAAGGGGTGGCGTGTGCGGCATGCTAAACTGGTCTTCTGTTCAAGCAAGTTGGGTGCTCCCCCTTTCAGCCTTCACGCTCGCTTCGGAGTTGGTCAAGCAGAGGAGCTTCGTGATTTTATAGAGAGAATTCCTTCCAGCTCCCTGATACGCCAAGTGCCTACACCCCATTTATCCCTTCCCTTTCCTTTGAGAGGAACGTCTATGTTTACTACTTGAGCCAACTGACACCCTTAAAATGTGTATTTTGATCTGATTGGCCGTTTCTGGTTCCGACTGACAATTCTGAATATGCCCACTCAAAGTTCATTGAGTGGGGCTTACAATTAACCCATGTCTTCCTGCCAATCACTACCATAGAGTGGGGCTCACACATAAAAAATATCCCTTTCTTGCCAGTGAGTTTCATAGAGTATGATTGACAGATCACACAAGCCTTCCTACCCCATTGAGTGGGCTCACAAATAGAGAGTGGATTTCACAGGTAAAACAAACTCTTCTTGCCCCGGAGTGCCCGTGAGTGGGGTACACAGCTAGGCTCTTTGATCTTTTGAGATCCACAGAGTGGCACTTGTGAGTACAACGCCTTTCCTGCCACAGAGTGCCACAGATTACGACTCACGGATAATTCAACAAATATAGATACATTTTGGGGGCTGGTGTTCGTTTTATACTGAAGGCACATCTTCCCTTTCTGGGAGATTCTCTTTATTCACTTTAATCTTCATTTCTGTTCAAGTGTTACTGATGCCTGGCACGGACCTTGGAAATCTGAGGGGCCCCCATAAAAAACATAAGCAAATAACAAGCGCAAGGTAACCCGAAAATTGGGTGATATCAGCTTATGAACCACTCTTCGTTCAGTCTGTCTCCCTGTGCTTCTGTTCCTACACTTCCGTCCCGCCCTTCTTGTCAGCTATGCATTTCCTGCCCCTGCCATCTTCTCTTCCGGTTTCACCAGAAACTTTTGGCCCTCACTCCTGAACATTACTATTTCCTGCCCCTTGATCGATCCGTGCTCCTCGAACATCTTGTCCAAGTTTCCCAACATTGTATATCCCACCCTGCCTCTGCCTGGCGCCAGTCTCAGTCTGACAGCTGTGACAGTGAGTGCCTGTGGCCTGTGCGTGGATCAGCATTGGATGATCTGATAACGCAGAGGGTTGTAAATGCGGGCCCTGCATTGACAACCTTGAGTCTTATTCCACAACCATAGAATACGACGCCGATGTAACCTAGACCCACTTGCCACTGAATGCCATGCAATGGGACTCACCGATAACAGACATTTCTGCCAGTCAGTGCTATGGAAGAGTCTCATGTATAACTAAGCTATTTCTTTCATTGGGTGTCATAGAGTAGAGCTTGCAAATAATCTGGCTCTTCCTGCCACTGAGTATCATAGAGTATGATATGCAGATATTCCAGTCCTTCCTGCCATTGAGTGTCATAGAGTTGGATCTGCAGAGGATACAGCCCTTCTTGCCAATGGGTGTCATAAACCCTTTCAGTACTCCGGGCAGCTCCGGAGCTAACCATGGTGCTGAATATTCATAGGATGACACTGGCCCATTATATTCAATCGGAGGTTTTCTGCTGCAACAAAATCCAAACAGGAACACAAACAGGTCTGCTTACCGTAGATCAAGACCCTAATCTGAAAGCTATTTTCTTGAATACCTCTGAGTCTTTGGCGAGGTTTACTCCATTTTGTCAGGGCAGAGGGGGGATGAACTCTGCATCCCTGGTAGACTACTTCCTGCTATAGTCCACTGGACTGACTGAGATGTCTGTACCTTCACAGAAGGCGCAGTGGCTCCTCTTAAGGCACTAAAGATTTTCTGTGCGGGTGTTATGTTCAGTTCTCCTGGCACAGCAAAGTGTTTGGTTTTCAAAAGCAAACTCCTGCAGTGGGAATTTGAATGTCCCTGACACACTGGTAGTTTTGTCACGTGTGCTGGCATAATTTATTTCCTTTCTTGCATGTGGCGGGCAGGCTTTGGCTGGCAGTCCCAAACAAGAAGAAAATCCATTGGAACATCCACTCTAAATAGGGTGGGTGGTCTGAGGAACTTTGTCAGTAGACCCAATATCCGTTCAGCCATCAGTCAGATGTTTCCACTGGCGGAGCCCACAGAAGCTCCGGCAGCTGAAACATGATGGTTCACCAGACTGTAAATAGCGCGCTTGAGCCAGGAGTTTGATAGACTGGGAACTCTCGCACATGTGTGATTGAGTGCCCTGTCTGCCAGACTATAAAGAAGCCCCTTAGTCTTTATTTAGTGCTCAATGTTGGTAATATGGGGGTGATGGAGCATTTACAGTGTGCCTCATTTATAGGTGGGAGGACCATTCATTTTCAGCTGGCTCTGCTATTGGAAACTCCTTGTCAACAATCCAGCCACCGCAGGCCATTGCCCGTGGCATCGTACAAGACATTCTATTTGGAGCATGCCTTTCTTCACTGATTTTTCATATTCACAATTGAAATGAGGGAATTAGCAGATGGGGATATGGAAAAACAGAGATGTTCCCCCACCTCCCATGCAGGGATAAAATCCTCAATATGTAATGGGCTTTCATTTTGTGTTTTTCAGAAAGAAAGCCCTGGGTTCAAGAGTTTGTTTACATCAAACAAATAATATTCCAACTGGTCCACCATGACATGGCAGACCCAGCTAGCCCTGCAGTTTCAGATTAAGAGCTCCTGCAGCGTCAGCAGGATCATCTTCAAAGTCTAAATACGGCGGGCCATTGGCCTGCGCCTGGCAGAGGTGGGGTCTCTTCCATTCTGCGAAATGGCAGCAGACTAGTCTCTTTCATAGGGATCCCAATGTGATCACAAAATAGACAAGGACCCGCCTTTGCCCTCTAGCCCACCTGAAGATCACTATATATCTACTGAGGAATTGAGCCACAGTTCTCTCTTGTCGGGTCTCCAGTCTCCATAAGAGGCTTCTCCAAGAAGTACCTTGTGAGCTATTGTTAGCTCTCCAACTACATGTAAGTATCTTTCCAGTGTGTAGCCATCTCTATGAAGTAGAAGCTTTTGCTTAGTTAAATTAATATATGTATTCCAAAATTGAAAAACATGTATTTGAGATGAAGCTGCGTGCATTTTCAGAAATCATAAGCTGATGCTTGGAGAAAAATGGTTGAATTTCTAGCTAAATTTACAATTCACCCATTCCAACCATTGAGCTGGGTAACAATAAACATATGTTATTGCAACATCAAGATACCCTTGAGAGTCCAAATGCATTTTTAGAAATACATTTTATGTTCTGTTATATTTTAAAAAGATATTTTATAAATTATGGGGGGACATGTCATTACCTTGGTACATTGCAGCTCTGAATGTTATATATTAACCCATTTACAGGTACTCCAAATTGATAAAGATGTTTTAGGTTTTGACTGCACAGCAATTGTACACACTTGTTTAATACAAATATTAAAAGGGACTTAGAGCCCGCCCATTACTTATCTGTACTTCCCATTGGTTCCCTCCCATGTCACTCTCGTTTCCTGCCTTCTGAATGGTCAGTGGCTCCTCCTGGCCTCAACTTCCTCCTGGTTTTCGGAATCTAGTACAATCCATGGAGCATGGACCAACTACTGCTTCTTGTGGCCAGTGTCCTTCTACTGGCTGTAGGTGCTCTTTTCTAATTTTCCACATGCACTCTCAGAGAGTGCATGCATCTGCAGTCCTCTGCTTCACCCCGCCCGCTCCTGTGGTTTTACTCAAATCCCATACTCAACTCAAAGGTATCGGAGCCCTTCATATGAGCACCAGTTACATGACACAAATACATATTTGTTTTTTTGTTGTTTTTTTAGGTAACTGTTCTTGTGTGCACCATAGGCTGAACAAGCATTGGCAAAGCCAAAAGGTTTGCCTATGTGAGATTTATTGGCTCTGGTAATTATTATTATTATTTTTTGACCTACTGCACAGCAGCATGAGCTGAGGTGCAACATGGCTTAAAATAAAAAAAACAAACGCGCTATGACGCCGCCAGCATTGACCATCATAGCGCTTTTTAAAAAACTTTAAGCCATGTTACACAGAAGCTGCTGAGCAACGTGTAAAAAAAAACATTGAAAAGGCCAGTAGATTTCACATAGGTAAAACCTGTTGGCTTTGCCAATGTTTGTTTACATTACTGCTGGCAACCCTGCCTGGTACACTGAGGTGATCACTGCTGATAGTCTTGAATGGTGTGGACACTAGTGTAATCTTGTCTGAGGTGGTCGCTATTAAAACACTAATATTATTAGTAACTTGGGATGATTTTCATTGAACATAAGCAGGTCTTGTTACAGAACAGGCTGGAGACCCCGGCTCTGTACCGGTTATTAGACAAATACTGTACCTGGCTAATCAAGCAGACATCCAAACTTCCAACTTTTCAATATCTGTTTTGCGGATATGTGCTGTAAGTGTGTGCAAGATGTGATGTAGTGCTTAAGCAAGCATCCAAATAAATGTAGATTCAGGGACCTATCAAACAAAGCAGTACATAGTGTTCCCAGGTGTGTGCCTATGGCAACACTGCTTTCAGGAAGGGTAGTCTGCCAGTATTGTGCAGCATTTAGAGTCAGCATCAGCCAGTAAGCTTAGTTCCTTTGAAGAGCTTTGACAAAAGTGAAACATCATGATGGGAGGCAGTGACCTCGTTTAAAACAGAATTGGACTAAACTTTTATATCAAAGGAGTATGTTACTGCTAACCGAAGAATGAACAAGAAAAGGAAAGATGCAAGCGCTATATTAGCACAGTGCTTTGATTCCTTGCAAAAGGCAGCACTTTCAGTAGTGTCGGGGTTGAGTTTCCCAATGGGTTAGTGGTTCCCATCATAGATCAACGTGAAGATGTTTTATGGGTGGTGTTAATGGACAGGCTGTTAGGAGTATGCGTAGATTTCAGTGGGTGGTGAATGGTTGTTTTTCACTGCAGTTCAGTTGCATAGTCACCAAACATGGCTGCCCTTGAGGTGTCCCTGTGGCAGAAGGCTACATACGGGGGCTGGAGGCACCCACCAGTCATACAGCAGGATTGGTCAATGTTGCATTCACCAGCACAGCTTTTCAGATCCTCATTTCTCAGCTTTTAGAAGCCAGTGTCCTGAAACCACGGGTGTCTATTGTTATTTGGTACAATTATTGTGCCAAAGCCTCATATTATATATTTTGTCTCCTCAAACAGTGGACTGGGTTAACCCGGATATTGGAATGTGTGTAATATATTTATTTCTATGTATTTTAGTCTATCTCCAATTGTCTTCTTGCTATGCAACAGTGCTGTTTCTTTTTAAACAATCATTCATTCAGTGTTTGACTAGAAACATTAACCATCAAGTTTACTCTCCTTGGGTTTTCCTGCTTCCTTTCTCCTCTGGAGGTTGTTCCAGACCTTTTAGGGAGTTGTTTTCCTTTCTTCTGCACAGCGCGACCTGTCTCGGTATGCCATGTACACTATGTTCTCGGCTCCGAGGCTCAGTTCATTCCAGACTGCTACCTCACCGACACCTCCTCGGACACTGGTGTGCTCACAATAAACGTACCTGTTTGACTTCAAGTCCTCCGGCTCTTCTTCGTTGGGTTTCACTGGGCCTATCCCAGCATGCAACGGGCCACCGTCCAGCATGCATCTATTGCAAACATGCATGTCATTTATGAACTTGGGGCCCCATTTACAAACGTTTGACGCAGGGCAGCACAGCAGGCCTTCCTGCTGTGCTGCCCTGTGTCAAAAGTCAAGGGTAAGAATGTGCCTTATATACAAGATACGGGAAATTCCGGTCATTCTCCCCTGCGCTGGTGCACGAACAGCAGCCGTGCGTCAGCGCAGGCACCCATGCATCATGTTGCAAGGTTGCCTGCGTTGCAAGGATGATTGTTTTTGTGCAGGAAGGAGCACCTTCCTGCACAAAAACAATCATTGGTGGCATTTCCTCTTGCTATGCATGCTGCAGAATGCAGCACGCATAGAAGGAGGAAAAACGAGGAGAAATAAAAGTATTTCTCCTCATTCCACCACTCCTACCCCTCCCATGGGGAAGCGAAGAAATCTGACGAATTCCCAGGTTTACGATTCCTCGTAAATCTGGAAATGCTTCAGATTCTATGGCTGTTGCATGGGAACACCCACAGCAACACCCATGGAACACCCCTTTCACGCAGTATTCTGCGTGAACGGAGCACATATTTACAAGGCCATGAAAAGCCACGTAAAGTGGCTTTGTGTGGCCTTGTAAAATATGCTGCGGCACATTGTGCCACTGGAGCGTCAAAAACGTGACGCTCCGGCAGCACAAAAGTGCCGCTACAGCCTTGCAAATGAGGCCCTTTAACTATTTCTCATTGGCTCTTAAACCATTGGAACAGGGTGAAGTGGCGATAACTGTGCCTTCCTCCTCCGACCACTGATACACAAACAAGATCTGAAAGCGCTGACAGCTTCTTTTCCTCTTTTCTGATATTGTCATCAAAGGGCCCATAATGAAATGGCCCGGTAACTGGATGAGGAAAGACTGGGCTCAGAGTAACCATTTTCTGCTGGTATCTCCATCTCAGTTACAGGCCATCACAAGTTGTTGGGCCTAGAAGGGGGAACAGCTTGCTGGATTCAGAGATATTGTATCCAATACTGCAAGCAGTTCCCGAATCTACACCTGTTCCCATACGCATTACTCAGTGTTATCCACAACCTGGTCAAACTTGGAATCATGCAGGGTGGCAACCTATCTCCTCTGGAGATATCCCACCACAAGACTGGGAAACAGAGCGTTAGTCACGAAGGGCGCCACTCATAGTGTTTTCTGTAAGTAGAGGTGTCTTACACTCTTCTTAGATCTCTCCACTTCCATCACTAACACCGCTCCCTACAACCATATATGAAGAGGTGGAAGATTACGTGGGGGGAAGGTGCTAAGTGGATCCATCGGTGACTGTGGTGAGGAGTCTCATTTCCATAGCACGTGAGTCTCTGTTTTGAGGGCAATGGTAGCCATGTTAGGGCTGACTGCTCCTTAAGCCACACCTGCAGTGGCAACAGCTGCCTGACTTCTGCTGCACACCAGCATTTGGTTATGAATAAGCAACATCTGACGCCTAGGCTATGCTGAGGTTTAATGCAGGGGCGTAACACAGGCCCCCGCATCCCCCACAGTGCGGGGGGCCCTAAGCTCCAGGGAGCCCCCTCTCAGCACTGCACTTCGGCCAGGGTGTTCCTGATAGAGTCCGGAGTGGGGCCCTCCACGTACCTTGCAGGGGGGCCCCCTCAATTATCGTTACGCCAATGATTTAATGGTAAACAAACTCCAATGTCAAAGTTGGCTCTAGACACCCTTACTGATTGATCATGGCATGAACTGCCTCCCACGTACATATTGAACAAGAAAGGCAATCAATGGGTACCTTTTGTAACATAGAAGGAAGTAAAGACTGTAGTTTAGTAAGAGTTATATTAGCAGACATTTTGCAATTCTGATGACAGCGTTTTTTTCAAAGATAGTCTCAACATTACTTTTAGGAACAAAGCCACAGGTGTGTGCTAACTAAACAGACATCTCGGTGAAATAAGCAGCAATAGGTGGTGGAAAATATTGAGGAGAGTTGAAGTGATCTTTGAAGAAGATGCCCGTTCTCTCTGTGGAAGTCAGATTTTGATGCTCGGCGCCTTTCCACCCCCTTCCCCCACCAATTATATGATACATAATTCCAAGACTTTATGTCCACTCAGATTCCATCTGTCAACAGTTAAAGTGAACCCAAGACTCGCCATACAGTCCAAATCCTTCCAAATTCCTTTACCTTCTTCTGCACGCCAGGCTTAAGTGCCTCTTCAGTGAGGCTAGGAACTCAAGCCCGAAATCAAAAGAATATCCTCAGGCCCACATCACAGCCAAATTCCTACCCTGCGCAAAGTCCCAAAAATGCAGCCATCCCAGATTTTGCTTACCCACTCAGTGCGCTATCAGAATACGCTGGAAGTGAAGTTTCCTTGAAAGATAATTTGCTTCATGCCCTTGTTGGGATTAGCTCTGCATTGAGTTACTTCATCTCACTGTCTCATAGTCAAACATTGTGAGTAAAAACCACTTAGCCTTGGCACTCCGGGCCATTGCAGATGCCAAGCTCCCTCCCTGAAATGTGGCATGGCCTGGGTGATCATAGAATGAGATGCACCATCTGCAGACTCAAGCAGTTCAGAGTAAAGATTAAAGAATCTATGTAGAAGAACTCAGAAGACACACAGCCTACTAGGCCTGCATTGGCTGCCTGTCGAACAGCTCATCTCATATAAAGGCTCACACATGGCCCATTGTGCTCTGTATGGTTAGGTCCCATCTATTAGAAGGGTAAAAATATCTTTCATCTGCCATCCAGACACATACTTTCTGCTGAAAGTACCTTTGATCAACCGTAGAAGCATGGGTTGCAAATGTTTCTTGTATGAGACAACAGTGAGATGAATAACCTGCTAAAAGTGATTAGACTAATTAACAACCTCCTCAAAATATCGAAGAAAAACAAAACGTTTCTATAATAGATCAATTGTGTTCCCTTTTGTCTTTCATTGGGATAGGCACACTCATTGGATGTTTATCTCTTAATAAATTGGAATGTAATTGATGAAAGGAAAATGCCTTAAGTTTTATTAAAGTTCTTATAAAAAAGTAAATATGGCAGTATTAACACTAGTGCTCTGCAGGCTCTTTAAAGCCTGTCTTTAAACCTGTTATCGTGAAATTGGAATTAGGAGTGGTTTTACAACAGAAGCTGGGTAGAAAAGTTTGGAATGGGGAAAACCAACCACATGCACAAGGAATATTAAAGCCAATGGGATAGGGCCTTCCTGGAAGGTTTGATTCCCATATGGTTTGATGACCACTTTTAGTTAGTCTGGTTAGGGCACCCCATCACATCAATCATATTCTGAATTCCCACCCTTGGTAATAATTATTACATCACTCAGATATGGGGAATTCGAGAGGAGAGAGGAGCTGGGAAACATGCCTACATTTATAAGTCTAAGAGGAGCCTCTTACTGCAAACTTTTGGCTTAATAACATCAACTTGGAGTAAGGAAAAGGCGCGACAAACCGAGAACTTACTGCTCCTGAATGAAAATGAAGCTAAAATAGCACACCCTTATAAAAAGCAATAAAGTGCACCATGTTGAAATTACTACCACCTCAAAAGTTTATGTAATCACATTCAAGGCTTAGTGGATTAATGCATCCAATGTAGGGCTCCATATTTCAAAGTGTGGTCATAGGTTCAAAAACAGAATGGACCCACTCAGTCTTCCAACCAAGAGTGAAATATTAGTATTGTCGTGTTGAGTAGCAACCAACAGCTTCTATCTGTCAACAGTGCCAAGTTACCTCCTTGAGATAAATGTTAACTCTGCTAATACACCGGTATGTTTATGTTTTGTTGGAATACGTAATTGTGACAGCAATAAACTGTAAAGCTTGTCTTTACCTATTTACACTGTACATTTATACATTAAATGTTACTGTTAGACATGTTTATAATTTAAGGCGCAGGGAAATAAAATGATTTTCTGAGAGTCACGTTATTTTCGGTGATTCCTGTCATTTCAAGCATACCAAAACATACTAGCTCCTGGAGAGAGAGTATATGTTACATAGACCTCAGTTCAAGAATATATTAAGCATTACCAACATGCCTTTTGATCTGGATTACAAGATAGAGACAAGGCACCAGAGCCAGTCATTCAGCACAATAATGAAAAATGTCAGCAAAAGGATAATGTTGCTGTTCTCAAGATGTGGCTATCACCACTTGTCCGGCTGTGAACTAATTGAATAAACACAAATAGAAACACTTACAAATATGGAGCATTAAATACATTTTTATAATATTTATAAATATATTAAATCAAATGGAATACGTTAAAGATTTGTGTACAAGACCAGTTGTACTTGCTGGACCAAGATTTTAGACAAGAGTGCTCCACACAATGTCTGATAACCATACACAAACAATAAAAGTAAAGAATATGGAATTATATTCAATTGATTTAAATGTTTGCATTGTTATGGAAAGGAAGCCCTAGCCACCCGCCTCAAAGCTAGTTCCAACCATAGCAAGGAACTCTTCAGCATCATCAAAGAGTTCACCGACCCCTCAGCAACTGAGAACACCGTAACCCCCTAGCTGGAGCTCTGTGACATCCTCACAGACATCTTCTACAACAAAATCACCAACATCTACGAACACTTCGACCAGCAGCCAACCGGCGACAACTTCAATGAACTCCTCAATGCCAGTGACTCAATTTCAAGCACTATAATCACTAAGGGGGATCAACTAATTACGCAATCTACCACTATCATCATGAGGTCCATCCACTCCGGAGTACTCAGAGACCCCAGCTCCCACATGTTCTACCTGGGGAGCAACTTCATTAGTAAGGAACTCCCCACCATTCCCCACTCATCCATCACCTCTGCCTCCTTCCCAGAAATATGTAAACACGCAGAAGTAAAATATCTGCTAAAAAAAACTACCACTAACACAGAAGATCTCAAGAACTACCAACCCATCCACCTGCTCCCGTTTCCAGCTAAAGTCCTGGAGAAAGCAATAAACAGCCAACTCTCCAAACACCTAGAGATCATCAGCCTCCTGGATCCAATCGGGATTCCGTGCTAATCATAGCACAGAAACTGCCCTAATTGCAGCCGCAGATGACATCCGATCTTTCCTAGACATGAGTGAGACCGCAGCCCTTATCATCCTTGACCTCTCTGCAGCCTTCAACATCATATCACACTACACCCTTCTACACAGACTCCATCAGAAGGGGTGGTTTCAAGGAAATGCGGTTAAATGGATTGCTTCATTCCTCACTGGAAGAACCCAGAGTGTCTGCCTCCTGCCTTACACCTCCTGCCTTACACCTCAGGCACAAAGAACATCATCTGTGGCTTTCTCCGAGGGTCCTTACTGGGTCCAACTCTGTTCAACACATACATGGCCCCCCTGGCCATGCTGGTCAAATCCTATGGAATGAACATCATATCATACGCTGACGACACTCAGCTCATCCTCTCCCTATCCTCAAACCCCACTAACACCAAGACCAATTTCCACAGGAGCATGACCAGCATAGCCAGCTGGATGCAAAACAAATGCCTCAAACTCAACACTAACAAAACACAGGGACTTATCTTTGGGAGCAACACCTCCCCATGGAATGACTCCTGGTGACCAGCAGAATTGGGCCCCTCACCAACTCTCACAGACCAAGCCAGAAACCTTGGCATCATACTCTACAACAAGCTCACCATGAAGAAGCAGACAAACGTGCTCTCCTCAGCCTGCTTCCTCACCCTCTCATGCTCCGGTAAATATTGAAAAAGCTCCCCATCAACACAAGACACACCATCACCCATGCCCTCATCACCAGCCGCCTGGATTGCGGAAACTCCCTCTATGTGGGCATCACCTCAAAACTACTGAGCTGACTGAAAACCATCCAAAACGCTGAAGCCAGGCTCATCCTCAACCTCCTGAGAGGAAACCACATCACTCCTCACCTCAGAGTGTTGCACTGGCTCCCCGTCCAAAAAAGGTGCCACTTCAAACTGGTGACCTATGCCTACAAGGCCCTGCACAACAATTGACCGGCCTACGTCTGCCACAGACTGAACTTCCACCAGCCTTGCAGACAACTGCACTCTGCCAGTGGTGTAATGAAACTTGAGAGGTCCCCACTGCAAGGTACATGGAGGGCACCCACTCCAGATTTATTCAGGAGCTCTTGGGCCCGAGTACTGTGCTGAGGGGGACCCCTGCAGCTCGGTGCCCCCTGCAAAGCAGGGGCTGAGGGGGCCTGTGTTACACCACTGCACTCTACCTCCCTTTCCCTCGCTCACACGCCCGCTTCCATATAACGGCTGCAGCGGCCACACCTTCTCATACCTGGCCGTCAAGAATGGAATTGCATCCCACTCCTCCTCCGGACTGCACCTACCCTACAGAAGTTCAGAGATGGCCTAAAAACCTGGATGTTTGGCTGACAACTCCCAGCAGCAGCCTCCACACCAGCACCAAAATACCCCCATGGGTGACAAGCAGCGCTCTACAAATCGTTGATTGATTGGTTATAGACTATCGTACGTACTTATGGAAAACACGGAAACTAAATAAAACTTGATGAGACCAAACACAAAAAACCTTAAATAATGACAATGAACCATATTTAAAGTCCAAACATTCACTGCACACATTTCATTGCCAAACACGAGTAAAGCAGTTAACATATAAAGTATAAAACCCATCTATAACAATGGTCTTTCGCTGGCATCAAAGTTCTTCCTGATAATAATGCTGATAACATCTCTATCACTGAGTCAGAAGATATCATTATCACTTTTAAGTTGACATTTCCAATAAAGGCTGATAGTACATAACCGAGAACTTCTGATCATTCCCTTTGAAAAGTCTGATGAACCCTACCTTCCACTTCATTTGCTGCAATTGGTGCTCAAACATTTTTAGGTGTTATTCTGAACCATCCCCTTTCACATATCTGAATAAAATCATTCATTATGGCCATGCCCATATTGTAGTATGGTCTGCAGATTCCAAATGAAGTCACACTCTCCCTGAAGATCCCTCAGCTTCCCCTTCATGCCATCCTAGAATGATACAGTATCGTGTAGCTCCCCACTTTCCAGTAGGAACTGGGCGTTTGTTGGGCAACATAAACATAGGGACTGGTGCCAGACTGATTCCGTGCACCCTCACAGGATATGTCATCCTAGAGACCGGCTAGCCCACTGTGGTAAATATTTCGTTACCGGTACTATTTTTTATGCGGTAAAATCTATCAAGAATAACTCAGTAAATATAAGAGGCAGAATCCGTGGTATTAGAGGTTTTAAAAGGCTTTATTCCTATACAAAGGAAGACAATTCGAATTGTGGGCCTTCTGTTCCATCACCACGAAAGTTCAGGAAGGAAGGGAGCCTATATTATTGACAGATAGGCAGTTTTATAGAAAATACATTACAGTAAAACAGATGCAAGAGGCGTAACAGCTGATAAAAGGTGCATACGTAGCTAATAAAGGGCGTAATTTAATAAACGTCACTAAACATGATATCACAAGTGGGTGGATCCATAAAAGAATCCTGCAATGTCAGCAGAAATGCTTGGCAAGGATGCGCACGCAGCCGCATGACGTGTGATTGACGTGCAACTAGAGGGTGAAGGGGACTTGACATTTAGCTCTACATGTGGAGACAGAAGTCTGGGGTTATGTCAACCTAATTCCAAATCATATCTAATATCCTATGTTTAAAGAACTGTGTTATCCAAAAGGAAAGGTCTCTTAGGATAGAATCTTATTCTATACTGACTATACTGACTGTTAGTGCGTGTACAAGCGTCTAAGTGTCTACACTAGATGCGAGGGGGTAGGAATATTCCATGGTAACGGGGCTATGAGTTATTTGCATGAGGGCAGCGAGGCCTGGCCCTTTGCACGGGAGCTGGAAGAATGTTTACCTAAACTACTAGACAGGAATGCATCGGATGAGGAGCGAAGGAGATAATCTCGAAGGTGAAATACAGTTTTTGGCATGCGACAGGCTGGATCAGGCACCGTTAGCCGCGCAGGGAGTAAGACAAAGTTCATGGTCACAGATGCGGGCTCAGACTGGAGCTTTCAGAGGCAGAAGGCAGGAAAAGGCTTGATGACAGAATTCGGGCCTACTCGCCTGAATCTGTAAAATGGGGAAAGTGAACCATATAAAGTCGGTGGCCTTTCATACTTAGGAATGGAATATCTGACCCATTCATGGCTGATCTGAAAGAGGACATGTTGACGGTGGACACACATATATTTGCGTCTTCAAAACTGGAGCAGGAGGGAACATACATGTACTTATAGCATGCACATGGAGCCGTTGGGGTCTACGATAGGGGACATAACTGATCACAAAATTCATATTTCCTCATTCCCTCCTTGTCCCCTTCGGACCCTTAGGAGATATCGATCTTCATCAATCCATCGATCTGTTCATATAGCATCATTTGTTCTTCTTTCTTCTTCCGGGATCTCGAACGAAAACTTGGATGTGGGATACACGAGGTGGCACACAGACCACAAATCGCTGGCCCACATTGTAGACATAAGCAGCAACTGAATAGTATGAGAAAGCCAATACCTAGGAAGGATAGGATTCTCCATCCCCAGGCTGACAACACGCCCCAGAACCAACCGGACCAAGTCCAGGTGCCTGGACTCTGGTGTATCTGGCTTACAATCTTATGAAGGCGAGTTATGGCTTTATATACTGACGGTGAATTTTCTGGTATGAAAATGCAACAACTTGATCCGATGATCCTACAAGCTCCGCCCCTATCGGCCAGGATGACGTCAAGGACAAGACGGTTTTGAAGCACAACAATCCGCATAGCAGACTGCTCTTCTGTTAAATTGCCTAAGGCGGAAATAGTTTCGTTCACTACTGCTTCAAGGGTTCTGGTTAATCTACGTATCAGCTTACTATTAGTGACTGTACCTATATAGGGAAAGAAACCTTTATTGAAATCTGTGTATTTCTCCCATGCTGTTTCAGTGTAATCGACAATTGGCAGATCTCTCTGCCGTCTATTGTGTACTAAATGGGTATTTCTGTGATAATCAGGAGGAGCTAGGAAAACAGGTGGCAGAAGGAATGCTATGTAACAGGTACCATCCCAATCTAAAGGTAGACATATATATGCGGTCTGGCCACATATGAAGTAGGAATGATGGGAAGCTCTAAATGTAGACTTGCCTTGATCACTGAATTTTATTACAGTGGTGCATTTACTATGGCCCATATGTATGGAACCATTCTTTCTTATACATAATTCCCCTTTTACTGGGAATACTGACATGGCGGGCAAGATTGGTGTAGCTTCAGATTCAACGTTCAGGATCATGAGGTTAAGTGTAAAATTACCTAATCCATATACTTCATTTTCTAGATCAGTTCCTGTTCTTTTGGGAAGTCCCTCCTTGTTACGGTAGCAGACTTTAAGTAAAGCTAGGTTCAGGTTTCCCCATACCCAGTTGTCTTGATAAACTGCGGAATTTGAATCCAGGGAATTAATCAAACTAAACCATGCTCCACAGGAGCCATTGTGTGTAAACGGATAGGAAAAGAGGGGCAAAACTCCCTTATAGTTCTGATAGGGAGGGAGTTGGCCACATATCCAACAATTTGTGGCATTGCTGGTTTGATGGGAATGATGTAACATACTAATGAAAGTGTTATTGCGCAGCGCAAATCTATAAGACAAATCATGTGGAGGTAATTCACTAAAAGAATGTTCTGCAGTTATATTATAAGCATGCTTAGGAATAGGGTAATACATGTGCAATAGGATGCTGACAATGATGATCAAAAGACTTAGAAAAAACAAAATTAATAATGTTACTGTACAATGACTACGAAATGATTTACAATACGCTTGCTTCTTGAGCAGCATTTGATTATTTCTTTCTCTATTCCGGTCCAGGGGATACATGTCAGAGACAAATTCAACCGATTCACCTTGGAGAGGACTTAAACAATCAAATTGTCTGACTTATTAGACCTCAATTTTAGTTTATAGATTTCTGAGTTCGATTGCTCAACCAAGGGGAGCTTTGAGTCTGTCTTTGAGGAAATACAGGGTTTAGTCTCTATATTGGATGGTAGTCCATAAAATTTCTTGATATGACTCGAGTGCAACCATCCTTTTCTTCCCTCGATTTTCACGGCTGTCCTGGTGGTAAGTAAAACTAACTTCGGTGACTTCCACCTAGGATCCAGTTGGGTCTTCCGGTCAAAGTTCCTGACCAGCACCAAGTCCCCAGGAACCACGTCATGGGGCTTCACCTCAGTATTGTCGGGAAAAGCTGCGGATACCTGTGAACGACAAGATTGTAGTGCAGACATCAAGGAAGCCAGGTAATCTGTCAGCATATTACAGTCAACGTCAGTGATTTTACGAGGTATAGGCGTCCCCCACATATTTGGTGGTCTACCGAAGATCACCTCATACGGGGATAGCCCTGTTCGAGAATGTGCTACCATTCTCATGTAAAAGAGCGCAACTGGTAAGGCTACTATCCAATCGACTCCTTTTTCTCTACATATTTTGGACAATCTAATTTTCAAAGTTTGATTATGGCGTTCTACGAGACCTGCTGCCTCGGGATGTCGGACACAGTGAAATTTCCATTGATACCCTAATAGAAGGGAAACGTGTTTCATTAGTTCGGATGAGAACGGCTGGCCGTTATCTGAATAGACAACACGTGGTAAACCGTACCGTGGGAAGAATTCTCGAACTAACTGTTTGGCAGTAGTCGGGGCAGTGTAATCTGAAACTGGGTATGCTTCTGTCCAACGGGAAAGAGCACAGACAACTACGAGAACATATTTGAATCCTCGACATCGTTCCATCTGGATATAATCCATCTGGAGGACTTCAAAAGCATGATCGGGAGTTTGGAATCCACCCTGTTCTACGGGGATGCTTTTACCTGGATTAAACTGACAACATATCATACAGGTACGAACTTTTTGTTTAGCTGCGGCTCGTAAATGTTTGTTGAACCAAATGTGTTGAATGCTGTCTAGCATAGCTTTTTCTCCTAGGTGCGCTGGACTATGTATAGTGTTAATGATGACTTGGACCATTGAGTCGGGAAGAAACCATATAGATTTTTCCTTCGTCATCCATCCCTGATCTGTTTGGATCCCTCCTAATTCAGTCCATTTCTTTATTTCTTCTGGTGTAGCGTGTGTCTGTATATCAATTACATCAAGGGCGGGATCCTTAACTGTCATGCAATGGGTTGGTGTCGGAACTATTGTCTTTGTCATGTCAGTTGTGTGAGTCTGATTCTGAGCAGTCTGTTTAGCTGTTCTGTCAGCTAGGTCATTACCCTGAGAAATGATATCGGTAACTTTTGTGTGGGCTTTGCATTTCATAATCGATATTGCAGTAGGTAGATGAATCGCGTCTAATAGGGCTTGAATGAGGGGTCCGTGTTGAATGTGGGCACCGTGAGAAGTTAAATAACCTCTCTCTCGCCACAGTACGCCGAAGTCATGGACAACTCCAAAGGCATAACGTGAATCTGTGTATATGTTGACTTTTTTATTTTTGGCTTGAATACAGGCTTGTGTCAGAGCGGTGAGCTCTGCTGCTTGAGCTGACAAAGTGTTAATACAATTTGTTTCAATGACTTCAGTGTCTGTTGTGACTGCGTAAGCGGCCACTAACTCTCCTGTACTTGTTCTCATACATGACCCATCTACATACAATGTCAAGTCTGGATCTGTCAAAGGGATATCTGTCAAGTCTTGTCTGGGTTTCGTCGTGATAGTAATGACTTCGACACAATCATGTGCCAATGGATCTGTTCCGCCCACTGGTAACAGTGTGGCAGGATTTAACGTATTACAACGTCTGATTTCTATATGTGGCTGAAACAGTGTTAATTCGTAACCAGTGAGTCTCGCTATAGTCAAGTGTTGTGTTTGTGTGCGGTTCAAGAGAACCTCTACTGCGTGTGGTACTTGTACTGTTAATTGATGTCCTAACACTATGGCATCGCTTTGTCTGATTGCTAAAGCTGTTGCTGCCACTGATTTCAGGCACGCTGGAAGTGCCTGAGCTACTGGATCTAATGTACTAGAGAAATAAGCACATGGTTTATGTGATCCTGCTTGTTCCTGAGTGAGTACTGACAAAGCAGTACCTTCGCGTTCTGTAACGAAGAGTGTAAACTGTTTACTGTAACATGGTGTTGCTAGGACTGGTGCTTGGCATAAAGCTTTCTTTAAGCTTTCAAAGGCGTGTGTATGTTCTGGAGTCCAAGGGAGGACAGTCGATGTGGCTGCCTCCTGTGTTGTCAACTGGATGAGTGGTTTTGCTAGAAATGCATATTGAGGGATCCACTGCCTACAGTATGAAGTGAGGCCTATAAAAGCCCGTACCTCCTTTTGTGTCTTGGGTGGTGGCATGTTAGCGATTAACTGGATGCGGTCGGATGTAAGCTGCCTTCCCTCCTTGGACAGCGAGTGCCCAAGGTAAACAACTCGCTGGACACAGAATTGCAGCTTAGAGGGGGACACCTTGTGCCCCTTGTCAGCCAAAAATTTTAAAACCGTCAGTGACGCTTTTTCACATTCAGGTTCGCTTCGGGCGGTGATCAGCAGATCATCGACATGTTGAAGCAAGGCAGTGTTAACTGGCATATGGATACTGTCAAGTTCTCGTTTCAGTGCTTGGCTATAGATGCTGGGGCTTTCTGTAAATCCTTGAGGTGCGCGTGTGAATTTAAAACTTCGTCCATTCAAACTGAATCCGAACAAATATTGACTTTCCGGATCTATTGGGACGCTAAAGAAAGCATTCTTGAGATCAATTACAGTGAAAAACGTTGCTTCTGAGTCAATAGCTGTGAGTAATGAAGAGATATCTGGGACCACGGGGTATTGTGGCACAATACATTTATTTAATTCGCGCAGATCAATAACTAATCGATATACTGGTGGAGCTTTTGGATCTGTTCTTTTAAGAATCGGAATTATCGGAGAATTACATACATTGGAGTCTGTTTCGACAACCACTCCTTGTGCAATGAGCTCGTCAATGATTTGCAGTAAAGCCACTACAGCATCTGGTGGTAACTTGTATTGTCGTATTCGTGGTAGTATTATTCCTGATTTCAGTGTAACTCGATATGGTGTAATGTTCATGCAACCAACATCAGTGGGGCCTTGTGCCCATAAATGTGTAGGTAAATTCTGCAGTCGGTGATCCATGTCTCTGGACACGTAGTGACCTTTAAAGTCACGTAAAAATAGTCGTACTCCTTCCGGAGAACAACATATTATAGCTCCTAGAGCTTTCAATGTTTTTATGCCTAACAAGTTTTCTGGACATGATTTAGTAAGCAATAAATCTGTAGTACGTGTCAATGGACCAATCGTAAGTGGAAGAGGTTGTGTTACGTCATTAATTATAGGTTTTCCTGAGAATCCAAGGGAAATATTCTGTGAGCCTGAGAGGGGTGCCCCTGGAACTTCACTACGTCTTATAGTTGTTCTGCTTGCCCCTGTATCAAGTAAAAACTTTCTGTCTTCCCCTAATAGTTCACTATGTACATAAGGTCCCTCTTGGTCTACAGGAACCTCAATAAGGGGTAAGCCAACTCCCCTCTCTAGGCTATCTCATGAGTATCGCTGATAATCGGGATAATCTGTTTGTGCATACTGATACATTTGTTGTGTTGTTGCTTGAGTTGCAGCAGTAGGCTGCGCTTGTGGTGGTACTACAATTTGTTGTGGAGCTGCCTGTTGCGGAGCTAATTGTTACGGAGCTAACCTAGGTTGTGCCTGCTGAGGCGTCTGTTGTTGATTCTGATCCTGTCTAGGTGGACGTGGTCTCTCATGTGTTCTACCTGTAGCAATATTATGTTTCAGGACTGGACAATCGTGTATATAATGACCTGGTTGTTTACAATAGTTGCATGTCCCTTTCGCAGGGCCTGCGGAATCACCCTTTTGATGACTATCGGCTGGAACTGACTGTGCAACAAGCATTTTCATTTTCGTATCTTTCATACGTCTTTGTTTGTGTTCTTGTTCTTCTCTAATTCTATTGTGATGATATTGTAACATCTGTAGCATCTGTGATGGGGTATTACCTTGCCAGGTACTTTCGAATTTCAATACTCTATTCTTGACTTGTAGCAGAGAATTTTCAACTAATTTTGTCACAAACAGATGTGGATATGACTCACTACTGGCTTTTATACCACTATTTATACTGAAACATTTTTCAAATCGGGAATAGAAATCACTAGTGTCTTCATCTGGTTTTTGTTTACAGGCTGAGATTGCACCCCAGTCTTCCTTTTTCGTAGTTAATAAACGTGGCAGTACCTGTATTAGTAATCCTGCTAATGCTGTAGTCTTTTCCCCAAGCCCTGCTCCTGCAGCTCGGGCCTTTTCTTCGTTTTCTAATGCTGTCCAATCTATCTTTTGGTCTCCTACCTCCCATTCTTTTTCTTTGAGTTTTTCATAAACACCTGCGGGTAATAGGACTTTTAATATTTTCATAATATCGGGGTAGGTATACTCTCCCATGAGTAACATGTCTTTTATCTCACGGTGGAAACCTGCTGGATCTTTGTCATGACTGGGTACTACTTTCTTCATTTCTAATAATTCCAGTTTAGTTATAGGCGTGTACACAAACACGCGTGTGAAATTATCGCCGGCACCTCTGATCGGGTGCACTTCGCGTAACGGGTTCTGTCTATCTATGTGATACATTTTTCTTCCCATTATGGGAACTGAGACGTGTTCTGGGCATACGAAATTTAAATATTGGTTTCGGGATTCTAGTATTTCCTTAATCAAATCAGTACCTGACCCTCTCCATATGTTGGTGAGTAGTTCTGTCAATATGTCAGGTAAGGGTCCTGGATCGGAGTGTTGGCTTTTATATAATATAAGGAGGTGTTGAATCATGTATATACTAGCCAAACGCTGTTCATATGGGTCTAGATTCAGAAACGTGTGTGCAAGTACATCATCATTGTATTCGCCGGGACTGTCAGCCCATTGTACTGCTGACCTGACTAATTCTTGTTCGTCCATGGAATCGAGCACGTGGTATCCCCTTCGATCTCGGAGTAATTTATCAGCGGTTTGGAATAGGTGTTCAGGGGATTTTGTATTTAGCATAGGGTTTGGAAAATGTCTATTATATTCTGGACGTATTGGACGTATTGGGTCGTTAAAACCTCTGGTATTATTATGGGGTCTCCCTTTACCTACATAAGCTATCGTGTCTACTTGCTCTGATTCTTGCTCCTCCTCCTCTCTGTTTAGATCAGCGGCGTCTACCTCTAATCTTTCTTCGTGTATTCGTTCTACCTCTTTGCGGATCTTTCGGTACATAGCTACTATACATAACTGTTTATCATGTCTTCCTTCTGATATATTCCGGCCCCAGGTGACAAGTGTTTGCATTTCTTCCGGATTTACCCCAGGCCGGTCTTGATTTCTAATTACACAGTTTATGAGGAAACGTAACAGTTGTCCCTGTACCTCCGCTTTCTGGTACTCCATGGCTCTGCTAATACTTTCAGGGCCTCGCCCTGACTGGATAAAGTGATATATATTTTCTAAATGTGTATTCATTCCTGGTAACTTCGTTAAATATATTGCAGCTCGTCGGATACGTAATGATGACAGCAGCATTTCGTCCCGTTTACCGGGCACAGGGTCATATCTACAATCTACTAGAAGTTCCTTAAGCATGTCAGGAGTGGCTAGTTTGGGCGTACGTTGGAGGGCTAAATCTCTAAGGGAAAATTTATTTCCTCTGGGTGGTGTAGAAAAAATGTCTGTCGTACCTCCTGTAGCACCGTCTGGGGTGTTGGGCGTGAAAGGATTTGTTGAGGGTGAGACAGCAACCGTTGTTGCGGGAAAAGCTGTAGAAACAGATGTGCTTGTCGGAATGTGTGTCGAAGCGTGTTGTTGCGGAGGTACAGACGAAAGATCTTGGTGATGAGCATCACCGGCAAGCGGTCTATGTGGTGCGGTATTAGCATACTCGGGAGCTGCGTCATCTAAATAGCGGGAGAGGAAAACATCTTCTGCGGTTCTGGGATGTCCCTTGGGATGTGCTTTTATCGGAAACAATGGGGTTGGCAAGTCTTTTGGTATTTCCGGAGTAGCCTTAGGTAACCCTTCGGCCAGAAGTGGATACATACCATTCATAAGGGCGTTTCTTTGTCTATCTACTTGTTCTGAGTTTACTCGAGTACCTTCCTCAAGTAATAGATTTTCTCGGACTTTATTTGAATTCTCTTTACTCTTATCTTCCTGTCTAAGTGCTTTTTCTGTACGTCTATATGATTCTTTACGCCATAATTCAATGGCATCTTTCTGTGACTGTCTGGCTTTCTTTTTCCATAATTCTTCTTCTACTCTCATGATGCAATCTGCATCCCAGGTCCCCGCTGCAGGCCATCTCTGACTCTCTGGTAATTCTTTGGTGTAGTCCACCCATAAATCAAGAAATAATACGGCATCTAGGCCATGCTTATGATACATAAAGTACCCTGGAGTGTCCCTCGGTGGGATGGGAACGGCTTCTTCGAGTACACCTTTTCTAGTTTTGATCTGTCTTAATTTCGAAAAGAGCGGCATTTTTCAGACCTTATTACTAGAACACACTTTATACAAAAAAAATACAATAATGAACAGTCATTCACACCACAATATATAGAACGTTTTTAAAACATTTAACGTTTAACAGTTTTTACGAACAATGATAACTAATAGAAAACTGGTTACTGACATTATACTGACACTAGATGATACTTATTTATATGCAAGACATACTATATTAATATATATACTGCTAAACAGTACAGATACACTGCTAAAACAGTGCAGACCGGATTTGTGTACCCAAACCCGTCTTGACCGGCACAGACTATGTGCACGTTAAATGCCTCCCCGGTAATGGTACTCACCGGGTAGCTCGGAACGGAAGGCCTCGGAACGGAACTTGAAACTGGACCGGACTGGATTCGACTCGACTGGACTCGGAACTTCGGAACCTGGCGGGTCTCTGTATACCTCGGATCTTGCTCTCTCAGCTAGGCTCTGGTCGGGATACTTCGCACTTCTCACCGCCTCGTCTGGGTGTTGATCGCAGCCTCAGTCGTCCCCGCTTGGCCGGAAGGAGACACAGGAAATCCTGTAGATACGCGTTTTTGTTGTCCGTTCAGCTGTGGCAGGAGACCGGGCCTGCAACGCACCGCCGGCGCGTGAGATGAGAAAGTGTCCCTGTTCGGGCGCCAATTTATGTGGTAAATATTTCGTTACCGGTACTATTTTTTATGCGGTAAAATCTATCAAGAATAACTCAGTAAATATAAGAGGCAGAATCCGTGGTATTAGAGGTTTTAAAAGGCTTTATTCCTATACAAAGGAAGACAATTCGAATTGTGGGCCTTCTGTTTCATCACCACGAAAGTTCAGGAAGGAAGGGAGCCTATATTATTGACAGATAGGCAGTTTTATAGAAAATACATTACAGTAAAGCAGATGCAAGAGGCGTAACAGCTGATAAAAGGTGCATACGTAGCTAATAAAGGGCGTAATTTAATAAACGTCACTAAACATGATATCACAAGTGGGTGGATCCATAAAAGAATCCTGCAATGTCAGCAGAAATGCTTGGCAAGGATGCGCACGCAGCCGCATGACGTGTGATTGACGTGCAACTAGAGGGTGAAGGGGACTTGACATTTAGCTCTACATGTGGAGACAGAAGTCTGGGGTTATGTCAACCTAATTCCAAATCATATCTAATATCCTATGTTTAAAGAACTGTGTTATCCAAAAGGAAAGGTCTCTTAGGATAGAATCTTATTCTATACTGACTATACTGACTGTTAGTGCGTGTACAAGCGTCTAAGTGTCTACACTAGATGCGAGGGGGTAGGAATATTCCATGGTAACGGGGCTATGAGTTATTTGCATGAGGGCAGCGAGGCCTGGCCCTTTGCACGGGAGCTGGAAGAATGTTTACCTAAACTACTAGACAGGAATGCATCGGATGAGGAGCGAAGGAGATAATCTCGAAGGTGAAATACAGTTTTTGGCATGCGACAGGCTGGATCAGGCACCGTTAGCCGCGCAGGGAGTAAGACAAAGTTCATGGTCACAGATGCGGGCTCAGACTGGAGCTTTCAGAGGCAGAAGGCAGGAAAAGGCTTGATGACAGAATTCGGGCCTACTCGCCTGAATCTGTAAAATGGGGAAAGTGAACCATATAAAGTCGGTGGACTTTCATACTTAGGAATGGAATATCTGACCCATTCATGGCTGATCTGAAAGAGGACATGTTGACGGTGGACACACATATATTTGCGTCTTCAAAACTGGAGCAGGAGGGAACATACATGTACTTATAGCATGCACATGGAGCCGTTGGGGTCTACGATAGGGGACATAACTGATCACAAAATTCATATTTCCTCACCACAGTGCCACCATATGCACACCTAAACCTAGACAAGTAGCAAATGGTTTTGGCAACAACTGAACATGACAACTCTGATGTCTCCCAGGGATCATGGTAACAGATCTAGAAACTTATCGCTCAGTCACTCGTGCTCTCGTTCCCTCAGAGAAGTATAAAATGAATACACAGTGGGGTGCTTTTAATAATTATTGCACCAACACGATTCTTGTTTATAATATATGTGCTGCAGTATGATCAAAAGACAGAAGCAGCTGAAAGCGATTAGCAATATAAGGACAGAATGAGAAGTTCTACTACTTTGCTAAGATAATGTATATATGCAGGCATATAAAAAAAATATATATATATGTATGTATTATATATATATATATATATATATATATATATATATATATATATATATATATATATATATTTATTTATTTTTTTCAAAGTTTCCCCCGGAATGAGACCGCACTCCAACACCAGGTAGGTACAACCTTTTATTTCACAGCCTACAGCTTCCAATCCCCTTATACTGCCCTCAGCCTGACGCGTTTCGAAGCGTTTAGCTTCTCTTCAGAGGCCCGTGTCAGCAGTCCTTTAAACACCATACCATCATCCCCTGCGTGATTTAAGAATTTCTTGGCTTCCGGTGTGCCATCCTGGTAGATCCTTCCTTTCACAATGCACGCTGGGATCTGTAGTCATTGGTCTTTGTATAATTACCCTCCAGTGGGTTTAACTGCTGATACGCGATACAGGACACAATAATTCACCCTCCATTGAGTTTCAGGATTAAACGCTGCATGCTGACAATAGTGACCTGCTGTGCATATCAGAATGTGAACAGTTCACTCCTGCATATCCGCTGCTTTTGCGGTGGTGCGTCGTCTCATGCGGCCTGGGACTGCCGCTATGTATTTTGTCAAAGTTTCCCCCGGACTGAGACCGCACTCCAACACCAGGTAGGTACAACCTTTTATTTCACAGCCTACAGCTTCCAATCCCCTTATACTGCCCTCCGCCTGACGCGTTTCGAAGCGTTTAGCTTCTCTTCAGAGGCCCGTGTCAGCAGTCCTTTAAACACCATACCATCATCCCCTGCGTGATTTAAGAATTTCTTGGCTTCCGGTGTGCCATCCTGGTAGATCCTTCCTTTCACAATGCACGCTGGGATCTGTAGTCATTGGTCTTTGTATAATTACCCTCCAGTGGGTTTAACTGCTGATACGCGATACAGGACACAATAATTCACCCTCCATTGAGTTTCTGGATTAAACGCTGCATGCTGACAATAGTGACCTGCTGTGCATATCAGAATGTGAACAGTTCACTCCTGCAAATCCGCTGCTTTTGCGGTGGTGCGTCGTCTCATGCGGCCTGGGACTGCCGCTACGTATTTTTTCAAAGTTTCCCCCGGACTGAGACCGCACTCCAACACCAGGTAGGTACAACCTTTTATTTCACAGCCTGCAGCTTCCAATCCCCTTATACTGCCCTCGGCCTGACGCGTTTTTCGAAGCGTTTAGCTTCTCTTCAGAGGGCCGTGTCAGCAGTCCTTTAAACACCATACCATCATCCCCTGCGTGATTTAAGAATTTCTTGGCTTCCGGTGTGCCATCCTGGTAGATCCTTCTTTTCACAATGCACGCTGGGATCTGTAGTCATTGGTCTTTGTATAATTACCCTCCAGTGGGTTTAACTGCTGATACGCGATACAGGACACAATAATTCACCCTCCATTGAGTTTCAGGATTAAACGCTGCATGCTGACAATAGTGACCTGCTGTGCATATCAGAATGTGAACAGATCACTCCTGCAAATCCGCTGCTTTTGCGGTGGTGCGTCGTCTCATGCGGCCTGGGACTGCTGCTACGTATTTTTTCAAAGTTTCCCCCGGACTGAGACCGCACTCCAACACCAGGTAGGTACAACCTTTTATTTCACAGCCTGCAGCTTCCAATCCCCTTATACTGCCCTCGGCCTGCCGCGTTTCGAAGCGTTTAGCTTCTCTTCAGAGGCCCGTGTCAGCAGTCCTTTAAACACCATACCATCATCCCCTGCGTGATTTAAGAATTTCTTGGCTTCCGGTGTGCCATCCTGATAGATCCTTCCTTTCACAATGCACGCTGGGATCGTCTCATGCGGCCTGGGACTAGAGAAATTCCTTGTGAAAGGAAGGATCTATCAGGATGGCACACCGGAAGCCAAGAAATTCTTAAATCACGCAGGGGATGATGGTATGGTGTTTAAACGACTGCTGACACGGGCCTCTGAAGAGAAGCTAAACGCTTCGAAACGCGTCAGGCCGAGGGCAGTATAAGGGGATTGGAAGCTGCAGGCTGTGAAATAAAAGGTTGTACCTACCTGGTGTTGGAGTGCGGTCTCAGTCCGGGGGAAACTTTGAAAAAAAAAAATATATATATATGTATATATATATATATATATATATATATATATATATATATATATATATTCACTGAAAAAACCATGGGTTTCACACACGTTATAGTTAGGAATTAGCATTTAAAAAACCTTAGAAATTCAATGAAAAAACCAAAGGTTTCACACATGTTATAGTTAGCTGGACATTTCACTCGTAAAAAACCATTGAAATTCCCCCGTTATAGTTAGTTCAGCTAACTATAACTCGCGCGCCCGCAATGCACTACTGATGACGTCACATATTACATCACTCATGACATGGTCACTGACATCACTCATGACATCACTGATGACATCTCAAATGACATCACTGATGACATCACTGATGACATCATCCTTGTGATAGAGTGGCAGACCTCCTCTCCCCCTAATATAACCATTGAAACACACATTCAAAAATAGAAACTAAAATGTTCAAAATAATGAACATATCAATATCAGTTACAACAACCTATTCAGTAATTCTAAGAACCACATACACATACAGTAATTCACCAACAGTCCTCTACAGTCACTCATACATGTACTCACTCATCATATGTACTCATACACCTGTACATCCCGTTACACAATGCCACTCATCCATAGAGTAACTCACACACATAGTCACTCATGCTAATAAAGAATCAATCATCCATTTACTTGCATATACAGTTATACACACACCACCACACTTACTTCTACAGAAACTTACATATACTTACTCTTTTAAACAATCACTTATAGAAACACATACTTATTCATACAGGAACTCTTCCAATCTCTCACTCTCACATATACTCACTTATATACACCAATAGTCACATATACTAGTTTAAAACATATGTAGTTACTCATAAAGACACTATTGAGACAGTCATTCACTCACTAACATACCCATGCACACACTCATCCACCCATACAGTCCTGCACACATGCTGTATTCAACACATACAAACAGTGAGTCACTCATTCATGCACCTATGCACTAAGTAATACCCCCCACCGAACCATACAGAAACTCAGACACTCATAGTGATAAAAAACCAACTAATAACCTATATAGACACTCATGTAGCTACTCACCAACCCATGCAGCCACTTATACACAAAGTAAGAAACTGATACAGATATTTAAATATTTAAAGATTACTCAGTAAGCCATGTATTCACTATGATACACTTAAACAGTCAGTTACACAAAAAACAAAAAAAATTCCAAAAACAAGTATCCATTTAGACACTTATATACCCATTTATTCTTCCTTTGACCTTGAGATATACATAAATATAAAAAATATATAATTTTCATAAAAACACACAATCACTGGATGATGTCATCAGTGATGTCATCAGTGATGTCATTTGAGATGTCATCAGTGATGTCATGAGTGATGTCAGTGACCATGTCATGAGTGATGTAATATGTGACGTCATCAGTAGTGCATTGCGGGCGCGCGAGTTATAGTTAGCTGAACTAACTATAACGGGGGAATTTCAATGGTTTTTTACGAGTGAAATGTCCAGCTAACTATAACATGTGTGAAACCTTTGGTTTTTTCATTGAATTTCTAAGGTTTTTTAAATGCTAATTCCTAACTATAACGTGTGTGAAACCCATGGTTTTTTCAGTGAATTTCAAAGGTTTTTTAAATGCTAATTTCTAACTATGCCTACAGAGATAGGACATGTGAAGAAAGAAGAAAAAATGCACAGAAAGAAACAAAAGAAGTGCAGAAAGAAGCAACAGAAGTCCTCAAATACGAAGATAAGTGCAGGAAGAAGGATAACGTGCAGAAAGAACAAAAAGAAGAGCAGAAAGAAGCCTTGTTGCAAAATCATCCTGTACCCTCAACTTTTTCAGACGGATACTGGTGGTAACTGAGTCTGACTAACCAGTCCTAGAGCCAGTGCTATGTTAAAAGACACTTAGGATACAGTGAAAACACCTACATACACTAGGGAACATTATGCGTTGGGGTCCCCCTGTTATTAGCATGACCTCCTCTGTAAGCCCCTAGTGTATAATAGGGCATGGGGATGAAAACTACCTCTTAAAACAGGCCACAGGGCGTTTTTGCACACATTAACTCAGGCCCCGTCCCCTCCCTTCACCACTGTGTAAACACGCCCTGTGTCCATTTTTAGTTGGGAGATTAAGTTCATTTGAATCCTGAGGGTCCCTAGGGTCCAACTAGCCCACTAGGTACCTCCAGTAAGTGCCACAGAGCTGCGTTGCAGAGAGGTGTAAAAAGTGGCACGGCCTGGACCTCCTCTCTGCAATGCAGCTCAGTGGCGCTCACTGGAAGCACTTGGTGGGCTAGTTAGCCCCCAGGGGCCCTCAGTATTGAAGGGAAATTATATCCCCAATTTAAAACATGCCATAGTGCGTGTTTGCACACGTCACCTCAGGCCCCGTCCCCTCCCTTCACCACTGTGTAAACGCGCCCTGTGGCTGTTCTAAGTTGAGAGTCCCCCTGAATCCTAAGGGTCCCTAGGGTCAAACTAGACCACTAGGTACCTCCAGTAAGCGCCACAGAGCTGCGTTGCAGAGAGGTGTAAAAAGGGGCTTGGCCTCAGAACACCTGGCTGCAGCGCAGCTCCCTGGCGCATACTGGAGATGCCTGTTGGGGGCGCGTTTGCAGAGTGCTGCACGGAGGGGGCATGGCCTCCGGCACGATGCCAGTCTTTTATTTATTTTAGTTTTTTAAGAAGGGGGGCTGTTTGGTTCCCCTTCTTATTCTAATTTATTGGCCCTGATGACCCCATCCCCCAGGGCCAGTCTCCTAATTATATTTTTTTGACCCCAATCCCCAGGGCCGGCCACTGTTTTTTATTATTTTTAAAAAATATATATTTATAGACACACCTAGGACATGCTGGACAAACCGTACGTACCTATCACCATGACGATTTGCGTGATATTCATTAAAAGGCGACTATGCATGCAATGAATCCACGTGGAATGTATTTACACCACTAGTGAAGCTCTGACATGTCTGATGCCCTACCGTGCCTAATCCTGGTAGACACCCTTGTCGTTTATTTATACAAACATGGGTAGCTATTGACGGGCACATTTAATACACATGCACACCAAGCCATTCAAAGGGGATTCGACAAAAATTCGACCAAAACTATGCAAGAAACCCCCCTCACGGTTAATAAAACACACATCCACTGCCGGATGTGTAATACTTTTTATTTTACTCTCTGGAAAGGGGACGAACATCACTTGAGAGTCACAGCGTGCTCCTGACAGAGCCCAATGCTGTGTTACACCCACCATTGCCTGCCGAGTGCCACACACCTCTGTGTTGTATTCCACTAGCTAGTGCATATGCTATGACACTCTCTAGCCCATGTGCACTGTAACACCACCCCGTGAATATGTCATGCCACACTTGTCTTCGCACGGGTTATATTGCCCCATCTAACGTGCCTTTCTCGATGCCTATGTTATAACGCACAGTGCTATGCCATACATATTACAATCTGGGATCCATATATTTGTCACAGTGCATATGCAACGTTACACTCCCCAGCACATATTTTATATTACAACTTTAGAGACTAGTTAGGTTACACAACACTGCCCTGTGCATATTACACTCCAAGGCGCATATCGCATAGCACGCGCTAGTGCCTGTGCTATCTCGCGCTCTCCAATGAATCTGTCATTGCGCACAATGTATTGCAAATTATATTTCACGCCCGGTTCATCTTATATCACACTTTTTGGTGCATAGTTTATACCATACACTATATCTAGTTTTCATTTTCAATCGTGCTCTCAGGACTATGTTCTATATAACACTGTGTTCACCTACCCTTTTCACGGGCATTACATTTTGCGATAGGGGGTGGAGGGTCAGGGGGTGTTTCTGCCAAGTGAGCCCGGAGTCACAGTCACAAACGTCCTCTTCTTCCTGAATAAAAGTGAGATTATGCTGCATACTTGTTCATATTTTAAGTAGTTCGCACAGACACAATGTTTTAAAAACAATAAAGTTCCTAATACCCGCCTTCTCTGAACAGTTAGCTTGCTGCCCCATCCCCTTCCTCCCTATCCTCTGTTGTGTGAATCCATGGACTAGCCTCCTCCCTCCTGCCATGCATGGTCTGATGTGCTGCCACTGCCCTCAATTTAGTATGATGTACCAGTCCAGTCCTCCTGCCCTCCATTGCCCAATTCTATGCCCCATCATTGACCTCCTGCTTAAACTCTGTGCTTAGCTTGCTGCCCCTATTCTCCTTCCCCCTGCCCTCCGATGTCTTTGTGCATGCCCCTGCTCCATCCTTTTTGCCCACCATGTCCCATGGACCTGCCACTCCTATCTACTCTGAGTGTTCTGTTGAGCTGCCACTCCCCTCCCACCTGCCTAGCATTGTCAGATGACTGTAACCTGTCCCTGCCACCTCCACCCTGCCTGTCCACATGCCATGCCCCTATCCTCTTCCTCCTGTCCTACATGGTCCATTGTACTGCCACACCCTTCTGCCCTCCCTGGTCTGTTGTGCTGCAACTGCTCCTCCTGCCTGCCCCGTGTGGTCTGTTGTGAGGTCCCTTCCCCTGAACTTTCTTGTCTGTGCACAGGTCCTGACCCTCCCTTCTATCCTCCATTGTCCTTTGTGCATGCCCCTCCACCCTCCTTCTTGCCCATCATATCCATTGTGCTGCCACTAACCCTCCCACTTGCCATGCATGGTCTTCTGTGCTGCCATGGCCCCTCCCACCTTCCCTGTGTGGTCAGTTAGCTGCCCCTGACCCCCTCCCACCTTCCCTCCATGGTCTGTGTGTATGCCATCACAGTCTCACTGTTGCTCTTCATGGTGTGTCTTGCTTCTAGTGCCCATCCTGCCTGACCTCCATGGCTATCTTGCTGCTCCTGCCCTGCCCCCTTGCCCCCAGCCCTACTCCCTCCCTCCTGGCTTGTCTGTTCCATTGTAATGCCCCTGATCCGTCCCTCCTGCCCTTTATGGTCTGTTATGCTGCAGCTTTCTCTCCTGTCTGTCCATTATGGTCAGCTAGCTACCATTGCCTCTTGCCCCTCTGTTCTCTGTTGTCCATGTGCATGGTCCTGTCCCCTCCCTCTTGCTTTCTATGGATTGTTGTGCTGCACTCCCGTCCTGCATGCCCTGTGTGGTGTATTGTGCTGCTGCAAACCCTGATGCCTGCCCTGCAGGGTCAGTTTGGTGCACCTCTCCATGTCCCTCCTGTCCTCTGTTATCCAAGTCCATGTCCCTATCCCATTTCCTTCCATGATCCAATGTACCATACTTGCGAACATTTTGAACTTGGTAAGAGGGAGATTTTGAAAAAAAACTGGGGTATTGATTTTCCCCTTTGAGTTACATTGAAAAAGAGGATATTGTAGACAGGAGACAGATCAAATAAAGCCCATTTGAGCTTAAAAACATTGGACGTTTCCTGGCTGAATCGGGTCTGTTGGCATGTATGGTTGTACTACCATTGCCTCTTCCTTCTGCCCACAATGGTCTATTACATTGCCACAGCCTTGAAGGAGGGTAGATTTTGTATCACAGGGGGCCCCTGGCCCGTTCTGTCCACACCTGAAGTATGAGACCCTTGTCCTTGCCCTGCCAGCTGCATTTGTAGGCCGTATTAAATTGACCAGCGGGTCCTGTATTGCTATATAATTATCCTGAGACATCCTTACCACTCAGCCAGCATAAAACCCCTGTGTAGGCCCTTCTGTTCAATATGTAGGCCTCTTTGTTAAATTGACCATAGCTCTGCAATTTTAGTGTATAGCAGTCTGAAGGCAGGTCTGCGAGGCCTTCTGATCCAAACTAGTAGCCCCCACCCTACCCGAGTGCTCCGTGCTCGGTATCAAAGTTCAACATCCCCCTGAAGCTGTCGACATACAGTAGGCTGCATCCTGGACTGGTACTTGCTTCCTGGGCAGGTTTCCCGCTTTTAAGGAAGTGGCAACCGCAGAGCGTCAAGTTAGGAGAACTGAGGAGATTTTATACATGAATATATTGAATTCCCGTACAATACCCATTATTTTCTGCTTGCTCTATGGAACTTACGATAAGCGATTGGCCTGAGAGACTGACCTTTTCACCCAGTCCATTGTCAGCATTAAGTGGGTAAATGACGAAATGTCTGGTAAAATCTGCAGTCGAAGCTTTTGGGTAGCATACGTAGGTAGATGTAGCGTGCAAAGGAGCCCACAAAATGATATAAAAAGGGAGCACCCACAGATATCGACGGACTACCTCGCCGTCTGTATGTAGGTTAACAGGCAGTGCAGGTTTTCCCCAAGAGCTGGGAGCTCTTGTCTTCCTTTGCTTAAAATGTCTTGCTCTGCTTTGCTTGAAGTATCTTATTCTATTTTACCTATATGAAATGTCATGTTATGTTTAACCATTGTTCTCTTTACTTTTGCATTTAAAAGATTTTGTATTGTAATGGCAGGAATGCTTGCTCTAAGAGTAAACGTGAGTGTTCCTAGGTAACATTTTCCTTGGTGTAACTTGTTTCTCATGATGCATTTATAGATGTGTTTTCTCTCTCTCTCTGTCAGTACATTAATTGAGATACAGAGAATATTATGACAGCTGTATGATTATCTGGATTCTGTTTTTTGTACTTTATGTCTCTATTCTGCGGTTTCTTTGAAGTTGCATCTTCTCATTAAACTGCCATTGTATTCTGCCTCCAATTCCATGTCTCATATGTCTGTTTTCTTCATTTTTGGAGCAAGCGTTCCTAGGCACCCCGGCTCAAATTAAGGTGCCCCTTTTGTCCCTGACTCACTCTCCTGCTCAGTTCTGTGGTGGCTCCCGGGGATCTGGGGACCGCCCCTAGCTTCCTTGACCCGTAATAGATCTTCCCTCCAACAGCCTCTCTTGCAAGTCCTGTATTGTTGGTTTGTTGCCCCTGCCCCCCTTTCCACTGCCCTCCATAGTCTGTTGTGCTTCCACGGCCCTTCCTGCCTGCTCAGTGTGGTTAAATTGTTGCCTTTGCACCCTCCTACCTGCCTTCAATTTTCAGAGTCCGTGCCCCTGGCCTCTGCCTCTCAACAGTATCCTAATGAACAACTAGATTGCTAACATTCTATATTTATTACAAAAGTGTGGAACGCCTGACGTCATCTTGATGTAATCAAAACTGTAATACCTAGAGCATTTCCTTTAGAAATTACATATTTGAGAGGGTCTTATTGGCATCGAAATTATGGTTAGTGCTCTAAAAGACTAAAATAAGGACATATTTTCTGAGTTTTCAAATAGCGACAAAGCACTTTTAAATTATTTGTTATCGTTATGTTTTTTTATCCAGTTGACCACTTGATTAAATGTTGCACTTAGGGGAGAGGATGTGGTGTTACTTCCAGAACTGCAGACTTTGCAACTGGGGAACCAGGTTGAAGTTTCTGCTTCAGCTCGACATTCTGTGATTCCGGTCAAATCACTTAGTCTCCCCATGTCTACAACCAAAATGAATTTGTTCTTGTGTGATGTAACCAATGCTCATGTAAAGCACTCCAATACCTGACAAGTCTGCACTATATAACACTGCAAAAACACAAAATAATAAGTGTTTTGCACACTTCTGTCATTGGGCTATATTTGGGCTACATCTGGTTGATTTTGGGCTACATTTGGGCTCTTTTGTCTCCGGTGGCCATCTTGGGAGATTTATTTGTTATGAAGTTTCCTAATTTCCTCATGTACTGCAGTCTCCTCAGTAGGAAATGCTTTCAGTTTTTTACTTTGATTCCATCATGAAGGTATTCAGATATGTCACACATTTGCCATAAATTCTGAATGTTAGCACTCTAGTTGCTCATTAGATCACTGTAGTAAAACTACTCCACCATGGAAGTCTGCTCCTGGTATTAAAAGTGCATGTTTCAGTCTGCATGTCAGAATTTTTTAATGAAATAGAAGAGGATTTGAGAAGTCACTCAAAATGTGCCCTCATTTTCTTTCTTCAGTATTAATCATAATTTCTATGGCAAAATGAACCTCCTCATTGTGTTCCTTTTTAAATTAAATGTTTTAAGTGTTACCAGTTTATTCCAATCAAGATGGCTTCAGGTGTGCCATACTTTTGTCATAATGAAGACAGTAAGCGCTCTAGTTGTTTTTAAGAACATTCTGGGACATTCTGTCATTGGGCTATACTTGGGCTACATCTGGGTGATATTTGGGCTACATTTGGGCTCTTTTGTCTCTGGTGGCCATCTTGGGAGACTTATTTGTTATGAAGTTTCCTAATTTCCTCATTTACTGCAGTCTCCTCAGTAGGAAATACTTTCAGTTTTTTACTTTGATTCCATCAAGAAGGCATTCAGATGTGTCACACATTTGCCATAAATTCAGAATGTTAGCACTCTTTTTGCTCATTAGATCACTGTAGTAAAGCTACTGCTCACCAGGGAAAACTGCTGCTGGTATTGAAAGTGCATGTTTCAGTCTGCATGTCAGAATTTTTTAATGAAATAGAAGAGGATTTGAGAAGTCACTCAAAATGTGCCCTAATTTTTCTTTCTGCAGCACTAATCATACTTTTTATGGAAAAATGAACCCCCTCATTTTGTTCCTTTTTAAATTAAATGTTTTAAGAGTTACCACTTTAATCCAAGCAAGATGGCTTCAGGTGTGCCATACGTTTATCATAAGTAGGACTGTTAGCGCTCTAGTAGTTCTTTGGAACACTCTGGGAAGCTGCAGTAGAACACAAAGGAATCAACTGACAGTCTCTGCCCTTGTTGGATGTACATGTTTTACTGAGAATATCAGACTTCATTCTCACATGACTGAGAAAGATAATGTGAATTTACAGAAAATACGCTCTCAGTTTAGCCTATAGATCACCTTCCAAACCTCTGTGGTAAAAGCATGAGAAAATATTTTTCTCTCAATCATGATATCCCAGCAGAAGGCTTTTTCACATGGTGAAATCACCTTAGAACATACCACAATTCCTAAAATGAGTATGGTACCATCAACAAATGATTTATAATGTAACTAAAGTCTTAAAACCTTCTATTAACTGCAATGCTTTTTAATGAGGTGCTATCATGTATATTTGTCCCAAGATGGCTGCCAACACTTCTTGGATGAAGTGCTGACAGCCAATCAGATCTCAGGATGAGATGTGTGGTTAGGCTCCGCCCACATATATATATGCTTTTAAATGCTATTTACTCAGGAAATACTGAACAGATTTACACCAGACCTGCAAAAGGCACTTCCTTGACCTTATGGCTACCTCTCTGCCAAATTTCTAGTAATTCTGTTCAGCCGTTCGGGCTGTAGCTCGTTCTAAAGGTCCTATGGAAAAATGCATGGGAAAAACGCGTTTTGGGACCCCCCTTTTATCTCAGCCCCCGCTTGACGAATCCCCCCGAGACTTTCAGGGTAGGAGCGGAGCGTAGCGCCCCACCTATTTTGAGAAATTCGCGAGGATTCATCGACCGGCGCCAAAGTTATTCAAAATAGAATGTTGCGGATTTCCTATGGAAAAGGGGTCCTAACTATAACTACCTACTGGCGACCGCCAGTAGGTAATATATATATACATATATATATATATATATATATATATATATATATATATATATATATATACATATATATATATATATATATTCGAAAAATTGTCTTCCTCCATCAAAGTAGACAAGGGGGCACGGCGGGGTTTAAAAGGGTCATTTATTTAAAAGGTTTGCATGACGCGTTTTGGCTTTCGTCTTCATCCGATGCTGCTCCTTTTCAAATGCCACTGACGCTGAGGTTCCCAAATACGTCCTTTTGTATTGGCCCATCTGAAGTAGTGTAGTGCACACCTGAACTACGTTTCATGTAATTCACTCAAACAGTTCAGTGTTGAAAGACTGCACCTCCCAGTATGCAGTTGGTTCGCATTGCGGTGAGTGGTCCCATTTAGCCAGATATTTTTGGTAGTCCAGTTGGAGACTGGCTGGAGGCGTAATTAGGTTGGAATCACAGCGTGTCCTGGGCAAAAATGAGCCTCTCGAGCCCTCACTTCCAGTCTCGCAATCCCGTTGGTTACAAGTCTGGGACGCCGTTCAAGTAACGTTGTCACCCCATGAAGTCATGGACTATCGCTGATATCGGATTCTCTGTTCCTCTGGGATGAGAGGCGGTCTGGGTAGGTGCCATTAGTCCCAAGACACTTATGGAAGGGCCACCCTTGCTTGTCATGGCTACACGCTAATATTCAAAAAATTGTCTTCCGCCATCAAAGTAGACAAGGGGGCATGGCGGGGTTTAAAAGGGTCATTTATTTAAAAGGTTTGCATGACGCGTTTCGGCTTTCGCCTTCATCCGATGCTGCTCCTTTTCAAATGCCACTGATGCTGAGGTTTCCAAGTACGTCCTTTTGTATTGGCCCATCTGAAGTAGTGTAGTGCACACCTGAACTACGTTTCATGGAATTCAGTCAAGCAGTTCAGTGTTGAAAGACTGCAACTCCCAGTATGCAGCTGGTTCGCATTGCGGTGAGTGGTCCCATTTAGCCAGATTTTTTTGGTACTCCAGTTGGAGACTGGCTGGAGACGTAGTTAGGTTGGAATCACAGCGTGTTACTGGGCAAATATGAGCCTCACTTCCAGCCTCGCGATCCCGTTGGTTCCAAGTCCGGGACGCCGTTCAAGTAACGTTGTCACGTATATATTCTCGCTCCAGGTACACCTGCTTGGTGCACTCACGAATGGATGCTTTTCAAAATGCGGAGGTGCATCCGCATATTAATCAATGCTCCGACTCTCCTCCAAACCAAGGACGATACCCAAGGAAGACCGCACTCGTGGGGGCAGGTTCCGTTATTTTGTTAACACGGACCACAGGCACTCAAACAGACGCGTTTTGGCAACGGCCTTCTTCAATGTTTTCCGTAAATGCCAGATTACCCTGTTTATCAATGTCATTTCTGAGGCATTTCCATTAGCAACAGAAACAACAGACAATGATGTGCAATCACAAGACGTATCAAAAGAGGAGCGCTATCTTGGAGCGTCCCAACTCGTACCTGCGTGAATCATAATGGCAACAAAACATCCAGAATCGTAAATCAGTGTTCCAGAACTGAAGTAAATACTCCATGACTACTATCATGTATATATTCATAAATAGTAAATGCCAACACGCAGTGGGCTCATGAAAATATTACATGGCCATACATCAGAATAGAAGCAGCAAAATTAAAATATTGCTAACGCCCTGGATGGGCATAATTAATGCTTGCCTCCCAAACCTGAATATCCCCCTAGATGGGCCCATATCTAAGGAACACTCCTCATCATTTCATTAATTAAGTTGACAATCATGGAAATACATAGTATATAAGTGTGGATGATATACAGAGACAAAAACATTCCCCATACATAATTCATGTTACATGTACATGTGAGCATTACTCTATATCTAAAAAAAACAAATTCCAAACATCCTACTAAAAAGAAGGAGAAGGTCACTAAGCTGCATATTCACTCCAATCACTATATTCCAAAATGTCATAATTCAGATCTAATCAGACAGAAAACAAAGACAAAATCAAAATTAAGCAATGTATATACAATAATAAAGCCAAAGCCTTCAATCTCCCAAATGCACAGCCAGTTCCTCACTACTATTGAGGGCCTGGGGAGATTTCGTCTGGAGATCAATTATGAAGCAGGATTCCAGCCGCCGTAACCTCAGGATTCTATCCCCACCCCGTGGGTTGATTGGCAAATGATCAAGACAGAAGTAACTTAACAAATCACCCTTTTGGTCGGGTGAATCATGCTGCCTATGTAATGTAGGCCACACGGGCAGGTCAGGCAATACACAGTATAGGGGGTAGTACAAGTGAGGAATTTTCTGATACTCCTCCGGGTTCCTATGGATGGAATATCGTATGTCAGTACCCTCTTACTGCCTTTGCAGGCTTTACATTTCCCGCATGGAAAAAACCCATTTAAAGATCCAAAGTCAGATCTAGAAGTTTCAGTGATAAGATGGCTATGGACAAGGTCATTCTTCAATGATCTCGCCTTCCTGAAAGTAACAAGGGGGTTCGATGGGACGTCCTTTCCTATTATACTATCCGTCTGTAAAATATGCCAGTTTTTCCTCAAAATCTTTTTGAGGTCACTAGCATTCTCAGAGTAAGTAGTTATCAAGCGGAATTTGTCTTCCACTACTAGTGGTTCCCTTGCTTTATTGTCTCTATTTAACAATAGCTCCTCTCTCGCCAGAGAGTTAGCTTTCTTCGATGCTTTGCACAGGACTGTCTGGCTATACCCTCTCACCTGGAAACGTCTCATGCTATCTTTCGCAGCTACTTGAAATTTTGCATCACTTGAGCTATTCCTCTTTAATCTCAACAGCTCCCCATTGGGGGTACTGTTGATGAGATTTACAGGATGGCTACTTGAAGCATGAAGGGTAGAATTACCCGCGGTTATCTTACGATAAAGTCTAGTATTAAGTCTCCCCTCTTCCACATAGATATTCAGATCAAGATAGTTCACTGATTCAGACCTAACTTCACTCGTAAACTCTAGATTGACCTCATTCATGTTCAATACCTTGATGAAGTCTAATGCTCTTTCCAGTGAACCATTCCAAATGATGAACAGGTCATCGATATAGCGGTACCATGTGACCACTCGATCTGTCCATCCCTCATTGGACTTGGCCCAGGCCACCTGCTCCTCCCACCAGCCCACGAAAAGGTTTGCATAGCTGGGGGCGAAACAGATACCCATGGCCATTCCCGAGACCTGTCTAAACAGTTGAGTCCGAAAGAGAAAACTTTTATTATGGAGACAAAATCTGACAAAGTCCAACACCAAAGCACTATTTTCCATGTATTTCAAGGACCGTGTGTCCAGAAAATATTTTATGGCCACAAGCCCGTCCTTATGAGCAATCGATGTATACAGGCTTGTGATATCAAGCACCATCAGTTTAAAACCTTCTTCCCACTGCACAGATGCAATGTGACCATGTCATGAATGATGTAATATGTGACATCATCAGCAGTGCATTGCGGGGGCGTGAGTTATAGTTATCTCAACTAGCTATAACGTCCGAATTTCTCTGGTTTTGTACGAGTGAAATGTCCAACTAACTATAACGTCCTGCAACCTGTAGTTTTTTCAGTGAATTTCCAAGGTTTTTTAAATACTAATTTCTAACTATAACATCCCTGAACCCTATGTTTTTTTCAGTGAATTTCAAAGGTTTTTTAAATGCTAATTTCTAACTATAACTTCCCTGAAACCTATGGTTTTTTCAGTGAATTTCAAAGGTTTTTTAAATGCTAATTTCTAGCGATAAAATAGCAATCACGTTTACAGAGTGGTGGAGAAAGGTGAGAGTGGCCTCCGAACACCTCTTAGCAATCCCACTGTGTAAGATTTACTGGAGGTAACAGGAGGGGTAGTTAGCCCCAAACTTCAACCTTGGGGGCCAACTACCCCTCCTATTACCTCCAGTAAGTCCCAAACAACAGGATTGCTAACTTCTCACACTAGGCCACGCCCCCTTTCTCCACCACTCTGCAAATGCACCCCCGGCACGTTCTAAGTTGGGGGATTAATTCGCCTTGAATACTTAGGGTCCCTAGGGGCCAACATGCCCACTAGGTACCTGCAGTAAGCGCCACAGAGTTCGATTGCAGAGAGGTGAACACAGGTCACGCCCCCTTTCTCCACCATTCTGCAAACGCGCCCCCTGGCGAGTTCTATGTTGGCGGATTAATTCCCCTTGCATACTTAGGGTCCCTGGGGGCCAACTTGCAAACCAGGTACCTCCAGTAGGCGCCACAGAGCTCGATTGCAGAGAGGTGGACACAAGCCATGCCCCCTTTCTCCACCACTCTGCAAACGCGCCCCCTAGCACGTTCTAAGTTGGGGGATTAAGTCCCCTTGGATAGTGAGGGTCCCTGGGGGCCAACTTGCCCGCCAGGTACCTCCAGTAATCACCACAGAGCTTGATTGCAGAGAGGCGGACACAGGCCATGCCCCCTTTCTCCACCACTCTGCAAACATGCTTCTTGGCGCTCTGCTGCTCGGGGGATGAAGTCCACTTGTGTCCTGAGGTCCTCAAGACACAAGAGGACCTCATCGCCCCACCACCAGTGCACCAAGAGGCGCGTTTGCAGAGTGGTGTAAAAAGGGGCATGGCCTCAGACCACCTCTCTGCAACACAGCTCTGTGGACCCTCAGTATTCAAGGGGAATTAATTTCCCAACTTACAACGCGCCAGGGGGCACGTTTGCAGAGAGCTGCAGGGAGGGGGCGGGGCCTCCAGCAAGTTGCCGGTTTCTTTTTCTTTTTTCTTTTTCTTATTTTATGGGAGAGAGTTGCCACTTTTGGCCACAGGGGACCCCATCCCCAAGGGCCTGTCATCCTTTTTTAAAAAAAATATTTTTGGGAGGGGGGCCGCGTCGCCCCCCTCCAGAGGTCAATTATGGCCCCAGCGACCCCATCCCCATGGGGCCTGGCAGCCTTTTATTTTAATTTTGTTGGAGGGGGGCTTTGTGGCCCCCCTCCTCAGGCCAATTACGGCCCCGGGGACCCCATCCTCCGGGGCCGGCCTTTCCGTGTTCTTTTTTTTAAACATGTACATTTTTGGGGAGGGGGGGCCGCGTGATCCCCCTCCCTGGCCACTTCTGCCTGCTCCCTGCCTCCTGCGGGAGCCGGCATTGCTTTTGAGCAAGGGGAGCTGCTAACATGCAGCTCCCCTTGCCCAAAAGTAATTCTGCTTTGCTTCATTGAAGCGAGACCAGATTTTCCTGCTCTCGCTTCAGTCAAGCAAAGCAGCGTTTGCTATGACAGGACGGGAGTCGTGCTCCCGCCCTGCCATAGCAAACAGCAATGTGCCGGGGGTGGGCACCTCGGGACATTGCAGGAGCCGGCCCTGGGGGGTGGCGGGCCCCAGCGCCATCAAGGGTTCTGGAGGGGGGCCACGCGGCTCCTGGAGGAGGGCCGCGCGGCCCCCCTCCCTTTGTTTTGAAAGCTCCGGGGAGGTGATGAGATCTGCTTTGCACCATATGTATTCTAGTACTTATTACCATAAATTTTGAGGAGTTTTGGACCTCCCTCCTACGTTATACATGGTGCATTTGCACTTGGTGCAATTCTCTGCTGCATGTTACAAATGCAAGGGTTCTTGTGAGGATTTCCTCTTTTAATGGTTAGACATGAGGTGCAGTCCTCATATGCTTGTTCTAATTTATAGCAACCACTTCTTGCACTCGGAACCGGCACAGCAGGTTATGCTTACATGCTCCAACACTTTGGAGGTTATGTACTCTTCTGGAGCCTGTTACTTTCTCTCCATCCCTTTCGTGCATTTTGCCTTTTGAATATGTTTTTAATATGTTGATGTATTGTGACTTAACAATATCTGCACCACATTTCGTTATAAATTACACATGTATACACTTTTGTTCTTCTGTATATGTATACTATTCTAAGATGGCCGCTACACTCGTGCAAATAACTACGTATTGACATTCCAGTCCATTTTTTATGTTAGTGTCCTCAGTACCATGTATATGTATAGCACTGTTTTCACGAAGCTCATTGTGTAATCAAGAAAGTTTTCTTTCGAAACGCTTTACTTCGAGCAATAAATCATTCCTTTCCTCAGAACCTGAGAGCGCAATTTATTGGAATCAGGTTGGGTATTGTGACACCGGTTTGGCTCTACCGGCATCTCGCGCCACTGAACTACGGGTCGGATTTCTCAGGAGGAGATCCCGGGATTGTGAATATGAACATTGTACTCCTACTATGCGCTCCCTAACCTAGATGCCGAGGGTGTATGTATATATTCTTTCAGTAATCTCCATTGGATGATCCAACACCATTACCTGAAGGAAAAGAATGTAGGTCCCCGTTGTGGTCACAAGTTGGGCATCCCTCGCTGAGGGATCAGCTAACAGCTGGGTGCAGGTTTTAAAGTGTAGCGAGCTCACATTTAACAGCAAGTGCTCCTCTGCCTAAACCCAGAAATGCTTGTATAATTATAACAGAGAACATCCTTGCCTTGGGCCGAGATTCTTATCAGGCCACCATTGTTTATGTACTATAGATAGATGTGTCACTGCATGGATGAAAACAATCACATTTACACAATGTATGTATAGACCTTGTACGTGAAGTTCAAGGTATCATGATAGTGTTCTTTCAAAGTTGATTTTGTAAGCAAGTATAATTTCATGGAAACTAATCTGCACTGTCATGGTCGCAAATGGGTGAAAAAAGTCATTGTGTGAGAGTAAATGCAATTTAGAAGAAACCTATGTGTATGTAAAATGGCCATGTATCCCTGTAGGCCTAACCGGGACACCAGTGCTTTTAATTGAAGCATTATTGACATCTTTGGCAATTTAATCTGGTGCTACCTCAAGACTAAAACAGGCATTAGCCTCTGTGCGCCCATGGCAGACACTAAAAGATGGCCCCAAATGATAAGAAATGGCCTTAAACATGACCTTGTAGCTAAGGGAGAAGGAGAGCCCAAATGGAAAACTGAAAATGTGATTGCAATTTTGAAAATTAGCTCTCTTCAAATTCTGTGGCTCCATCTTCCCTTCTCTGTTTCCATTTTCATGTGATGACCTCGTGATCTTAGACACTGCTCAAAGCCAATTGAAATACACCTTTAAGGGACATACAGGTTTTAGGAAAATAAAATAATGGCGATATAACTGACTGATTTACTAATCGAAAAAGCATTATTACTAGTTTATCTTTTACTTTTTGTAAAAAAAATTATTGAATACTCTTCCCTCTTCCCTCTATTTCAGAAACGTTTTGAGCTTTCGAAACAGGAAGTGACATCAGAGCATGCAAGAAAGAGCAACCTGCAGATCTGTGAGATCAGCAAAGGCGCGCGGTAAACCCTGCATTATTCTTTTATTTTCCATCAGCAAGAAAATCCAACGATTCAATTTTGAAACCATGCTACTGTAGTGGATTTACAGACAGTGCTTCAAGTCCACCTTTGATATCATATCCTGGTTCAGCTGTTTCAGACAGTTCACAAAATGGAAGACAGCCCAAGCAACAACAAAAAATGTTTATCAGAAAGTTCGAAATACCACAGATGTAGAAAGTTTTTAATCAGAATATTTGGCAGACGTTAAAACATCGTAAAGAAGAACATATTTTGTGTTTTTCAAGTGCATGCCTAATTTAAAGACTGGGGGGAAGAGGAAACTCGTTGGATTTAATTTGCTACAAAACGACAAGAAGTGCATGATTCAGAGCTGGTGTTTTGTGATTTGAAGATCTCCTAAGAGATACGCAGGTACATTTGGCTCACGGCGAACCTGCTTGGCTGAAGAACCCCCGCCCTCTGCCACCGCCCACCCTCCCCGGCGACGAGGGCCTGAGCTCTGGTTTGGGTTATAAGGAAAGCTTTTGGGAATGGAAAAAGCCCTCTCATCGGAGAGCGGCCGGGCCGGGCCCAGCCTTCGGTGATTTCCTAGCTGGAGTATTAAAGGGAAAATGGTGTTTTATGCAGCGCTGGCATCTGTTCGCTTTTAATGAACAACACCTGAGCATCAAAGGCTGCTGTGTGTGGGATTCAGAGGTTTCCTGACGGTAATCCGACTGAACAAAAGGCCCAGTTTGCCTTTTCCCAGAAAGCCCTCTGAATGTGTGTCTCTACTCTGGGGTTACATGCGAGTGGTCGTCGCTGTAACTGGAAGCAAGAGGTAGGACATAGCAAAAACAGGCTCTTTTCTTCCCAAAATGCAGCTGTTCATGCCATTATGTGAAGAGCTGGGCTACTCTGGTTTCTTACATTTTACATTTAGCCTTTCCAAACTTGCCTTTCGCGTCCTCTCTTCTGTTGTTGATTTCTATACCGGATTGTCTTATAACTATCTGCTAACTACGCATAAATAATTGTATATTGTGTAGTATTAATTTTATCTTCTAATGGCTGCTTTGTGAGCAATAAACCGGTGATGGAGATAATGATTTCTGTAAAGCATTAAATGGTTCAATATTCAGCCAAGATATAACTTCATCTATCCGAAAGTTGAAAAAAGAACTTTGATGGCTCACAGAAAGTGATATGTTCCAATGTATTCCAGGATATAGAGGGGAACAATACATTACATTAAACCGACCTCAGCAAAGACAATAGATTTGGCTTTGCACATTTCTATTGTTTACCCATGCCAATAGTATTGTGTCTTAGTACATCCCAGGCAGAGGATACAGTATTAGTATAGTACGTGTGATGCACCAAGACCAGTAGGCAAAGTAGGCACCGGCCTAATGGGCCCCACTACTTTTAGGGGCCCCGCGACAACAAATCAAAGTACAACTCAAAGTGCATAAACCAGAGACATCAGATTCACAAACAGTTTGTCTCTTAAAAGCTCATCTTCTGGGAGCTCTCAGCTTGTAAAAAAAATCCGGTGCATTGGGTAAGAGATCATTTTGCGAGGGGGCACTGAAATTTCGACTGCCTAGGGCCTCCACAGGGTTTAGTCCGGCACTGACCCAGACACACAGGGCCCCATTCACAGAGGGCCTCCACACTTGTGGCGGAGGCCCCTTAGCTGCAGTACAGAGGTCCACCCACGAGTCCACGGCCCCCGCCATGACTGCGGGGCCATCTGCCACGAGAGCGGTGGCCTGAAGTGAATCGGGCCCACAGACTGTAGACTCTGCAGTGTTAAAAGTATGTTTTTAGTAAAAAGAGACAGACTGACATGCTGTCAGCACTGCATTAGTTGTAACCTGATTAGTACAGCCAGGAACTCAGCCAGGCTGCACAGCTGCCGACACATGCTTAGTACAGAAAAGCTGTAAACAATGCATTACTAGCATTTTGTGTTTAGCGAAGTAAGACGCGTAGACAGGATGAAAACATTGTGCTATTTATATCATCTGGTTATTGCATCCAGACACACACATCACCACAGCAATAGTACCATGCTATTTGTATTTTATATGCTGTACAGCAGATGCAGAGACAGTGTGGCAACCTTGCAATAATTGTATCACATATTTAGTGCAGACAGACAAACTGAAAGAATGCAAGCTGTGCACTATTAAGCAATGGTGACAGACAGCTGTTGCTGTTTTAAAGTCCTCAAAACATCAATTCTTCCCAAAGGTATGATGAGAAGTACAACAAAGAGTGGGCTTCGAATAATAATTTCAGCCATTAGTTTTCATTTGTGATTCATGGTTTGTCGTTGCTTCGGTGGCGTAACCATCAAGGCCCTGGCATTTCACGGATGGCTACCTTGTCCTAGATGTGTTCCCATTAGATTTTGATGAGGGGACATCAAGTAGTCTTTTTGTTAGACTGCAGATGCAACATCATATGTACTTTACATCTTTGTTTTGCTCATACGGTAAAGAGGTGTGGAGAAAAAGGCTTTTTTAAAAATACAACAAAAAGCCTGACCTCTTGCCGGAAGTATTTACCATGCAATATTTTGCTTTGTAAGCCTATTAGTTTCATTATCATAACGCTTTGTTAGACAGATATGTCATGGAAGCAATACGAAAACTATACAAATTTGCAGATAAAATAAAGATTACATAAAACATTATCATCCAAGTATGAGAGCAAGAGCATCCCAGCATACAAGAAGATGGTGAATAAAATAATGAGCAACAAGCTCAAACTAGAACATTTTGCTACAAGCTAGGTTTCACGCATTACAACGTAAACTTCATTTTCTGGTTCCTTTTCATCACACTCTCCTTTGAATCTACAGCATAATAGTGCTTATGCAGGAAGTTCAGAAAAGGGGCTCTACTCCTAGTTTCCAATTTGTTGTAAAGATATTGCCACCTTATTGGATTTTACTTTTAGACCAGCTGGAGGCAAGGGGGATAACACACACAGAGTTGCCCAGCTGTTAGCAAATATCCCCGTAACAAAAAGCCAGATCTGTTGGCTTAGCAAATGCTTGTTTTATCATGCTTGAATTTGACAACCCACAGATCTGCTGCATTATTTGTATTATGTATTCAGCACTACCAGAGTCACAGGCAGGATGCACTACTAGTAACAATAGGTAAGCGGTGAAAGACACACAAGCTGGAAACAACACACCAGACCCGCCAACTCACACGGTGCCACCGCATGTTACCCGATTTCATCTCTCTTCACAGAGTCACCGGGTGAGGAGCCAATATCCCACGGTGGCAGGCAAGAGAAGCTGGGAACCACGGTAAAGTGTGGATGTCCATCTCCTCTCTGGAGGCTCTGAGCAGCCGGTGTCCATTAGGAGGTGTGACATTGACTGCAGACCCAGCAACCTTTGAGTTGTGCTTTTTACTGGAAAGGAGGGTGATGGGGGAAGGGCACAGGGGCAGACAGGCTTCAAAGGTAGTTCTCAGCCTAAAACCACTCCCCGCCAAGGCCACGCCCCCTTCTTACACAGCACATTTTAATTTCCAGTTGGCAGGTTGATACACAGCATCGTGTGCAGTGCACCCAGTGAATGGGTGCAGTGCACCATTTATATCACGTACTTAGTGCAGCCAAACATATAAAAAGCCTGTCGTACTGTGCCATTTATCACTCAGTGCAGGCAGATGCACAGACAATCTGTTACCACTGCACAATTAATGTCGTGGATTCTGTACAGCAGACTCGCCGAGTGTCAGCATTGCACTAGATAGACTGCCAGCACAGCCAGACACATGGAAAGACTGTAAACTCTGATCTATGAGCATGCTCAGTGCTGACAGAGACACAGGATAGCTGTATACACTGCACTGATAGAACCACCTGTTAGGTATACACACCAGCAGACAGAATGAACACAATGCACTGCTGCTGTGGTGTGTTTGCAGACAGGATGCCAGGACTATGTGCCTACTGTACGATGACAAACTGTGAATGTTACAGTATGTTTGTATTCCGTTTGTGTGGGGAGATATGCTATTTCCATTCAGCAGCGGCTCCCCGCTAAGGCGGAGGAGCAGCGCCCCACTGCTTTACGAGCAGTGCAGAGGAAAAATAAATTGAAATAACGGAACGTTATTATCATTTTATTTCTTTGTTCCTGCTCAGGTGCAGGGTTGGGCTGGCCAGAGCAGGGTCCGGGGGAGGAATGGTGAGCACATTCTAAAATGCACATGATGGTTTAGTCGGCAGTCTTGGGCCGGCTAAACAGTCATGCGCACTTTGCACGTTCTCCACTGGCTGTAATATGCAGCCTGGGTAAAGAACATGCACAGCCTCCCAGTCCCTCTCTGAGCGCCAAACCACGGCGCTCAGGCCAATCACAACCCTGCTGTAAGGCAGAGTCATGAATAGCCAGGGTAGGCTGGGAGTCTGTGTGCTTCTTGCGTCGGAGTAGAGGTGGCGGCTGGCGACCTGCAATGAGTGACCAGCCGGTAAGTTTTCTTTCTTTCTTTTTTTCTAACTCTCTTCTCCTCCTGCCACCATTCCCTACCAGCCGCCAGTGCTTCCATTACGCTATGTGCATTTTGTGTTTGCTGAGGGCACAGCCACTGTGCACATTACACTGTTTACATCAAGTGATTGGCGTGGACAGATAGTGTGAACATTACACTGTGTGTATGTTTGATGTGAGCAGGCACAATGTGGACATCCCAAAATGTGTACCTTGCACCGTGTGTACTGTGTGTGCCTTGTGTGTGGTGTGGACAGACACAGTGTGTGTAACCTGCATTTATTGCGGGCAGACACTGAGGGCCATATTTATGACCCAGTTCTAACAAGCTTGCACCACACAACGTGGTACATGAGTGATGCAACTGAAAAATGTGATTTATGAAGCCACACAAGGCCACTTTGTGTGGCCCTGTGTGGCTTTATAAATCTTGAATAAAGCAACGCAGTGCAAATTGCCGCATTGTCTTACTCTGAGCTAGGGAGATGTTCCATGAGCGCTGCATGGGTGTTCCTAGCAACACCCTTGGTGTTTTTATGCATTCCTAGATTTACCAGCACCGATTAACCTGGGAATGCACCAAAAAGATTTTCCTTCCCACCAGAGGTGTAAAGAGGAGAAATATATTTTATTTCTCCTCGTTACTTCCTCTTTCTATGTGTACATTTTGCAGCACACATACATAGAGTAATAAGCCTCTCAGGATTGTTTTTGTGCTGGAAGGTCCCCATTCCCTGCACAAAACAATCCTTCATGCAACACAGGCATCCTTGTACCAAAGTACAAAGGGGCCTGCGTTGGTGCTAGACAGCCAAAACGGCGACAGAGCATGGGAAAAGGTAGGAATCCACCTCATTCATTTAAATACGGCGCATTCATGCCCTTTACCTGATGTGCAGTGTGCACTGTGTGACAATGTCAGAAATATGCCCCATAGTGTACTATGTGTCTTTAGTGTGAGCTGAGAAAGTTTGAAAATTACATTGCGAGTACCTTGTGTTTCGTTTGGGGGAAACACTGTAAACATTACACTGTGTGTATCTTGTGTTTGATGTGAGCGAAACACACTGTGCACATTGCACTGTGTGCATCTTACGTATGGGATGGGAAGGCAGATTGGAGCGAGGGCAGTATCTCTGGACCTCATGTTATGCAATGGATTGCCCTTCCTGTGAGCCTGCTCCTAACAGCCTAACATTAGGCTTTCTTGCGAAGTACCTGCAAATGTATCGAAAATAAAGGCTGCGTGTGGTGCTGTTCACGACCTTTTGGTTTTCTTATTTCACGAATCAGGAGCTCCAAGCTCGACAGGGTAAGAGGATGTTAGGACTTGAGATGCAATTCAACACTCACCCCACCTACTCTGAACACCCTTCTGTCTAATAAATAACATATACTCCTGACTTCTGGAATGTACAAAAATATGAATAACTAAATATACATTTATAGCCCTCACCAGCCACCTCATGCTTTCCGTTTCGAAGGATACATGCTGATGTCCTATACAACATTTTAGGTTTTCTACAACCAGGAAGGGCAGCAAGCAACACAATAGTGTGAAGAAGCATTCTTCAGATTTCCTAAGTGCAGATTGAACTGCAGTTGAGAGGAGGAACATTGCACAGTGGCTTAGAGTGGATTTTGAATCCAAGCACCCTGATTTGACTACGCTGGGTGTTTTCACTCAACTACTGCCATTGGTTTACAGATAATTCAGAAAATTCACTGGCAAACCGTTGCTATACTTAATTCTCACATTTTGTAAAGGAATGCTTTTAATAATATTATATGTTTTGCCCAAATTGCGAAGAATGTCCTTGATAAAATTCCAAAGCACTCTAAAGAAATATTTCAAAAGAACATATTAAGTATGCCAGATTACTCAAGTCAAGAGAATCCGCGAGCCATAAAGGGCACCTAAACCGCTGCGGGAAAGTGCAAATGGGAGGAGGGCGTTATACAAATGTTGGTAAGATATCAAACTTTACCAAAGAAAGAAATGGGTATTGAAGGGGAAGCCGTATGGACTAATAGAATTCCATGTCACAACTAGAATAATCATTAGATCAATCTGTCTTTCTCCGGCACCCTTTCTTTATTTATTAATACAACGAAGACTGGTTGCAAGATTAATTCATAATGAAAATTTGAAGTTCAGCCGAAAATCCGTGTATTCCACTCAGGAATTGAAAGGACGGGGTATTGGGCAATGGGAGTTCAATGCCTCTATTTTTCTAGATGGCTGTAATCTGTACATTTCAAACTCTAGGCTTTTCTCGGTGGGTTGTCTTCATTTATCCCCCTCAATCTCAAATTGATGACCCTCGATTAGTCAATATTCGAATGGACTGTGAAATAAAAGATTTATTTCTGTAAAATGCTTCACTACTGTTGTTCATAACTGCCATGTTTTGCTCAGACTGACTTTGATCACTGGATATACCCTTCTGGAAGTGAGACATTAGGCAACAAGATGGGGTTTTCAGTATTCAGCTTGCTCAACCAAAACTGTGTATTAATATTGCTATTTTCTGACGAGTGTTTACTGTTCTCTCCCATGATCTTCCCCATGCACCTGCCAGAATCTTAGTGAAAACGCCAGTGTTAATGTACACATGTGCATTCTGCCTTTTTCACGAGAGAGCTTGTCTCCGTTACAGCTGGCATGGGACCCCCTTGACGGGTTACTCTGTGATTGATAGATTTTTTGCAATAAATGCCTTTTCAAAGTCAATGAAACCCTGAAGTCTGGGTTTTCTTCCACAGTCTTGGAGCCTTTGCCCTGAATTGCCTTCACTTGAATGGGAACAGTGTTTCAAGCTCGACCGAACCTTCACTCAGTGACCTGCGGTACCAAAGGTAAGGTGGGGACCCGAGTGGACGGCCCGATGCTCAGCTTGTCAATAATGCCAGATAGTCTTCTGCAATTTTAACTTTGAAGGAGAATCTGTTTTGCATTCATCACCCGGGTAGGAGACGATGAAGTGAAATGGGTGGGCATGAAAGGAGGAGTCCAGGGTACTTGGGATACAGGTATGGTTGAAAACCCACAGAAGAGCAGGAGGCTTGGCATGGGGAACATGGTTGTCCCTCGTAGAGATCCTATTGGATAAATGCAGTTTTTTTCCTGCTCTCTGTTCAGCAGCCCGGGGCCCTCTGAGAACCCCAAAGGATTGTGGCCGAAGGCGTTCCAGCTGCAAGGCAGTCAGTGGAAATAATGGTTCAAAAAGGCAGCTCTGTTTACCCTGAGGAACCTTTCCACACTCCCTTCAATGTAATCAGCTGCTATGATAAAGACTAACTACCTACAACCTTTTCCTTGAAAAGAATGCAGGTACGATTGTGGAATATGGAAAGCGGTAAATCCAGAGCAGTTAAGGATCCACCTACAGGGGCTCGCGTCATGTTATATCCAGAATGGCAAAAGGGCATTCAAATTTGTAACAGATTGGTTCGAGTGCAGCGTGAATATTTATATTTATATTTTATATTTATATTTTATATTTATTAGCGCAACATTCATCCGAGTGGATATCACGGCGCTAGGTAAAGCGAGAACCTGAGTGAGAGAGGTACAATGTTAGGGGCCTCAGTATCAGCAATTACACCCTGGGGAACAAATGGGTTTTCAGCTTTCTTCTAAATTACATATAGTCATTGGTAAGACGAAGTTCTAGAGGTAATTCATTCCAGTGAGTTGCCGCCAGATGAGAGCGAGAGCGGCCCCCTGACCTGGCTTTCTTAATGCGTTTGGTTTTTGCCTGTGGCTGATGGCATGTGAATGAATGAAATAACATTTTCCTAAAGAATGTATCTTTGATAATGAATGCATAAACATTTGCAAGAAGAAATTCCAAAGATCCTGAGAATAAAACCTACACAGAACAATGGCAGACTTTCCTGAACTGACATGAACAAGGCTTCAAGCACCAGCATGATCCTCGAGTCAAGCAAACCATGAGAAATTGAGATTCCAAATTAGTCATGTGAGGGAAGGAGTTAGGACCTGCTCCCCCAATGCACTGCCTCCCCTCTGTCTATTTGCCAAAATTACTGATGAGGCTCTGGAAGATACAGCAGAGCACCAATTGGATGTCTTGAGCTTTCCCATTCGAACAGATGCAGCCTGTGCCCTGGATGACAGGCCGCAGGCACTCAGACATGGGCCGCGCAGATAGCGGGCACAGTGGGCATTGCAGGTGTGGAAAGCAGCAATGCAGCAACCAGTAGCACAGCAAGTACCAGTGTGGCTGACAGCGGTGCTGCGAGAGACATAGCTGGATGAGAGACTGACACTACAACACCCCAGTAGAGTTTCCAGCAAGATCAGCACCAGTGCTTCTCCCCTCTGAGATATCTGCTGAGGGTGGGTAGAGTATGCAACCTAAGATTACCCAGGAGAGTCTCGGACCAATTGCTGAAAGTAGGGCCAGGGATCATGAACTTAGATCCCAAACTCTTCAATGGACCAGTCCCCCAGCAACAATGACAGCGATGATTCATATACTGATCCAGATGTTTCCTTGCCATTACAACAGTATCCAGGCCCCGGGAGATGGAGCCAGTATTATCATTCATTAACCACAGCAGACCCCTGAGTGATGATGCCACACTGACCACTTCTAGGGAGGCACTGTTGAATGGAATAACCGAAGTGTGCCATTCTAAAAATGAATGGCTGAAAATCAATAACTGTAAATAGAACAAAGGTGAATCAACTTCCGAATACCTAGTTTGATCCTCACGGTATTGTAAATGCTCCCGAGACCGCTTCGGAGAAAGTTGGGGCATCCTTTGCTCAAGGGCTATGGTCAAGGATGCAAAAACAATCTGTGTGGGTTAGAAAAATAAAGAATTGCCTGAACTGATTTCAGCAGCTAATCATTGTGTGGCTGCCAAGGAAAGAAAGAAAGAAATCTACTGAAACAAAATCTGTCCAAATGCAGTCTTTCCAGCAAATTGTGAGAAGAAGTGGAAGGGTGGGGCAGGAGGTGGAAGAGCTGAAAGAGGCCAAGGGTGGGCTGGGTTTTGTTTTCTTTGTATGGAAACACTTCCTGTTTCAAGTGTGGCCATTTAGGATCCTGGAAGCGACAGTGACCAAATCAACTTCAGGGAGCCCATGAGTGGCATGTGCATGTGCAGCCTATCTTCCCCCTCTGAACCTTTTTGCTCCATTTAGGATAGCCGAATGGGACCAACTTCTCCACACACGTTTTGATTAAGTAGGGTAGAAAGAGCCATATGTCCAATTTGCTATTATCGCAAAGTCTACTTCATGTTTATTGAGACTGGTCCTAGTCAATCAGCCCTGAACACTTCTAAATTACCCCCACTTCCTCTCTTTGGCAAAACCAGTGATGCAGTGTTCATTACAGATACACTTATCCTGTGCTCTGTTCAAAGTCCTGAATCCGCCTCCCTGGGGCCTTTACAGAGCAGTATGCTCTCCTCCTAAGCCCTGCCTCTTGTGCGAACTTGCACGGAAAGGATCTTTGGTGTAAACTGAGCTGTATTGTGTACTGCACTAACAATGAGGTGTTTTTGAATGTTCCTATTGAAAACAAAATTCTGTGTTCGCCAATGTCAGTGATACTGAATGCACGTGTACTACCAATGATGATGCAAACATTTCCTTAACAATCTGTGCAACGTTTTAGTACGGGTTCCTCCGTCTCATCGTGGTCCCAACATGTAGTGGTGAAGGCTATATTTTAACTGCTGACTCTATCAAAATGAGTTTGCATCCTATGAAGAAACTTCCTCACTTTCCAGAATACCTCCTCTGACCAAAAGATGTGAGGTTAATTTGTCTTGTTATTAATGCACCATTAAAGGACGTTTTGATTAGGCCTGGGGACAATTTAAATTATGCCAGTGTAAGTCACATTTTTTTAAAATGTTGCATTATGCTTAATATATAAAATTCTCAAAATTATGCCATTACACCACTTCATTTATTTACGCACCAATCATGGTAAAAAATTATCTAGAACAAACTATTTTGGTAAACATTTACTACAAAAGCTCAGTACAACAAAACACTAGAGACTGTTGTACACGGCGCTTGTTTTACATTTGTTGTTGCACAAAATGCCTCCTTGCATAAAAAATTGCCATGTGGAGGCATTTTATGATAAAATATAGCTCAAAATAAAATCTGCATTTTCTGTAATTTTGCCAAAATTTTGCCTAATTACATGAAAGCAAATTTAGAGAATTTCGCACTTTGAACCCAAGTGTTTGCATTTTTAATACTCTTTTTCTGCCTACCAAAAAGCCTTGCAAGGGACACTGATTTCATTGAGATCTTTGAGTTATAAATGCTGGTGTGTTACCTAGCTTCCTTGTTCTACTGGTTATATCGTTAGCTGAAATAAGAACATTTTTCTCACAAAAAGTGTTTGTGAAATTCTATCAAAAATTGTGAAATTACGCTTTTGTAGCAAAATGTGAATTTCAGGTATTTTGCATAACATTTTTCCCAGGGTGAGCAACTTAGATAAAAAGATTCTCACGAGATACCAGCTGGAGCAAAAAGACTTTTGAAAGCAACATGGTTACATTTTTAGGTTACAAAATAGGTGAAACCACATAATTTTGAGGAATATAGCTGAATCTGTGTAATGTGAAATTCGGGAATGTTTGCAACTTTTGAAAGCATTATTACAATTTCCCCCATGGGTTGTAGAAAACCCAACCTCAATTCTTTCTTGCATTTCACCCACAGTAACTTTATGTGCTCAGCCTTAGTCAGTTCTTTTTTCAACTCTCACATGTTGGCTCCACATGAATAAGAACTGACTCTCACTTGGGTATACCATACATGCCAACATTTTAGAAGAGAAAAGTGGAACATTTTAAAAATAATCAGGAAAATGTATTTCTCTCATTGACTTCTATTGAGGCCTGAATCCGGTCAACTGACATGTATGGGACTTGCAAGTATGCTGCTGCAGGATCAGATATGAGAAATGCAAATATATGTTTTTTCCTTACCTGTCAAGAGCACAGAGAAATGGCTACGGCAGGCAAGGAGAGTGTGACAAACATTGTGAACTCGCCTGCAGAAGCATGCTCCAAGTCGCATGCAACCAGCCCCTATCAGCTGAAGCGTGTCAAGGATTCGGGTTTTTGCATGCAGCAATCAGGAGGTGGGAGACATGCCTTGAAATTAGTGGTCTCCCGTCTGAATCAGGAGGGTTGGCATGTATGGTATACAAAATCACCGTCTATATTTTCACAAGATTTAAAGTAATATATAGGCACTCGTCTTCCCATATGGTCCTACCCTCATTCAACATGCAGATTTTTTGCTGGTAGCTTCCGTTTCTGTGAACCAGAGCTAACTTGACTCATTGCATCTGCTCACTGAAAATTTACAGAGCAAGGGCACAAAGCCTTTAAGGAGAAACTAAAGTTTTGTTTACCCCATGTTCAATATTTGGGACCTAACATTTCTGCAGGAGAAAGGCACCCATCTGCTGTCTGCATCCAAGGTATTAACACTGTTATTGTGTCTCAGATGGGTACTGTTGTGGGAATGGCAGACAATTGTTATAGATGGATTTTGGATTATGTTCACATTATAAAACCTCTTCAGATTGTCACTAAGAAAAAAGTCCCGAACCTTTCCCTCGGTCCCCCAAAGCAGAATACTCCTAAATTTCCCTGAAAATGCATTGTCTCCAATCCCTGCATTATTATTCAAAACCTGTTTCTCTGCATGCTTCTCAAATGGAGAGTTTTGCCCCCAGGGTATTAATGCAACACCATTGTTTATTTAGGGTTCTTGTGCCTTTGATGCTTCGGTGGCAGGACGGCCTCCATGCCAACACACATTTTCAGTAGCCACCCATCTTGCTGAAGTTTCTGACTATCGATTCTATGCCTAATGCTACGAGCGCATTGTTTTTAACAGGGATGTGTAGAATTTACTTTCTCATAATTACACAAAATGATAGTAAAATTATGCGAAAATACTAAAGGTGGTTGGAATGTTTCATTCTGCTCGTGGAATTGACAGAATTTGGTGACTCCACATTACTCATGTAAGTTCCGGCCCAAAATGGGCCAATCACCACATGGCAGGCTTTTTCCGAAAGGCTCTAGAAATGTGAGCAAGATTTGGTGTCCCCTAGCTCCATTTTCTAACGGAGGCGGTCACTGTTGGAGGGCGGCTTCTCGAGTAGATTTTCTTCCACTTGAGTACATTTTCTACTCAAGAGTCAGCAAAATCAACTCGAACGGCAGCACGCTCTTGCGCACTGTTTGCACTACTGCTGCTAAATTGCAGTGCAACATGCATATTTTCCACCCATTGGGAGAACTCCATGGAATCTTGTGGAGCTTTTATGTAGCTCTGCAGAATTCCACAGAGTAAAATTCCACAAATTCCACCCACCCCTGCATATTACAATTATGTGAAGTGCAAATCTGTCATTTCACACTATATTTCAGTGTTAAATGCATCTGCACACCAATTTTTGACACGAGTGCACCGCGAACAACAGCTGTTGTCCATCTGCATCTGCAGTAAGTTTACCGTGAATTACTGCAAATTGCAAGATTCACAGTACATTCTTACTGTGAATTTTGCATAGTTACTCAAAGTGGCATAATGGCATCATTTTGATAAACAGCTGTAATGCAAAAGTCCAGAAGCTAAGCAAATTACGAGAGCGTAATTTAAATTTCATCCAGGCCTAATTATTAACTACAAAAACACAATATAGTTGTAGTACATATTATAATTGCAAACATTATTATATCATGTGGTAAGCCCAAGATTTCAACCTTGTGCAGAGGGACTATTCTAAGTGAATATCATATACGTTCAGCGTGATATTAGAGTGCTCTTTGAGTGTGATTACACACGTATTTTCTAATCATTCCATTCTATTAAACTTTTTAAAATTCAAAAGTTAATTCACATCAATTTTAATGTCACGTATTCCGTGCATACCTACTATTTACTACATACACCCAGTACTCTTAGTGTAATAGGACCAATAGAGTACCTAGTGTTGATTTATCATAGCCAACCCAAGTGAATGGCATGCTCCAATGGTTTTCAAAAAAAGGAGTAACCATGTACCTTAAAGTTCAATTCGAATCAATTGTCTGTAAAGAATAAAGTGATACATTTGTCACTATTGCAGTTTTGAAGCACATGAGGCATAGGTCTCTCAGTACGTTCCTTATTAACCACATAGGCACAAGATCTTCCTGTAGAGCAATTTCACCTCTCAGAGTATATAGCCTCCACTCAAAATTCGTTACTACAGCATATAATGTCCGAAATTGAAAGCTGGTACGCGACCCTAAAAAAAGGATGTATTTGCATCAAACTGATACTCATATCGCCACCTAATTCCTGTAGCCACAGGAGAGTACATTCTACAGTCAAACTCACTCTTACCTCTACTTTGTATAATTCGCATCAACCAGCACTCCAAAGTTTCCTTGTTCTCAAATTAAAAGGTATGCCTCTTTAAATTCTACCGTCTGTCCCTCATTGATGGGAATCCTATAACAAATTAATTAACCATCATAAATTCCGATATTCCACTGTATATACTCTGAAATTCAATAATTACTAATAATATCTTACCTCAACGGAGGCTCTTCACATATAGAATAACTCAGCGTTCTAACTGAAATGGAGTCAATCCCTCCGAGACATTCAACAGGTCCCTGAAGTACGGGGAACCTGTAGACAAGGATGTATCAATTCAAGATAAATCGCTAGAGCTAGTATAATCTAAGAATCATTTGTTTGAGGCAGCAAGGCGTACAACGTACCTCTCTCTTCGCCACCCGGATACAGGTAAAGACAGGCGGTTTCCGGGATTCTTACGTCCCGTATTATTGCCATAGAAATGAAAGAGGTGACTGTTAAACCTCATTAACCAGCACCATCTTGGAATAGTAAGATAGAGCGGTTTGAGCGCCACATTAGAAAGGTAATTTAAACTCAAAATTAGTGGTTTGAAAGTTATTCCACTAAAAATTAGAAAAATACATCCTCCAAATCAGGAAGTTAAGAGTATGCAGCAGTACCTGCCTATCGTTTAAGGTCGCCCAATTCATACCAAAATGGGAGTATAGTAGCATGCCATATTTATTTCGACCAACTGTAAAAGTGATAGATCTGTTGGGTTTCCCAACACATTGAAAATATAACCCTAATATTGCTTCCTCTTAATGTCTATAAAAATCATATAAATAAATAAATCAAGGTATTAGTGTCTCAAACATATCTAGAAGTGCTTCTTGAAAAAATTATATAATAATAATATAATCAGGTTACTCTTACATCTTTCTATTAACATTCTCCATCCCAAATTCATATAACATTGAATATATTTGATTCTAAAGTTGTTACACTTGATGTTGGAACATCCATCTGTACTAGAAGGTTCGATGACCATCTCCTCAGTTATTCGTCCTAATCTCCCAAAAAGTATTGTAGTTCCTGATCAAATTTAAGACCATCCTCTACGGCCCTCAAACGCATGATCCACCTTGCTTCATGCCTTCGCAGTTTCAGCTCTCTATTCCCACCCCGTGGATCAAGTTTAATATGTTCTATACCTACAAATTGGAATGTTTTAGTTAGGCCCTGTGCGTTACAGTTATGCACGTGTTCTGCAATAGGATATCTCGTGTCATTTTGTTTAATCACTCTCATGTGTTCACTGACACGATCTTTTAAGGCCCAAAGTGCACTCTAATATCACGCTGAACGTATATGATATTCACTTAGAATAGTCCCTCTGCACGAGGTTGAAATCTTGGGCTTACCACATGATATAATAATGTTTGTAATTATAATATGTACTACAACTATGATATTTGTATTACTTCCAGCCCTGAGGAAGTCGTCTGGGTTAATCTCCATAGCGACGAAACGCGTTGGGAGTGGAAGATCCATTGACAATAAAAGAAAGAACAGAAGCCCAGCCTACTATTGTTATATTCTCTGTATACAACTATATTGTGATTTATAATAATATGCGTGTGCATCAACAATTGTGAATAGTGTAATCAATCTCTGATTGAGTATTTTGGGGATCTGGGTGTTACTCTCCAGGTTGATGGCACTGCAGGATACTGATTGCATATTAAGAGAGAACATAGTGTGAAAATTGTAGGAGCGCTTGATTTCCCTTTTGCACCCATTTTGGATAACAATACAAAAACACAACACCTGTCAATGTCTAGGTTTTCAAGATATGACATATTGTTGTTCTCTATCTTCATTGGTAAGGTGTCCTGTATTAAACCTAGCCTGATTGTTCCATAGCTCTAATTATTGGGTATCTCATGACTGCATTACACCTACTGCCCACCTAATGAAGCATTGGATTGATCTCACCAATGGACATGTACCCAGTGCTCTAAACGGGCAGTTTCTGGTTGCTACTGAGTACCTGCAATTCTTTAATATGCAACTGAGAGTACCTGCACTTCTACAATACATTTATTGGGAGAGTACTGGCACTTTACAGGCGTAAACAGGTACTCTGGCTAGTAAGCACCAGGACGTCTCTATTTCCATTTATAGTGCTGCATTTATAGTGATATTGTGTATTATGACAATGGGTCTTGCCTCAGAAATAATAAGGGAAAATTCATGGTAGAACATGTGTTGTATATCATACATGAAACAGTGGAAAATCGATGCTTACCTAAAGTGCATTCCATCCAGGTTGCTGAACTTATTGCTCTTACTCAAGCCTACAAAGAAGAGAGCTACAATTTTGATTCAAATTATGCATCTGTTGTTGCCCATAATTTTGAGCTATTGTGATTGCAGAGGGGCTTTCTCACATCTTCCGAAACTCCTAAAAGGAATGGGTACTATGTTAAAGGTTTGCTTGATGCCCTTCAACTTCAGAGTGTGGTTTGCTCTGTGACTCGAACATTCTTATTTTTTTTAGTAAATTCATTTTTAGGCCAGTCGAAAACCTAGATTGAAAGTTTTCTTCCACATGGTGTTGTAATACCCGTTTAACTAAAATTTCACTTTAGCATATCTGGTTTTCTCTCAACTTTTTAGAACATCAGATGATCTGTTGGGTGAGGAAAGTTTTTGGGGAGATTCCATTGAACTCTGTAGGATACATTTTGATTGGCTGGACATGGGGTTGTCGACAAGTACAAGGATGGTGATACTCCAAATGAGAGCCAGTTAAAACGTACACTTAATGTGCTTTGTAGAGAGTGGCCTGTAAAGGTTATCTGGATCTAGAGCGTTCTGCAAGGTCCTGTCATGTCCTGATGTAAGGCTCCAAAAGTAAATGAACACACTAACAATGATTTCTCAATAGTCTATTCTTTATTTTTGAAACCCTCTCTGTCATTGTTATTCCTCTACTTCTAGGGGACCTTGTCTCCACCTAGTCCCCTGGGCAGGAAGTGGTGGACAGTGCCCCAGCTATGTTCCTCAGGAGGACTCTGCCCTGTCCCTATTACTCAGCATGTTCTATACACAAGTGCTACATGTGAGTCCTTCCTTGCTTTTGTGGGAGGACAGAGGCATACACAATGTGCATGCTAATTATGTAGTTTGTCCTTCCTTGCTTTTGTGGGAGGACAGAGGCATGTTGTGTGCATGCTACATACGTGGTTTGTCCTTCCTTGCTTTTGTGGGAGGACAGAGGCATGCTGTGTGCATGCTACTTACGTGGTTTGTCCTTCCTTGCTTTTGTGGGAGGACAGAGGCATGCTGTGTGCATGCTACTTACGTGGTTTGTCCTTCCTTGCTTTTGCTTGAAGGTCTTCAAGCTTCTTGGACCAATGAACGTATCATCACTTTCTAGAAGCAATAAAGAACACATCACACTGCCCGCTGGTGCTCTATTCTACATGCAGCTCCTTCAAACTAGAAGAAAAGCTTGAACCATTATCCTCTTCCATCTCCCCTAACGCACTAGCGTGGTCGAAGTGCATTCCAAAAAAGTACAGGAACTGTGATGCTGTGCACAAAGGGGGCGGTGTGATTAGCCATGGGGGCAGAGTGAAAGGTGGGTCTAAAAAAAAATATTCTTAAAATCTTTTGTTTTTCACCTTCAAGCAACTACATATAAAATATCACACAGCTTAAATGAAATATATATACAAGTTAAGCAGTGGGAAATGCATTATAGTACATTATGAAACCTTAATTATTTAATGCGCTGTAGAGGTCTATGTCTGTAACCAGAGAGCCACAGAAATAGATCCTGGTTGGGCCAATGGAGACTTGTGTATGTTCAATGCTACGAGCTCCCAGTTTGTGACAGGGAGCACTGTGAATATGTCAGTCATTATTTTAAACTTGCATTACACACAGTAAAAGTAAGGCTGCTACAAAAGCGCCAAAAGGTTTCGGATGAAAAATGTGATTCCAAAATATAGATTTCAGTGATACTCAGACTTTAGTCAGTCCTTTAAAAGCACACACTTCACAGCTCAGCTGGTAATTCCCTTGCAATGGCACTCAAAAAGAATGAATTTGTGTTATGAGGAAGCTTCAATTGAGTCTTTCTAATAAAACCAATACTGGCTTTCAGGCACCATTTACATTTGCAGATTGACCAGTTGTGCTTGTTTAGTTGTCTGCCTCTCCCCCAAAATTCACAGCACAGGAAACTCTCTGTCTTACATTTTAGCTGAAGCGTTTCAACCAAGGGTGGAGGCTACCCTTTGTAAGTGGTGGCGCGAATGAAGTGCCCCACCACTTCGCAAAAAAACAAAATAAACAACCCCTTCCTCCAAACCCCCAAAGTAAGCCACCCCTGCCTTTAAAAGCTCAAAATAAAATACCTCCTCCCTCCAAAAGCCCAAAATATAAACACCCTTCCATCAAAAAGTTTTTTAAAAAACACTAGAATAACATTTGAATAAATAAATAGTACTAACCCATGGCGGCACGTCCTTCTCGGTGTTCCACTTCTGAATATGTAGTCGAGTTCCCTTAACCAATCCAAATCTTGCTATTGTGCTGTTAACCAGCATGAGAGAAGTGCCTGGATTGGATAGAGCGGGCTGGCTGGAGGCTCCTTCAGGCCCTGTCCTTAGAGAGCTTCAAAGTGCGCATGTCACTTTGGCCAGTGCACGACAGACAGACAAAGTTATATGCGCAGGTTGAAGCATCCAGCCAGCCACTGCTCCTGTCCTCTGCTGCCAATCGGAAACAGAGGACATGCTCCGTATGTCTTTAGGCTCGGGGACGACTGGCTGCTGCAGTGCGCATGTTGGAAAAATAAAATGGTAATGGAATCTTTTTGTTGCCATTTATTTTTCCTGCATGGCTGGCAGCAAGTGAGGGCAGGGGGGCGACACTCCCCTGCCCTTGTGCAGAAACCACTGCTGCTTCAACTGTCAAGAGTTTACTGTCCAGGGACGGTTGTCTTTCCACAAAAAGTAGGGGAACTGTCTTTCTTAAATTAAAAAAGTATGGGTATGTTGTGCCCCTCAGATCCTGCCCCCTTCAACTACTGGCCACTAGCGACAATAAACACTGTATTGATCCATCCACGGCAGGGTCGGATTGGGAAGGCCGGGCAGTTGGGCATTGGACGATGGGCCGATGTTTTGGGGTGGCCTGTGGGCTGTTTTTTTAGGGCCTCAGTTAACCGGCCCAAAGCAAGCTAGGGCATGCCCTGTGCATCATTCCTCCCTTGACAGGCTATCACACTTCAGGCTGTGATGGGCCGGGAGTGGGTGCGCCTGGGATGGGGCCTCGTGTGGCCAGGTGTTGCTCTGCCCGTGGACCATTCTGTGTGACCAGCCCTGCCCAGAAGCAGTGTCTTTCCCCCTGCCCTCCCTTGCGAGGCCATTTACATTCAGGGCATGGGAGGAGTTATGGAGGGCCTCGGGGCAGGCAGGGTGCAGGTGATTTTGTGACCGTTGGGTTATCTTCACCTCAGTTCCTGGAGTTGCAGCTGTGTGCTTTTCTTGACCCCTCCCCTGCCATTGCCCTGAGGCTAAGGTGGGCTGAGTGGAGGTGAGTAAGAGAAGTGACATGGGCCTCGCTGGGGGCCAGGTGATTTTGTGGACCCCTTCCTTGGCCCCCTCCTTCCTGTTTCTGGAGCAGTAGCTGATGTGTGCTTTTTCTGAACCCTTCCCTTGTCACCTTGGCCCTAATGTCTTTCAGGCCTTGGTGGTTGCGAGTGTGTGCTTGCCTAGGCCTGCTGCAACAACACCTTTCCCACATGAAAAAGGAAAGAGGGGATGTGGTGGTAAGGTCAGAGCTGCCGACTTCCAACTGGAAACAATGTTCGAGGGGTCCCGGCCTCAACTCAACATCCTGTGATTCTGGGTAAATCACTCAAAGCCTAAAATAAACATTAATTTGATCTTGTGTAATGTAACTCTTAATTGCTCTGGTGCCCCTGGACTGCATTCACACTGTATGAAAATACAAAAATAAATAACCTGCTATTTGATCATGTTTTAAGATTCTGCAAAGGCCAAAGCATGATAATTAAAGAGGGCTCTTTATATAAAAAGTCTGTATTCCTTTTTAACATGACTTTTATGCCTTTGTTTAATTATAACTCATAAGGCAGCTTTAGAACACATTTTTAAGTGCTTTTTCCTTATGTCTACTGTTTAAAGTACACAGTGATGAGAGGAAAAAAGCCGGATTTGGGGGACTTGGGGGATTTTATTTATTTTCGTTCCGGCCAGGACATTAAGATACCGGTCATGTCGCAAGGTGGCAACTCTAGCCTCATCAGGTGTTCTGACTATTTGGCCATTTTTATTCACATAGCCGGCCTGGCCAAAAAGTAATGCTTTTAGTTTTTGCCAATGTTACTGCCTCTGCAAGCTTACAAATGCTTAATTCCTGAACATTTCTCTAAAATATAGCCCAATGAGGCCAAACAAATGGTGTTTCATGAAAGGGCGTGGTCCAGGAATATGCGCCAGTTTTTCGGCGGCTGCTGGAGCAGCCTCCCAATCTGACACTGATCCACGGGTGCTCTTGCACACTTCCCCTCTATTGGCCTTGAAGACAGTGGCGGCTAGAATTTAATGGTGGTGGGGGGAGGAGAGAATGAAGAAAAAAATAAAATAAACACCTACCTGTCTGCTGCCGTCGTCTCCTCTCGGTCCTCTTCGTCCGCTGCAAGGGAAGGAAGCAGGAAGCATCCGGCTCCCAGCCTTCCGACAGTCAATCACAACGCTGCAATGCAGCATTGTGATTGGTCTGAGCGCCATGGTTCGGAGCTCAGCCAGAGAATGGGAGGCTGGGCATGTTCTCCAAGCAGGCTGTAATGCAGCCTGCATGGAGAACATGCAAAGTACTCATGTCAGTATGACCGGCCCGCGACGGCCGACCAAAGCATCCTGTGCACTTGGAGTGAGCAAACTACTCCTCCCCTGCCCTGCTCTGTGAGCAGAGCAGCCCCGCCCCTACCCAGCTGAGCAAGGGGAAAAATAAAATGATAATCACAATGAGTCCTTATCATTTTATTTTTTCCTTCTTCGACCTGCTCAGTGGGACGGCGCTCCTCCAACTCAGTGGAGGAGCCGCCACCGCAAAGACCTCGCCCACCTCCTCTCTGTTTCTGGCCCTGCCTCAAGTCCGTCCAGTCCTCTCCCCTCAGTGTGTGAATGCCATGACCTGTGCTGGGGAGTGAGAGGCGGCCGATGAGAGGTGCTGGACGCAGGAGCAGCGGCTTATCCAGTCCGTCTCCATTAAAACTGACCCTGGAGACCCTCGCTCGCTGGCTGTGGCCAAGGCCTGTCAGTTCCTATTTCTCCACCCTGCTGGCGAGCAGCCCCAAATCATCCTTCTTTTGCTCACGTCGGCCTCCGTAGGGTTCCAGCCTCCCAATGATAGATAGCTGTAATTACTCGGAGGTTTGGCCACCACTGAGGGCCTTGTAACGGTTTAAAGTGTTTTAAGAACAGCCAGAAACAGGGCCCGCAGCCAGGACTCAAAACGAAACTCAAAAAACAGAAATCCATTCACTGCCTCGGAACCAAGCGACACGAGCTTCATCCTTCGAGAGCAGACATCACCTGACACTACCGGGTTACGCAGTGTGCGTCACCTATCAGACGTGCGCGGTGCCTCACGCTGAGGCGGCGTGCACATCGCCATCGTCCTACCTTCCACGTCAAAGGCAGGCACTAAAGTAAAGTACTGGGTGCCTGAAGAACAGGGCAAAGGGGCGCAGGGCGATGGGGTCCCTGCTTTTGGAACGTGGATCTGTGATGAGAGGTACGGCAGGAGGTTAAGCAGAGGCTGCTGGCTTGGGGTCAGAGGATTACCTATACAGAGCCCATATTAGACAGGACAGTGTGGGAACCCATGAAACCAGTGGTATAATGCACAAGAGGCGGGAGCGCACCTTATTATGTCAGTGTGCTGATGGCGTACAGGTACAGGATGTGTGAGGGCCCCTGCTTCTGGCAGTATACTGATGGTGTACAGGTTCAGGGGTGTGAGGGCCCCTGCTTCTGATAGGATACTGATGGCGTACAGGTACAGGAGGTGTGAGGGCCCCTGCTTCTGATAGGATACTGATGGCGTACAGGTTCAGGAGGCGTGAGGGCCCCTGCTTCTGATAAGATACTGATGGCATACAGGCATAGGGGTGTGAGAGCCCCTGCTTCTGGCAGGATACTGATGGCATACAGGTACAGGAGGCGCGAGGGCCCCTGCTTCTGATAAGATACTGATGGCATACAGGCATAGGGGTGTGAGAGCCCCTGCTTCTGGCAGGATACTGATGGCATACAGGTACAGGAGGCGCGAGGGCCCCTGCTTCTGATAGGATACTGATGGTGTACAGGTATAGGAGGTGTGAAGGCCCCTGTTTCTGATAGAATACTGATGGCGTACATGTACAGGAGGCGTGAGGCCCCTGCTTCTGGCAGGATACTGATGGTGTACAGGTTCAGGAGGCGTGAGGGCCCCTGCTTCTGATAGGATACTGATGGTGTACAGGCACAGGGGTGTGAGAGCCCCTGCTTCTGGCAGGATGCTGATTGTGTACAGGTTCAGGGGTGTGAGGGCCCCTGCTTCTGGCAGAATACTGATGGTGTACAGGCACAGGGGTGTGAGAGCCCCTGCTTCTGGCAGGATGCTGATTGTGTACAGGTTCAGGGGTGTGAGGGCCCCTGCTTCTGGCAGAATACTGATGGTGTACAGGTTCAGGAGGTGTGAGGGCCCCTGCTTTTACAGGTGCAGGAGGCGTGAGGGCCCCTGCTTCTACAGGTACAGGAGGTGTCAGGGCCCCTGCTTCTGATAGGATAATGATGGCGTACAGGCACAGGGGTGTGAGAGCCCCTGCTTCTGGCAGGATACTGATGGTGTACAGGTACAGGAGGTGTGAGGGGCCCTGCTTCTGATAGGATACTGATGGTGTACAGGTTCAGGAGGTGTGAGGGCCCCTGCTTCTGATAGGATACTGGTGGTGTACAGGTACAGGAGGTGTGAGGGGCCCTGCTTCTGATAGGATACTGTTGGTGTACAGGCACAGGGGTGTGAGAGCCCCTGCTTCTGGCAGGATACTGATGGTGAGCGGGTAAAGGAGGCGCGAGCGCCGCTGCTTCTGGCAGGATACTGATGGTGAGCGGGTAAAGGAGGCGCGAGCGCCGCTGCTTCTGGCAGGATACTGATGGTGAGCGGGTAAAGGAGGCGCGAGCGCCGCTGCTTCTGGCAGGATACTGATGGTGAGCGGGTAAAGGAGGCGCGAGCGCCGCTGCTTCTGGCAGGATACCGATGGTGTACAGGTACAGGAGGTGTGAGGGCCCCTGCTTCTGATAGGATACTGATGGCGTACAGGCATAGGGGTGTGAGAGCCCCTGCTTCTGGCAGTATACTGATGGTGTACAGGTACAGGAGGTGTGAGGGCCCCTGCTTCTGATAGGATACTGATGGTGTACAGGTACAGGAGGCGTGAGGGCCCCTGTTTCTGATAGGATACTGATGGTGTACAGGTTCAGGAGGTGTGAGGGCCCCTGCTTCTGATAGGATACTGATGGTGTACAGGTACAGGAGGTGTGAGGGGCCCTGCTTCTGATAGGATACTTTTGGTGTACAGGCACGGGGGGTGAGAGCCCCTGCTTCTGGCAGGATACTGATAGTGAGTGGGTAAAGGAGGCGCGAGGGCCGCTGCTTCTGGCAGGATACTGATGGTGTACAGGTTCAGGAGGTGTGAGGGCCCCTGCTTCTACAGGAACAGCAGGTGTCAGGGCCCCTGCTTCTGATAGGATACTGATGGCGTACGGGTACAGGAGGCGTGAGGGCCCCTGCTTCTGATAGGATACTGACAGTGAACTGGCAGAGAAGGGTTCCTGCTCTTGACAATAATTTTGGTAATGTCCCTGTTTCACACAATGTTTATAGGCGGTCTGCAGATACAGAAGATCTTAGGATCCCTACTTCTGGCCAAGAAATTGGGGAGGTGCCGCTACAGGAGGTGTGAGATTCCATGCTTCCTGTGGTGATGCGTGTTGTACAGACACAGAGGTGTCTGCGGTGGGAACGCCAGGTTGTTTCAGCACTCTGTTCCATGACTTATGGATGCTACCTTTGCTCGCGGCATCTCTTACTTCAATTGATGTTGCGAAAGCCGATGCTCTGATGTGGAGACAGAGTCCTGGGTGTTCTCATGGCAGTATTACCCTTTTAACTCGCCAAAAACTTCTTGGATGAGAGGCAACTGATTCCAGATTGTATTTTTTGATTGGGATCTGCGTATGAGTAACTTGCTGACTTGGCGGACTATTGATGCATTTTTGGATACCAGAAAGATTTTACCTTTATAGTCTACCAGGTTCCATTTTAAATTCATGATTGAAATTCGTTTTTATAGCACGGACGAAACACGTGTTCGCTGTCTGAATAATGTTTACTGCATGGAGTGAAAAATATCCTGTAGTGCTGTAAAATCTCAAGACATGCTAACACTTGTTTCTTTTTCTGCTTGTGTAACTATTATATTAGTTACTTTTTAGTGATTGTATATCTTTGTATCTGGTTGCATGCCTTACGTTATGTTATCCATTCGTGGAGGGACACTAAAACACCATTTTGTATTCATATTAAAATCATTCTTTCACTTTCTTGAATTGTAAGTATATTACTTTTGATTTGTTTAAGTTGTGTACTGTGGACAATTGATATTGTATGTTCTTGGCGTCACCTGTGGTGGCCACCTCAGTTACACCTCATGGCAGCAGGGGTGTGTTCTGCTGTAGCACTATATTCAATTCAAAGTTGTTCTTAAAATACCAAGACAGACTCGCATTAGAGATAGTGCAGGCTGTTTTCTCCACTGGTACTTCTGTGATTGTCCGGATACAGAGGTATGAGGGTCCCTTTTCCGAGCGGTGACATCTGTCACGTGCAGGTTCAGAGGTGTGAGGTTCCCTGCATCCAGCAGGCCCATCCATGATGTACAAACAGAGGACAGGTGGGGTCCGTGCTTCTCCCTATGATTGTGGTGATGTGCACAAGTTTTAAAATGTTATATTGTCACTAAAATTTTCACCTAACACGTAAAGTAATATTTAATTCCCATACATAAAGAAAACCCCCCCAGGAGCCACCCATCTACCCCCGTCGACAGCCAACCCCCGCCACGTATAGCCCTCGGCCAGGCCCTGTGACCAACTCCCACCAAGCAGCCAATCCTACTGCCAGTCACAGCCTTCTGCAACACCAAGCTATTAAACCTGGGGGGGTAACTACGCTCCGCCAGGGGAGTTTAAGTAGTTTTGCCTACTAAGCGTTCTGTTGCAAATGCGGAGTTCGGTTAAAACTACGACTCCGTGGCGGATCGTAGTTAGCCGGCCCCTTCACCCTCCCAAAATAAATAAAAGTAATTAAAAGGCACTTACCTGCCCCGTGGCTGCCTCCTCCTCGACATCGCCGCTCTCCTGCCTCTTCGCCGTCCTTCTTCACTAATAACCCCTACGTTGTACGTCTTGCTATTTAGATTGCAGGTATTCACAGGCATACACAGTATTTTGCTCCGTAGTTTGCAATGTATGCATGGTTATTTAGTTGGTCAAAAAGCTCGGATACAACAGAGGTAAATTCTTCTAGCACATCTCATATGGACATGAGGTCGGCTGTGATCTCCTGTACATAAAGAAGTGTCAGCCTAGAAGGACACTATGTGCGTCCTGTCTGCCAGTGGGAGGCCTCACTCCCGGACCCCTCTCACACAGTCGCATGGCTAGGGGTCCATGGTGAACACAAATCATAGGGGGTAGAGCAGGCATCCCTGTCTCGTCCTCGACCCACTGGAAAAGAAGCAGACACTAGATGGCCCAGTTGAAACCAGGAAATTGGTTTGGAATATAGCAATCTGGTATAGGCCAGGAGTTTGGGTCCTATCCCCATTCAAGTGAGTACAGTGAACAAATAATGCCAGTTCAGGGTGTTAAATGCCTTCTCTAGGTCGAGTATGAGGCAGGCTGTCCTCCGGAATCGTCCTCTCACCAGATCCTGCATGTGGAAGAGGTGGCAAATATTCTGGGAGATACTGCAACATGGTACAAAGCCATTTTGGTCTGACTGGACCAAGCCAGGGAGAATCTGGGTATATTGGTTGGCTATTAGTTTACCTAATATTTTATAATCCTTCAAGTATTGCAATGGATTGGTATGAGGCCAATTGTGTAGGGTCTCTGTCTGATTTGTGGATAGAAACTAAGAGGGACGCACATAGCGAGTGAGGAAGCTCACCCTCTTTTAGGGCCGCTGCATACATTGTCACCGGCAGTGATGCCAGGAGGGACGAGAATGTGTGATAGTACTCTAGGGTTAGACCGTCTAGGCCTGGGGTTTTGTTACGGGCAAGGTCACGGATTAGCCGCTTGACCTCTTCTGGCGCAAACTCCCTCTCCAAAGACAGGTTTGTGGGGATCGAAATGCGAGGGATAGAAATAGCGCCTAGAAAGTCATCTGTTTGGTTCATTAGGGTGCTGGGGATCGCTTTGTATATGGCAACGTAATACTCATAGAAGGCTTGCAGAATACTTGTTTGAGTGCGGACCATAGCCCCTGTACTATCTACCACTTCAGTAATGGGAAGTGTCGCAAACTCTTGTCATATAAGCTATGCCAAGAGTCTGCCAGGTTTGTTGCCCTCTTGATGGACCCTAGCAGCTTAGGCTGTAAATTTGTAACGTCGGAGACTCTCGAGGGGAGCCACATACCTGGTCTTAGAATCTGACAGTTGTTGGACGGGTGTAGGGTCGGCGTCCGCAGCTTTACTGAGTTTTGTTAGGGTTCTGCTCAGTCTCCTCTCTTTCTCTCTCTAGTGTCCTGTGAACCTCAGCGATTTGCTGGATACAGGTTCATCTGACGAGCACCTTAAAGGTGTCCCATTCCAGTGTGTTAGTGGACACTGTGTTATTGTTCTCTGTAAAATATCGTCGGAAACAAGTTTCCTGTTCCTTCTGGAATACAGGGATGGCTGACGCCTAGGGTGGGACTGAGGTGCGCACGTTCTTCCACGTGTTCGAGTTCCAGTATTGGACAGGTCACTCAGGAGGCGGGGGGACGCTCCCGGGAAGCCCTCGCTCCCACAACTATGAGCTGTGCCACATTAAGCCTTGTGGATCAGGGAGGGTCAGTGTCGTGGTTTGTAGCCCTCAAGCCGCGTAACCTCCCTGTGTCGTCTCAGGCCCTGAGCCATGCACGTGCCTCGATCATGGCGCAGATGTGCTACTCATGGCGAGCCCAGAGCGCTTGATGGGCCGAGTCTCAGCCCCGGTCCAGGCCCATGTTCCACTAAAGGGACTGTTCGGCCCTGCAAGGTCCACAGTTGTACATGTGTTGTAAGGGGTGCTCAGTACGCAGCAAGGGGCCCCCTCAGTGTCTGCCACTGTCCTACTCCCCATGCCTTGTGTATGACACCGATGAGGGGCTCTGTGGAGGGGGTACTCTGTAGGCGTCGGCTCTCCTGCCTGTCGTCTCCTACCCAGTGAGTCCATGCAGGACTTGGCAGGGTTCCGGGTTCACAGGCACCGGCCCAGGATTCAGCCTAAAACAATTTCAGGTGCTGTAGACCCACGCACCATGATAACGGTGCCAACACAGACAGGGGGCCCCTCCACCCCGAGGCCACAGGCACATGAATTCTCCCCGTGGGCCCAAGCCCACGCCCATCACCTCTCTGCTGGTCTCCACCTGTCCAGCCCTTAGGGTAGCATGGTGTTGGGCGAGCACCTACCGGCAACTGTCTGACTTGTCTGTCATCGGCTGCACTTGGCCGGGCGTCTCCCCAGGCCCTCAGATTAGCCTGGATCTTGAAGAAGGCAGTGAGCGGGAGCCCCCGCTGGGGTGCTCAACTCAGTTTCTGCTGCGCCCGGTTGTCGATGGAGGCAGCATTCAGCCTCTTCTCGCCGTCTCCTTCAGTCTGGTTGTGGCCTCGCTGGACTTGCCTTCACTTTGGTGCCTCAATGCACTAGGTCGCTTACCCGGAACCCAGCCACGGGGCTCTCCCCCACGGTGCCAGCACAGGGCCTCCATAGTACTCAGTCTCCCGTGAGTGACGGCTCATCAGCGGGCACATGTCATGACAAACAGCTCCCTCTGGTTCTCGAACCTCTCTCTACCGCCCACTCTAGTTGTTGTTGAGCGACGCCATATTGATAGCCTCCATGCGGCCCATGAGGCCCACATCTCCAGGCAAAACTGCCAAGTTTCACTCCCAACTCAGCAGGGATATGGGGCCGGGAGTCAGGAAGCTGTCGGCATCACTGGGAAGTTTCTCTGTCTCGCCACTGGGCCAGATGGGATACAATTGTCGAGCAGGCTATCAGAGCTCTAGAGATGTGCCCCAACAATGCTGGCTGGCTTAGCCATGACTCCAACTCTAAGAGGCAGTTGCCCTAGGACTTACTTTATTTTGTGACTACCTCTCAGTGGAATGCAAGCTGGAATGAATATGCATCCACTTTTTGTTTAACAATAGCAAGAAAGCAAAGAGATAAAAAAAACTTTTGATAATCAACATTCCTGTGTTTCACGGCTACTTGCACTTATGTGAAAAGTGAGGACAATGTATTTCTGTATGTTGTAATTTGTGTTGTTGTCCTATCCAGAGACCTATAGATATGATGGAATGGTAACAGATACACAGATAGACTAATGTAATTAATTGATTCAGGAATAGTTGCTTGACTGAATCTACATCCCAGTGGAAATTACTTATTTAATTTATCCCTGTGGTACACCAACCCTTTTTGTTCTGGTGCACACCTGGCCACCCACAAACTGCTATGATGGAGGCTGCGGGAGGAACCACAGGCCACCCCACCAGCCCCAGCAATCTCCCCAATCAGCACCATACTGGGTACTTTGTCTTGCTCCCGCCTGGCAGGAGCAGCTGCTTTGAACTGCTCCAGCCGGGCGGGGGCGAAGTGGAGTTCCCTGCCTGGGAAAGTACCTGCATGGCATGCCCACACTCTACTGAGCAGGGAACCACAGTGTAGGTAGGCCTACCCCTGGGACCCTGTAGATTATTGCACCCGGGGGGATGGATTAACCAGGTCAATATAGGCACAGGGGTGCATGGCCCCTCCCCTTATGTTAGTATTTTGGCCTTAAGAGGCTTGGGAGAGGGCCACATGGCCTCCCTCTTCTTTTTTAACATATCAGCCCTGGGGATCAGGTCCCCAGGGCCTTAAGTGGCTCAGCGAGGAGTGGGGGTTGTGCGTCCCCCCTCTATTTTCAATTGAAAGCTGAGCCCAGGGAATAGGATCCCTAGGGCTGAAACTTGCTCAGGGAGAGGGGCTGAATGCTCCCTTCCCTTAATTAATGTAACAAGTCTCATGTTAGATGCCTTGGGAGTGGGACCATGCCCCCCTTCCCCTTTTAAAAAAAGTTGGGCCTGGAGGATGGGGTGTGGCCCAAAATGGTCTCAGGGAGGGAGCCCCACTCACCCCCTCAATCATTTTTTTTAAATGGCATGTTTCCCGTGGGAATACCGTGAAATGGTTGCATAAATGGATGCTAGGAGTACCCCACAACGGGTAGAGGGGGCAGGGTAAAAAAAGCCCTCTGGGCCTATCAGAACACTTTATTTTTTTTAAATGGGGTTTGAGAGACTCTCGCGAGACCCCTTCGAGCCCAATCCTCCAGATATTCAAATGTTTTTGGAACTTAAAATCTCCAAAACTACTGAATGAATTTAACCCAAATCACAAAAGTAGACTTTCTGGATGAGGATCTAGCTTCCTGACAAATTTGGTGTAATTCCATTCAGCAGTTTTTGCTGTAGTCCTTCTTAAAAAAGTCTATGGAAAATGCATGGGGATTTTGTGTTCTGGACCCCTCTCTTTTTCTTGGCCCATGCTTGACAAAAAAAAACCAAACTTTCCATGTACAAACTAGACAAAAAAGAGCGTATTTGTGGGAAGTGTTTATGAAGATTCGTCAAACAATGCCTAGGTTATTAGCAAAACAAAAAAAGCATTTCCTATGGAAATGTTAACCTAACTATAACTACTATGTAATATGTGCGTGTGTGTGCGTGTGTGTATATGTGTGCAGATGCTCACAATCTTCATGAACACTCGTAGGTGACCCTGCCAGTTTTTCGTGTCAAACTATGTGTGCCTCCCTAAAAATCACATCTGGAGATGTCACTGTAGATTAGGTGTGATGGCCCCTGCTTCTCCCAGTGCATTGATGGTATACAGGCACATCAGGGTGAGAGATCCATGTTTTCCCCACTTATATTGGTAATGTGCAGGTGGTAACCCAGGAGTGAGGGTCCCTGATTTTTCCACTGATATTGTAGTACAGGTAAATTAGGTGTGAGGAGCCCTGCTTCCCCCACTGATATTGGTAATGTTTAGCTGAATCAGGTGTGAGGACTCCTGCTTCTCCCAATGGTATTGGTGCTGTATAGGCACATTAGGTGTGAGTTCCCCAAATTCTCCCACTAATATTGGAGACTAACAGGAAAAATCAAGTGTCAGGGCCCTTACTTCACCCAAAGTTATTTGTAACTTGCAGGTACAGCTAGTGTGAAGGTTGCTGCTTCTCACCAAAGATATTGGCGATGTACAGGAACATCAGGTGAGAGGACCTCTGCTTTTCCAAAGATATTGGTGATGTATAGGTACATCAGGTGTGAAAGATGACTGATTGTCCCAAAGATATTGGTGATGTACAGGTACATTAGGCATGAGGGCCGCTGCTTCTCCCAACGATACTGGTGTAATACAGGGGCATCAGGTGTGAGTGATTCCTGCTTCTCCCAGTGATAGTGGTGATGCTCAGGGGCATTAGGCTTGATGGGCCCTACTTCTCCCAGTGATATGGCTGATGTTCAGCTATACCTGGTGCGGAAGTCCCTGATCTTACATAATTAAATGTGATGTACGGGTACAATTGGCTTCAGGGTCCCTGCTTCTCCCAAAGATATTGAAGATGTACAAGTACATCAGGTGTAAGGGATCCATGCTTTTCCAAAGCTATTTGAGATGTACAGGTACGTACAGGTGCATCAGGTGCTTCTCCCAATAATTTTGGTGATGTACAGGTGCACCTGGTGTGAAGGTCTCTGATCTAGCATAATTATGGCTGATCTACAGGTACACCTGGTGTGAAGGACCCTGCTTTTGTCAATCATATTGATGGTGTACTGGTGCATTCGGTGTGACAGTCACAGCTTCGCCCAATAATTGTAGTGACATACAGGTGCATCCGGTGTGATGACCTCTGCTTCTCCAAATGATGTTGGTGACATGCAGGTACATCTTGTGCAGGTCCCTGATCTTGCATTATTATTGGTGATACTGAGGTGTGTGGATCCCTGAGCCAGCAATGATGATGACGTACAGGTAGAAAAGTTGCCTGATTCTGGCAATACCATTGGTGATATACAGGCGATGTGAGAGTGACTGCTAATTAGGGGTGGGCAGAATTTGCGTAGTCGCGCTATGCAAAGCTCCGCGAAACGGTTAAAAATCTCTGCGAGCACGCAGAAATTCCGCGAGCACGTCGAATTGCTTGTTCGCGATGCCTTTTTCCTGTTCGCGAATGCTGTTTGCCTGCTCGGGGGATATATCTCGCGAACACGCATTTTGAGAATGCGAACAAGCAAAAAATTCCGCGAAGCCGCCCAATGCAGAATTTTGGTCAATTCCGCATTCTCTGCGGAACTTGAAATTACCCAAATTCCGCAAATTCCGCGAGTGGAACGGAATTTACTGCCCAGGCCTACACTGCTTCTGGGGGATATTGATAAGGTACACAAGGTATGAGGGTCTGTGCCTTAAGGGGAGATATCAGTTTTGCATACACAGGGTGGGTTCTAGGGTCACTGCACATGAAATGTATTGTACAGGGAGGTACAGATGGTGCAGGCCCCAGCTCCAAGGGATTTATCACCGCCCTAACAACATCTTGGCTGAGGCTGCACAATCACTGCATGACCTCTTGTTCAGTGTAAACCGCAAAAAGGGAGTATTTGCTCACAAATCTTTCTTGTGGTTTCAATCACTGTTTCTGCTATGCTTTAAATGTATTTACGACATTAGATCGGTTCCAAAACATGAAATGTTACACAGGGATGCATTCCAGTGGAAATGCATGCTATTCCTGCTAGTACGTTGCAAACCTCAGACACGTTCAATGCATACCGCTCTACCTTCAGGTCTCCAAGGAGGGCGAGACTCACTGGTTTTGAAGAGTAAGCTGTTGAAATCAATAGAGGTAAAAAAATGTGGGAGGATGAGGCCAACTTTCAGGGCGATCCCATCGAAGTTCATGGGAGGCATTTTGTTTGTCTGGAGTAGGAGGTTGAAGACGAGTCCGAACAGTGTGACACCCTCTAAATAAGGATGAGTTAAGAGATGTGTTTAATGTGTGTTGCAGAGAGTGGCCTGTGAAGGTTCCCTCGAACAGGAGCATTCAACAAGGTTTAATTTAATTTAATTTAACAAGATGCCTATACACATGCCCTACGTATGATTCTGTCCTTTTGCGAGTGGATAGAAGTGTGTTGTGCACACATTAGTTACACTATCTTCCTTTCTTGCTTTTAATTGAAGCTATGCATACCTCATCTGTTCTTCTTCAACCAGTGAAAGTGCCATGAAGACTGAGGGCTTGAGTTAGAATTTGGAAGAGAGGGTACTCCATAGTAACTGTGATGGGATGCCCTCCCCGCCAAAGTGAAGTTCTGCTTGCCTCATTTTGAGTTAGGCAAAACTTCAGTATGTATACCACTCTGTCTCTGTGTCATAAATACACATCCAACGGCCTGACGGAGTAAGGGCCACTGGAGGTTTAGCCATGTGTTCACCCGCCCTATTTAGAGTGGGCGACCATGTGGCCAGTTTTCACCGTCCATCACTGTCAGGTAAAACCTGGCAGTAAAAGGACGTGAAAACTGCAAAATTACACCCACTCCATGGAGGAACTTTCCCATGGTGATGGATCATTTTTTTTCCAAAAGAAAGTCACGCTTTGGGACTTTCATTTTGAAAATAAGAAAAATACAGAAAGTTTGATGTACATCTCTGTCTTGTTGACGGAGCCGTCGATCAAACTTTCAATCCATTTACAGAAACTGCCATGACAGTGGTTCTTGTATATGCAAGAGATGTCCATTGGGCCGGTGGACATCTCTATCTTTGGTGGGTGGACAACCATCACCATGGTGGGAATAAAATACCCCAAAAGGAGGCAGTACTTAAAACATCCACCAAAGTCAAAATCAGACCCAGAGTCTTTACTTCCTCTACATCTGTTGTTTTGGAAATGAGGCAAGTTCAACTGATCAAAGCATCTAATATTGCCTATTGATTTGATATAGAAAGTGCTAAAGTCGGAGAGCTGAGGGTAGATTTTTGAGGTGAATACTATGCTTGTGATTTAAATCCAATTAAACATTCACAAGTTTCACAGTTTCATGTATGAGTGACTCATCCAGTACAGGTTTTAGTTTTAGCCTACCAGATAGCACAGCTGTCTAGTTGCAAAAGACCTACTGTGGGCTTACCGAGAATTTACAAGGGCTTAGAGCCCACCCATTGATTACCATTGGTTGGCCTTATTCTAACTTTCATTTGCTTGCTTCATATTCAACTGCTTTCCATGTTGCTGCTTGTCACTCTTTGAGTGTAGTCTCTTTACCATCTCTCTGACTGGCTGGTTTTTATATCCTCCACTGCTGACTTTTTGTGAACTACTGGTTTGCTTAAGCAATCCATGTGAATATATGTATTTCACAGCTGCATACCTCGTGTGCTTCTCCCCACCTGTCTACCCACTCTCACATTGATCTCTTGCCTGTGTGCTTCTCTTCCTCCATCACTCATGTTCTTCTCTTGCCTGTGTGCTTCTCTGCCCCCAGCTCTCTGTGTTACTCTCCCATCCGTGTGCTTCTCTTCCCCTGCGCTATATGTTGTTCTTTCCTGCCCAGGAGTTTCTCTCCCCCATTTGCCTCTCTCGCCTGTGTGCCTCTCTGACCCTGCCACTCTTCGTGTTCCTCTCTCCAATTAGCTCCCTTGCTCTCCATAGTCCTCTCTTACACATGTGCTTCTCTCTCCCATACTCCATGTTGCCCTTGCTTGAATGTGTGTTTCTCTCCCCCAGAGCTCGTGTTTCTCTATACCCATCTTTTTCTATCTCCCCAGCGCTCAGTGTTGCGCTCTCTCACTTATGTTGATCTCCCTCATTTGCTTCTCCTCCCCATATGTAACTTCCCAGTGCTGCACTCTCTGGATAGCTTTTCCGTCCCTACCTCCATGCAGGTTTGCTTTCCCTGGCCACCCGCCCACTTAAAAAACACACTTTAGCTCAACAATTTTTTTTATTTACTGATCCATGTCGGATCACTCCAAGAAGAGAAAAAAGGCGGCAATGCCATTTTGAAAGCATGTACTAGTGCTTGCCTAAAAAATGAGGCGGTGTCAGTGCCCTTTCCTTTATTTATTTATTTTTTAGCCATGTTGCATAGCCTCAGTAATGCTGTACAGCATCGCCAGAAACCATTAGTAAAGCCAATAAGTCACAAAGGCAATAACCAGTGGCTTTGCCAGTGCTTGCTTTCTTTGCAGTTTGGGATTTGTAGTTTAGTTTATTCCATCACAGTTTTAAGTCAGTAGCTACCAGAATGCAAAGGAAAACCCTGGACCATATGAGTTACTCTCTCATGGACCTGGGGAACTTGAGAGTTCCTAGCAAATGTTGGGGTCTTTGTCAGTGGTTTCAGAGCTCTCAAGTTCCCAAAGTCCTTCTGCAAGCAGGTCATTCAGACAGGTTCTTTTCTCACGGAAATCTTAAGGATTTTAGGGACTCCGGGTCAAACGTATTTTGGGGGCCCCTGTTAAGAACAGCATTACATTTGTGATCTAATTACAGCTCTTTCATGCCCTCTTTGCCCAGGTCCCTGACACACTGGAAGGCACACAGGTCCAGATTCTAAATGTGTTTCCATCTAATATTCAGGGATAGTAACATGTGTTTTCAATATGCTAATACAGCATCAGCTCACACATTTTATTGCAAATAATCTCTGTGACCCTCTCCCGTTTCAAATATGTAAAGTCCTGGTTTGATCTAAAATACATTTTTATGGATGTTGGATTGTGTTGAAAAACATGAACACATTTGTCTGCTAAAGTCTGTAATAGACTCCCACATATTACCTGTACTGAAAATAAATTCAAGGAAAACATTATTTAAAACCATCTATGTTTAAGAATCATTCAAGTCCATCAGGGCAGGACTGCCTGCAGAACAGAGCCAGCTCTGTTAGGTGGGCACTAAAAAAGAGTGGGGCCCTGTGCCAGAGCCCATTTTGCCCATGCCTTAAAACGTATCTATCTTTTCTTTGCATTCTTTAATCCGTAGTCCTATTTTTCCTATTTTAAAAGTCGGACTATAAGCCCCAGAATGCAAAGAAAAACCCTTAATTTCTTTAACAATTCTCGCTTGGGCATTGGAAAATTGCAAGCCGTGATGGCTTACATTGATGGCAGAGGCAAAAAACAATGCAATAGTCTATTAGGGGGCCAACTTTCCAGGACACTTTGCTCATATGAATAACTTTGCACGCCTTTATAGCGCATGCGGATAGACACTTTGCACGTGCAAGAAAATTAGAAGTCCTTATTTTGAGCAGCCTGGGAAGTATGAGTCACAGAGTGTTTTTTCCCAAAGCTTCCTCCTCTGAATTACGCCAATTTTAAAACTGTAACCCAGGTGGATATTGATTATCGTAAGTGGGATTACTATGCTACTCTATATTAAAGTTTCAGACCATTTACCACCTTCCGAAGTAAACCTCCTGGTCGCTATTGGCATTTTTTGAGAGACAACTTTACAAGATGAATACCTGTCGTCAAAATGATATGAACAAGTCTTAAGCTCTGAAACACCCTATGGTGAATATCAGTGTCCACTATGGCCACTGCCCATTAACCACACACTGCCCCGGGACCCAAAGAAAAGGCCTTCCTTTTTTAAAAAACTGAACCGGATATTACTTCATGGGAGGGTGGGTAGACATTGCCCTCTCTGATGATCTGTTCACCAAAATGTAAAATGGTGGCAAATTATTATCCTTTTGGGATGAGCAACACTGGTTTACAATCTTGGGTTTCCAACTTTAGCAAATTATTTAATCTTGGGTAAATCATTCCCTCCCTATGCCTCTGGCCCCTGGCTTGTAAATATGCGTGAACTGTGAAAGAGGCTTAAAGGAAGACATAAACAGCAAGGAGGACCAATTCCAAGGGATGGTCTCCAGCCTTAGAATCTCTAAAGTAGAATGTGTTTTTGAAGCTGCATTGGACTGGACCACCATCTCCACCAACTTTCTTGCAGCTCCTTCCTCCCAAACGCAGACAGGCTTTCTTTTCACACTTCATGTAAGGCTAAAATATTGAGAGATTGTAAGAAACTGGCTCTATATATACTGCACCAAAGTGAGGTATAGAGTGTATAGAGTCCAGGTGACCCCAGAGGTAGGCAGAGGTTAAAGTTAGATAGAACCTTACTCTCTATTTGTGGTAGAGTGGTCGAGCAGTAAGGCAGCATCAGAGGACAGTGTTAAGCATTTGATGTACACACTCAGTCAGCAAATGGATTCACACACTCAAGAACTGAACTCTAGGCCAATAGTTGTTGTATGAAAATATATACTGTTGTTTATTTTTAGAACCAAGCAAGCCTGGCACAGGTAAGCATTAAATACTTTTCAGTAATAAGTTACTGAATATAGAACAGTTTGAAAATGCAATAGAAATTGTACTTTGTTTGATTTACAGGGGAGCAGTAGTATGCAACACTTAGCAAATGCAGTACATTGAAATGAATAGGCTTTTTCGGTAAATTACAGGTAAGATACTTTTTACGTTACTTTTCTAACTCAGTACTGGATACCTAGATTCAGCACTGGGACATTTCCTGGAAACAGGTAAGAAATTAAGTTTTGGTTATTTGTGCGATTTTTAAAAAATATTTTCAGATTTCAAAACTCCACACAGAAACGTTTTGGAGCAGTACATTGAAATGAATAGGCTTTTACAGTAAATTGCAGGTAAGTTACTTTTCATGTTACTTTTCTAACTCAGTGCTGGATACCCAGATTCAGCACTGAAACATTACCTGAAAACAGGTGAGTTAAAAAGGTTTTGGTTATTTGTGCGCTTTTTAAGGAATATTTTTAGATTTCAAAACTCCACACTTAGAAACTTTTTGGAGGAAAAGTGTCAATGTTATCCTATGGGAGGAAAACAAGTTAACGGTTCACAGGTATGTAAACGGCTGTGGGAGTTAAGGTTCTGGGGTTAGACTCAGGGGTCCCCCAGGGTCAGTGATGCACTGTTGTTGCACCCTCAGCGGCACTAGAGCGGCCAGGTGCAGAGTGTTGAGGCCCAATGTTATCCAATGGGGGATATGGGGCCTCCAGTTGGTGGCTGCTGGCAAGCAGGCCACAGGGTCGTGGGAGCAAAGCTCCTAGGGTTAAGGTCAGGGCAAATTGGGAAACAAAGTAGCACAATAGGTGCACCCTCAGCAGCACTGGGGCGGCCGGGTGCAGAGTGCTGTTTCGATGTTGGGTGCCCTGTTGTTTTCTATGGAGAACCTCCGGTTTGCAAAAGCACTGCAGGCAGTGAGACGAAGGACTTCAGGGTGCGACCACCACTTGGAGAGGTAAGTTGGGAAGTTAAGGGTTGGTTACGCACCGTCGGTTTGGGCACACAAGGCAGTGGGGCGTTGGGTGCAGGGGTGCCTTTTGGGGTCGGATCTACTAACCAGCTCCTGGTCGCGGTTAGGGGAGCCTTCTGGATTCATGCTGCAGGCATTGGCTGGAGGCTTGAGGCTGGTCAGGGGTCCCCGGATCTCAGGTCAGGATCGCCGGGGTGACCTCCCCGTGGTGTTTTTCCACTCAAGCTCGGGCCGGGTTCGGCGGGTGGATAGTGGGCTGGATTAGCGGTCTCTGGCTGGCATCAGTAGCGCAAGTTTGAACAAGTCCGGTGCTCACAGGAGATTCAGTCTTTGAAGTGAAGGCAGGCAGGTCCTCCGGGGTTTTTGAAGTTGTTGGCTGCAGGGCACACCGGGATTTCGCAGGGACAGGTTCGAGGGGAGACAGGCCTGTAGGGCTGGGGCCAAGTCAGTGGGCATCGTCCTCTTGTTAGCTCTGCACGTCTCTTCGTCCTTCTTCTTATCTTCTTTTCTTGTTGTTGCTGGCTCTGAGGAAGGAAGGGTCAGGGTGCCCCCTAAATACTAAATTTAGGGACGTTACAGCTAGGTAAAGGGCGGGGACCAATGGATCCCTTCCCATGGGGTGGGTACACTCCCTATTCTGCCACTCTCCAGTGGGAGGGGGGCAGGAGCCTGTCCTTGGTTGGCTGAGTCCCCCCATCCTCAAGATGGCGGGGACTCGAGGTTGTGCTTCACCTCGCCTCCCCCACCTGAGGGGTAGAGTTGGCAGAGGTGGGCACACCTCTCTTCCTCACTTGTTTTTCCAGCCAGTTCTCCCACCCAATGTGGGGGGTAGAACCAGTCGGGACCAGTTGCTGAAAGCAGCAAATGGTCTGGAGAGACTCACAAAGGCGACATGCCTTTGAAGCTTCTCCTACGTGAACCCTGCCCATCCTGGGGGAGGAGGCTTGGCACCTTGTCCTAGGATGTGCATTGTTTCAGGCCCCCGAGAGTAGCAGCTCTCGACCCAGGGGTCCAGAAACATGTCTGGTGGTGGCAGCCTAGGCAGCCACTCAGTTAGGTCACTAGAAGTTGGTCGAGTTTCATGGGGCATCTCTTAGATGCCCTCTGTTGTGCATTTTACATTAAATCCCACAGTGGTATCAGTGTGGGTTTAATGTGCTGAGAAGTTTGATACCAAACTTCCCAGTCTTCAGTGTAGCCATTATGGTGTTGTGGAGTTCGTAATGACAAACTCCAAGCACCATATACTCTTAATGGCAGCACTGCACTTACAGTGCCCAGGAATGGACTTGGGCACTGTAGGGGTACAGGGATCATGCACCTGTACCCTCACCACTGGCATAGGGCACCCAGCTAGAGGGGTGACTGATGTATGCCAGGGCAGTGGTTTCTGGTCACAGTGCCCTGGGTACCTGTGGTACCATTTACCAGGGGCTGACATGTGGCCAGAGATGCCAATTGGGTTAGTTTTGGGGAAAGAACACCGGCCCTGGGAACCCAATTGGCAGGGACCCAGGGCACACCAAGAAAAAGTGCATCAGTAGACTGGCAAAAAGTGGGGGGGTTACTGCAACAGAACCCCACTTTCCTACAGAGATGCATACTTTGCCAGGCTGCTCGAAGTGTCTGCCATCCTTATGAGCATTGCTGATGTCCTGCGAGCAGCAAAAAGCAGGCCATTTAGCACTCCACATCAGAAGTGTTTGGGCAATGGAATAGACCACTTAAATGCAGGACAATCATAATGAAAAATGGGACGGTTGGAACAGTACCTGTATTTATATGTACTGAAATACCAGTTTGAAGACTTACGTGAAAGTTGGTATCTTCCTTCTACGCTTAACGTTTCCAAAGTCACTGGGCAGAGATTTGACTGATAGTGTGTTCTTAGGTAACATTATCCTCAATATAGCTGACCCACACATTAGTAGAACTCACTGCAGATGGTGAAAAGCAATCCACAACATTGCAAAGGTAAATATTCCCCATTCTCTCCAAACCAACCAATAAAATTGCTGCAAAGTCAGAGGAGACTTCACTAGAGCCACTGCACTCTGCCAGAAATATAAATGGAATAAAAGCATGACTGAATACACAAGAAAAGAGTATTGTGGAGCGCACATGTGGTAATTATGAACAAAATTATTTTTCCAGACTAAACCTCATTGAAGAGCTCAACCTGAGCCTCTTCATTCTGTCTCCTGCTCTCCAAACACTATGGCCTGGATCTCACTTCACTGCCTCCCTTTACAGTTAGCCGTGATTGGCTACCAGGCTCAAGCGATGCAAATAATGTGTCATCACTGATTAATAACAGGGCATCCAGCCTAGGTGTCATAGCAAAAGGCAAAAGATTCCAGGAACACTCCTTTGGCGACTCCTTGCTTGACCCACAATGGCCAGAAAGAAACTTGATCCAGAAATGGCACACAACAAACTTCTATTAAGTGAACATGATGTGTCTCTTACTTTGCACATGACAAACCATCTCCATACCACAATACACATTCAAAACAGAAATCTTGTTCATTACTTGGAATCCTTTAGAATCACTTTACCATCAAGCTCACACTCATCTTTAGAAATAATGCCACATGCAGCCCATGACACTAATGCATCCATTTAGAGCACACACCTAACATTGCTTATACCATCACCAGTCACAACCCACAGATGTTGTTCCTCCCATGTTTGCCTAGTTTTATCCTGACCAGCTTACAGTAGAACTGTAATAAGGTGTTTTACTTACTGTTTTTTGCTGGATGTAGTCTTTGTGTGTCTACCATGTCAATGATGTGTGTTTATTCAACAGAGAGCTGACTTTTTTGCTTACATTGTTAGCAGATGCCATCTTCCACCTACAATCCTGCCTCAGCTTCATCCAGTCCTGAATGTAAATTCTCAGTTTCAAAGTAAACTCCACAAGACTGAATGTGCCCACCTTATCCACGGTAACCACAGCTCACAGATATAAACCAAAATGCTACTCAAAGGCTTCACTTAAGTCATGGGTACTCACAAACTTTCTCTCGGGGGCCAAATTTACAGTGTGGTTTCTGGCTGAGGGCCGCACCGGTGGGGGCGGGGCCAGTGGGGGAGGGGGCGGGGCTAGAGCAAAAAAAATATGACCATGAGGTTGAACACAGGCCCCTGCAGCGGACGCCTTCATCCACTGAGCCACCAGACCCGGTATGCACACATATCTATCTATCTATCTATCTATCTATCTATCTATCTATCTATCTATCTGTTTCCCTCCCTCTCTCTCTCCCTCTCTCTCGCTCCGTCTCCCTCCCTCTCTCTATCTCTCTCTCCCTCCATCACTCTGTTTGTCTCCCTTTCTCTCTGTCTCCCTCCCTCTCTGTCTCACTCACTCTGTCTCACTCATTCTGTGTCTCCCTCTCGCTCCCTTTGTCTCACTCACTGTTCGTCTCCCTTTCTCTCTGTCTCCCTCCCTCTCTGTCTCCCTCTCATTCCGTCTCCCTACCTCTCTCTCTCCCTCTCGCTCCCTCTGTCTCACTCACTGTTTGTCTCCCTTTCGCTCTGTCCCCTCCCTCTCTCTCTCCGTCTCCCTCCCTCCCTCCCTCTGTCTCCCTCCCTCCCTATCCCTCCCTCTGTCTCCGTCTCCCTCCCTCTGTCTCTGTCTCCCTCTGTCTCCCTCCCTCTGTCTCCCTCCCTCCCTCTGTCTCCCTCCCTCCCTTTGTCCTCCCTCTGTCTCCCTGCCTCTCAATCCCTCACTCTCTCTGTCTCCCTCTCTCTCTCCCTTCCTCTCTGTCTCCCTCCCTCTCTCTCCCTCCCTCTGTCTCACTCACTGTTTGTCTCCCTTTCTTTCTGTCCCCCTCCCTCTCTCCCTCTCCCTCCCTCTCTCTATTGCTCTCCCTCCCTCTGTCTCCCTCCCTCTGTCTCCCTCCCTCTGTCTCCCTCCCTCCTCCGTTCTCCCTCTGTCTCCCTCCCTCTGTCTCCCTCTCTCTCTCTCCCTCTATCTGTCTTCCCCCCTTTCCCTGTCTTCCTACTCTCCCTGTCTTCCTCCTCTCCCTGTCTTCCTCCTCTCCCTGTCTTCCTCCTCTCCCTCCCTCTTCCTCCCTCTGTCGCACTCTGTCTTCCTCCCGCTGTCACCTCACCCCCTGCTCTCACTCCCTGCTGCCCTCCATCACCTCACCCTGCTGTCCCCTGTCACCTCACCCCGCGCTGAGACTGCTTCCAGGGAACGCACACGGCCGCCTCACCCAAGTACTTCACAGGTCTTTTAAAGACCATTCACTTGTTAATGAGACTTTGTTGTATTTCATCTCTTCTTAGCGCCCCTGCATCTCCTCTCAATCAGGGGGGAGATGCAGGGGCGCTAAGAAGAGGTGAAATACAACAAAGCCTCATTAACAAGTAAATGGCCTTTAAAAGAATCGCCCAGCCTCACAGCTCCGTGCTGCTGTAAACGGTGGTGTTCGCTGACAAGCACAGGGCACAGGCACTATGTCTGCAAGGTCCGCGGGCCGCCAGGGAAGGCTTGCCGGGCCGCTGGAGGCCCGCGGGCCGTACTATGAGTACCCGTGACTTAAGTGCATGTGACTTGTGCCAAAGTGCTGGGCTTCTACTTTGAATCTCAAATTACGTTCAACACTGACCTCAGCAAAAAAGTCTAAGGAAATCAGCCTTCGCAAGTTGGACCTATGTATAAGTTCTGCAATTTGAATATATCCTATTATGAATCCCTCTGGATACTAACATTTTGTTTTTTGTGTTTGCTATTATCATAGTACCTTACTTCATCCCCTGCTTTGTTCTTATCTGTTGTCTTGTTTCTTTTATTATGCTTTCTTTTGACTTCTTTTTGAGTTTTCAGCTAAATGTTTGCCTATATTTGTTTTTCTGGAAATTCTACTTGGAATTCTACCTTATATTTAACTGTCAACTTTGGTATCTGTTTCTCTATTGTTATTGTTGTGACTTACTTTATCTTTTAATTTTAGTCCTTCCCTTGGTAAAGCAGTATTGGACTTCCTCCTTTCTGCAGTGATATCCCCAAACTTTTTTGCCTTGACCCTCCTGTTTTCTGAACAAGTTTTTGTTGGCGTTTAGTACTCTTTGCACGTTACCACTGCTGATCAATGCTAAAGTGCTTTTGCCATCTATTTAAAACATGATGTAATTGGCTTACACCAAATCGGCACATTTAATTTACTTGTAAGTCCCTAGTAAAGTACTATTACATGTACCCAGGGCTCATATACTAAATGCTACCAGTAGACCTGCAGCACTGATTGTGCCACCCGGTTAGGTAGCCCTTAAAACATGTCTTAGTCCTGCCACTGCTGCCTGTGTGTGCCGTTTAAACTGCCATTTTGACATACAAAATAGACCTTTTGCCAGGCCTGAACTTTCCTTTTTAATACAGATAAGTCACCCCTAGAGTAGGCCCTAAATGGCCCTTAGGGCATGGTACATTGTATGTAAAACGTTGGACATGTACTTTTAAGTTTCACATGTCCTGGTAGTGAAAAACTCTCAAATTCATTTTTCCCTATTGCAAGGCATACTTCTCCCATAGGATAGCATTGGGTTACCTTATTACATTTAATAAGTAATAACTTTTGATTGGGAGCAGGTAGGAAAGGCATGTTTCGTGTCTGATAAATGGTAACTTAAACCCCTTTTTAATGATAAAGTTGAATATTTTGTCACAATTCTGAAAATGCCACTTTTAGAAAATTGTCATTTTTTTATCCTAACCATTTGGTGTTTGTAGCTTGTTCCTGAGTCACACGACTAGGTGTAGTTGGCAGTTGGCCTTTGTGAATTTCTTCCAGACAGCATGACAATATAGGGTAAGGGTGTTGACAGGATTGGCCATTTCTGGCAGGATCAAGAAGCAGAGCTGCCACCTACCACACTTGTACTTTAAAGACACTGGCTCAGCTCACACACAAAGGACTTCACACTGGCCTATTGTGCCCTCGGCCAAACTAGGACCAGGGCATGGAGGCAGGAAATTCCAAAAACTTCTTTAGGTATAAACTCCAGAAGCTTCTCCCACTTCAAAGTGGGCAAAAGGTATACAAAGGGTACCATGAGATCCATTCTTCATATCACCTCTGTACCTGCGAAAGACTCAGAGGAAGGACTTCTCTGCTGCCCTGCTACTCTGCTGTAAGAAGCACTGCCCAGCTGCTCTGCTGCAAGGACTGCTCAGCTGCCCTGCTGCCTGAGCCTAAAGGACTTAAACTATTCCTGGAGCCAAGACCACCAAAGTGAATCCAAGGGCTAGTTAGCTGGCTTCCTGTTCTGAGCTACAGGGACATAACAGGCATCTCTGCAAAGACGCTACTCGAATCATCTCGATGCAGGACCGCGCATCGCAGCTTATGTTTGGTGGGTTTGCAAGCACTAACCCAGGTTAACTCATCTCGACAGCGACAAATATGCCCTGCTAAATGCATCTCAATACAGGACATGCATTGCTGCTTCTGTTTGGCAGCTTTGCAAGTTCCGATCCAGCGTGACACATCTCAACTCCGATAACCGACCCAGCTCAATGCATCTTGACTCAAAACTACTCATCTCGACGCAAGGCCTCATTGCACCAGCGGCTTCATTGGTCTCAAGGCAGTGTAACACACCTTGATGCCCACATCGCAGCTGCTGATTGGTGGCTTCACTGGCACTTACTTAGCGCAACGCATCTCAACACAGGACCTTGCACCGCAAACTCCTATTGGCAGCCCCTCGACCCTTGTGCTGCACAGGCCAACGGAAGGACTTCGCATCTCGAAGCTCAGGCCAGAAGGTACTTTTGACAGCGGGCTGAACTCAGTCCTGTGTCTGGCCCGCGCTCCATCACAGTCAGTCTAACTCTGTGTCTTGGACCCGGTTCACCGCAACCAGATAACTACAATTGGTGCTTCTTGCTTCTAAGTGCTACTTCTCTTCAACATCTTTAAAATTGCATATCTCTAGTTTTACTTACTAGATTTTGTCATTTGGTCTCAAATTATTTAGTAAAGTTTAATCTATTTTTCTGGGTTGGTGTGGGATTTTTCAAGTGTTGTATTTTCACTTTATTACTGTTTGAAGTGCTGCATAAATTCTTTACACATTTCCTCTAAGTTAAGCCAGACTGCTTTGTGCCAAGTTATCAATGGGTGAAACAAGTTAATTTAGTGACTTTTAACCCTGACAGTGGGGTAGATCTTGGCATATCGAAAAGTTACAAGGTGCCTGCGGCACCAAAGAATGAAAGGTTACTAAGGAGGCCAAGTTGGCTGCTGTTGCAAAAATCCAGTATGTTTAAAATAAGGGAGTTTCTTGAGGTTTTCTCTAATTCTAATTCTAACATGGGTAGTTGCCTGTTTTGTATCTATTGATTTTATGTTGCGTAACAATGCCGGATCCAACCAGCGTCAGGGTGCCAACATACCACCCTTAATATAAACCACAGATAAATATGTGATTTCCAGAAAAAAATGAAACCAATTAATTCACATATGTAAAGTACAATACAACAGTTGATGACCAGAACATTAGTATAAAAAGAATAAACTAACAGCTCATATCACACTGTCCACTATATGCCTTTTCAATTGGCCCTACAAGACCAGGAGTCAGTAAGGTGAGGCATAGGTGGGGGAGGAGGAGAGATTTCACAGTTTACCTCCCACCACTTTGAGGAGCTGGAAGAAGGCAGCTGTCTTGGTTTCGGTGAAAAAACGCACCCTTTCATTTGAGAGATGCTGTGCACAGGGCTGGCTTTAGCGCTGGTGTTGCCCGGTGGGACAAACATTTTTGGTGCCCCCACACCTAGGGACTGCCTCTTCGGATTCTCTCACTGCCACCGGGCTAAAGTGCCCCTCATCTCTCCAATCATAAGTTATTGCTAAACACAGTCCTCCCCCTAAGTTCAGCGCCCCTCCACAGATCAGCGCCCAATGGGGTCGCACCAGTCGCACTGCCCTAAAGCCGGCCCTGGCTGTGCACACAAAGGCTACCAGTTGGTGCTGAGGAAATCAGGGTATTAGTGGGGAGGGTGTTGAGCAGCAGATACACCAAGTGACAGTGAAAACATGTCCTGGGACATATGAAGACCACGTTTGGCTAGGTCTATGTGGCACCACAGCAGAGAGTGTTAAGGAGTCTGGCAGTGACAAAGATGGCAGACAGGTCAAGGAGGATTAAAAGAAAACCAGGTTGTTGTAGAGTATACAGTGATGGTGAAGCTGTAAACAATCTATAGGCCTGATTGGTTCACTAGGAAAAGATATGCTAGATACCATAGGTCTAATCCGTTTATTCTGAAAAGTTACAACAAATGTATTAGGTCTGACTTAAGTATTGTGAAAAAACATTTCTTAAAGCATATAGTCTTTTAAAGGTGGATTGTTTGCACAAAGCATTACAGGTAACAGACAGGTACTTTGTTACATACATTCTCACAGATTACCATAGAAAGCAAAGGTTTTAATGTGGGTCATCCCTCTGAAAAACCATTGTGATAGACGATTTTTTGTTTGATATTGCTTCTCAGGTCCTTTTGAGAAGGGTTGTTTATTGTTTTTCCAGCTGTAGATTTGTACATATTTGTAATTTTATAATTGCATGCATGACGATTGCTAGTTTGAGCACACTTCAGAAGACCTGTCTCTAATATGGTGTCAATCCAATGGTAAAAGATATAGGCCTTACTGGTTTACTGGGAACCATTAAATGGCATTCCAAAGGTTTGATTTGTTTATTATGAAAGTTATGACTCACCCAGTGGGCCCGAATTATTTGTTGTGAAAAGAATGTTTTAAAATAGACAGGCTATTAAAGATTGGATTTTTATTATTCGATGCTAAAACCTGTACACAGGTATTTTGTACATAAAATCTCACAGATTACCATAGTAGGTAAAGCTTTTGTAGCTCGTGACCAATTGAACAAACCATGGCATAGAAGACTTGCACTATGATAAACCTTACTTCTGTTATGAAGGGTTTTATAATGCTTCAACAACTGCAATTTTGTAGATTTTTGTAATTTAATTACACTATACCTGATTGTTGCATCATGGTAAAGTGTATGATCAAAGCAGTGCGTCTGAATCACCTGTCATCAAAACAAACTCAAACCTACTGTTTTGAGCTTAAGCTTTCCCATGACGCAACTATATGGCATACTAGCCAATGACAAAGGCTATAGCCCTTGTTGGTGGATTGTGAACAATGATTTCAGATGCCATAGATCTTATCTGTTTATTATGAAAAGTTACAACAAAGGCAGTAGGCCTGATTTATTATGAAACACATATGTTAAAGCCATTCGACCCTTAAAGGTGGACTGGTACTACCTGTGTTAAAGCCTGCAGAAATATATTATGTTAAATCTTACATATTAACTTTGTAGGAAAGGATTTTCATGCTCGTTAACCCCTTTGGCAAATCGTAGGGGTAAAAGATTTGCACTGTAATTATTGCTTGAATATCTTCGGAAGGCCTGACAGACTTAGTTGTCTGCCAGGGTCTTGTACTTAAAAATAACTAAAAATGCATTTGTTTATATAAATATATATACATACATAGAGAGGCTTGGGGCAGGCCTCTTCTGCCGGTGATCTATATGAACATAATTTACACTCTGCTTTCATTCATGGTTCTCTAGGCTGTCAGTGACAGAATTTGTCTGATCACATGTGCGCATCTGCCTGCAAATTACTCCACTGCACTGCCAGGACTCGTGAGCCTGTCTTTTATTTTTCCATCTTCTCTTTTCAATCTTTCCTTTAATTCCTCCTCCTATTTTTATATAATTTTTTGACAGCATACTACAGCTCCTTAGAAGTGCTAATGAGCTACTTGCTTCCCACTTTTTTCATCTGCATGCATCGCATCCTGTGAGATTACTGCGTCTAAATCAGGCATCAAGGAAGGGTCTTGTCCATTCCCAAATGGCATCTAAAGATGGTGGCTATGTTGGAATTGTAAAAAGGCAATACAGTGTACAGTACCATTGCAAGACGTCCGTTTGCTGTGATTTTTTATTTTATTTGCTATTGCAAGCCTGTCTGCCATCCATTTGTCGCTGAGTTTATGTTTGTTTTAGTGCGGTTGTGTAAGTGGGTGAATGCAAAAGTAAGTCAGTGTGGGAATGAGTAGAAGCATGAGTGCAAGGGTGAGTGACCGAATGCATGTATGATGATGTATGGAGTACCTAAACCCATCAATGACTGAAGAGATGATTTCATTCATAAGCCACAGCTATTGACATTGCCAATGCTTAAGTCAGGAGTTGACACTGGCAGCATGAAAAGAGATGGGTACAGAAAAAGAAAAGAAAAACACACTTTTTAAAGATTACTAACAGTTATAATTTGAAATGAAAAAAGTATTATATAGGTTTTTCATATAGCTATATATGCATTCGTTTTCTTCTGTGACTTAGAATTTTTCCTTGATTTGGGTATTTTGCTATTTTTCTAGATTTTCTATCACAAAAAAAACTATTGCATTTTATGATTAATAGTAATAAAGCTTTACTAAGCAGTGGGTTATGTGCTGGTGAGAGTCTGAAAAGTTCATGAGGTGGGAGAGTACTATGTTATACAAAGCAAAGAATTTGGCCATCGATGGGCAAAGCTTTCTGGGGGTGAAGGAGGGGTTTGCGGCCTTGAGAATGAGTTAGTTAGGGAGGTTTGTGAAAAGTGAACCTGGTAAGTGGCCTGAGGGGTGGAGATGGGTTAGTGATGCACCTTAAAAGATGGTGGAGTAGAGGGGAATAGAAGCGAGTGTGAAGTGGATGACAGTGGTTGTATCAAAGAAGTAGAAAGTCAGGGGTTTGGCAGTGACAAAGCAGCGGGACAGATATGTGCCAGCTGGAGCAAGGCGGAATTCAAGGGTCCTACCAAACCAGAGCACGGTGTAGGGGAATAATGGTATTAAAGATCCACCACTGCTCGACAAGTCAAGCAACAGACAGAGTGGTGAACGCTAATGCAGACAAGTCTTATCTCCGCCCACAACGAGGCCGCAGAACACCCTGACCTCCACCTGGGACTGACCCCTTCAACTCACAACCACGGAAAGATCTACAATCAGGAGTGGCCTGTGCAGGTAAGAGCGGTAGGACGGGGTTGGGGGGGGGGGGGGGGGAGGGGTTTGACAGACGACCACGAGGAAAAATTAAATAAATAATACATTTTCCCTCGTTGTCGTCTGTCGAAAAGAAACCCCCGACCCGGCCCCACCGCTCTTACCTGCACGGGCCGCGGCTGTCTACAATCACACCAGTTGTCCCTTCACCGTTCACCCCCCCATCAGACACCTCACTCTTTCTCTATGAGCAGCACTCTTCTGTAATAACAAAAAACAGCGCAGTACAGGGTCCTCCGTGGCCACTAGACAAACGCCATGATATTGTTGTTGTCTTATAAGCCCCTTTGTAATGTATATGATGCCTCTTGTGGGCACTATTTGGGCCCTCGTGTAACAGAGAATGTGTGTTGGGTAAAAAGGGCTCTCTGCTGGTTATCAACGCCAGGCCAGAGCCAGGAAATACTTCCCGAAAAACGCCAAAAATAAATAATTGTGCCTTGGTAACCTTTTTTCGCATACAATACAATGATTACATTTCCGTGCCATCTGCTTAAAGATGCCATGTTCTGTTTTCTGTTCTGTACCTTTGTGGCAGTTCAACGTTGGTCGTTTCTGAGCTGTTCGAGGCCAGCCAAATTATGAATGTAATAGTTTCCTTCTTTAAATTTGTTGAAGTCTGTTTTAATCTACGCCACTATAGACCCCAGAATGTATCCTAGTGCAGCTACTTCTTATCTCTTCTTCTCTAGTGCCGCGTTTTCCCTTCTGGTTTGACCTATGACCCTGCTCCGCGTGGGACAGACCAAGAGACTGATCCCTATCCTCTTTCAGCCTCGCTCTTTCTGCCTCTGCAGATTTTGTTCCTCGTGCCCTCTCCCCTCCGCGCGCATACCAGACGCTGGGTTCCCGGGCCCTGCCAGGTGCGTAGCTTGGCCAGCCCTAGCGTTCCATGCCAAACCGCAGGTATTTTATGAGACATTTCCTGTTATGAAGACATTTTTCTGGGGATTTGGTTTCGCTCTTTCTCCCGCTGTCGGCTTCTGCACGTTTTCTTTATGTTTGAGTGAGGAGGGTGCAAGGGGTTATGAGATCGTGCGACGCTGGAACGCATGCACGCTCCTACGCACTTACGCACGCAGGGTGTCGTGGTTGGCCCCACAGGTTGCCATTAGGCCGGAAATTGTTCCACAGCGACACCCCTGTCAAGGGACGTGGTTGGATTAGTCCACTGGAATGCCTGAAGGAGCCACGTTTGCTTGGCATGTTCATCATTAGTTTCTTATCTAGCATTGCTACCCGTTTAACACACCCACCTTCGCTTAAGCCCACGCGCCTCCTCCTTCGGCTGAAGTTGGGAGCTGGCTGCGGAGTAGTACAAGAATTACGTCACAGCGACGTGACAGCAAACAAGTTCCTTTCTGTTTCTTTCTCTGTGCAGGCTTGTTTGGGTCTTGCCACATGGACAGCTCAGGGTCAGTTCATGTTTTACTAGAGCTACATTGTCATACAGTGTTCAATGACAGCTCAAAATATGCGTGACATGGATACAGACCCAACAGGGCTGTCGAGTGTGTTTGTAAGAAGTGTGTTTTACTAGCGATTAAACTGTTTTATTTACACTTTCAGCCTTATTTAGAGTTTGGCAGATGGCGCATTCAGATTATTAAGGGTGCTTTGCTGTCAATGGCTCTCTAAAAGTGGCAGATGGTACATACGCCACTTTCTGCAGACATTAGACATTTGGCATCTACCAAAAACTAAATAAGGCCCAAACTTGTATATCGTTCTTTGAAGGCTCCAACTAAACACTGTGGGCCTGATTCACAAACGGCCTCCAGATTCGTGGCGAGACCCCTCAGTCGAGGGGGAGTCGCCGCACTTGGACTGGAATCTCCGCAATGTTGCGGAGTTCCTGCCTGAGTGCGGAAACTCCTCTATGACTGTTGGGCCACCACCACGAGTGCAGAGACTCTTTGTGAATCAGGCCCATGTGTCATCAATCAGGGAATTGTGTAAGGGCGCTACTCACCCGTGAGGGTCTCAAGGCGCTCGGGTGGACGGGGGGGGAGGTCCGCAGATCTGTTTAGCCAAAGAGCCAGGTCTTGAGAATCTTCCTGAAGGTGTTCAGGGAAGGGGCGCGTCTGATGTCTGCCGGTAGCTTGTTCCAGGTCTTGGCTGCAATGTGAGAGAAGGATCTTCCGTCTGCTCTGGCTCTGTGGATGCGCGGGGTTTCAGCCAGTGCGAGGTTGGAAGATCAGAGGTTTCTTTTGGGTACGTGGAATTTGTTTCTGTCGTTGAGATATTTGGGTCCGTTGTTGTGTAGGCATTTGTAGGCGTGAGTGAGGATTTTGAAAGTGACTCTTTTCTCCACGTGGAGCCAGTGGAGACTTCGTAGTTGTTGGCTGATGTGTTCGTGTCGGGGCATGCCGAGGACGAGTCTGGCGGCGGTGTTCTGTATTGTCTGGAGTTTGCAGAGTAGAGACTTGTTGATGCTGGCGTAGAGGGCATTTCTATAGTCCAGTCTGCTGGTGATGAGTGCGTGGGTGACTGTCTTCCTTTACTCAGGGGGGTTCCACTTGAAGGTCTTGCGGAGGATACGGAGGGTGCTGAAGCAGCTGGAGGTGACGGCGTTGACCTGTTGGTTCATGGTGAGTGATGAGCCGAGTACGATGTCAAGGTTCTTGGTGTGGTCTGAGGGGGTAGGTGGGCTTCCGAGGGCGGTCGGCCACCAGGTGCTGTTCCATGCAGAAGGGGTGGTACCGAGGGCGAGGACTTCTGTCTTCTCGGCGTTGAGCTTCAGACAGCTGTTGGTCATCCAGAATGCGACGTCTTGCATTCCTTTCAGGAAGTTGAGTTCAGCAGTGGTGGGGTCTTTGGTGAGGGAGAGGATGAGCTGGGTGTCGCCCGCGTAGAATACGATGTTGAGGCCGTGTTGTCGGATGATGGCTGCGAGGGGGGCCATGTAGAGGTTGAAGAGGGTGGGGCTCAGTGATGAACCCTGTGGGACTACGCAGGTGATTTTCGTGGGGTCGGAGAGGAAGGCTTCTTCCGATGTGGAATGATCGGATCCAGTCCAGGGCTGTTCCTTGTATGCCTGCGTCGTGTAGTCTGGTGACTAGTGAGTGGTGGGAGACGGTGTTGAAAGCCGCTGATAGGTCGAGTAGGATGAGGGCTGAGGAGTGGCCTTGGTCCAGGAGGCTGCAGATGTCGTCTGTGGCGGCAAGTAGGGCGGTCTCTGTGCTGTGGGTGCTTCGGAATACGGATTGGTATGGGTCGAGGACGGCGTTCTCTTCAATGAATCATGTCAGTTACCTGTTGACTGTTTTCTTTGCAACTTTGGCTGCGAAGGGGAGGAGCGAGATGGGCCAATAGTTCTTGAGGTCGGTGGGGTCAGCTGTGGGCTTCTTGAGCAGGGGTCTGATTTCTGCACGCTTCCAGTCATCTGGGAAGGTGCCTGTTTTGAAGGTGGTGTTGATGGTGCGTTGTAGTTCGGGTGCGATGTCGGCCATGGCTCTCTGGTAGATGTGAGGGGGGCAGGGGTCGGTGGGGGCCCCGAGTGGATGCTTTTCATGGTTGAGGCGGTGTCTTCGGCCGTGATCCGTGTCCAGTTGGAGATGGTGGGCTGGCTGGTGTTTCTGGGGAGCGGGGGACCGTCTGTGGTGCCTGGTGGATGGTTGATTAATTTGACGTAGAGGTTTTTGATCTTGAGGTAGAAATAGGTTCTGAACTTGTCGCAGAGGTCTTGGGATGGGGTGATGTCTGTGGCTTCGCTACATGGATTGGTGAATTCTTGAATGACACTGAAAAGTTCCTTGGAGTTGGTGGAGTTGGCCAGGATTTTGTTGTGGATGAAGTTCCTCTTGGTGGCTCTGATCTGGTTGTGGTAGTCCGTCATGGCGTCCTTGTAGGTGGTGTGGTTTTCGTGTCATTAGAAGAATATTTAGGCACCTGGCTACAGTGATCCACTGGAAAGTCAATGTTGCACGTGAAGCACTTCCAGTTCTCAGTGAGTCACTGTTCTCTGTCTCTCCACTCATAAAGGCCACTAAATAATATTTAGTATGAAAAAAAACATTTGGGAAGGAACCTTCCTGATAGACAAGTTACTTACCTTCAGTAATGCCTTATCTGGTAGAGACAGGATCTAGCTGCAGATTCTTTATCTTAGAATCCTCCCCAGATGCCAGACTGGATCCCGACATTTTTTCAGCAGTACCTCTGCACATCGGTAGAGGGCGCTAAGTGATTCTGTAGAGATGTCGTCTCCCGAATGTGACGCCAACTGAGTCTAAATTAGCCCTTCCCGGACTTGCTGATGTCAGTTTCTTTTATGACTATTTTTGCGCCAACAACCGCTGAGCCACTGAGTGAAACAATCTCTGAAAACAGTGCGCCAAAAAATGGAAAATCTTTCTATCAACAAGTACAGAGTGAAAGAACAGTAGTAGTATGCAAAGAGGGGCTCTCAGAGACAACAGGGCCCTCAGTCCGCAGAGGGGGAAGGATGGGTGGGATGATAAGGAATCTGCGGCTAGATCCTGTCACTACCAGATAAGACATTAACCAAGGTAAGTAACTTGTCCATCTGATAGAGACTTCTAGCCAAAGATTCCTTATCTTAGAATCAGATACCCAAGCATTGTCATCCTTGGAGGAGGGGCTGCAAACTGACTTCACCAAACATCTCCAAATAGGAGAGCCGGTCCAAAAGAAAGAAAGGGATAAGACTATCTGAAAATGATAGGCGAAGCAAGATGCTCACTGAAAGGACTGATCCCCAAGAGGGACTATGGAAAGCCCCTAGGGAGTAGAAGGCTTTAGGAGCATGAGAAGCACAGTATATAACCAGTGAAAGAGGCAACCCCAAAAGGGGATGCAACCTAAGATTTGTGAATGCGGAGGGACCAAGGACAATAATCCGTAGAGTCTGGACTAAAAACCAAATGGAAAGAGCATATACAGCGAGCTCAGCTGCAGCAACTCATACAATGAATAAAGAGCACCCCTGGTGTGATCCTGAAAGGGAGAGAAGTATTCCGCCCTATAAAGGCTGATAAGAGCCTAAAGAAGGGGAAACAAATTGTCCCCAGCAAATCTAGTACTACGACAGAGTTAAGACTCAGCACCACCATGGCTATCTCTGAACCGGCGTAAAGCCAAGTCAGGATGCACACTAAAAAGGAAGGCTCTATCAAAAAGGCATGTCAATCAAAGTAGTTTGCACAGCCTTCGAAAACCTGGAAGTACGCAACCATGCATGCCGACGTAGAGCTATGGAAGAGGCCTTTGACCGACCAACAGAATTGGTGGTATCCATACCATAGCGGATGCTAAGTGTGGCGGCTTTTTGCCCATCTCGTACCAATGGAACAAGAGCATTCTGGGCTCCCTCTGGAAGGGGGGGCAAGAGGCATTCCACAGAGTCCCACAAGGCATGGGAGCGAGCTAGAACACAAGAAGTGTTCAAAGATCGCAGGGCAGAGCTATAAGAAGAGAAGATAAGCATACCACAGGCATCAAATTTCCTGGCCTCTTGTTTCAGATGGACAGGAGGGATAAAATCAATATTTTGAGTGGCCAAAGCAGTCTGTACCTCAAAGCTCTGATTAGATGGGTGTCTACGGAGACAGAACCGATCCTCCAGAGCCGGGCAATGCCTGTGAGAAATACAGCAATCCACAGAGAGCCCTGGTTCCGGTTTAGCCCAAGCACCCAACAGGATATCGAAGAGACAGTCACTATAAGGAAGGACAGGATCTACGTTAGACTGGTCAGGATATAGAACGAAAAGTAAAGGGTCTGTTGACAATGCCACCGCAGGAAGTTGTAAATCCAGTACAACCAAAACTCTACTGAGCATGTTCGTCAGTGTGGAACTCGCCTCTGTAGCCAAACCAGGAGGAGACAGGAGGCTGGAGAAGATTCTAAGCCACTGGCGTCACCCAAGTCAAGTTACCGGCTAGACTGCATAGGGGGTGCAACCATGTCTGAAATGGGAGGGGGGACACACCACACTTTCTGTTGTACCTCCACATCCATGGAACACAGAGATAAAAATCAGTGGAATGGAGCCTGAGATGGTCAGCTTCATCGGCACCGCATCCGACGCCATAACCAAAGTAGGTTGACGCTGAGAAGGCGACGACTTGACTTCGGAAGGAGAGCCAATTGGTGTCAATGGCACCACCATTGGAACCAGCAGACAAGAGCCTGATGCCGAAAGTGGAGTCGGCAGACCAGAAGCAGAAGTCAAAAGTGGTAGCCTTGATGGGCTGTGCACCGACATCGCTTAGGTGTTAGAAATAGGAGGCCAACCTGAAGCCGAAGGAGAACCCACCGGCAGGGGCACAGGCTCGACCTCACACTCTTCCGTGGGGTCCAAGGTTGCTCCAGAGGAAGGTGAAGACCCAAAAATAAAATGAAGAGTTAGAGAATATTGTCTCATCTGTGTCGAAGACGCCCCACCCTCAGGATAGGCGGGGAAACGCGGGTGGGATTCATGCCCGACACTTCAACAGAAGAGCGGGGACCAGCGGTAGGCAATGAAGGCGGGATGCACAGCGACTTTCACAGCCTACGCCGAGATGTATCCCCGGACATCGAAGGAGAATGATGTCTCCTGGAACGGCTCCTAGAGCGGAAGCGTGGTCGGTCCGTAGAGCACGTAGGGGTCCGAGGATGACGAGAAGATTTAGCAGCTTTTGACATTCGTGCTGCAAGGAGCATCATGCGATATTCTCTTGGCACCTTCATTTGGAGCTGGTGACAAGAGTCACACTCGTCGGAGTCATGGAGCTCACCTAGACATCACATGCAAACCGAGTGCGGGTCCGTGGTGGATATTTGTCATACATAGGATTCACATGGCTTGAACCCGAGGACATTGATAAAGGGGTAGTAAAAGGCACACTGCTCAGTCGACAAAAAAACATCAAGCAGCCGAAAAACAGCTGGAGGAATTGCAGTGTGGATCTGCGCTGCTAGGGCGGAAAAGAAGGAATTGACGTCAGTGCATCGGGGGAGGGCTTATATGGACTCAGTTGATGTCACATTCGGGAGATGATGTCACTACAGAGTTGCATCACGCCCTATACAGATGCGCAGAGGTACGTTTGAAAAAATGTACGGATCCAGTCTGGCGCCTGGGGAGGATTCTAAGATAAATAATCTGCATCTTGATGTCTCTATCAGATTAAATGTTTATTAATTTTTGTGGTATTAGCTGACAAGCATGTTGCACATTCAAGCTCTTTGTCAAGGATTAAAGTAGGTGGGATGATTCTAAAGAAAATACTGTACTTCTTTAATACAATGACGGAGGGCACTATTACGTCGCCATGTTTAGGAGGGTTGCTTTATAGTTAAAGGGATGGAAACATAGCATTTCTTAGTGTTAATCTTAGTTCATGAGAAATAACACAACGTGCAAAACCACCATTATTACGGGAGACCAAAATTGTGTGATGCTTCATCTGCTGCACTACTGTGGTTTAATGTACCAAACGTGGATTGGACAGTACAGCTCTTCTCTAGAATGTGCTTACATAGGATATTTGAGCTCTAGACAACAGGCCACCATGTTTTACATCCAGTAGTAGTATCAGGTACTGGATAAGTCATGCTTTAAAACCTCAGATCCAGGGGAACAAATAGATCTGAAGTACAGGTGGTGGGGGGAGGGGGGGGGGCTAACATGTCAACCAATGGAGGCAGGGCTAACACTTCAAAACAATGGGGTGGAGCTACCCTTTGAGCCAATTCAAGAACATTGAGAGGTAAATTGTGCATTTTAAATATATTGATCAAACCTGATACGATTATAGCAAACTTGTTTTAGTGGAATTGAGAATGTTTGTAGGATACTAATGTTTATGTGCATATATAAATAAGTATTAAAGCAAAGCACATGATCTCCACCCTTCTCCCAAAATGTATTGAAGTGGAGTCCTTGCAGGGGACTTAACTATACGATCGACATAATGCTAAACTAAAAAATAGACTAATGCTGTTTCACAGGGCAGATTTGGTCACCGAAGAATCTTTAGCACCGAGAGACCTCAAGAGTAAGGCTCCAAACACATTAGAAATGTATCTTATCATGACCTGCTGCAAGAAAAGGAAGCCTACAGATTATCTGATGAGCCACTGACAATCGAGAAAGCGGCCTAAACTGGGGAATGACTGGGGCTGGTACTCATCTCATATTGTAACAGAAGCTGTGCTGGCATCTATATGGCACTAAATCCACGTGATTTTAGAAAGGCACATATTATTCTGAAGGGTAAATCACGCCTAACAACTCGGTGCCACCCATTTCCAAGGCAATGGAAATAAACGGCAAAATCTATCCGCAGACAAGCAAAATAAAATCAAACAAAAGGGCTACATGTGAGCTGGGCATTCACCACTGAAGTGTTGCCAGAGGGCTAGAGAGTGAGAGCAAAGGCAAGCTGCACCCGTACAGCACCTATAATTTCTAAAGGAGAAAAAGGTGAGGGTGTTTTCTTCACTTCACATGCTGCCTCCTCACATGTATGTATACATCGGAAAACTGCACAAAGTAAAAGCACAGAATTGCAGGGGCTGGAAACGAAGCGCCGGTTTCAGGACAATAAGCATTTTGACTATATCACTTTTTAATTTCCGGACAATAAAAAAGTGTACCCGCAGAAGTCTGTGGCCAGTGAAAGGACAATGCCCACCGGATGGACGAATACTTAAGCGCAAGACAAAGACGGAGGAAGAGGCGCTGCCCAATAGGAAGCAAGGCAAGGAGAGTGATGTGGTAGCCATGTGGGAGCCAGCCAATGGTAAGTAAGGAGACGTGGAAGCTAGCCAATGGTAGGCAAAGGTAAGTAATGGGCAAGCTCTAAGACCCTTTTAAGATTGTTTTTTTTTTTTTTTAAATACAAGCGATTTTGCTAGCACAACAGACGCACTGTGCAGGTGAAAGCTAATTAGGGGAATGAGTGAAAAATCATAAAAGCAACTTCCATAAATTTTAAACCAAAACACTTCGAAACCTGTTTTTGAAAAGTTATTTGAAGGCAAAAACCCTTTTTGAGAATCCTCAGAAAAATTAATTCTGTGAAATGATGACCTCATGAAATATTATCAATATCACCTTCAGAAAGACACTTGTGTCTGACTGTTGATCAAAAGTACGTTTTCATTCTGCTCATCAGGACATTGGAACATATGAGTGTTTGAGGACGCACATTTACAGGTCTCAGATCATAGAGCTTTGTGGGTTTATTTGATGTGCGACTGGCAAGTTTTCTGGTTCATTCTTAATACCTCTTCCATTCCTCCTGAGGTTGAATAAATGAGTGCTAATCAGTTTGCAGCATTACCACCAGTTATTAACTCTGCCAGAAATCTGCAGTATTGTAAATCAAAACAAAATAGTTGTTGTCTGACCACACATTGAGTAGTTCTAAAATGAGATTACTGATGAGCTACATCCATGGGAGAAGTCAACAGACTCAAAGAACTGACAAAAAGGTAGTTACTATGAACAACTTTGCAACAAATGGAGTTCTAGTATAAAAGACACATACATTGCTTCAAGTTTCAAAACACACAGAAAGTGAGACTGATGGGTGAAGTCCTGGAAAGAGGTCACTCCAACAGAAACAGAAGTAGTGGCACTTAATAGTAAGGGTAGGTGGATCTCGTGGATTTGCACTCTGCAGAATTCCGTGCAGTTACAAAAAAACTTGGTAGAATTCCGCGGAGATCTGCTCCGCCCCACCACCACCCCATGGGGTACACTGATGGTTTCACCTTTGGACTAACCAGTTTATTGATCTCTCTGTGCATGGAGTCGCTGGGGTGGAGGGTGAGAGATGAAGATCTGTGTAAGAAGAAGTCCACCTTTTGGTGTGAGGGTGGAAGGGGGCTTACCTTTGCACGAGTCACGAATCGATGTGTGTCGCCAGCTTTACTATGGCGAATTTGACCTTGCCAATGGTCTGCCCCAGCTCATAGTATTGAATCCAGGCTAGACCTGGCCCACGGGGTGGATGTATGGGGGCAGTCACCGCCATGTCTGTCAGTGTGGGGGTCAGGTGGAGGGGGTTCCACGATAGTCACTAGAGCTGCGGCGGCGGCTCAAGCACCGAGGACAGCCAGCGCACTTGGCAGGCACTCTGGGTGGAGCAGGGTGTGCAGAGACCGGGGGCGTGGCCCAGGGGAATGACGTCAACATAGACGCTTGGAAAGCCTGAGCAGCAGAGAGGCTCAGCTAATAATTTGCACATTCTCATCTGCATGTAGGGACCCAAGGAACACCTTTCAGTCAGGTGCCATATAACCACTGCTTCACTGGAAATTAGGGGTGAGCAGGCGCTATGCGGCAGCAGGAGGCGTAGTTTTTACTGAACTTTTGGAGTGCAGAGTGGGCAAAACTTCGTTAGCTCCATTGGTGGAGTGGAGTTCACCGCCCACCCCAACTCAATAGCATATGTTCTAATAACAGCAACCATGCTTTTAATTCTGTTCTGCAACCCCAGCACATAAACTTCCAGCAGGTGGCAAACGTGTTCAGAGTACTGTGGTAAAAGTGTGCTGGGGCTGTTTTAAGGCAGGGGAGGATGGAGGGGGTGAGAAGGGCGAAAGAAGTATTGGAGAATGCTGATTAATAGTGGGAGCATTGCATGCTGCCCCAGAGCCTTGTCTGAGATTTGTGAAGGAGGAGTGGAGTTGGTCCTCGCTACAATTCACCCTTTTTCAACAGTGATTTTAGCTGCTGAGTTTTCTGGTCTGTAAACTCGGGTACAATGTTCCTGCAACCAGTAAATCTGGATGCAGAAACACTAGACCTGTTATATTTGTGTGGAACAGGTTTCCACAAGGGAAGTTTGTTCCACACAGTTTCCAAACAGGGCTTATGCCTTTTATGGGCATCTTGTAGGATGGGATGAGTAGGCAGAGAAAGTGCAACACTATGAGGCATGAGAAACAATGAAAAACAAACAAATCCTCCTCTTCCAGTGAATGGCTTCTGGATGACCTCAGTAGTTGAAGTGGGCAGCATTTATTGGGAACAACATCCCCAGTCTTTTTTAATTGGCCTAAAGGTAAAGAGAGTTGTGTCTCCTGTTCTGTGATGCAAAGGGAGAGGAAGGCATTGAAAGAAGAAACAAACCTATTTGCCAGGGTGCCTGCTGCCTGAAGCAAACGTAAATGTGTGCAATTGGTTAATCAGCAGATCTAGCGAGTGCTTGAGAGCCAGTATATGGCTTTAATTGATGGAGTCGGCTTCATGCTGAGAAAGGTTTATTCCTTTTGAGAGGTATTTTAAGGGTGTTCTCATCTGCGTTGTGGAGTGCGTCCTTCAAATAGAAACTTTAAAAAAAAGGTTTGTACTAGGTACTGTCTAATTGAGTATTGCTAAAAATATATATTTTAGCACACTTCCTTTTTATCTTAAACATGAAGGGGAAGATTTAGTAACAATTTATGCCAGTTTGGCCTCACGGAAGTGACGCAAACTGGTGCGAACAGTGGATTTGGGATTTACTTTACAGTGTGACACTTTTACTTGCACTGGATAGTAGCTCTACATGAACAGGAGCGGCCTGTGCAGGTAACAGCGGTGGGTCAGGGTGGGGGGGAACTTGACAGGCCACGATGAGGGAAAATGAAATTATTCATTAATTTTTCTCGTCGTCGTCTGTCGAGTCCCCCCACCCTACGCCGCCCCACCGCTCTACCACTCTTACCTGCCCGGGCCGCTCCTGTACATGAATGCAAAGAAGCGCTAGCGCTGCTTTGTGTCAAGGCAGCGTACCATGGTTGGAACATGGGCATTCTCATGCACCCACCCATGGTTTGTAATGCAAAGCCCTATCAACACATCTTTGAGATTGGTTTTGACTTTGAGAAATATTTTTATTTCTTCACATTTTTCCCGCTTTGCATACATGTTGCATTATACAGCACATGCAGAAAGTTGGAAACGTTTTAAACCAAGTCTAAGTATAGTACTTAGTACTAGAAGGGAACACTTCCTGTGCAAAACCTATGCTTCCCAGAACACACACACCCTTGCACCAGGTCAAGTTGGTGTGTTGGTGCAAGTGAGCCTAAAGTGTGGATGCAGAGCAGAGAACACAACAGCTTCATATCTTAGTGGGTGTAGCGCTGTTTGCCATATTCCTATAGATGTGGGGCTGTTCTACTCTCCTTTTCGAGCAAGTAGCGCAACTTTGGTTGGTGCACTGCATGAAAAGTCAGAAAATCAATCTCTTTGAACATTGTGAGGCAGCCTTTCTTACACTGTGTGTAAAACACAGAACTCTGCGTATTCACAGTGCTTTCCGTATCAGGTCGGTACTGAGTAGCACTCTAAATACACATCACTATTCTACTGTTCCCAAACAAGGACATCCGCAGCGACACCATAAACCAATATAGCTTTCGTGGCCTAAGACCATGCATTTCGGACGGATTTTCTTTTACATTTATTTTTAATTTAAGGTGTGTGTGCTTTTATTTTGCATGTATTTGTCTGAAGGTGAAAGGTCGACAAAACAGTTGCAGAATATTTTGTTCACTTTTTAACCTCATCTCCGGACTGTCCTCCTCCCCCACCCTCCTCCCCCTACCCATATCCCTCCTGCCGACAAAGCACTCAGGATCAGGGTCCCCACTGTTTTTAATGCACTTCAAATACTTTGGAAATACTTTGAAGCAGTCACTGAGGCCCCATCCCCAGCGCAGCCCCGCACACATCGGCTAAAGTGGTGGGTGGGTCCTGGAAGCTGTAGCGGCCCCGGCTGACGCACAATGTGTGTGTGTGCGTGCGTGTTTGTAGTAGTTTTAGATGATTGGGCCCCTGGTCAGAACCCACCCTTTTCAGAAAAACGTGTCTGCTGGTAATAAGTCAGAGGTATCCATATTAGGGATCAGGAGAACCAGTGATCTGGAGATACCCAAATACAGTACAAAGCAGATCAATATAAAAAGAGCAGACACAATTTACAGAAATGTTCATATTGGTGTAAATGGACGAGAGGGCTTAAATTATCTAAAAACATTTGGGAAAAATTGGAATAAGTAGCAACCTTCATGAGAAGAAAAATAATTGAAAAATGGATCAGTATTAATGAAAGAGAGACATAAAATTGAAAATATGGAGTATAATGTGATTAACGTACAGGCAAGTTGAAGTGGACATTGTCAACATAGTGTGAGGGGAAAATAAGAAGTGATGGTGAGAGGTAAGAAAATAGCCAAACTGGATGAGAAGACAAATACAAGTGAAAAACAACATTGCCTGCTTCCCAAAACTTCAACCAGTTAAGAAGGGCCGTGGTTCTGTCTTCTACCAGAGCCCTCTCCCCATTGTATCACAGGAGGTGTCACATGGGGATGCTGAGTCACAAATGCATTGCTAATGGATTCAATGGACGACGCCATGCTCCTGCCATCACATGAGTACAAATTCAATCCAAGTTCATGAGCATCCCATCAATGCACATTGACGTATGTATTCAGTTGAATTGCATTATAATGTGACCTCTTTCGGCTTTCGCATATACATAAGAGAAACTACAATTTGGAGGCAAGCGTTTGAGTTTGTTCAGTCCCTGTATATTGGAGATATGCATGCATGGTAATATTGCCAGATGTGTCAGTCTATATGAGTGTGTACACAAATACAATTTTAAAAACACAAATCTTTATATTTCTTACATATTGCTACTGATCCCAACGTAAGGTGTCAAAGTACTTTAAATCATACATGCACATTTTACATTGACAGTAAATATTAAAAGTATGTAAAGCAATGTATAGGATGTGTTACATAAGAAAATGTGGGTTGCAGCGTGTAGGAGTCATACTGTCTTACTTATTATTTGTTGTTGTTTTGGTTGGAGTTTTATGTAGTGCAAACTAGACCTGAAGGTATCAGAGCGCTGTACATGAGCAGCAGTTATGTTACAGATGGACAAATTAATTATTTTTTTTAGGCACGCGGGGATTAAGTGATTTGCCCAGAGTCACAGAGACTTGAACCCGGTTCCCCAGCTCCGAGGTTGACTGCCCTAGCCGCATGGCCACAGTCTCTCCCTTGGTTAGTCCCCATTTCTTTTTTTAGGAATTGTGCTCTAACCCCATATATATACGGGGTTCGGTGGTATGAGGAACCTCCAGCATTGGAATGTGTCCAATGAGCATTAGATCTTGTAACTCTTTATTGTTTCACCGTCCATGATCCCCTAAGAAGCATCTGCGCAGTGTCGGCATACCGCTCGTTCTTCTATTAATAATGTAATAGCTGCACTCACTTGTGGCTTTTGCTGAGTGGGTTAAACTGCAAGGACCCCTTTGCCCGCTCCCTACATCAGAGAGTGGTCAATCTAGACTGATATTGGGATGCTTACGGGGAGAATGCCAGGCATGCCAGCCTCATTGCTTTCACACAAATTCCAGACCACCTCAATGCCCGCCGGTTCCAGCCATCTAATCCCTAGCAGACACAGTTATTGCTCAGAGGCCTGAAGTGCACGGCTGCTGTCTAGGGATCTTTCCCAGAGACCCCTTTCTGCTTGCTCATGTGCACAGCACATGAGGAAATTGGTGCAGTCATTCATCTGCAGCACTCGCTGCCTGCGAACCAGGATCCGACCAATGGAAGACCTCCTTTGAATGTCTTAAATCCAATCAAAGTACAAACATAGTTATATGGAACATGTAGAGGGGATTATTTGAGGAAGATACATTTGTAACCTTTATATGGAAAAGTGAAGACACTTATTGTGGCTGCATGTGGCACACATACATATGGAACATGAATAAGGAACACATAAATTGATGATGCAAACGAGCATGTACTAAAAGCTTGTTGTGAACTCAAATGTTGTTCTCTTTTTTTGCTTTTTAGGAACAAGTTTGTTTGTTTCGTTTTGGGATATAAGTGTGGGAATGTGCCTGTGGCATTAAATAACACCAACGTTGTTTTATTTACATCTTGTGAGCGTCAGAATAATAGCGAATAGATTTAAAGTAGTGTCCAGGTAACCATTTAACAGGTATCAATTATCTACAAAAAATCAAGTTGGCTTTTACACTAAGGTTTAAGTTAAACTTGTCAGTATATATTAAACAAGTTTTCCATTTAACATTAAAGAAGTTCATAAATTGCTAGTTATGATTGTCTTAGATGAAAACACTTTTTGAGGTCATATATATTTAATCACAATCGTATACTATTTTCTCAAGTTGGTTTCAACTCATACACATTCAGTAAGTGTACTGCAATTCTAATTTCTCCTGGTGAGCTGCACCGTGCATTAAAAAAACACAATGAGTTAATTGTGTCAGTTGCACCATGTTGGCTAAAGCATGCAACAGACTGATACATTGTGTCATTTTCACGATGCTGGCCTAAGCATGCAAAGGACTGATACATTGTGTCATTTTCACGATGCTGGCCTAAGCATGCAAATAACCGACACATTGTGGCATTTTCACGATGCTGGTCTAAGCATGCAAAGGACCGACACATTGTGTCATTTTCACGATGCTGGCCTAAGCATGCAAAGGACTGATACATTGTGTCATTTTCACGATGCTGGCCTAAGCATGGCAATAACCGACACATTGTGGCATTTTCACGATGCTGGTCTAAGCATGCAAAGGACCAACACATTGTGTCATTTTCACGATGCTGGCCTAAGCATGCAAGGGACCGACACATTGTGTCATTTTCATGATCCTGGCGTAAGTATGCAAGGGACCGATACATTGTGTCACTTTCACGATGCTGGCTTAAGCATGCAAGGGACTGATACATTGTGTTAGTTGCACCATGCTGGCCATAAGCATGCAAGAGACTGATACATTGTGGCATTTTCACGATGCTGGCCGAAGTATGCAAGAGATTGATAAATTGTGTAATTTTCACGATGGGACTAAGCATACAAAGGACTGATACATTGTGTAATTTTCATGATGCTGGCCTAAGCATGCAAGAGGCTGATACATTGTGTCATTTTCACGATGCTGGCCTAAGCATGCAAGGGACCGACACATTGTGTCATTTTCACGGTGCCGGCCTAAGCATGCAAGGGACTGATACATTGTGGCATTTTCACGATGCTGGCCGAAGTATGCAAGAGATTGATAAATTGTGTAATTTTCACGATGGGACTAAGCATACAAAGGACTGATACATTGTGTAATTTTCATGATGCTGGCCTAAGCATACACGGGACCGATACATTGTGTCATTTTCTCGATGCCGGCCTAAGCATGCAAGGGACCGATACATTGTGTCATTTTCACGATGCTGGCCTAAGCATGCACGGGACTGACACATTGTGTCATTTTCACGATCCTGGCCTAAGCATGCAACACAACGACACATTGTATCATTTTCACGATGCTGGCCTAAGCATGCAAGAGGCTGATACATTGTGTCATTTTCATGATGCTGGCCTAAGCATACACGGGACCGATACATTGTGTCATTTTCACGATGCCATCCTAAGCATGCAAGGGACCGATACATTGTGTCATTTTCACTATCCCGGCCTAAGCATGTATGGGAGCGATACATTGTGTCATTTTCACGATGCTGGCCTAAGCATGCAAAGGACCGATATATTGTGGCATTTTCACTATCCCGGCCTAAGCATGTAAGGGAGCGATACATTGTGTCATTTTCACGATGCTGGCCTAAGCATGCAAGGGACCAATACATTGTGGCATTTTCACTATCCCGGCCTAAGCATGTAAGGGAGCGATACATTGTGGCATTTTCACGATGCTGGCCTAAGCATGCAAAGGACCGACACGTTGTTGCATTTTCACGATGCTGGCCTAAGCATGCAAAGGACCGACACATTGTGTCATTTTCACGATGCTGGCCTAAGCATGCACGGGACTGACGCATTGTGTCATTTTCACGATCCTGGCCTAAGCATGCAAGACACCGACACATTGTATCATTTTTACAATCCTGGCCTAAGCATGCAAGGGACCAATACAGTGTGTCATTTTCATGATAATACATTGTGTCATTTTCACGATCCTGGCCTAAGCATGCAAGACACCGACACATTGTATCATTTTCACGATCCTGGCCTAAGCATGCAAGGGACCGACACATTGTGTCATTTTCACGATGCTGGCCTAAGCATGCAAGAGGCTGATACATTGTGTCATTTTCACGATGCTGGCCTAAGCATACACGGGACCGATACATTGTGTCATTTTCACAATGCTGGCCTAAGCATGCAAGGGACCGATACATTGTGTAATTTTCATGATGCTGGCCTAAGCATGCAAGGGACTGATACATTGAGTCATTTTCACGATGCTGGCCTAAGCATACACGGGACCGATACATTGTGTCATTTTCTCGATGCCGGCCTAAGCATGCAAGGGACCGATACATTGTGTCATTTTCACGATGCTGGCCTAAGCATGCACGGGACTGACACATTGTGTCATTTTCACGATCCTGGCCTAAGCATGCAACACACCAACACATTGTATCATTTTCACGATCCTGGCCTAAGCATGCAAGGGACTGACACATTGTGTCATTTTCACGATGCTGGCCTAAGCATGCAAGAGGCTGATACATTGTGTCATTTTCACAATGCTGGCCTATGCATACACGGGACCGATACATTGTGTCATTTTCACGATGCTGGCCTAAGCATGCAAGGGACGATACATTGTGTCATTTTCACGATGCTGGCCTAAGCATGCAAGAGGCTGATACATTGTGTCATTTTCATGATGCTGGCCTAAGCATACACGGGACCGATACATTGTGTCATTTTCACGATGCCATCCTAAGCATGCAAGGGACCGATACATTGTGTCATTTTCACTATCCCGGCCTAAGCATGTAAGGGAGCGATACATTGTGTCATTTTCACGATGCTGGCCTAAGCATGCAAAGGACCGATACATTGTGGCATTTTCACTATCCCGGCCTAAGCATGTAAGGGAGCGATACATTGTGTCATTTTCACGATGCTGGCCTAAGCATGCAAGGGACCAATACATTGTGGCATTTTCACTATCCCGGCCTAAGCATGTAAGGGAGCGATACATTGTGGCATTTTCACGATGCTGGCCTAAGCATGCAAAGGACCGACACGTTGTTACATTTTCACGATGCTGGCCTAAGCATGCAAAGGACCGACACATTGTGTCATTTTCACGATGCTGGCCTAAGCATGCACGGGACTGACACATTGTGTCATTTTCACAATCCTGGCCTAAGCATGCAAGACACCGACACATTGTATCATTTTTACGATCCTGGCCTAAGCATGCAAGGGACCGATACAGTGTGTCATTTTCATGATAATACATTGTGTCATTTTTATGATGCTGGCCTAAGCATGCAAAGGACCGACACGTTGTTGCATTTTCACGATGCTGGCCTAAGTATGCAAAGGACCGACACATTGAGTCATTTTCACGATGCTGGCCTGAGCATACACGGGACCGATACATTGTGTCATTTTCTCGATGCCGGCCTAAGCATGCAAGGGACCGATACATTGTGTCATTTTCACGATGCTGGCCTAAGCATGCACGGGACTGACACATTGTGTCATTTTCACGATCCTGGCCTAAGCATGCAAGACACCGACACATTGTATAATTTTCACGATCCTGGCCTAAGCATGCAAGGGACCGACACATTGTGTCATTTTCACGATGCTGGCCTAAGCATGCAAGAGGCTGATACATTGTGTCATTTTCACGATGCTGGCCTAAGCATACACGGGACCGATACATTGTGTCATTTTCACAATGCTGGCCTAAGCATGCAAGGGACCGATACATTGTGTCATTTTCACGATGCTGGCCTAAGCATGCAAGAGGCTGATACATTGTGTCATTTTCATGATGCTGGCCTAAGCATACACGGGACCGATACATTGTGTCATTTTCACGATGCCATCCTAAGCATGCAAGGGACAGATACATTGTGTAATTTTCACTATCCCGGCCTAAGCATGTAAGGGAGTGATACATTGTGTCATTTTCACGATGCTGGCCTAAGCATGCAAAGGACCGATACATTGTGGCATTTTCACTATCCCAGCCTAAGCATGTAAGGGAGCGATACATTGTGTCATTTTCACGATGCTGGCCTAAGCATGCAAGGGACCAATACATTGTGGCATTTTCACTATCCCGGCCTAAGCATGTAAGGGAGCGATACATTGTGGCATTTTCACGATGCTGCCTAAGCATGCAAAGGACCGACACGTTGTTGCATTTTCACGATGCTGGCCTAAGCATGCAAAGGACCGACACATTGTGTCATTTTCACGATGCTGGCCTAAGCATGCACGGGACTGACACATTGTGTCATTTTCACGATCCTGGCCTAAGCATGCAAGACACCGACACATTGTATCATTTTCACGATCCTGGCCTAAGCATGCAAGGGACCGACACATTGTGTCATTTTCACGATGCTGGCCTAAGCATGCAAGAGGCTGATACATTGTGTCATTTTCACGATGCTGGCCTAAGCATACACGGGACCGATACATTGTGTCATTTTCACTATCCCGGCCTAAGCATGTAAGGGAGCGATACATTGTGTCATTTTCATGATGCTGCCCTAAGCATGCAAGGGACCAATACATTGTGGCATTTTCACTATCCCGGCCTAAGCATGTAAGGGAGTGATACATTGTGTCATTTTCACGATGCTGGCCTAAGCATGCAAAGGACCGATACATTGTGGCATTTTCACTATCCCGGCCTAAGCATGTAAGGGAGCGATACATTGTGTCATTTTCACGATGCTGGCCTAAGCATGCAAGGGAGCGATACATTGTGGCATTTTCACGATGCTGGCCTAAGCATGCAAAGGACCGACACGTTGTTGCATTTTCACGATGCTGGCCTAAGCATGCAAAGGACCGACACATTGTGTCATTTTCACGATGCTGGCCTAAGCATGCACGGGACTGACACATTGTGTCATTTTCACGATCCTGGCCTAAGCATGCAAGACACCGACACATTGTATCATTTTTACGATCCTGGCCTAAGCATGCAAGGGACCGATACATTGTGTCATTTTCATGATAATACATTGTGTCATTTTTATGATCCTGGCCTAAGCATGCATGAGACCGATACATTGTGTCACTTTCACTAGGCTGGCCTAAGCATGCAAGGGACTTATACAGTGTGCTAGTTGCACCATACAGGCCATAAGCATGCAAGAGACTGATACATTGTGGCATTTTCACGATGCTGGCCAAAGCATGCAAAGGACTTATACATTGTGTCATTTTCACGATGCTGGCCTTATCATGCAAGAGGCTGATACATTGTGTCATTTTCACGATGCTTGCCTAAGCATGCACTGGACCGATACATTGTGTCATTTTCATGATGCTGGCCTAAGCGTGCAAGGGACCGATACATTGTGTCATTTTCACTATCCCGGCCTAAACATGTAAGGGAGCGATACATTGTGTCATTAAACAATGCTGGCCTAAGCATGTAATGGAGCGATACATTGTGTCATTTATACGATGCTGGCTAAAGCAGGCAAAGGACTGATACATTGTGTCAGTTTCATGATGCTGGCCTAAGCAAGCAATTGTGGCATTTTCACGATGCTGGCCTAAGCAAGCAAGGGACCGATACATTGTGGCATTTTCACGATGCTGGGATAAGCAAGCAAAGGACTGATAAATTGTGGCATTTTTACGATGCTGGGATAAGCTTGCAAGGGACTGATACATTGTGTCACTTTCACAATGCTGGCCTAAGCATGCAAGGGACCAATACATTGTGGCATTTTCACTATCCCGGCCTAAGCATGTAAGGGAGCGATACATTGTGGCATTTTCACGATGCTGCCTAAGCATGCAAAGGACCGACACGTTGTTGCATTTTCACGATGCTGGCCTAAGCATGCAAAGGACCGACACATTGTGTCATTTTCACGATGCTGGCCTAAGCATGCACGGGACTGACACATTGTGTCATTTTCACGATCCTGGCCTAAGCATGCAAGACACCGACACATTGTATCATTTTCACGATCCTGGCCTAAGCATGCAAGGGACCGACACATTGTGTCATTTTCACGATGCTGGCCTAAGCATGCAAGAGGCTGATACATTGTGTCATTTTCACGATGCTGGCCTAAGCATACACGGGACCGATACATTGTGTCATTTTCACTATCCCGGCCTAAGCATGTAAGGGAGCGATACATTGTGTCATTTTCACGATGCTGGCCTAAGCATGCAAGGGACCAATACATTGTGTCATTTTCACTATCCCGTCCTAAACATGTAAGGGAGCGATACATTGTGTCATTAAACAATGCTGGCCTAAGCATGTAATGGAGCGATACATTGTGTCATTTATACGATGCTGGCTAAAGCAGGCAAAGGACTGATACATTGTGTCAGTTTCATGATGCTGGCCTAAGCAAGCAAGGGACCGATACACTGTGGCATTTTCACGATGCTGGCCTAAACAAGCAAGGGACCGATACATTGTGGCATTTTTCACGATGCTGGGATAAGCAAGCAAAGGACTGATAAATTGTGGCATTTTTACGATGCTGGGATAAGCTTGCAAGGGACTGATACATTGTGTCACTTTCACAATGCTGGCCTAAGCATGCAAGGGACCGACACATTGCGTCATTTTCACGATGCTGGCCTAAGCATGCAAGGGACCGATACATTGTGTCATTTTCACTATCCCGGCCTAAGCATGTAAGGGAGCAATACATTGTGACATTTTCACGATGCTGGCCTAAGCATGCAAAGGACCGTCACATTGTGTCATTTTCACGATGCCGGCCTAAGCATGCAAGAGACCGACACATTGTGTCATTTTCATGATGCTGGCCTAAGCATGCAAGGGATCGACACATTGTGTAATTTTCATGATCCTGGCCTAAGCATGCAATGGACCGATACATTGTGTTATTTTCACGATAATACATTGTGTCATTTTTATGATCCTGGCCTAAGCATGCACTAGACTGATACATTGTGTCACTTTCACAATGCTGGCCTAAGCATGCAAGAGACCAACACATTGTGTCGTTTTCACGATGCTGGCCTAAGCATGCAAGAGATAGATAAATTGTGTAACTCTCACAGTGGGACTAACCATGCAAAGAACTGATACATTGTGTCATTTTCATGATGCTGGCCAAAGCATGCAAGAGACTGATACATTGTGACATTTTTATGATGCTGGACTAAATATTCAAGGGACTGAAATATTGTGTCATTTTCACGATGCTGGCATAGGCATGCTAGAGACTGTTATAGTATGTCAGTTTCAAAATGCAGACACTAAATATGCTAGAGAGGGATATATTAGGTCAGTTGCACCACGCTGATCTAAATATGCAAGAGGTTGATGCATTGTGTTAGTTTCACGATACTGATCTAAGTATGGTAGAGATAAATATAACCTGAACGTTTCATCACACGTTTTGTCAATTTCACCATAGTAGTCTATGTACATAAGAGACTGGTACAGTGGCGACTGGTAGGGAACGGGGGTGGTAGGGCGAAGGGGACAAAAAATCTTTTTTTTAAACCACTTAACTTTTCCGCCGCCTCTCCTCTGCCTCCGCTTCTCTTCTCTTCATGACTCCAGTCCGAAAGAAGTTGCAGGAACCACCTGGGCACACAGGCTCACCTGTGCCAAAAACAAAGCTGCAATGCAGTGTTGTGATTGGTCTGAGTGCCATGGATCAGCGCTCAGATGAGGACAGGGAGCCTGTGCATATTCCCCACCAGGCTGTCCATCACAGCCTCTTGTGGATTATGCAAAGTGTGCATAACTGTTTGGCCAACCAAAGACGGCCTGCCAAGCAGTCATGCGCACTTAAGTGTGCACAAAGCGCTCCTCTTCCTTGAGCCACAAGACCCACCCTGCCCTAAAACAGCACCGCAGTAACGAAAAATAAAATGATAATAACGTTGTTATTACCATTCTATATTTCCCTTTTTTCACTGCTCTACGAAAAGTGGGGCAACGCTCCTCCGCCTTAGGGGAGGAGCAGTACACAGTTTCTGTTGCACCATTCTTGCCTAAGTATGAGAGACACTGTGGCATTGATTTAGTTTCACCAGAATAATTTAACGAGGGCACTGATGCACTCTTTTCATCACCAAACTGATCATCTAAATTTAAATATAAATTGTGTCAATTGTCCCAGGCTAAATATTGTTGCAATGTTTGTCTATAGTGTATTTTCTATAGATTCGTAATATTGACGCAATGTCACCAGTGCTTAATTTTTAAACAAATAAGTGCCAGGGCCCTTGTCAGGAGGCCACTGCATTGTGTGCCACCCAATGCCCCTGGCAGCGCTGCCAATGACAGTACTAACACAGCCACTAACCTTCACACTTCTTCAAGTGAGACAATTCCAATTCATACTATTCCAGGCCCCCAAAGCTATAAGAATGGCTTGGGCAGCAGGCATTAATAATTTCTAAGTCATTTTGCATTACTAAACAACTGTTGTTGTGCTCATGTCTAAATTCGTGAAGCAGCACAACCTTGTGGCAGACTGTCATAAGTGCCCATGTTGAAAATTAAGTGCAGGTGCCAAGCACTGTAAATTACGGGCTCAAATTACGCACTGAATGTCACAATCTCATTGTAGCTTTGTTTAGAGTGGTGAAAGTGGAATTATTTCTGAACTGTAAAAAACGAATTATTCTACAATTTAAAACATTGCAACAACTTCTTCAGGCTCTGTTAGAACTTGAAACTTTGTACCTGGCTCATTAAAGGTAGATCAGAACGTGACATTCAGTACAGTGTGAGGGAATGAGTGTATGAGTGAGATGCGTGTGAGGGAATATGAGCAAGGTAGAATGAGTGTGAGAAGAGGAGTGAGTCTAAGTGAGTGAGAGTGAGAGTGTGTGGTGTATGCCAAAGTCTGCTACTGGCCTTGGCATCACAAAGTTAATTCTTGGCTTATGGAGGCATCCATAGCAAATTAATGTGCTCGTTTATTTTAGAGTTAATCTTGACATAAGGGAAGGTTCTCATTGAAAAATACAGGCCCGGGTATACTGGAGATAATTCTTGGCATATGGAGGCACTCGTGGCACAATGCCAGCAATGGCACACTGGAGACAATCCTTAGCATGGGAGTGCCACCATGGCATATGGGGGGACTAGGAACCACTACAAAATGCTGATCCTAAAATGCGGGAGGTAAATTTGAGATATACGGCATCCATGGTAAATTGAGGATATTCTATTGCAAAATTCTGGCACTGGCACTCTGGAGGTAATTTTTGCCATATGGGTGACAACAAGGCAAATTTTGTACAAAAAGTAAGTGGTGAGCATCAGGCTTCATACACACACTGTAAAATATTTGAACATTTCATGAGTGCTCTTTCAGAGCTTATGGCTTTTGAGCTAATTTATATGAAAGCTCTGCTTTAAAAAAAAAAAATGTGGGTAGAACCTCCACGAGCGCTCTTACAGGCAGCGGAGCTTAATCACATTGCTCACTCGAATTTTGAACAAGTATTATGCCCTATCATTTCCAAAAATCATCAGTCGTCCCTACAGATCGTAAATGCGCATGTGTGTGGAGTAAAGGACAGTAAATCTATTCTCACCTTCACAATAAGGTCGATATTTAGGTTTTGATATTCTGGTAGCCCAATATTTACAAGTCAATCTTCTCTATAACTAGAATTGTTGTATCTCTTGATATGTGCATGTGTGGAATTTGCTATTGCAGTTTTCTCTGCTTCTGCAGAAAATATATTTCTATTCGTATCTAAGAGTTTTCCTTCTTTATTTGAATTTGACCTGCATCTCACTCCTTTAAAACTTGATTTGTACAACACAACATGACGTGGTGTAGCCTCTGAGTGGATTTTTGCAGATTTTTGTGGAGACTACTATATTCTATCAGCACTCCGCCCAGGCGGAAAAACTGGGGGAGGAGCAGCAATAATCGTCAATAAAAAGTTCCAACTCAGACAGCTCCCCTCTCTGCCTTTACCTAATACTGAAAATATAGTCGCCAAAATAGACACCCCCAATGGCTCACTTATATTGGTCCTATTATATCGCCCTCCCCAAATCATGGCTACATTCCCTTCTGTTCTAGCTCAGCTACTGGCACCATTGGTTACTAACCATCCTAAACTACTCCTGGTTGGAGATCTAAATTTCTGGTTCGACAATCTATCGTTGGACCCCCAAGCTGCAGAGATGAGCGAACTCTTCTGTGATCTTAACCTGACACAACACATCCACACCGAGACCCACCAGAAGGGCCACAGCCTCGACCAAATCTGGTCTCTGAACCTGCCCCTATCTGTATTAGACATAAAACCCTGTTGCTGGTCCGATCACCACAGCATAAGTTTCTCTTTCCAGCTAGATAAGACAACCCACTTTAAACTACAATCCAGTAAAACCATCAGGAAATGGTCCTCCATGCATATGCCAGCCTTTCTAAACTTCTTGGGTAACTCCCCCCCCCTCGACAGCAACAATGTGGATGAGGCCGATAGCCGGCTCAATGAATGGCTCACTGAAGCGATTAACATCTATGCTCCCCTCACGCATCTCAGCTGCTCAAGGAGCCCGGATGCACATAAATGGTTTACACCCGAACTAAAAACACTGAAATTAGAAGTGAGGCAAAAGGAAAGAACCTGGCGCTCCCAGTACTGTCCACTGGCCAAAGCCGCATACTGCTCAGCCAGGAAGACATACCAAAAAACTCTACAGAACCATAAAACAACCTACTATTCATCTAAAGTCCTCAACTCTACCAACAAGTCAAAAGAAATTTTCAGGATTGTGAACGACCTTTGCAACAACGATAGAACTTCCCCCCCGGTAGTTCCCTCACAAGCGTTATGCAACTCCCTGAACGATTTTTTCCGTGACAAGATCTTAACGATTAAGCAGAACATCTCCACACTCCCATCATCCGCCCCAGTGGATGACATCTATCTCAATCCCTCAACCTTACATTCCTATCCCCTTATTGATTTGAAAACTTTCTTGACATTATTGTCTAGAGTCAAATCAGGATCCCCTATGGATGTCTGTCCCCCCCATATCATGAAAGAAATTGGTCGAGCTATGCCCAACAGCATGATATCCCTACTCAACGACTCTCTCACGTCAGGGACAGTACCTAGCAGCTTCAAACAGGCCTTACTGATTCCCCTCACCAAGAAGCCTGGCATCGACCCGCTCGACCTTACGAACTATCGGCCCATATCTTTGCTACCTTTTCTATCGAAAATGCTGGAGGCGCACGTCACCAACTGCCTCTCTAACTTCGTGGAGGAAACAGAATATCTCCAACCCAACCAAGCAGGCTTCCGACCTGGTCACTCCACTGAGGCAGTAATATTGGCAGTCCAGAACACCTTGAGGTCCAACGCTGATAACAACCTTCATCAAGCCTTAGTACTTCTCGACTTGTCCGCGGCATTCGACACGGTTGACTATTCCATTCTGGTCAACCGTGTCGAACAGGCGGGTCTCAGAGACTCTGCCCTAGCCTGGTTAAAATCGTTCATCTCCGAACGCACCCAATCGGTTCGCTTAGGCTCCTTTTCTGCCGCCAAGGTCAAGTCTTTCTGTGGGGTGCCCCAGGGCTCCTCACTATCCCCCTTGTTGTTCAACCTGTACATGCGGCCCCTCCTCTTTGCCCTGAGTAAGCACAAAGTCACTGTATATAACTATGCAGATGACTTACAGCTTATCTTTGTTCTCAATTCCCCTAACGCGGTGGAGGACTTCCAAGCCACCATGACCCTAATCCAGAGCTGGATGTCCTCAAATCACCTCAAGTTAAACCCAGGGAAAACTGAGTTGATTCTGCCCGGCAAGAGCGAAATCAGTTGGAGCCCTAACTTCTGGCCGTCGGACATGGGTCTTCCCCCTAAGAAATCTTCCACTGTAAAAAGCCTGGGGATAACCATCAACGGGGACCTCTCGCTAAAATCCCAAATTGGTACCGTGGTCTCCTCTGGATTTTTCCAACTAAGGAAAATCAGGAAAATCGCCCATTTCCTCACTCCCTCCGCCTTAATCCAGGTAGTCATGGCCTTAGTCCTCTCCCACATTGACTTTTCTAATAGCCTATACCTAGGCCTACCTGCAGGACAACTTAAAAGACTACAGTACCTGCAGAATCAGGCCGCTAGGCTGATCTGCAAAGTACCCAAATGGGAACCTATCAAACCAGGCCTGGAGAGTTTGCACTGGCTACCTGTGGCTCAAAGAGCCGAATTCAAAGCCGGGTGCATTATCTTTAAGGCTCTGCAAGGCAAGGGACCCCTATTTATCAGACAGCTGATCGGTAGATATGTCCCCTCACGGAACCTAAGATCCGCCCACAAAGACCTTTTAGAAGTTCCTCGTTTCAAGAAAAAACGACAAGGCGGCAGCAGCTTCCACTTCCTGGCAGCCACCCTATGGAACTCTTTACCACTAGCCCTCAGACAGAGTAAAGACCTCCTTGCCTTTAGAAAGGCTTTTAAAACTCACCTCTTCACAAAAGCTTATCCGAAATAACTCTTCCGGCAGACTCACCTCTTGTTATGTTTTTTATCTTACCAGCGCCAAGAAGCCCTTGGGCGTACGCGCGCTTTATAAATTTTTAATAACATAACATAACATAACAAATGCAGAATATTGTGCATCAATTCAAAAACACCACACATGACGTAGTGATAAAGTGCATCTCATCCATATTTAATAACTTTAGTTTTGACCAGATCAGTTAAGCCATCTAATCTCTTCCACCTGCTGATGTTGGAGATCTGGCACCCGGGGGACACTAGAGGCCTGTTGTTAACACTCCAGAAAAGATTTGAACTGAGAAACATTCCCCAGCCTGTGTTTTGCATGGAACCAGATCTGCATTTTCTGCTTTTGCTTCCTCTGCAGAAATAAATATGATTCACTCTCAGAACATCCAGTCTTCGAGAAGAATGTGTTGAGGATTACACGAAACAGACGTTCAGTGGCGCCAACATCTCGATCATTTGTTTCTTTGTTCAAGGGCTAGCGCGCCACCAGTCGTAGTATTGGGGTCGAACAGGAATGTGCCCTTAAGCACCATGGGCTTTAACTGTAGTAGTGTGGTGCTCTTGAGAGAAGCCCTGAAGGTTGCCCCAGGATTTACTCTTGGGCCTTGATTACCAGTTTAGGGGCATATTATCAAGCACGGCGTTAAAATTATCGCCGCTTTAGCGGCAGAAAACTGCCGCTAAAGCAGCGATGATGGGCTTGATAATATGCCGCAGGGAATTCCAATAGAAGCCCATGTTGACACCAGAACATGGGCTTCTATGGGAATTCTCCAGGGCATATTATCAAGCTCATTATCGCCGCTTTAGCGGCAGTTTTATGCTGCTAAAGCGGCAATAATTTTAATGCCGTTTCTTGATAATATGTCCCAAAGTGTTCACTTTCCATCCCTGTGCAAACCGGAGGTTTCACAGCTATTGGAAGTGAGAGTTTGGTGATAATTGTCACACCCTCACAGTTTTCCTCTGATAGATTCCGACATGCAATATCTTCTGGAACTTAACAGGGGAAAGGGCTGGACAAAAAGGCTAACAATTCGGAATTTGGGGTGTTAGATACTGATTGTGCATGTTATGCCTTATTTCCAAATTGAAAAATCCCAATAGTAAGTATCTGTCACTTCCAGTATATACCTCATTCCGGGTTAATGACATTTCCAGGGGTGTGTAAATGTTATTTACAAGGTGTGGTTAATAACCCTACCTTATAACACAAAACATGTAATAAGAATCTTAGATTAGGGCCACCTGGGTACAACCGAAGTATTGTGGGGGAACTTTCAAGAAAATCTAAAGAAAGGCTTAATGGTAAAGCAGCTATTATAAGCTGTGGGCTTTTTTTTTTTTTGCTTCAGTGATTCAGTTTAAGAAATGAAGAACATATAGAGCTACTGCTTCGGGACATAACTTCATATCCTCAGGACTTGAGTCAATGAAAATTACTTATTGGATTTGTTTTAAGTTGTGCTTGTGTCTTCAACACTGAGCTGCTCTCCCCCAGGGTTCTTGTTGCTATCTTTTCTCTGGGTCAGCACTATGGTTATCAGAAGGGCAGGATGCATGTTTACCTTTCCATGATCCTGTTGCTGTTGCCGTAGATGCAGCTTCGGTCCCTAAACTTGCACCTCATTGTCGCACATCACTACATATCTAGGCTTCTTGAAGGACATAGGGGCATATCAGCAACAACCGGCGATAATTATCGCTAAGCGCACTTAGCGCTAGGATAATTATCGCCGGCTAACGTGGATTTTCATAGCTGAGATAGCGTGCTATTAGCAACGCTTATCTCAAAAGCACTAAAAATCCTAGCGCTAACTGCCAAACGTGAGATTATCGCTGGAAACCCAGCGATGATCTCACAAAGATTGGTGTTAGCTTGATGATAGGGCCTTACATACTTAGCCATGATATCCACCTTCCATAGGATATCATGGCAAAGTCAGCCCTGAAGCAGGCGTAAGGAAAGTAGCGATAACAGGGGTTATCGCTACTTTTCTTGCCGCTATGTTCATAGCGTGGGGCTTGATGATAGGAGAAATGTCGCTTAGCGACATTTCTCCGGTCATGTCAGGTCAGGAATGCCCACTTTAGATGCAAAGCTGGGCGTTAAGAATCCGGGCGCTAATGCAAGGTTTCATGCGATAGCGTGACCTTGCTGATTAGGCGATAAAATTATCGCCGCTTTTCGCCTGAAAACGGACGCAAAAGCGGCGATAATTTTATATTGCCTCGTTGCTGATATCCCCCATAGAGACTTGATCCCATCCTCACAGAGGAATAGCTACAGAATTCAGGGACTGGTACTCCACTCTTTCCCCTAGTCTCTTTTTGCAAGTGAAGCGAGTATGAGGTACCATCGCTGGAGTACTCTAATGCCCAGGGTGCTGGCAGCAAGACATTGTCATATCAACATAGACACATTTGTTAAATTTCAAGTGGTCAGTCAACCAGACCAGTGAATCTCCTTTGCCACCTCTTCTCTGGTTTTCTGGTTCTGAAGAGGCAAAAGAGCTCAAGGGGCAACGCATTTCCAATTGAATGTGTATTACGGAAGGGGTCCAACATCCAGTAGACAGCAAGTGTGTTCCCTTGAGACAACCATCAGCGACGCTCACTTGAGATGAGTCAACTATGGAGGGTTGGTAGCTTTCTGTGTAAAACTTCCATCTTGTTGGGGACCCCAACTACACAATGCATGTAACCACCACACTGCTACTTCCTTGGGGGGAATGAAGGACCTCCTTTATAGGGGAGAAGAGGCTGAGCTGGCTTTCCAATAGGGCCATCAGGTGCCTCTCCCAAGATTGCATATATAAAAATAGGTAGTCCTGACTGCCAATTCACTGCCACCAATGTGCCAGTCTACACATACACTCTGATTACAAGTTAGGTGGAGTGGAATTAATGCATGGACTTCTGCTCTGCCTTATAAATAAGTTGCTTTCTGAGTGTGGGAAAACCATGGCCATTTTCCAGCTGTAGACTGCAGCATTAGGCTTTGCCTGCAGCAGCAATACTCACTCAGAATATTTTTTCTGACAGGGGGAGCATTCCATTCTTCCTCTATTAGATATTACCTGGCTACCCCATCTTCTTAACTTCTTTACCTCGCAACCCCTCCCAGCCCATAGGTCAACACATACATTAACCATCTGCTCATAGCCAGTGCTAAATGTATGCGTTAAACCATATGGAATCCAGAACTGCTTGCGGTTTTACAACCAGGAAAATCAGTCCCTTGTGGTAATTCGCCATTCCAAGGGGTTTAACTCATAATTGGACAAAACTGGAGCAGATTTACCTGTGATGGTAACTTTACATGCCAATTTACCATTACTCATGCACCAACAAACTCGTAATCTGGGTGATACAGTCCGATGAGGAAAGGGTACGAGGCCAAGCCTACACTAATGGGATTACTGCTGCCTGAGGCTTTGGACAGTTTATGACACCAGATGCAGTATTCTAAAGAGCTATCAAATAAGCAATAATGTGATGGGTCAATTTCTAATAATAACAAGCATTGACAATGCAATAGGTCTCACATTTAATTAAGTCAAAGCCATTTGCTTTGCTATAGAATACCATTAGCAGAGGAAATGGCTTTAACTTAATCAAAGGCGAGACCTATTGCATTTCCAATGCTTGTTAATATTGCTTCAAGTGGCACTAAGCCTCCTTTGGGAGCGATATCTGTAAATGAGCTGCATATAAATATGTCTGGACTGTCCATTGGCACGACACCAGTAAAGATCATTGTTTCTAAGGTCACGCAAAACAAGAGGAAAGTTCTGTGAGGCAATAAGTAAAGTCCACCTAATTTCTCAGATATTTTTCACTAGGACCTAGATCAAATAAGGAAGCATGATTAAAGCCCACCGCACAAAGCCAGCCTGCTTCTGACAGGCACAAACGATAGGGACCATTGTCACGATTTTGAAACAAATAATTAGGCAAAGGGCCTAAAATACCTCCAGACCTTCCCTGTAGACTATGTCACCATACTGGCACAACATGTAGGTAACCATACTGGCACAACATGTACATCAAAACCTGGTACTGGATGCCTACACCCTAACACAGCACACCGCAGCACTCCGCAACATCTCCAATCTGTTATCAGCACTACTTACCAGAACACCTGCAGTGCACCTACCTACATGCCACTGAAATTGCATCCGATTGTAGGTCAGCAAGATGGCTTTGAACTTTTTCAGTCAGAATTTTGGCATTGCTTCACACTGACCAACACATCAACACCCTGACACTGCACCACCTCAATGCACACAAACATTCTGGCACTGCAACCCAAAACATGCATTAGTATAGCATGCACGCACAGCCTGCCACCACCCGGAAGCCTTACGATATGCCTGTTACGGAGTACAACCGAATATTAGCACTCTGCCGTGTATTCGGCTGTCCGTCAAGCGCAGAGCTTTCAATAGAAAACAGAAGTGTAGGTAAGTGAATAACTTCCCGTAGCTGCCAGTACTCATCCGTCAGAACCTGCAGAGGTGACAGGAGAGATTAGAAGAGGAGTAAAGACAAGAATGGAAAGAGAGGTAGAAGGAGGGGGGTCACCAAGGAGACACAAAATGAAAATACAGCGCAGAGAGATACAGGGGGGGCAGGCAGAAAACATCGAAAGAGAAGGGAATAAACCAATAGATATGAGAAGGGTGTGGTGTGGGACATCGTTCGCCATTGTGTTGTTGCCCAGCCTTTTCTGCAGCTCTGCCACACCACGTGACCCGAAACCATGGTATTAACCTAATGAAAGTTAAAGATTACAGTTCTGACGATAGCCACGGCGCTGGCGTGCGGCCAGGTCTCGTGAAGGAAGCCGCGCCGCTGCAGCACGCGCCGCAGACAGGCGGGGATCACACGGGATGTGGTTTGTCAGGAGGTGACTTCCGGGACGAGGTCAGAACCGAAGACTACCTAACCACCGAGTACTCCCACGCTCCCCAGACGGCCTTGCACTGGCCCGCAACCAAACCATAGGGCCCTGCCAATGGGCGGATCAATAGCTTTCCCTTTCATGCCAGCTCGGAGTTAGTCATTTCCCTCAATCCTGCCCGCTCCTCTTGCCCTGTGAGCAACGGCAATGCAATGACTGTTCCTCGGAAATCCTGACCCTGGGGGCAGGGGTGGAGGAGAGGGTGGCATGCCTCTGCATTTCCTCAACTTGTGGTACATTTAGTCATGATCTCATCCGGAGACTGCGGCAGTGTCAGATCAGGATGCCAGCTGCTTCTGATGCCCGCAGTGGAAGAGCACAAGCCTTCTGGTGTGATAATAGTAATTATGACCCTGCTGCCCCAGATTTGCGGATTCTGTGCACTGAAGTCAGCGCCAGTGTTGCACATTACCACCTCAGTATTCCTCGGTTTAACTGATCCTTGAAGGATACAAAACTGAGGTACTCCATCCAGGACCGTACCAGTAACCTGCTGGGGTTGTATTGACCATCAGGGTAACAGTCCTAACATGAACTAGTGATGCGTGCGCACCACAGAGGAGCGGGGGCGAGGGAGCGCGGCAGCGAGGCGAACACGCGCTGCTGCGCGTGCTAGACACGGACGGGAATGGGCGTTGCAAAGGTGGGACATGCGCCCGCCTTTGCCAAATCGCGTGCCTTATTTTTGATACACACGAAAGCCAATGCCTGCCAGCGAAAGCCTGATCACACACACTAGCGTGTGGTCAGCTTTCAGAACCCCCTTACAAGAGGTCTCGCGCTGCGCAAGCAGAGTTGCGCACTGCAACGCTAGGCGCGAGACCTAAAAACCGAGAATGTCTGTTCCTCAACAACAGGTCTTTCTAGCTGTACCACTACTCTAAGGTGGCTATGAGGCATCAAAGAACTACCCAATTTGGAAAGGAGTTAATACATATTCCAATACACAAAGTAGTGAATGCATGCTGCCATTCCAACCTTCCTGAATTCATCTTGTGTATGCATGAAAGTTAGTCAAAGGGGTTGAACATAATTAGTTATTTGGAAATGTAAACATTCTGGCTATTAAATGTCTATAAATACTGGTGTTTCACTTTTTTTAACGGATCACACATTTTGAAGGTACAAGTAATATATTTTGCCCAGTATTACTCATTATGATCAAAAGAGAAACCTATGCTTATGAGTGTTTAACCACTCAGTCCCTCGGCCTTCTCCACCTGATTCTCCCACATCCACAGGAGCATCTTGTGTCGCAATACCAGATGAACATCCAAACGTACACTAAGGAGATCCAGATCCACTTCTAGCTGGAAACAGACCAGGGACGCAGACAATATCACTCAATGCTTGGACCATATCTCATTGGATGAAAAAAAGCTTTCTCTGCATGAAAGGAGACTGGGCCAGGATTCTGGTGGTGAGTGTTCATTGCTCTTCATCTGTTCACTACAGCATGGAAGGCCCTTGAAGAAATATGTGGATCCTCTTTGGTACCCTAAGACAGCATAGTTGTTAAGAATGTCACTGTCAACATGCAGCTCTCCTTTGCAGGGGGATCGGGGGCTGCTGCAAAACTCCAGTAGTGTGGGGGGGAGGGGGGGGGGAGTGAAGGAAAGGTAAGGGAGATATAATTTAAAAAAATATACCTGCCCTGCAGCTGACTCATTGGTGCAACTCTTCTCTCCTAATGGTGTCCCACCAGTTCCTGGGACAATAGCACTGGCTCCCCATCCAATCCCGGTGCTGCTCTCAATAGCATGAGAGCAGCACCAGGATTGGTCTGAGCAGCTTGGTTTGATGCTCAGTCTGTGCTATTTCTCCAACCCAGCTGTGCAACACATCCCGGGTTGGAGAAACCTAAGTGCGTGTTACAGTTTTGCCGGCCTAAGACGGCCAGCTAAACCATCATGCGCACTTTACAGTGCACAATACCACTCCTCCTACCTGCCATGCCCGGCCCGCCCCACCCAAGACTCCCTGGCTAAGTCAGTCAGCGGAAAAAATTGATAATATTGTTATATTGTCATTTTATCTTTTGCTGACTGACTCAGTGGGGCAATGCTCCTCTGCCATTACAGAGGAGCCGCCCCTGCTCCCTTGCCTGGAATATGCTACTACTACTTCAAAGCGACCTCTGAGTGGAGTGCACTAGAGCACTGGTGGGGAGCATTGAATATTGCAAACCCCTTCACACAGTTCTTCCCAAGGAAACCATGGCAGGCTGCGAAGCTTGCAGTCAGAATGTGTTTGAATCTCTGCAAGTGTGACCATATCAAACCAGTACTAAAAGCACTCCACTCGCTTCTGTTGGCGCTAGGATCAGTTTGTGTGCTCTGTAGCCCTCTCGAAGCCTCCTGAGGCAAATGCCCAGATCACCTGCAGAAGCTGACTCCCATTGTGGTTGTCATCCATGCTCAGTAACTGCACATTTACCCACAGGCCTTCAAATGGCTTTGACACAGAGGCAAATCCCAAGGTGTACGGGGTGCCCTAGATTTGGGAAATGAACCCAAACCTGAATCACAAGTAGTCTAAGAGCTTCCCTACAAACAGCACTCTTCAAGCTTGGTTTCAGTTGAACCTCAGTGTGTACAGAGTTGAACAATAGACCAAAATCCTACCAATAACTATCGAACCTCCCCCATCTCCGCATGACGCGTGCTGCTTTGCACCATAAACATTCAGCACTCTGAAGCATACAAAAGGCACCACAAAGCACTTATAGAACTTCAAAAACCAAATAAAGCCCAGGTTTTTCAGTTCATTAGTCAGCTCTCCTTTGTTGGTTGTACTTTGGTCTCTTGAAATTGAATCTGAGCATTGATAAGCTGCATATGCTGGTTGCAGAGGGTTCTGGTTGGTGCGCTTCTCATTCCCCTATCCCTTTACCACTGATGTTTAGAGTGGGCAGTGCCAGGCATGTGGCCAAACACAAAACATGGCCGCAGACCCACAGGAAGCCGCACTCTGCCCATGCCCCCTGGGATCTGCTGTTCTCTCCCGACGGTGGCCTAGACGTGGTTTTCCGACACTTCAGGGATGCGGTCTGGCCTTCTTCCATCACTTTTCAGGCCTCAGCGCTTTGATACAGTATATTTTGAATACAGACATAAAACAACCTTTTCTTGGCTCCGGAGGGGGTTGGGATACTGTGCTTGTGGGATTGCTGAAGAAATTTTCCATCGTGGTTTCAGAGGCAGAGTTTTGAAACCACATGTGGGTATTGGCTCGTCACCTCCAGAGGGCGAGCGGATCCTGCGCTACGCTAGCTTTGCCATGCACCAAACCGCAGAGCGAACACTGCACATACTGTGTTCAGAAAGAGCGGTGATCTCATTTGGGTGTTTAAAAGGTTTGTGCAAATACAGTTGTAGCTTTGTGAATTACTTTTATTCTCCAGAGCCCTAACAATTTTACTGGAACCAGTTAAATGTAAAGCATTGTACAAACTTGTTGCTACTTTTTTTTATTGCAATAGAAATCGAGGTGCTACATAGAAAACACATTTAGCATGGTAGTAAGGATAATTGACCAAACAATGTAAAATTGGATGCAAAAAATGTCTCAAAACAGTAGCATAGATACTGTAATACACAAAGTAATTTGGACGCACACTTTTTGTTCACATCGGTTATGTTAAATCTGCTTTCTTTTCCAGGAAAGCAGTACGCCCTTCAGTTCATTAAGGTAAAGACATCTAACTGTCCTGTGTACCATCACTGTAATAGGTAACAAAGGCTCCAAAATAAAACATGAAGTGACATTTTAGGATTGGGGCCTGAGAAGGTAAAATAATTACCATAATTCCTATGTGATCTGTGGCCCAAAAACACACAGTGACCTAAAAAATGTCCTTAATTGAGTGTTAATAACTTTCTTCAAATCCCCTGACTGATTATAAAAATAACAATCGGTTCTGTCGGGTGTTAGAACAATTCCTTTGTAATATTCGTTATTCAATGAAAACTAAGTGATTAAGACAAACAAATTTAACACTACAGAGAATAAACCAATTTATCTCATTCATAGAGAAGAAAGTATTTTACTTCATATTTGCAAGTCTTCAAACAAATTCAAGAATTATCATGGCATGAAGGCTATCCGATAACTCAATTAAAAACGCGGCTCATGTGGGCGTGATTATAATGACAAGGTGAGTGAAGTGACAAAGTGACAGGGGTTGTGTATTATACAACAAGGTGAACCAATACTGTACAAATGATTACATAAAGAAATATTGAAAAGCCGGTCTAATTATAAATCAAATGATAGTGGTCAACCTAGCATGGTCAATAAATTACATAAACTGGTGTGCTAGGGAGCCTATTGCATGGACCAAAAATCCGTCGACGTTTCGACCCTGACAAACTGCATGAATTAAAGATGTCAACATGGCCCTTTTTAATTGAGTTATCGGATAGCCTTCCTGCCATGATAATTCTTGAATTTGTTTGAAGACTTGAAAATATGAAGTAAAATACTTTCTTCTCCATGAATGAGATAAATTAGTGTATTCTTTGTTGTGTTCAAGTCGTTTGCCTTAATCAGTTTTCATTGAATAATGAATATTACAAAAGAATTGTTCTAACACCCGACAGAACCGATTGTTACTTGTTTCATATACGCCCAGGTTCTGAGGGATACTGGGTTACCCCATAGCTTTAGATATTCCCCTGACTGATTAAGCACAATCACAACTGTGGCGTATGGGATATGAGAAATGATACCCTTAGATCATCGCCATTCGGAAAGTCCTTGGGGATTTCATCAGGCTCAGAGTTTCAGATTATATGGTTGCCACTAAGACCAGAGGAAAGACAACTGTGCTGGGCCAAAGCAAAGTGCATGTCTAAAGGGGCAGCGAACAACAATTCATTTCGGCATGTGGAATGGAGTTGGGACATGGGTTCCACAAGGTTTGGTACCCATACCTCCCTGTGTTGAGGTAGCTCTGAGGGCCTCACAGGATCATTTGCATCAAATGGTATAGTTTTGATTCTGCAAGAGGCACAGGGTAGTGTTCTTATCCATCAAAAATTAGAGATATGTTTGTGTTTGATTGTCCTTTACCAGAGCCTTTCGACACCAATCAGAGCGTCTCATCGACCACCCATATGTCTTTTTTAAGTCTCACAAAACTAATTATTGGCTGTCCTACTATGGACACAGTAGCTCTAGAGGGTGTGGAAACGATCAGTCAGACAGACTTACCCCACTAGGTACTAGAGAGGTGTTCCCTGCTTTAAGTTGCCTGTTCAGATTTGGAGCAGGGGTGACCTCCTCTAAACAGTCCTGGTTGCCCAAGGGTTGTAAACTACAATATCATAGTTAGTTATATCATGTGACATAAATATTGTGTCTTAAAGGGGTTTTACTAAAGTATCATCCAACCAGAGACACATTTTCTATTGTAAAATCCAATGCAACAATATTTCGGAGAATGATACTTAGGATATGAGAGTTACATCTGATGATATTATGACTGTGATAGTCCCATACCACACTTCCCTAGCAATACCTCACTGACGATGCCAAATAAAACTGAAACCAATCTGGGGTTGTTTGTGTTGCCATCTGAAGGGGGGCCTTTGGGTAGGCTGTTCTCTTGAGGAGCTGGGTCAGTACTGATCTGCATATGGCAGGTCTCTGTCTATAGTGGCAGTGTGAGTAACACATTATGAGTGGAAATAGTACCCAGGACGATTGCTAGTGGTTCAGAATAGAGTAGAGTGAAAGGGTTAGATAGAGAGAATTGAAAGGTATCCAGAGAGATAGAGACAGGTGAGAAGGTGAGTGGGAATAGAGATGGATTCTCAGAGAAAACTGAGTGAGTGAAAATAAGCAGATGATGATAGAGAAAAAAGGCAGAGGTAGAGAATGTAAGGCAGCGAGAAGGAGTAAGCAGTGGCATAGGAAGAGGGGTGTGGTGGGGGAAGGCCGCCCAGGGTGTCACCACCGAGGGGGTGACAAAATGGCAAAAATGTGTGTTTTGTCAAGCTGGGGGTGACAAGAAATGTTCCGCATCGGGTACCACCTGACTTTGCTTTATAAGTGAGGGAGAAAAGGTAGAAGCATAAGGTAAAAAGAGAAAGAGGGGGAAGGGAGATGAGGTAGTGAACAAATAATAATGTAAATCTAGAGGTTAGGTAGTAATGACCGGAGTGAGGTGGGGCAGGGAGGGCTGTAGTTGGAGAGATGTGAGATAAAGACAGTGGAGGCCGGTAAGTACAGTGTATAGAGGGGCAGGGGCCCACACATTCACATGCACACTCACTGACACCCATCCATACACTTGCACACATGCTTACACACACCCATTCACAACACTCACTCAGAAATACACATACATTCATACATACATGCACTCACCAAACAGTCAATAAAAACAAAACACTTACCTGCTGCAGCTCTCGGGGAGTGAATCCTCGGAGGGGCCAGGAGCTTGGGGACTGCTGTCTCCCCTCGGTCAGCCAGGGCCCTCATTGGCTGACGCTAGGTCAGCCAATAAGGGGAGACAGCAGTCCCTACCTCTTCACAGAAGAGGATGGGGTCAGGGAGACTGCTGGCCACACTCACTCTGTGTCAAGATGTCAGTGATAGACACTTAGCCCTTGACACGTCAGGGCTTAAAACTGAAGTGCCCAGGTAACAGGCTATCGCTGATGCTCCCCCTTATCCCCAGGGGTAGGGGGCCATGAGGACCTTTGCCAAACTGATGAGGTCGTGCCCACTGCCCAGCAAAGCTCAGCTCAGGCAGCCAGGAGCCTGCCCATTTAGCATATGCCTAGCTCCTGACTGCCTGACCTGAAAATTACAAGTGCCTGTCAGGCTGACCCTTGCTCAGCCTTACAGACACTATTTATGTCCAAAAGGTGCGGGGGAGTGGCCACTCTGCCCTTAAGGATGGGCCACAGGTGGGGAGAAAGAGAAATAAGGCAGAGAGAGATGAGGAAGAAAGACAGCAGAAGCAGAGGTCGTGAGGGGTGAGGTGTAGAGAGAGGTACAGTGAGATGGGATATTGAGGGAGGTGAAGTAGATGCAAGAGAGATAATGAGAAGGCAGAGGGAAACAGACGTGAGGTGCAAGGAAAGGCTTGAGGAAGAGAGAGAGTACAGAGTGAATTTATGTAGGTGTATGGAGATGAGAGGTCGTGAGTGAGAGGTAGAGAAATGTGTGGTAGAGGGGTGTAGTCAGAGAGAGTTTTGGGAGACATAGAAAAAACGTTATTGACATTAAGAGAGAGGAATATATACATGAGATATAAAGCTAGGCAAAGTGAGAGACAGGTAAACTGAGGGGTCAGGTAGCACAGGCGAGATGAAGTTAGGGGACAGAGATTGCTTTTTAGGTATAGCATACCAGTGAGTGCAAGCTGTCTGACTTGCAAAAAGAACTCTAGTCAAGTTACAGTGGGCTTGGAGCCCTCCTACTGCTTAGCATTGATCGAATCTATTTTTATGCTTATTTGCTTTTTTTGCAGTAGCTTGTGAGGGCTTTCCTTCCTCAGCTTGTATTTTCCCTCCCCTGCATCATAGCCTTATTACTTGTGTCCTTCTACGTATACTTTTCAGATGGTATCTTTTCCTTTCTGCTTGAGCGCTCCAAGACAGTGCATGTGTTTTCCAGCAATCTTCCTTGTCAGCTTTCCTCTACCTCTCCACCTTTCTCCATGTTGCTCTGTCTCATCCGTGTGCTCCTCTCCCAACCCCTCTGTGTTGCACTTACCCATGTCTGCTTCTCCCTCTACATTGCTTGAGTTAGGCTTTCCCTTTTTACCTTTGTGTTACCCATTGCTGCCACCTTCTACCGCCAGACTGCCCCCTGGAGCTGGCCCCTCCCACTCCCCAGTTGCTGTCCCCTCCCCAACCTGCCATCTTTTTGCCATTTTTTGTTATGCTAAGGACCAGGCAGCTTATTGCTATTGTGATACTCAGCTTTTGTGCGCTGTATGGTGGTCCGAATTTGTGTCGCGCTAGTAGCATAGCTAAACAAAAATAAATGATAACCACCAGATGAACTGTTTGACTCAGAGAGCAAGAGATGTCGCTCTTGAACTGTCAGAGTCTCACAGGGGGATGCATTCACTGCTCAGGCCTTCTGCCATCACTGCTGCCTGTCACGGAGCGGCTCCTCCATTAGGGCGGAGGAGCTTCGCCCCACTGCTTTCTTGCAGTGCGAGAAGCAGAAACATAAAATGGTATTTTAAATACCATTTTATGTTTCTGCTTCTTGCGCTGTGAGAAAGCAGAACGATATGCCAGGTTGGGGGTGGGACGGGTGGGTTGGGTCGGGGAGGAGTGGCTTGCCCAATGCTGTGGGCCCTGACTGTTTGGTCGGCCCTCTGGGGCCAACCAAACACAGCATGCACACTCTGCATTTTCTCTATGTAAGCTGCATGCAGCCTACATAGAGAAAATGGCCTCCCCAAAAGCCCCACCAATCACAACGCTACCATTGCAGCGTTGTGATTGGCTTAGGGGAGGGGAGGGAAGCTGCCTGCTTCCTGTTCCTGCAGGAAAATGCAGGACCTGGCCAGGAGCTGAGGCGGCGCGTGACCCGGTAAGGTACGTTTTTAAAAAAAATGTAATTCCACCCCCCGCGTGAACCCCAGCACAACCCGTCCACCTGCCCCCCCCACCCGTGAGTCATGCCAGCCGCGACAGCTGTGGCCTAGTGTGAGCTGATCCAGTAACAGGCTGCTGCTGCAGTACAAGCTATATAGCAGGACAGAGGATCAAGCGTGCCAGCTCTAGGCAGCCTACGAATCAATCAAGTAAGTGGGTGTTTGGTCTTCACAAAAATTGCTTGGGAGCCAATTCCATCTTGTACACAAATGCAGAAACACAGTTGAAACATGATTTAGTGAAAGGTAACAAACATCACATATTTGTGTAGATGTAAACACTAAAAACTGCTGGTATCGAGTAGTATTGTCAAGTTTTGCAATATGTATAATGTATCAAATGTTGCAGTTAAACAATCAAGGGCGTGACTCTCGTTGGGGCACTGCAGAAGGTGCAGTGATACCAAGGCCAAGGGGTGCGAGAAGTGTACTGCACGTTTGTTAAGAGCATCTTTTCATAATCAGTAATGGAATCAATCCATTTGAGTTGCCGATTAGTGAATGTACTCAGGCTGAAAATTCATCACTTTAAGATTCTTCGCGATATATATTACACTCTGAACTGATTATTCAACCGGGGATGCTGGACCAGTTCGGAATGATTTCAGTGGGCAAGTTGGGCGCAGATACGGTGCATATGTTCTACTCTTGTGGGGGCATATTATCAAGCGCGGCGATAATGGGCTTTATAATATGCCGCAGAGAATTCCAATAGAAGCCCATGTTGACACCAAAACATGGGCTTCTATGGGAATTCTCAAGGGCATATTATCAAGCCCATTATCACCGCTTTAGCGGCAGTTTTCTGCCGCTAAAGCGGCGATAATTTTAACACCGTTTCTTGATAATATGCCCCGTGGGGCGTTGCATGAGTACTGGCAGGGGGTCTGCTGTGAGATTTCCAGGGTTACTCTAAGTCGTGTTTTTCATCTGCACAGCTGATTATTTATGGAACATCGGAGGAAGCTCCCTCGGAGGTAAAAGGTATTTTTTAATGATATTGACGGCTAGGATTCTGGTCACGTCTCTGGCTTGGCTCCAATCCTCCATTGGCTATTAGCTGGTTTAAGCAGTTCTTGAAATAAGAGAACAACCAACTGATGGTTGACACTGCGCACTGTGCTGGGGGTAGCTAAGACCCTAAATTGGTAATCTCCTTGACATACAAAATAGTCAAACACAACGGTCCAAATCAAATGAACATATATTAATTCATATATGTAGTGGATAAATACACAGGTTGTCAATCCGTTAATATAAAGTAACAATAATTATTTACAGTCATCAACTGAATGCATTTCTAACAAATCATGAATATGATACATAGTACATTTGTTTGATCACATGATGACATGATGGTGAGCCCAATGCATTTCGGGACTTTGGTGTCCCTTCGTCAGGGGCAATCTGCAAACAAAAATGAACATAATGATCATGGATAATACTAAAACCTAAGATATATATTACATGATACTCAATGGTAAACATCACTGATCGTGTAGATACCAACAGTGAATTACCCAACAGGGTCCTCAAAACAACGTGCCACTATCAACCGGGCTATGCAAGATGTGTGAGATTCTATGTAAAGTGGAGCAGTAACGTCACCCAGAAGTGTGAGGGCACCATGGTAGTGAATGTGTAACAAAGTAGAAACTGCTAAAGGAAGGAAGTGTCGAAGAGGAATATAGGAATGTAGAACGCATGGCGAAAGAACCTCACCTAATGTACTATGTCGATGAAACCTCAATGAGGAAAAGGTCGTATCTACCGGACAAATCCGCTGCTGTATTAGGAAAAAAAGCGAACATAAGGAACGAAGAGGATGCTGACCAACGTAAATAGTGGTCGGAACAGGGTAGACCCAACTTACCAACAATGCTGTCTGTGGGGCCACGCAGATGAGAACTGCAAGTAAAAACGCATGAAGTAAACAGAAATGCTGGGAGAGGTACGGCAAAGTAAAAAAGTGTAAGAAGTGAAAACGCCCGAATGAGCAAAGTACTCACAAAGTGGTGCAGGAGGCGTAGCGTGGACCGTGGTGACAGGAAACGTCCGATGCCGGAAAGAGATACTGAAGATCAAACGTCACGCCATAATAAGCAACCAGGACGGAAGGACTGGTGCGAATGCGGACTTCCGGAGTATAGTTAATCTAGAAACAAGACTGGAAAGGGATCGCCATGTTGGAAAGGTATAATGTGACATAGTCATGAAAGAGGTGCCGGAAATCGGGTACAAAGATGTCGCGGGGGAAGTCACGAAAAATGTGAATACAATAGGGGTAAAATAACTAGACAGAAGCAAAAGGGAGAACATAGTAATAATGAAAAAGTAAATGAAATGGGAAATGACATGAAAATAATACTCTGAATGGAAAACGGAGGCCCTGTACGGTGGGGCCGAAAATAGTATGAAACACCTCAACTGATACCATGATCGGGTACAAAGATGTCAAGGGGGATATGGATACAAAAAAGAAAAATAAGTGCGAAAGGGAAAACAATAAAGAAATAAATGAATGAAATGCGAATTAATGTGGTACTCCAAATAAAGAACGAAAGGCCTGTGCGGTAGGGCCGAGAATGGTATGAGAAACATCAACTGATACCATGAACAGATGAGGAAGAGGGATATGCATGCTGGGATGGTAAGGGACATATATAGATGGTATACAAAGAAGTTTGAATAAAAGGCACAATAAAAATGACTAAAGGACTCAAAAGGGGACAGTAGTCGGAAAGGTGAAATATTAGTGGACCAAGTACGTATTGAGGAGAACAATCGTATACTAATACAGTCGTTGAATGGTGGATGAGGTGACGCTAGAGATGAAGCCAAGGTGAATGTAGTGTAAAGGCGGATTACAGATGTGAGTATGTGGGGAATGATACGGGTGCTATATGGAAATGATGTGGTGAAAAGGATAGTGAACCCCAGAATGGTAAAGAATGCACTAGGAATTAGTGAACTAGAGGTCGCTGAGGAGAATGTCTACAAAAAGCATGACAAATCTAGACGATCGTTAAGTCCACACGGAGCCAGTGTGTGTAATTTCTGAATCCAAAAAACTTCTTTGCGTAGTAGAAGATTAGTGATGTCAACCCCTGGCCTGACGTTGATGGTTTCAATGATTTGGAAGCGAAGTTGTGAGATTGTGTGTTGGGCTTCTGTCCAATGAATGGCAAGACTTGAGGTAGTGTTTTTGTTTCTAATCCTGGATTTGTGTTCCGTGATGCGAGTTTTAATTTTGCGCTCAGTTTTCCCTACATATGCCTTTCCACAAGGGCATTTAATGCAATAAATGGCGTGAGAGGTATTGCAGTCGCTAGTGTGTTTCAGTGGTATCTTAGAACCAGAAGATGGATGAGTGAGAATGTTGCCTGTAATTACATTATTACAATGCACGCATGATTGACATTTTCGTGTCCCATGGTACGTACTCTGCTTTTCAGTGGGTGTGGTAGGTTTCAAAAGAGAACATAAATTCCTGCCTCTAGTGTACGCGAACATGGGTTTCTCTTGAAAAAGATTTTGGAAGTCTTGTTCCTGTTGGAGAAGTTCCCACCGGGAGTTGATGATGTTCTTTATTTTAGAAGATGTAGTAGAGAAACTGCTCACAAATACCAATCTCTGATGGGAAGGTCGTGTTTGTTGTTTCAGAAGGTCGTCCCGCTGTTTAGCCATTGCTTTGGTTAGGCAAGTGGTTAATACTTCCTGAGGGTAACCTCTTGCTGAGAAACGTTTGGAAGTTTTGAGTAGTTCAAACGAGCTGTTAACAGAGTCAGAGCAAATTCTGCGTATCCTTATGAACTGGGATAATGGCAAAGTCATGATAAGGTTGCGTGGATGGAAGCTTGAAAAAGTTAATGGGCTGTTTCGATCTGTTGGTATGTGAAAAACCGTCGTTTTGAAATGATTCAAGGCTCTTTTGCTCACTTGTACATCCAGATAGTGGATCGTGTCCTCATTGATGGAATATGTGAGTTGTATATATGGGTTGGTACTGTTGAGTGCCTCAATCATGGTGGTAAAGGACGGTATGGTGTCATTCCAAATGAGAAAGATGTCGTCAATGTACCGATAATACAGGATGATTTTTGTCCACCAATCAGGATTAGAGATGATGTTGTCTTGCTCATATTGTGCCATGTAGATATTCGCATAGGCTGGGGCTCCCGAAAATCCCATTGATGTGCCATTCAGTTGGGCATAGAATTGGTGTTCGTATTCAAAATAACTGTTGTGGAGGCAAAACTTGAGGAGTTGAAGAATAAAAATTTTTTCAGTGTCGATGTCCTCCATTTTAAGAAGCGCACATTCCACAGCATCAAGCCCTGCTGCATGTGGAATCGAGGTATAAAGTGCTGTCACATCGATGGTGCAAAGATAAATGGCACTTTGGGGGTCAATCGTGACCTGTTGTAAAACTTGAAGGAAATGTGTTGTGTCTTTAAGATAGGTCCTCCATGATTGCACAAATTTTTGTAGGTAGTGATCCAAAAATTTCCCAATGGGTTCAAAAATGGACCCACAACCAGACACTATCGGGCGAAAAGGTGGGTCATTTGGGTTCTTATGTATTTTCGGAATCATTTATAGATGAGGCCGTTGTGGGTTGGTGTTCATTAGGTAAAGACGTTTGGCGTTGTCAATCCATTCATTCTCGCATGCCGTCTTGAGTATTGAGTTAAGCAAGTCTTGAAGTTGCACAGTGGGATCACATGGAAGTAGCATGTAGGTGTTGGTGTCAGAGACATGTGATGAAACTTTCAAATGATATTAATCAGAGTCCATGACCACTATAGCGCCTCCTTTGTCAGCCGGTTGTATTGTGATCAATGAGTTGTTTGCCAAGTTCTGGATAATGTTGCGTTCATACTTAGAGATATTATTATGATGCTTTCGTTGATAATTAAGCTTTTCCAGATCCTTGTTGACCAGCGTTTCAAAGCTATCCAAGGTCTTATGAGAGGAGGGTGGCATAAAGGTACTTTTGGGCTTGAATTGTTGGTGAATCGGTTCTCTATCTTGCTGATTAGACATCACAACATTGTTAAAGAAGTGCTTCAATCGGATGGTGCGCATGAATTTGAAAAATTCACCCTGTGTCTGGAGATGGGTGGTATGGGATGTGGGTACAAACGATAATCCACGTCCAAGTAAGGATTTTTCTTGGTCATTGAGCGTGTAAGATGATATATTGATAACTAGTTCACTGTTTTCCCGCTTCGTAAAGACTTTCCACTTCCTTCCTTTCCCTCTCCGGGTTTTTCGTGTGTTGTTGGTTTGGATGAATCTGGTTGGGACGGTGGACGCCCGTGATCCATGGCCTGTGATAAAAAAGTGGAAGAAGTCGAGGAGGCAGACGTTATGCCAATTGCTGTGGTAGCTGTTGCGGTGGAAGGGCCAGCTTGTTGAGTGAGAATAACTGCTGAAGCAGGGGTCCGGCCAATGTTGGTATCTTTGTCTGAAACCAGACTTTCATCAGAAGATGTGGGTGTTTTCTTGGTGTCAAACCGTTTACGCGTGTATATCTCGGCCCAAGTATACACTTCATTAAGTTTATAGTCAATAGTATCTCGCCTATATTTGCGTAGTTTGCCTTCTTGTAATTCTCTTTCATAGTTGTCAAGCTTCTGATTAAGGACTTCCAATTGAAGTTTCCAAGAGTCAGACTCCATGCGCAATTGTAACTCGTTTTTTAAAGAGTAAATTTCTTCCTCTAGATCTTTTATGGTTTTGGACAATTCCTCAATTATCAAGAGAATCAAATCCAATGAGCATTTATTAAGTATGGAGTACCATTTATCCATAAAGGAGGTATTGAGATGAAACCGAAATAACATGGGTTTGATGGCGAGGCATAGCCCTCTCGGGATCCTTTTGGCTTTGTGATATTGGACAAGTGTAGATGCGTGCAATTTTTGATTAAGTTGTCTCCTTGTTATAAATTCAAGCTGGCGTAGTTGTTGAGTGATAGTTCCACCATGAGTATCAGTAGTTTTCACTTCCTGAATGAGTGAGTAAATTTCAGATGCTTCATCCGAGGTGTAGGCTTTCGTGTTGGCTCTGTTATCGGTAATGTTCGTGATTGCGTCGAACGACATATTGAACGTGTGGGTGCTGCTGCTGAGACAGAAATATCAGATATGTAGTTGGGGAGCAGCGCTGCTCCCCAACTACGTTAAGCAGTTCTTGGGCATTTATGGGCTCTAGCTGTCCCTAGTCAAGAGGGATCTGGCAAGGAAATATTTAAGGCGAATATTGGCCGATGTGGATTTAGATGCAGTGGCCAGCAGGGCAGGGCACTCCTAGAGTATCCTTATTTTCTTTCTTTTTCTTCCCTCCTTCAGTAAGGTTGCTCGGCTCTTTTCTGTCATTCTGACATTGTGGTATTTGTCTTTTAATTGTCTTATATGGTGTCACCACTCTGATGCATCAATGAAGTAAAAGTGTATAATGAATCAATAAAATAAAAAAATGAAAAACTCTCAAAGCCGGTCCCCTTTTCCATGTTTGCATTTTGCACCACTGAGGCCAGAATTGTGGAATTAGGAAAGTGCATAGCGTCTTGATGGTATTCAAAGCACACAGGTTGGCATAGCTGTCCCTTTCAGCCCAGTCACAGCAAATATCAAAGTTTATGGGGACACATTGTCTACGGTAGGTGATGAACAAATATAAGTGAAATTTGTGCTGTACAACACAGTGGGCCTCAGGAACTAACATTCCATTCACATAAAGTGCTTGCCAATTGGACACTGACTTTTTGCAAATGAAATAGTATTTGGGATCCAACCTATACACTAATAGGTCGGTTCACCAAACACCGAATTGCAGAGGGTGACAGAACAACCTGCCTGATTAATATTCATTGGGCAGGTCTCAATTTGCGACGCTCTGTAATTGGCTGCAATCGCAGGGATGGTGGTTGGCAATGGCTAGCAGACCAGCACCCCTCTGATTGCATTCCGCAATGGGAAACATTTTTCCTTAAAGGAGCCAGTGCTGCTTTTAAGTATTCAAAACGTTCCATTTTGTAAACTTCAGAAGGAGAAGGCCCTGCACCTCAAGAGGCTGCCGATACCGTTGCGAAAGGATATAGGGGCATATCAGCAAGGAACGGAGTTAAAATTATCGTCGCTTTAGCATCCGTGTTCGGACGAAAAGCGGCGATAATTGTAACGCCCTATTAGCAAGGACACGCTAACACGTGAATCCATGCTTCTTCGCCCTTTCCCTAAACGCCCAGCTTTGCATCTCTGATGAGATGCAAAGTGGGCGTCCTTCCCCAGAATAAAGGGAGAAATGTCGCTAAGCGACATTTCTCCTATTATCAAGCCTCACGCAAAGAAGCATAGTGACGAGAAAAGTAGCGATAACCTCTGTTATCGCTACTTTCCTTATGCCTGCTTTGAAACTGACTTAGCCATGATATCCTATGGAAGGTGGATATCATGGCTAAGTATGTGTAGCCCTATCAGCAAGCTTTCGCCAAAAGTTGTGCAATTTTCGCTGGATTTCCAGCGATAATCGCATAGTTGGCAGCTTGCGCTCTGAATTTTATCGCTTTGGAGATAAGCGTTGCCTGTAGCACGCTATCTCCGCGATAACATTCAGAGTTGGCCGGTGATAATTATCCTCGCGCTAAGTGCGCTTAGCGATAATTATCGCCGTCCCTTGCTGATATGCTCCAAAGAGCCCTAGATCAGTGGTTCCCAAACTTTTGACTCCTGAGGACCCCAATCGAGTCACTACTGGACGCCGGGAACCCCCAAGCAATTTGACACCATGCCTTTGCAAATCAGTTACCACCAGAACTTGGGGGTTGGTCACTTATCAATGGTTTGTGACTGCAATTGCAGTCCTAAACTATTCATACATTTAGTTCTGAATTGGAAAACTGAGAAGGATGCCCCACTCATGGCCACTATACTTACGAATCAAATCAAACCATCTTGGGAGGACATACTCCCTGAAAGAAGGCACTGACTAAAATTCAGGGAATGTTCACGCAGTGTACAGAGTACAAAGCGTGTGGTGGAGCTGAGGAACTTAATTACAAGCCTCTTGCGCCGCCAGTGCGTCACTTTTAACATGGGAAAAAGTGACATACAGTGAGCACAAGGGGCTTGTAAAAAAGCCACTGAGTGTCGCCTGTGGTGGAAGTGGGTGGTGCAGAGAGCAGAAGTGGACACGATCGCCCAACATAAAATTTGGGCACCTACATTTATGTTTTTTTTTTTTTTTTACAAACAAGCAATGACAGTCTCGAGTGGCACACCCATCATAGCAGTTGGATATTCCCTTGCAGACCTTTGCAGAAAACATGAAACATGCTCATTTGTTGGGAGGGGGTCAATCAAGATGTTGGCACCTGTTTCCCATTGATTCTCGTATGCAAGTGACCTGTTGAAACTCTGCACAGTATTGTTGATTGATCTGCACAAGTAGCAGGTCAACAATGGCTTAGCGTCAATAAGCGCCTTGTGATAGTCTACACATTATCCAGACAATGTGGGCCTTTGTAGCTGCGGCTCTGACAGGCAGCATTAGATACCAATTAATGCTTGGCTGCAGTGAAGGGTAGAAGTTGAAGTGGTCCCAAACCAAAATGGCCACCTCATTTCCCTGGCGTTGTAATCTTTTCCATCTTCTATTGTGAGCATTGTTGCTGACCTATTAACCAGAAGCAGCCAATTGAAGCCTGTTGTTGGGAAGGACTCTGCTTCTGTTTCGGGGGCAGTCACGAAGCCTTGTGTAGGCCTCGTTCCTTCTAAAGGCCGCCTTCTGTTTCACATTTGCAGTTTGTTTAAAGATATGGCATAGCCTCTGCCAAGATTCCAGGGGAAGAGATCCTTAGAAATGTAGACCATTTTCCTGACCAAATTCAAAGAAAACAAACGCTAGGCCAAGGATTGATATGAAATAGTTCGAAAATGAGAAAAGTCTGCCTCGAAGCTAGGTTTACATTAAAATTCATTTCTCCGTTGATAGGGTCTGCTGAGTTTCTGAGGAAGAAAATGAAACCGTGGTTAAAGTTACCTAACAATTAGGTGTGGATTTGTGTCTCGTGCGGTGTGTGGAATTAAAATGCCCCACCCCTAAAAAAAAATAAAGAGTAGAGAAGTCCTGGCGCAAGCAATAATTGTTATGTCCTTTTCATGGTGGATGAGTGACTCTGTGGTTTAGCCAAAGGTCAAGTAGCAGTGGTGACCCGGATTGATGCAAAATACTCTGGGTAAGGACAGGGCTATTCTCCTTTTGCTATGTATGAAGCTCTCAGGGGCCGCTCCTCCGTTTGAGCCGTGGAGCGTTGCCCCACTGAAATACCCCAGAGAGAAAAATAAAATGGTAATTAAGTTAATTCTTTACCATTTTATTTTTCTTTACCCTGTCCCGAATGGAGTGTCAGGACGGGGGCAGGGCTGCTGCAGACTGGCAGCAGTAGAGAGAGCAGGGCACTTTCAGTTTAAAGTGCGCATGTCTTTTTGTCCAGCCGTCTTGCGACAGCCAGCCACACATGCCTGCTTATAACCTTTCTAACCCAGCTGTCTTAAGACAGCTGGGTTAGAGAAAGCCCAAGCATCCATAACGCTGTGGAGCGCAGAGTGAGGCTTCACTAGGCTTGGTTTGGAAGTTCGGAGCCTGCCTGCTTTGAGGAGAGAAGACCATCGAAGAGAATGTCACGGTCGCAGGTAAGTGCTTGTAATAATTTTTTTTTTTTTAATGTCCCACCCACCCTACCTCTCTCCGGACATGCCAGCCACCACTGGAGGCTCTGTAAAAAACTAGCCTCTTATTTGCTGTCACTGCTGACTGGAGCTGCAATACAGAAAAGAGGAACTAGATTTGTATTTAATGTCATTTATAGGGCGATAGCTGTCCTCTATTTTGCCCATTTACCTACATTAGGTTGAGCAGGGAGAGGGCTTGAAACCATCCCTACACCAACCAAAGTATCAGAATTCCATGGTGTCAGCTTTTAAGGGAGTGACCTATAGTTTTGATCGCAGTCTACTAGAACCTGTACGAGGCAATATATTGGAGTAACAGCTCTGACAAGTGGCTCTGGAGGTGATGTGAGGGCACTGTGGGGCATATTTACAAGGAAGTGTCGGAGCACGGCGTATTTACAAGAATACAGTGCAGTCTTGCGTTTCTCCCTGCACTGGTGCTAATTTAGCTGCCTAGCGCCCTCGCAGGCCCGCTTGCACCATTTTGCAAGGGGGCCTGCGTTGAGGGGAATGATTGTTTATGTGCATGAAGGCGTCCGTTCATGCACATAAACAATCTGAAATGGTGTTTTGAAACTTATATGTGTGCTGCTTAATGCAGCACACATAGAAGTTGCAAAACTTCATTTATTTTTAATGATTGCTTATGTGCTGGAAGAGACACCTTCCAGCACATAAACAATCAATGGTGTTTTGCTGTTTCTATGTGTGCTGCACAACGCAGCACACATGTAAACAATAAAAATGAGGAGAAATTAAACAGTTCTCCTCGTTGCTCCAGGGTGAGACCAGGTTTTCCCTGGTCTTAATTTTGGCGCTTCCCCATATTTACGCCACCCTTGTAAATATGGGGCAGCGTCAAAATCAATGGGTGTTGTGGTGGAACGCCCACCCTAACACCCATTGCCTGCCCCTTTCACGCTAAGTATAGCGTGAAAGGGGGCCTTATTCACAAGGCAGCGTTAAGCCATGTTAAGTGGCTGAATGCTCTTTTGTGAATGAGGCCAAGCCCCTATCTCCACCACAACATCGAGAAAAGTGACGTTGTGGTGGCAATAGGGGCTTGTAAATATGCCCCTACATGTGCTACGAAATAAGTAGAAAAATATATAAAATGGAACTGACTAGAGTAATATGGCGTGCTTTTAGCCACCATATATAGGCTAGGGGATCTAAGGTGCCTCATCACTGTACACATTTAGTGGCACACACTTCTTCATAGAATCATGTAGCAACAGGTAAGGGATGCATGGCCTCACGTGCCTTCTATTTTCCTGCCTATGAAAACTTCCCTATAAAGTGATATTCAACTAGAAGTATGATTTGCACGTAGAACACACACACTACCAAAGGCAACTCTTCATAGCTCAGCTGCATGCCAAGAACTGCTGCCCCTCAGTCTCAATCATGCAGAGGAAATTACGTCACCTCAGCTTGCCTGCTAGTCTTGGACCGAATGTTTTTGTATTGGTTCATGGGCTCCATCAAATCTCTCGTCCAGATCCTAGAAATTGGACATGTCTCCAAAACTACTACTGAGGGACCACCCACCTCGAAATTAATGGCAGAGCACTTTATTAAATAATAATATTTGAGATGGGTTTTTCAGATGAAACTTCTGAAGGCAGCTGTAGGATTTAAAGCATCTTGAACTCGAATCGTGAAAACTTTGAGAGTTTGATTCATTTCTAAATGAGGGTGATCCGAATTTCAACCGATTGGGCAGCCCAGGCCTTGGCTCGCCTCATTCTTTACCATGTGTACTTCACAACTGAAGGACCCAGAGTCTTGCTTTAGGAGTTATCATAAATATCATACATGGTTTTACCAGAGCATTACTCAATGTTTCCATTCCATGGTGAGGTGAAGAAAGTTAGCCCTGGTGCCCACTCTCCAACTGTCTATCACTACAGCAGACAGCCAGACTCAAAACATCTAAATTTCTTTCTTAAGATTTTCTTCAAATAAAGCACCTTTGCTCACTGGATTCTATTTTGGATCTTAAATTCAACCATGCTACTTCTGACCCTGTCTTCAACTTAAATGTTCATGGTTGATGGGTAGAAGACGGGAACACATTTTTGTTTCAGTTTGCATTACCCTACTGAAAAATCTTTACTTGTTTTGTTTATCTTTTGTCACAATTTGTGGTCAACGAAATCACCCGGTAGAGCCAACATGGTATAAAGAAGAACATTCAGTAAATCTTTGTGCAGTCACGTTCCTATGCACATTATACATACGAGCAGAGGAGTCGAGATTCTCTATATCGTTCAGACATGCCTAGGCCCTCTTTATGAATGTAATGTAAAGATGTAGCGGAAATGTACAGAATATCTGAATGCAGACCTCACCCAGCGGCAGTCTGCTCCCTCTCCAGTCACATGTTCCATAATTCCTTCCTTCCAAGACCCATAATCCCCCGCCGCAGGGACGCACTCCTGCGTCACATGCTGAGTAATCGGTTTCCTGCCTCAGAGACGGACAGTCGGACAAAAAACCCCTTTCATGGTTCTTCTGATGCAGAGCTTGCCCATGGATTTCAGATTAGTGTGGAGGGGATGGTGTGTGGGGTTCAGGTGGTACAGAGCCTCTGCCAACAAGACCTGAAGCCACGGAGGGCCATGTCCTGCTGTTGTATGTAATAATGTCAAATTTGATTACATTTGCATGCCCCCACCCCTGTGTGTCCATGTACTTGTAATCTATGATGTGGAGCTGCGCTAAACAATAACTAGGCAAATAATATGATGCTTGCGGGTGGAAAAGCTTGGTGGGTAGAGGCACCTGGTGCAGAGTAGATGTGACTACATAATTCATTATTTGATGTGGCTAAAGTAGGTGTGTTTGGGTAATAGCAGCATCTATTTATAGCAGAGCTATGAAGCTGCATTATTTTTCTCTATGCGCTATGTGAAAGGATTCTATAACTATAATTTTACGTTTTGTCCATCTTTGAAGATCATAGACTATGTAAACTTCATCCAGCAGCGAAATACCACCCCTCCATGTTTTGGAAGGCCTCTGATCAGGCTGGCATTGCCAGTCCATTTACCGCTAATCCTATTGTGCACAAACCCCAATCAGAAGTCAAATATTTTTTATTAGATGTAACTGAAACATGGTGCATGAATTCATCCCATAGATGATTTGCAGACCTGAAATAAACATGGGTGATTTGACGTACTTGGATTTTATACCCCGCACCATCAGTTCCCTCTCTTCTTCCTGGGCACGTTTCTGATTTTCAATGTCGGCTCCTTTGCAGAGAATGGCACGACTTCCCCAGTGGGGAAGTGCGCCCCCAAAGGGCCAGCATTGACATGCACTGCAGGACCTTTGTGGAAAAAGGCTTGAAACAAGCACCAGTAAGAGGGTGGTAATGTCTTGTTCGGTCAACTCTAAGACGTGGGACTGGGACTGGGACTGTCGAGAGATCATGACTGTGCTTGGGCTGTATCACATAAGGTCAAAATTAGAAGTGCTAATTTACACTGAACATTTTCGATATGTGCAGGTTCAGCATTCGCTTCGGTCCCTTATGCCACGGGGTTCTACTCCTCCTGAATCCTTACCATTGGAGGACAGCATATTCGACGGCCACCTACTCGAAAAGACCATTTCCTTAATATACAAGAAATTGATAAATAACATGTTGGATCCCCTCCAATCATTAAGGGAGAAATGGATAAGGGATGGTATTGAGATGGATGACGAGGACTGGCAAGAAGCAGTGTCCCCCCCTAGAGGGGTCGCCATTCCAGCACGCCTTCGACTGGTACAGCTCAAAATCCTCCACAGAGTATATATCACTGGACTCCATCTGATACAAATGGGGAGGGCTGACGGAGGGGAGTGCAACAGATGGTGCGGCCACATAGGAACATTCATGCATATCATATGGGAGTGTGATGACATTAGTTCCTTCTGGCACAAGGTACACGACACAATCAATGCAGTACTCCCCGTCTGTCTCCACCCAGAGGCGCGGAGGTGCTTCCTGAATATATGAGAACCTGCAGACCTGAACACTCGCCAGACACAATAGGTCACACTGGGGTTTATGCGTGCCAAAAGAAATATCGCACAGCTGTGGGGCGCAGCTCAATCACCCACGATAGAAGCCTGGAAAAAACACCTTGATTGGTGCATGCAACGGGAAAACACAGTATACGTGGCCAGGGACTGCCCCAAAAAGAGGTCGCGCATATGGAGCCCCTGGAACGTATATCGTGGAGGGATATGTCAACCGCCTCGTAGTAGTGAACAAGATGACCTCCTCACCCCATAACATTCCTTTACCATGTAATGCTGTAATCTATTTTCATACATGTCATCACCGTGCACAAATTTGTTGACTCCTCTGTATTGTTTATCTGATACCGATGTATGTTAATAAACAGAATTAATAAAATAAAAAGTGCTAATTTAAGACATGCTCTTTGCCACAGTTTTGTGCTGGCTGGTGTCGTAAATAGTTGACGAGCTGAAGGAGTGGTCATTCACCACATTAGGCAGCAGTAAATGGTTGGTTGTACCAGGCACTACTTTAATTACTGCCTGGGAGGTTTTGTTGCTTAACCTTGCTATTCTAGCAACCCTAGCCATCTAAGGGGCCACAACCACTCGCAGGCCACATGGAAAAGCAGAACTAACAATGAACAGTAAAATGGATTGGACCTGCAACCACAGCATTGAGGACAGGAACCAGCATTGCTCTGTGATTGTGCACTGTTACAGTGGAAACAATTTCGTGCCCTGTGCCAGGTAGGCATCTATCCAGTGGATTATTTGGAACATTTTGAATCCCAGGTGCAACAGGAATTCCATTTACTCTCATTTATCTTACCATTGCTACTATAGGTGTGCCCTAATATTGGAATTGTTGCTTGTGTTCCTTGTGTGTTATTGGGTGGCATTGAGTAAGTATAACATGGCTAATCAAAATCCACAAGTTATATTACGTTTATCACACTGATGACTTTTCCTCCTGATGTAAGTCATATTGCCCATAAGTTACCCACTTTGATCAAATTTCCACATCATTATATCTCTAACAAAAAGTGCTAAGAAATCCTAAGTAGCCACAAGGAGGAGAACTACCCGGTCACAAGCGTGGATGGGGGCAAGAACAACAGGAAAACATGATCTAATAGTCACAGAGAAGACGGAGTAAAAAAGGCCCAGAAGTGAAACTGGCTAAAAGGAAAGGAGACGAGGTACTCCATCCCAGTCCTGACAAAGACATATTCAAAGCTATCAACTCATGTGTAAACTACAGTCACAGCACGATTAATGGATGGCGCGAACAGTGATTGTGACTAGTACCCCTAGATTCAATAAAATTACTATTACACTATGAAAGAAAGCCTAAGTTTACTGCATACTCGAAATATGGTAAAAAATGTCACTAATGCAAGTTCCAGTAGCCATAGTAATGAAAGAGCAGCATGCACGTCAAGCAGCAATTAAAGAAAGGCCCCTAAATTAGATGCTGGCAAATAAAACAACCTTATGATTGTCTGCTTGAAGACATTCACGAGGAGCCTGCCACATTACCCCTGGCTGTCCTTTCACCTTCTGAGTACTAATGAACGTCACAGATTTGGCTAGCCAAGAACTTCACACCTCAAGAATGGGCATAAAGAAGGGATCTTGCCAACCCATTGGACCTAACAACATCTCATACCTCATTGAGGAAGACTTTGCCTTTCATGAGTCATGTCTCTCCCTGGAATCCTTGCAGGACACCTACCCTGGAACCCCGGGAACAGCAGAGTGCAAGAACAAGAAGAGAAGGATGGTCAACACGAATCCTCTGAGGATCACTTTGCCTTTCATGAGTCATGTCTCTCCCTGGAATCCTTGCAGGACACCTACCCTGGAACCCCGGGAACAGCAGAGTGCAAGAACAAGAAAAGAAGGATGGTCAACACGAATCCTCTGAGGATCACTTTGCCTTTCATGAGTCATGTCTCTCCCTGGAATCCTTGCAGGACACCTACCCTGGAACCCCGGGAACAGCAGAGTGCAAGAACAAGAAGAGAAGGATGGTCAACACGAATCCTCTGAGGATCACTTTGCCTTTCATGAGTCATGTCTCTCCCTGGAATCCTTGCAGGACACCTACCCTGGAACCCCGGGAACAGCAGAGTGCAAGAACAAGAAAAGAAGGATGGTCAACAAGAATCCTCTGAGGATCACTTTGCCTTTCATGAGTCATGTCTCTCCCTGGAATCCTTGCAGGACACCTACCCTGGAACCCCGGGAACAGCAGAGTGCAAGAACAAGAAAAGAAGGATGGTCAACAAGAATCCTCTGAGGATCACTTTGCCTTTCATGAGTCATGTCTCTCCCTGGAATCCTTGCAGGACACCTACCCTGGAACCCCGGGAACAGCAGAGTGCAAGAACAAGAAGAGAAGGATGGTCAACAAGAATCCTCTGAGGATCAACCTGTCTTGTCACTGATGATTCCAAGTGGGCAGGAAATTAGAGGCAACTGCTGGGGCAATAAGCTTTCTGTTGACAAATCTACAACTGCTAATAGCAGTCCACCAGGATATGGCTGCACATCTAGCATCAATAAATAGAAAGATGATGGCCTTGGAAGAAGTTGTGGATGAATTGTTAAATAGAGAACTTAGGCCCTGAGATACATGTGACTGCTCAGCCATTCTTGCTAAATTAGGAGAAGTTCCACAGGTAACCTAATCACTAATATTAGGATGCAGAAAGGCCTGTTGACTGGAACGTATGGCATAAATGATGCAACTGCAGCTGCCACTGTTGGGGTAGACAAGGAAGATGGCCACTGTGCTGGCAGTGTGAATTCTTTTATGAGGGATGATCATTCTGACGGTACCACTTTTCTTGATCCACTGATTCCCAAACACCAAAAGGAAAGTCAAGTGCTCAACATAAGGGCAAAAGGAACACTGTATATAATCCAAAGAATTCTTTAGACATTGAGACACAAGGGTACAAAAAAGAAAGTTATAAGTACCAAGGAACTTTAGGATCACTGCGAGATGTTATGGTCATGTCAATCTTTAATAAAATGTTGCCACTTCGAGGGTCCCTTGAAAGGCATAGCTTCTGGTACATTATGCATTAATTATTGAATCATTAAGCAACCTCATTAAGGATGGATATTTGCACTTTAAATGTGAAGTGGTTTTTGCGTAATGCCATAGATGGCTCTTCCTCAGCAGGGTACCTAGACAATAAATCTTTGTCTGGCTACGAGCTTCACCTCGATGAGATTTAGCCTAAAAATTGCCACACATTAACGCCTCGCCAGGGGTAGTAAGCGCTATATAAATGCATTTCAAACACATAGTACATCAACCTCAGACTTTGTGTGAGACAGTCTATGCAATTGCGAGTTTGGCTGCCCTGTAAATGTCAGACACTTTATAGTTTTTTATCCAAAATCTACTAGCATTGGCTGGAAAAGGTTGTTACTTCTTAATTTCACTATGCGGTAGCTATGACACTTTTTTTTAGCAAACTGTTCTATGGAGTGGCTGCCTATATATGGTCTGCATGGCTGCTCACGTGAAAGCCACACTGGCGATGGGAATTATTTTAACTTTATATCTGTGGATCTATTGTGTGAATATTTTAGGTGTTTGGTATTTTTCGCACTGCTATTGTTTCTAATGAGTTGTTATTGTATAGCTATTACTGAGACAATAACGTCTTTGTTCTTGCTGTTTTTATAACCCCAAGAGCAAATAATGGCTCCAATCACAAATGTTTTGTGTTTTAGTCCCTGGCCTCACCATGCTACTGTGCTCACGCATTACTGCTCTGTTTACTTAGGTGGTGTTTGCCTTAGCACCACGCCACCTTTAGCACGTCACGACGCTGTTGGTAACATAAATGTAGTAAGTTTACAAGTATTCGAAAAGTAAACACAGTGGCAGTAAAGAGAGCGAGCAGAGTTAATTGGGGGTCTAGACAGGGCGTGAATGTTGGACCCGGGGCCTTATTTTCGAGCATGGCACCCGCCCAGCGGTTGACCCCCTCCTCTTGTTAAAGCCCTGAGCAGGTTACTGATCTGTGCCTTAGACAGCTGGTGCCCACAGGGTATGGTCCCTGTAGATCTAAGTGCACCTTGCAGTTACTAAACGCCAAACACACACACACTAATTTGGCAAGAAACATGTCGAACTACTTTTACACAACTCTGTCAACTGGATTGGACCATTAGATCCACCTCCAGCCACTCACTGTTTTTATTATAAAAAGGGGACCCACATATTAAATACACCAGGGTACATCTTAGTTATTTTCATACTCACATCACACCAATCTACAATAAAACACACACAGAGCAATGCCACTCATACTTTACAATGGAAAAATCAAAAGATCTCTGGTAAAGAGCCCCCTCGAGGGGCCTGTTGGGTATTGCAGGCCCAGCCCAACAAGGAGCTGCCCTATGATGAAGCATAACACCCATCTGGGTGTGTGAGGGCCATTGCTTCTGAGCAGCCATATCCCCGATCTGGTTTTTAAGTTGACCACTGACCACTTTTCTGTTATATTTTCTTTCATAGGAACTGCATACATTTTGGATTTGCATAGCCTGGTTGGGAGTTTGTATGCTGGACTCTATGCGTTCCTAGTCCCTTTTGTATAGTGAATTTCTTTTTCCACCTGATCCTACCCTGTCAAACACCATGCACAGCAATTCTTTCACTGCAAAATCATCATCACAAACATTCAAGTGTACGTAACAGAGACTGTTCAAGCAGGCCATCATTCACCTATTCCTTCTCCGTTCTTTCAGTTTAGCTGCCTACATTTCAAGGAAGAATCAGTCTCAGGACACCAGAGACAATCCTCCCAGCCATTCATGAATGCACCCCCTTGGACCCACACAGAGAATGTTAGCATTCATCCATTTTTGACGGCCCCGCTCCCTGGACAAAGATGGCTGCCACATACAGGGCTGAAATGGCTACTTGGGAAGTCCAGGTGTTCTCACGTGGAGGACTATGCCAATGGAACCTTCTGCCACCCTGCATCTAACTGTAACACGTGTGCTTGTCCAGCACGACACCCTGCCAGTTTCAGCTAACTTCAAAAAATGTTCAAGTGATCTAGAGCACCCACTTCCCGCTTTTCGCACTGATACAACCCTGCTGCATATAGACACTGTTCCTCAACTAGCCACATTTATTTTAGCCTCACTTTGAGTACTGTCAACATTGGTTTCCCTAACTTGCCGCCAAATCACATACACAAGGACAGCCCACAATAATTAAAATCCAGCCAAAAAACTGTGAATTATCTGCTCTCCAACAGGCAAATGTCACCCCAACCTCAAGACACTGAAAACACGACAACAGATTTTTCATTAATTTGCCACTGATATATTGGTCCAAAGCGTTACATGATGATTATGCAGTGTTCAGCTGACCCATATTTGAATATTACAAATGTTTTTACATCTGATTGGACAGGAAGGGACCACAACGCACCTATTACAATGGAAGGATCTTGCCTTTCTGTTCTGTGTCGAGTCCTTTGTCGCTGTTGCTTCCGGCTGGCGACTGGATGCTCTGGAAAACAAGATTGTACCTGATTAGTGACAAGTAGGTGTTCATTCAAATGCTAGACATTTCTAGGTTAGTTTCAGACAACATTATGACGGTCAGGGATTCGTCAGGTGGTCTTAAATGTTTAATTCTTGAAGGGAGGAACCGATGACTGAACATTGAAGGAAGCCTACTGAAGTTTAGTGGTTGATCAAGAGGGTGAGAAAGCATGCTTACGTCACCATAGAAGTGATGGCTTCCACTAACACTGTGCTGCCCTCTTGAGAAATGTTTGGAGGGAGGCTTACAAATAAAAAAAGAGACGTTTTCTGTAGTTAAACACGGTGGATCGGCCTTTAGGGGTGTTTAGACATGTCTTAGAGGTGAGAGCCTTAAAATGTCTTGAAGGGTTGGAGAGGAATCTGTTAAGACTCAGCCTTGATTTCTAGTTTAGCTTAGCCTCAGAGGTCATTTGTTAACTGTTAGACTCCTCGCCACCACTCACCTAGATCTGTTGACACAGAAGTCTTTAAATGGGGGACTCTATGGTACTTTCCTAGCACAGAGTGTCTCTTTGCAGTTATTCCTTGAAGCCAGTAGTTCAAAGAGGCTAAGAGTGCAATGCCACCGTCCCGTCATCCCTTATTAAACTAAGATACTCAGAGAGGAGGTATGCCAAAACAAAAAGAAATCGAAGTGAAAGAGTGAGGCTAGAGATCTGCAAAAATAATCACAGCTTAAAGAAAAATCAGCATTTTCTTTCATGGAAAGGCTTGCAGGCGCCAAAGCATCTGCTGTCTTTCTGGAATGAGGTGTCTAGCGGGAGCTCCTTATGGAGGCTGTTCTTGCTGAGGACCTGACGTTATGTCAAGGGAGGCTGGCAAATTTCCTGAGCCCGACCTGACTCTGATACTTGCCAAGTCTCCCTATATTTGTTAGAGTTCTTTCTAATAATGCTTGGCATATTTAATTTTTATACTGTAACACTTTTGAGATTTTTCCTAGTGAAAGCTTCAGCCCTCTGACCAGCCTCATGTAATCAAAAATATTCTTAAAAAACACATACATTTATACATAGATGGGTGGGCCTTGGTGCAGCTTTCTTCATCCTTTGGTCTCTTCATCTGTCAATCATATATTGCTTCTTCCCACCACAACAAACAGCCTGGGGCGTTGGGTCAGCCACCCACATGCTCTCTGAGGTTTTTCTTGCATTGTGAGTGGAGGCATTTTGCCTGGTCACATGTGCAGATCGACCTAAGAAGCAGTGCAAATCTGTGCCATGGGTTGGTGTGCCAATATTTCACTGTGGCAATATTTATTTTTCTTTCTATTCTCTATCCTTTTTATTTTTTAGTCATCCTTGTGTGTTGGGATGGGTGGAATTTTAAATCCCCCTGGCAGAATTAGAAGAATTTGGTAATTCTGGGTTACTCTTGTAACGCAGAATTAGTAATAATTCCACTGCTTCGCCGGTGGAATTAATCTGGAGGGTCTGGTTTTAAAACAGGGCTGGAAGAGGAAGCAGTCCCTCTGTGTTTAAAGAACACTGCAGATTAAGCTTTAATCTGCAATGATTTTTAAACATAGAGGGACAGCTCTCTTTTCTGGCCATTTAGAAAAAAAAACACTGCCTGCACTGCTGTGCATACCCCTCGAGACCCTTATGTACTTAGCCTAAATAAAGCTTAGTTTGTAAAGTTTGTAAAGGCCCCGAAGGGTATGCACTAGAGTGCATACCCCTCTGCAGCCTTACATACCCTGCAGTAATCACTGCAGAGTATGTAAGGGCTCAGAGGGGTATGCACAGGGGTGCATACCACTCGCTGCCCTTACATACTCTACAGTGGTCACTGCAGAGTATGTAAGGGCGCTGAGGGGTATGCATAGCAATACCAAATGCACTTACAGTGCATACTCTTCAGCGTCCTTAAATAATCTGCACTGATGCATACCCCTCGACGCCTTTCAATACTCTTCAGTAATTACTGCAGAGAATGTAAGGGGGCCGAGGGGTAGGTCCGAATGCAAACAATCGAAATGGATCACCCTAACGCCCAGTTAAAGTGAGAGATAGTCATGATTGGGGTGCAGTATGTCCCAAAAAACCCCAGGCTCCAGTTCCACTGCTCCTACTAGACTATTGATAGCCACTCAACTGTTGCTCACCACCCAACTGTATTGTGTGCACATGGCCAGCCATACCCGCCATAGACGTTCCCTTGCTTTCATGTCCGCGTTCCAGAGCCTAACTCCTCACTCAGTCGGACAGAGTGTCTCCTGGAGCAGGCTCGCCACCATACAGAGAGGAGGAAGTAGGGGTAGGTGACCTTCCTTCCTTTTTTGTTTTGCAGTAAGGGCATTCACACTTAGGGCAATTCTGTGTATTTCTACTGGTTTCACATCTAACTGCTACAAACTACAAAAAAAAAAAGTCAAATGACAGGTAGAATGTCCTGCAACACCAGAATTCCTCACTCCATGCATGGAGGAATGAGGAATTTTCATGCGGCCCAGCACTGTTAGACGTTGGACAGTGTAATTAACTAATGCTAATAAGTTAATAACACTGTTCAGTCCCTGACGGACGTTACTTACCTTCGGTAACGCCTTATCTGGTAGAGACAGGATCTAGCCGCAGATTCCTTATCTCGGAATCCTTCCGTAAATCTTTTCAGCAGTACCTCTACGTGTCAGTAGAGGGCATCGAGCAAATCTGTAGCGACGTCGTCTCCCAAGAATGTGACCTCATCGGAGTGCATATAAGACCTCCTCTGATGTGTTTACGTCAGTCTCTTTTGTGACTGTGTGCGTGCCAACAAGCGGAGCGACTTAGAGAAACAGACTCTGGAAACAGTGTGCCAAATAGGGAAAAAACTTGTATCAACAAGTACAGATTGAAAGAACTGTAGTAGTATGCAAAGAGGGCCCTCAGCTTGCAAAGCGGGGAGGATGGGGCGGTCGATAAGGAATCTGCGGCTAGATCCTGTCTCTACCGGATAAGGCGTTGCCAAAGGTAAGTAACTTATCCATCTGATAAAGACATCTAGCCGCAGATTCCTTATCTTAGAATCAGATACTCAAGCAATGCCGTTCTTGGAGGAGGGGCTTCTAACTGATCTCACTAAGGATCCCGAAATAGGAGAAGACGGCCCAAAAGATATAAAGCAACCAGACTATCCGAAAGTGATAGGTGAAGCAAGATGCTCACTGAAAGGACTGATGTCCAAGAAGGACTATGCGATGCCGGTAGGGAATAGAAAGCTATAATACCGTGAGAACACAGTATAGAACCAGTAAAAGCGGCAGCCCCAAAGGGGATGCAACCTAAGATTAGGGAATGCACAGGGACCAAGAACAAAAGTCCATGGAGTCCAGGCTTAAAACCAAATGGAAGGGGCATACACAGCACAGCCAGCCTCAGCAACACATACAATGAATAAAAAACACCCACCAATTGTCGCTGAAACTATCCTGAGAAACAGATTAAAAAAAAATAGACCTCCAATGATAGAATGATGGAGAGAAGAGAAAGAGAACAATGAATGCTGAAGAACATCGCTGGCAAAACAACAAGAACGGGAAAAGTAACCATTCTTACATTGAGAACCTTGAAGATATATAAGGCATCCTCTGAAAAAATGTAACAGAGACACTCACTGAAGAGGAGGAAGAAAACAGACAAGTACAACCAAGAATGCTGAACAAGGTCACCAAGAAGGGTGTAGGTAAAATGCAGAGAAGTACACCGTATAAAAGGCCAGATGACCATATGTGCACAACACACATGTATATTCCTGAAGTAACAGACATCCATTCAAACAATAGGTATATACATGCAGAGACATATACATCCAAAGATAAATGTATATAAGGATAAATGTGCATATAAAAACCATAGAAATTCCCGTAGACACACAAGTCATACAGGGTAAGCCAAAGTATATCTACTTCACCGCAGGTAACCTGCGTCCTCCGTCAGAGAGCAGGAGGACAAGAAGTGAAGGAATGAAGGATAATCCAAGAACAGAGGCAACCAAGGGAGGACAGATATAATACATCCTACCATCATTAAGGAGAAGTTAGGACAGTAACTGAGGTGGAGACAGAAAGACAAGGCTGGAAAACAGCAACACAATGCCAACTAAGAGTAGGGAGTGGAAGGCATTGCCCACTACATGAAAACAAGGGTAACCATCCTAGAACCATTGCCACAGCCCGAGGAAGGGTGCCAGTACGTGGTAACAGGTGAAACGAAGAATAAACAGCATGTGGAAGTCCACCATGAAGAAGAAGAAGACCACCAGGTTGAAACAAAAGAAGTGGCGGAGACTAAGGGCAACATCTAGTTGATTTAGACAATCACACATTGCCCAACCCATGGAGGCTTGAGAAACAGGTGAGAAATCTGACCAACGCTCCATGGAAACTTGAGAAACAGGTTATGAACTTAACCAAAGCTTGAGACAGAAACTGGGGGTACAGAGTATAAGGAGAACAAACCTCAGGATGAGATAAAAGCCCCCAACATTGGATGACAGTGCAGAAGCAGCACAAATACATAGTTGGAAAGAAGACAGGATATGCCCAAAGAAAAAGTAATTAAATACCCCCACCAAAACAAGGGGGTAAACGGAGCCTCTCCCAAAGGGAGGAGGGAAAAAGTAGAGTGTAGTCTGCCACATAGAAAAACAATGTCACGAAAAGGCAGGAGTGGCATACAGAGCTGTTAGGAAGAGAACAGAATTTCCACCTATGAGGAGGAAGAAAGATACAGGAAAGAAAAGGAAACCTGTGAAAGAAGGATACCAAGACATGGATCCAAACAACCAAAGGGACTGGTGTCCCAGGGGAATAGAACTGAAAAGAACACCAGACACAACAGCTACCTCACAGATGCAATGGTAGATATGTATAACCCCGTCCCCCCTACTCCCGCAGGAAGCAACAGAAGTGGCTGTAACCTAATTAGGTAGGTAAGAACACCTAAAGGATAAAAACAGATAAAAAGAACACCAAACTGCTGAATATTAACAGCATCAGGAGCACGATTAAGTAGAAAATGGCCTCACACAAGAAAACGTTACCAAGGCAAGAGTCTGCCTGGCTGTAGTACCATTTTCCCCCATATGGGCATAAGAAGAAGAGAAAAGATGAAGTTGAAGTCCCTACAAGGGATACTAAGTGTATAGGTAGCTCACAAAATGTCTCTAAGGCATAAAAGGTAAGGTTAATCCAAAAGGGGGAAGTGCGGGCTATTCTTTATTCAGGTCCAGCATACATGCCCGTTTATATATCTCTACAATACTGGTATACAGTTCCTAATGTCTAGAGCAGGTAGTAGTGTATGATCAGAGGCTCCACAAAGTGGTTTAGAGTTGGAAATCTGAAGAGTCTCCTCCTTTCGGAAAAAGACCCTCACACACTCAGCCAGCTAGGTGTCTTGCTTCATCATCGGGTCTGCTCCTTATCGGGTCAGCGCTGCAATACCCAATCCGGCACCTAAGATGGGGCCTTCTTGGCACTTGATCCACCTGCACTTTTGGTAGTGGTCAACAACTAGGTGAGGTGAGGTAATGACCACCCTTACAGCACCCTAAAAAATGTGGGACCTGTAGATCTACAAACAACCCAATTACGGTCATGGACGCACAGCATCAGTACCGGCTGGTGTAGACACTAAAGTGTAGTGTCAGTTCCCTAGGAAACGGGTCGGCCTCTGTCCTATCCTTCACTCAGCCGGTCCGGGCAGTGCCTGGTTGGTCCTGAAGAATTGCCATCTAATTGATATAAGGGCAAGAAACATGTTGACCCATGTCACAAGCGTATAATCTCACATCCTTAGAGTGAAGATACGCGTCTTTTTTACTTTTAATTAGGGTGGTGGCCACATGTCATTAAAATTATTTTGAGTGGACCTCCATTCCCTATTTTAATCCACATCACTATCACCTACACTGATCTAGGGCCCTCACACGCACTACACCCTACGGCATAAGGAAAAAGATCTCTGCCAAAAAAGCCCCATCTCGGGTGGTGCCGGATCGGGTATTGCAGAGCCGACCCGATAAGGAGCAGACCCGATGATGAAGCAAGACACCTAGCTGGCTGGGTGTGTGAGGGTCTTTTTCTGAAAGGAGGCGACTCTTCTCCTGATTTCCAACTCTAAACCACTATGTGGAGCTTCTGATCATACACTACTACCTGCTCTAGACATTAGGAACTGCATACCAGTATTGTAAAGATACAAATTAAGGTCCCAGAAAAACAGGGAAGAAGGCTATAGTTCATCTGCACAACATTACAGAATATACCTCACAGAGAAAAAAATCAAACGGCAAAAGGAAGCTGTAAGAACAGGCTCCCACAAGGCCGCAAAGTAAGATATGTTCCAGATGGTTGGAAACTAAACCTGTCACTGACAGCATAAATTACAAGAAAAGCACCTGCAGCAAGCAGGAACACCACACCAGATGTCACCCTGAAAGAGAGTAAAGTACTTCATCCTATGAAGGCTGAAAAGAGCCTAAACAAGGGTAAACAAATTGTCCCGACAAACCTGGTACAACAACAGAGTTAAGACTCAGCAGCATCATGACTATCTCTGAACCGGGGTAAAGCTGAGTCAGCATGCATGCCAAAAAGGGAGGTGCCATTAAAGGGCATTTCAATCAAAGTAATTTACACAGCCTCCGAAAACCTGGAAGAACTCAACCATACATGCTGACGTAGAGATATGAAAGAGGCCATAGCCTGACCAAAAGAGTTGGTGGTATCCATACCACAGTGGGTGCTAGGTTTGGCAGCTTGTTGCCCATCTCTTACCAATGTAACAAGAGCATTCTGGGCTTCCTCCGGAAGGGAGGGTAAAAAGTGCTCCACTGAGTCCCACAAGGCATGGGAGAAGCGGGCAAGAAAACAAGAAGTGTTCAGAGATCACAGGGCAGAGCTAAAAGAAGAAAAAATAAGCCTACCACTAGCATCAATGTTCCTGGCCTCTCTTTCTGGAGGGACAGGAGGGATTAAAACAATATCTTGGGAGGCTAGAGCAGCCTGTACCGCAAAGCTCTGATTAGATGGATGTCTAAGAAGACAGGTCGTATCCTTCGGGGTCAGTCGATACCTGTGAGAAATAGCACGATCCACAGGGAGCCCTGTTTCAGGTTTAGCCCAAGCACCCAACAGCATATCAAAAATACATTCACTATAAGGAAGGACAGTCTCTACATTAGACTGGTCAGGATGTAGAATGCCAAGTAAAGGGTCTGTTGACAGTTCCACAGAAGGAAGTTGTAAACCCAATACAACCAAAAGTCGATTGAGCATGTCCACCAGTGCAGAATTTGCCTCCATAGCCAAACCAGGAGGAGACAACAGACTGGAGAAGATTCGAAGCCACAGGTGTCACCCAAGTCAAGTAGCCAGCTGGACGGCATGGAGGGTAGAACCGTGTCTGAAATGGAATGGGGACGCACCACAACTTCCTCAATATCGTTACAACTGTGGTCCTCAGAATGATAAACTGGAGGAAGGGCCCCAGAGAGCAAAGGAAAAGAGTCTGAGACGGTTGACTCCATCAGTGCTGCACCCGACACAGTAACCAAAGCTGGTTGACACTGAGAAGACGACACCTCAACATCGTAAGGAGCATCCAGGGGCATCAATAGCACCACCATCAGAAGCAGACAAGAGCCTGATGCCGACATTGGAGTTGGCAGACCAGAAGCATGAGCCAACAGTGATAGCCTTGACGGGCTGTGCACTGGCGTCACTATGGTATCAGAAACCAGAAGCCAACCTGAATCAGAGGGAGAAACCATCGTTGGGGACACCGGCACAACCTCATGCACCTCTGTGGGGGCCAAGGATGCCCCAGAGTAAGGTGACAACCCAAAAATGGAATGAAGAGACTGATAATATTTTCTCCTCTCTGTCAAAGTCGCCCTGGCCACAGAATAGGTGGGGAGGCGCAGGGCTGATTCTCCAACAGAAAAGTGTGGACCGGTGGTAGGCGACGAAGGCGCGAGGTGCCGCAACTTCGACTGCCTATGCCAAGTCTTACCTCCGGACGTCGGAGAAGAATGAAGAAAGCGGGAACAGCTCATAGAACAGATGCGGGGTTGGTCTGTAGAGCATGTAGAAGACCGAGTACGGCAAGAAGACTTCAATGACTGTGATATCCACACCACAAGGAGCTTCATGCGACGTTCTCTTCGTGCCTTCGGTCAGAGCTGACGACAAGAGCCGCATTCATCGGAGTCATGGCGCTCACCCAGACACCACATGCAAACTGAGTGAGGGTTTGTGGCCGACGCTTGTCATTCACAGGACTCACAACGCTTGAACCCCAAGGACATTGAAAATGGGTAGAAAAAGGCACACTGCCACATCGACAAAAAAACGTCAAGTAGGCCGAGAAAGGACAGGAGTAACTGCAGTACGGATCCGCATTGCTTAGCATGGAAAAGAAGGAACAGACGTCAGCGCATCAGGGGAGGGCTTATATGGACTCCGATGATGTGACAGTCGGGAGACGACGTCACTACAAAGTCGCTCGACGCCCACTACCAATGAGCAGAGGTACTGCTGAAAAAATTCCCAGATTTAGTCTGGAGCCTGGGGAGGATTCTAAGATAAGGACTCTGCAGCTAGATGTTTCTATGAGATAGTGCATTAGAGCAGGTTCCCCAGTAGTAGGGCAAATGCACGGCGCCTGCCTCATAGAGCACCTGGAGGACCATGCAGACAAGAGCTTAGAACAAGCTTCCCTGCTGGGGAAGTGTCTTTCAAGGGCACTGTTAAAGGTCACATAATGTACATCAATGCAATTATCGTTAAGGTAAATATTTTGCCTGCCCCCTCACAGTCCTCAAATAAGCAACTGTTCCGGGATTTGTGTTTTTTCGCCTGTTGAACAGTGGAGCAACCCTAATTCCACTACGCAGGAGGTAAAAAGGAGTGAATTTTGCATGTTTTGAAATTCACTGAAAGATTTTTCCCACCTCTAACTGCCAGCATCAAGAAGATATTGGAGGAGCCAGGTGTAAGGCCTTTTCAATTAGTCACAATAATGTTTACAATTTCACGTGCATTGTCACTATGTTTTTTAAATAGTTATATTATGTTTTTGCAAAATAGTCAATAGGGAGTACTGACAGAACAACAGGAGCACCCATTGATAGTCACAGAGCACCTCATTGTGTTACATAATTTTCTTGGCCCCAATGGAGGTTCGAACTGCTGATGATAAGAGGGGTGGCAGGAAAGGAGTTAACCAGAGACCGTCAGGAGGGCGTATCAAGACGTCCATTGTCACTGTGATTTTAATTTTCACATCATTCTTAGGTAGAGGCGGGAGGGCCGAAATGCCCACAGTGGGTACCGGGCATTTCCCTGGTGGGCCGCCAGGATAGGAGCCGGTTTTAGCCCCCTGGGGGCCGTTTTTGTTATCGGGGCGGTTTTGCACCACAATATCGGCCCCTAGCAACAAAAGAGGCACAAAGTTTTCCGCTAGCTGCTTGGTGCATGCACCCCAGTACCTGCACGACATGGACTGCAGCAGTCCATGCCATTCAGGTACTGCCTTTGAGGCTCCCAATGTGGTGCCTATTTCATAAGTTCTGTCCTGGGAACACCAAAATACCGCCCACCAAACCAGGAGAAAATTCCTCATCTGGGGAGCGGTTCCTACATGGCTTTGGCAGTGCAGAAGTGAGGCGGTCCCGCTCCCACACCACCAAACTCATAATAAGGCCCTAAGTGACCCCCCTCCACTTCCACAGTGATGGAAGAAGTGCGGAGCTACATTCTCGCAGTCCTTGAGTGCCTGAGAGCTGCCGTCAACTAGAGTGGGAACCAGTCAGTGGATGTGAATGGGTTGTGCCCTTTGAAGGGCGGTTCTGCAGCAAGACCACACTGCACTTTAAGTCACGCGTCGCACCGCACTCTAAAAGTGTGCAAAAGTTTGTAAAATGCGCTCATAGAGATGTGGTGGTGGTGCAAAGTAACCGCAATAATGCACAAAGACATTGAACAGATGCACAGGGGTGAACCAATGTGTGTTGATCACAGGTTTGTTTTCAGCACACTTGATTTAGCTTTTCATCTTTCCAAGGTCGGCAAAAGGAACACTATTGAGAGGAATAATAATTGCTCCTATAATTTACGTACTGACACGTATGTAATGTATCAGATTAATATCTGCATATCCATGTATCTGTTGACTACTTAGAGTTGGCCGAAAATCAGTGTAAACATGTTATTTCTTGAGTCTGGGCTGAAATAAAATAAAGGTCACTATCTACAAGCACACAGAGTTAATTTTGTGCGGGGTGTAATGAAAATGTCCATGACCCAATGAGATTCAGTAGAAGGTGGCATCATTCCTAACATGGCTGCCAGCTGAGCACAGGCGCGTGCATAACTTTAAAGGCACCACCTGCTCAGTAACATTTTCCATCTCTAGCCAGGGCGTACAGTGCACATTTACACATTATAATTATAACATGGATTCTGGAAGTTTCCGTCGATGGAACCATTTTTTTCTCCCTTTTTTGAGTGCAGCAACCTGCCTTCAAACCAAAACAGACTAGAGCTCTTCGAAAGCACCACGAACAATTCTGTTTTCAAAGCAGCCATCAACGTCGTAGTCATTTCCCCCGTGGTGTGCCTAGAAGCACTCGCACAAACTGTTAGACATGGGCACTCTTTTGCTTTCTGAGATCTTCAAATGTTCCTTATTTTCTTAGGACATCGCTCCATTTTCTGGTAAACCAAAAAACCTCAAAATGTTAGAAGAAATCTAAATACTGAGGAGAATTCACTAGATGCATCTCCAACATTATAGGGATTTTCGTATTTGTCATTTTTTCAATGCAACAGGAAGATTTTAATTGACCACCAAACTCTAAATCAAGCCCAGGGATTGATTGACTTTGATATCTGTGTTGCACCTGAGAAATCTTTAGGAAATACTGGTGCTAAGGTATACATTCATAGTAAAGACCAATCACCATAAGGAAAACAAAAGCCACCACCAGCACAGAGACCAGATCCAACTTCATCAGGAGCAAAAAGAGAGCGAATTAATGTTCAAAATAATGTTTATAAAAGTCTTCAAAAAAGACCACACCAAAATATCTCTGTGATGTTTCATGGGAGATTCTTTTAAGCACCTATCCCCTTACTATTAGACTACGGTGATACTCTATGTCTCTGATTTTAAGTTTGGTGGCTCAGCCGTCAAGCACAGTAGTGGCCAAGCCAGCAGTTTGGCCAAATGGCTGACGGTGGCCTCCACCACACTGATTTCCGAGGTGTCACCAAATTTAGTTTAATTGATGGGGATAGCCACTTTAGAGAAATAATATCTGTTGATCTCCAGTGCCATGGCAGCACGGTGCAACAGCGTCACTACAGTTGCTACTAGAAATGTACCCACCATATTCAGTATCCACATTCAAAAAGTTCTTGATGTGGTAGGAGGTTCTCCTTTCCTGTGCTCAGATTTGGTCAGAATCTTTTACAGTGCATCCCTGCATGTGAATGTACTCAGCTCAGAAATTTGCTCTTCTCTGTTTTGAAAAGTTATTTGTGTGTTTTTGTAAAGTAGCTGTGTTGACAGGTGTCTGCCTCAGACCCTAGTAAGGGCCTGATTACAAGTTTGGTGGATGGGTTACTCCATCACAATTGTGACGGATATCCCGTCCGCTGTATTACGAGTTCCATTATATTCCATCAGATAATATGGAACTCGCAATACGGCGGGCGAGATATCTGTCACATTTGTGATGGAGTAACCCATCGGCCAAACTCGTAATTAGGCCCGCCTAGTGTCAGTATCGATAAAGGAAAAAAGAGGTGGAGCGCACTGAGATCCTCAGAGGTGACTGATCGAACATGTAAGAGTTGCAAAGATCCGTTTGCACAGTTGAACAGTGTTATGGTCAGCACCAGTTTGAAGCTCTTGCGATCAGGTTCTAAGTGGAGATGCCTGGGGTTGGTGCTTTGGAACATGATTTGCAGACACTCATTGGAGGGAATGAACCTCATTCCAGAGACAGAGCGATCCAGGATAATGTTCTGAATGGTGGGGAGAAAATCCCAAGTTTGTTGCCATGCATTCATGCTACTTCAAGCATGTTCTCTAGTTAAGGACTCGCCACTCCTAATATCTTATAGTATTTTTTCATATTTGTACTGTCTTGTTGTGTTTATCTTATATATATAGTATTCTGCTCCTTGATAATTGTTTTTGTATTTATTCATTTTTTTTATTTTACATAGCGTGAACTTGACCCGGTATCGGGTATCAGAGCGCTTTACATAGCACCAGTTTCGTTACACAAGAACACATTCATTTTTTTTTTTTTTGTTAGGCATGGGGAGATTAAGTGATTTGCCCAGAATCACAGGATGTTCAGCGTTATTGCCGCGACTCGAACCCGGTTCCCCAAATTCGAGGTCAACCGCCCTAGCCGTTAGGCCAACTCCTCTCCCCAACCTTAAAACCTCAATAAAATATATTTAAAAGCAAACGGACTCTGTACTCCGATAGACTGTCTTTCATTTGTCTGTCTCCCTCGCTTCATGCTCTATCAGGCCAAATTGTGAAGCCGCTCTCGCTTTTTACCTCATAATGTAGCTTAGTGGATTAATAGAATATTTTACTATCTGCATGCAGCCTGCATGTCTCGGGTTAAGTCTGTGCTGAAGGGATCCATCCTTTAATCGTTATCTCAGCTTGATATATGAGTGCCATTGGGCTCAATAAAAATATGGACAATTCGAAAAATATGTTTCTATTCCAAAAATATGTTTTCATTCGAAAGTGTGCTTTGTTCCTGAAAATTGAGGAGTACGTTTTATAGAAAATGCTTTGTGAATCTGATCCAATAAGAGTTGTACTTATTGATGAATCAAAAGTTATTATCGTCACTTTAATTGATTCAGAGTCGTACCTTTGATTTCCATTTTGCTTTGTTGCCTAATGGCCCTTGCTCTGTTTGTTCTCCTCCACCTGGTGTCCTTCATCTTTGCATGAATTCAGCCCTGAGATAACTCCTTCGTGCCAAATGCCGCTGTTATTATCTAGTAATTTGTTTCCATTCCCTTTTCAACCTTTCCAGCGCTCATCACACCCGGACAGCAACATTACCGCATTCTGCCATGGTTATTGAATGCTGAATTCCTGTGGGACCCATGCCAATGGACAGACACTGCCCTTCTCAAACCCACAGATTGTACGCTTCATACGTCACATCGACATCAAGCCAGCATCGCTGCTGGGAGTGTCCTGGTTGAGTTTTCAGAAGTAGATACTACTGCTGCCGTAATCCTGCAGTGGTGTGGAGTGGTGCAGAGTAGAGTAGAGTGGCGTAGAGTAGAGTGGCGTGGAGTGCAGAGGCAAGTAACACGGCTGCCAAATTCTTCCACTGCCTTGTGATGTGGATGTCGGTTGTGAGAATTGAGAGATGTTCCCAACAGGCAATACCTACGAATGTTGAATAGGACTTCTGCTATTTTGCAGTTTTATTTAGTCCAAACTCGACCCAAAGGTATTGGAGCCCTTTTCATGAGCATCAGATACAGAAGAACACTTTCATTTTTTATTTTTATTTATAGGCAGAGGGATTGAGTGATTTGCCCAGAATCATAGGATGTTGAGCCGGCACCTAGACTGGAACTTAGTTCCCCAGTTCCAATGCTGGAAGTTCTTGCTATTAGCCAGATCCTTTCCCCCTGACTTGAGTGAAGTCAATTATGTAGTGGGCACAAGTGTGATCTATTGTTGATTCGAACAACTTAGCCCGACTAGTCTTTCAAACATACTGGCCCATCAAGGAACTGAGGATCCTCTCATTGGCCAGTCCACCTCTAGTTTCAAGAGTTTTCTTTCAAACACATTCACATACCTCTCACTAAAGCACACCAGGAACTGTGTGTGGCTTCACTCCACCATGACACGCACATGCTTAAAAAGAGTCCGACTGAGAAATTGAAAGCCAGGGTAATTAGATACATTAGGAATGGTAGCAGGCCTCCTGTGGATGAAAACGTGTTGCAGTCATGAAATTACGGGAGATTTGCCCAGCTATTTCCAACAATTTACCGCCCTTAGAAACACAATTTAGGTTATCAATTACCTGTATTGTAGAACTATAGAGGTGGATTCAAGAAACTTCAATTAGGGTATTTTAGGAATATTGGCACTTATTACCCTGCCCAGCTCCTTTTCCAGCAATGGACTAAAAACATATTTCTGAGACCTTTTCAATAGATTGACCATGGTCAGTCTAATGAAAAAGCAGCCTATTTATTGTCAATGGCTAATAATTTGAAATGCTTTCAATGGCGGAGGGCCTGAAGCAAATCAAACAACAAATGGCATCAATGACAGAAAAGAATGATAAAAATGTGCTGAAATCTCTATGGGGGATTTTAACGTGTACATCTGTTTTTAAGGGCCTGAACTGGTACCTATAGTATTGTTGCATCTTAAAATTGTGAACTTTGTACAGGCAGCACAGCAAACATGTTTAAATGGCTGAACAAAAACATGACTTTAACAAACATTGGCAAAACCACTAGGTGTCGCCTATTCAAAAGCTATTGGCTTTGCCAATGTGTTTGAGCCATGTTGTACACCAGCGTGGCTTCTGTTCAGCATGGCTAAACATTAGTGGTGAAGGGCAGAGTGGCGTGGAGTTGCGTAGAGTGGAATGACGAAAAGGGGAGTGGTGTAGAGTGCAGCGGCATTGAATTCAGCAGCATACAATGCAGCGTCATAAAATGCAGTGGCATAGTTTAGACTGCAATGGTGTAGTGTAGTGGTGTGGAGTGGTGCAGAGTAGAGTGGTGTAGAGTGCAGTGTTATAGAGCAGAGTGGCGTAGAGTAGTGCAGAATAGAGTATAGTGCCATAAAGCGCAGTGGCATAGAATGGAGTGCTGCACAGTGCAGTGGTGTCAAGTGGAGAGATGCAGCGTAGAGTGGCATAGGGTACAGTGGCATAAAGTGCACTGCCATAGAGTGCAGTGGTGCAGAGTAGATTAGAGCAGTGTACTATGGACTGGCGTAGATGACAGGGGTGTAGAATTGAGTGGTACAGAGTAAAATGCATTACAATAAAGTGTAGTTGTAGAGTGCAGAGTTGCAGAGTGGAGTAGGGTGGAATGGCATAGAGTGGAGTTGTGCAGAGTAGAGTGGAGAGGCCTAGAATGGAGTGATGTAGAGTGCAGTGGCAAAGAGTACAGTGGTGTAGAGTAGAGTGCATTGGCATAGAGTAGAGTGGTGCAGAGTAGAGAAGAAAGAGGAAGATGGGGGTGGTGTAGAGTGGAGTAGAGTGCAATGGTGCAGAGTGCCATGGCATGGAGTGGTGTGAAGTGGAATGTTGCAGAGTAGAGTGCAGTGGCGTGGAGTGGTGTATAGTAGAGTGGAGTGGCATAGAGTCGAGTATGCATAGTGTGGTAAAACACTGCCATTACAGATAACACATTTTCAATTGAAATGACCATTACATTTACACAGACATACATTTTTACTAATAAAACTATACAGCACACAAACAATAATGTGTGGAAATGGCATCACCTAGTGTATTGATTGTTTTGATCATATTAAAGTATTTGTTTCCATCACACTTCAGAATTGACAAAAATGTGCTTCATTTGTGCTGTCCTAATTCTGATATATTCTGAAATACTTATACAGTTCTCTAAATGTTGTTGTGTGCTTGAAAAAAAAAAACCTTTCCGACCTCCAGTGTATAGGAAGATTATCACATAAATCCTCTCACTTTACAATCAGAGAAAGAAAAGTAAACACCAAGCTCCCTCGGAAGACAAAGCAAGACAGAGCCTGACAGTTGACCTCTGTCTTTGAATACACAGAAAATGTGACCAGATAAGAACAAGATGTACAGACTTGTTTACATAAAGGAGCACTCATGGAAGAATACAAGGAGAGTATGAAAAGAATTTGCTCCTTGGGGGGGGACCAACTCATGCTGGACAGTCTAAAACAAATAAAGATAACTAATAGAAAGTCAGAAAATATGCATTATAACCACAAAGCCAATGGCAAGCAACAGGCAGAATGCATTCCCATGGAACCTTTCTGAATGTCCTGTAGATGTCTGTAGCTAACCAGTAGGCTTCAACCTAAAAAAACAGCTCATCCATTAATTACAAAGGTTGCAGAAAGAGTGCATTAAAATGTTACTGCTATTTTAAATGCTTCTGTCCTCTTACAGTTTGAGCTTCCCCATCCCCATTTTTTCATATTTATTTACACACTGCCTTTTCTTTCTTAACAGCAGTCAATGTTCCTGCAAGCAAGACCTACCAGCAGACCACTGAATGGACAAATAACGAGAAGCAACAGAGAAGCATTACAATACAAAATGGTCCATATGATTATAAATTATAGGAAGGAAGCACTTGTTTGCAAATATCAGAAAAATATATTTATGGTGCACCTACTGAAGAATCGGGCCATTCACTGATAGCAGTAAACTCAAGGTCATCACACAAACTAAGGGGCATATTCACAAGAAAATGTTGGAGTGTGGAGCTCCTCCAAATTTGGCAGCACTTCCCTCTGACATTTTCAAAACACAGTGATGCGCTGTATTCCCAAGAATACAGCGCACCCCTGTGTTTCCCCTAGCACTGGCGCAAGAAAAGCTTCCTAGCGCTATCACAGGCACCCTGCCGCCATGTTGCAAGAGTGCCTGCGCTGCAGGGATGATTGTTTATGTGCAGGAAGGGATACCTTCCTGCACATAAACAATCAATAATGATGATTTGCACCTTCTATGTGTGCTGCAGAATGCAGCACAAATGGAAAGAGCAAAAAACAAGAAAAATTAATAATTTATCCTTATTGCAACATTCTAACGCCTAGTATTCCATGCATTCATTTTTGGCGCTGCCTCAGCCTTGTAAATCTGAGGCAGAGTCCAAAAGTAATGGGTGTTACGGTGGAACGCCAACAGCAACACCCATTGCACTCCCCTGTGCCGCAGAGGACTACGGCGGAAAGAAGCATCTTTACAAGGTAGCATTAAGCCATTCAATGTGGCTTAGCGCCACCTTGTATATATGGAAAATGGTGCTGCACCACTGGAGTATCAAAAAAAGTGACGCTCTGGTGGCGCTGAGGGCTTTTAAATATGCCCCATAGAACCCACATTACACCGGTCCAAAGTTATCTGATAACATTGCCAAGCATAAATCACCTTCGAACTCTTCTCCGTCACATACAGAGCAATCTGTGGATTGGTGGCCGGACATCAAGCATCAAATCTAACTGTATCTTTGCAGTCTTCTGGGGGTAGTGGTGCTCTTCTTCTCCTCCTCCGTGGAGGAGAAGTCCTGCAATCAGGCCCGACAGTAAGCAGTGAGTCTATGCACTACCGCTCCCTAAAAATGAGGCCTTTGCTTGGGTGTATCAAAGACCTTTCTTGCCTGATGAATGGATTTTCATCTGAGGCTTGCAGAAACTTAAGTTGGTTGTTCTTAACGGTGCGCAGAAGGTTTGGGCCAACGCCCTCGAAACTGTACCCCAGCCAATCCAAACAAGTAGATGGACAGCAGCCCCCAATGGAAAGAAATGCCTCTGAGCACAGAAATTGCAGTAGTAAGGCGAACATGAGTTGGCAGGTACCCAAGAAATTTTGGTTCATGTTTTAGTAAGGAAACTAATTTTCTAGGGGTGTTTATTGTTTCAGGTCAGTGCTGGTCATGTGTTTTATTTCACACTTATTTTTACAGTTTCGGGCATGTGCAAAGTGCCACATCACCAGCGCTGGCATGGCGAGTCCTGTTTGGAGCCACGAAACAGGCCCAGTTTTAGCAGTAGAGCAGGCTTTGCCTCCACATTGCCAACACCAGAAAAGTGCCACTCACTGCACGCTTGAGCTATCTGTGCTATGAAGAAGGCCTCTTATGGGGTAGAGTCGGTGAACCAGTATGACAGACTCAGGGTTCCTGACGTACAACTAACTTATAGCTCCGGCTAGATCCTCACACAGCTCCTCTAGATCCCCACAAAGTACACTCCAGAAAACAACGTAGATCCTGGCAAATCTTCATAAAGCACCTTACATTCTCACATGCCCAAAAAGATCCTCACACCAGTTGCAAAAGATCATCACATAGTTCCTGACAAAGCCTCACATAGCTGCCAACACATTTACACATAGCATTGAACAGTTTCTGACATAACTTCTGAAAGACCCCTAACTTACAGCTCCAACCATATCCTCGAACAACTCACCCAGATCCTCACCCAGAAACTGATAGACCACAACATAGCCCACGACAAAGCCTCATACAGCTCCCCTTCCCACACAAACGTACTCTCATATATCGCCTAAAAGGTCTTCCCATATCTCCTGACAGATCCTTAACATTTAGCTCTTAGATTCTCTCATAGATCCACCACATCATCACGCAGAACATGAAAGCCCATAATGTAGCTCCTGATAGACCTCATATAGCTCCTTACATTCCCTTTTGTGGTTCCTTACACATTCCCAAATGGATTTTTGAATTGCTCGCAGACCCTGAGATTGCCTCAACAAACCCTCACATAGTTCACAGACTTTCACAGAGCTCTCTACCACCTTTTCATAAGCCCACATCCATGCATCGCTGAAACAAGAAATTATGTAAGACGGCCTTGGATATCCTCTGTAGACCTTCACACAGCTGAAATAAACCCTCACAGAATCTCAGTGGTTTCTGAGACAAACTCTAAATTACATTTCTATAGCTCTGAACAGAAGCTTTTATAGCATCTACAAACAACTGCTCTCCTTCTCGTTTTGCTCTTCCTGTAAGACTCGCGTATACTGATTCTACTGATGCAAGTGCTGTATGAACACGACATCAAAATCCGCTACCATTTACTCATTGTCTCTTAGGTGTGACTACCACTGAGTATGACCATGTTGGTCAATTTAGTGGAGCTGGCACCTGTCTGCTTAACAATGATTTTTTGGCAAGGCCACTGTATTGTTCGGGCTATTGGACCTTTTGGTTCCTGACATGAGCAGCAATATGATGTTTTGAGGGCATGCAGGTTCATAATCAGAATCAGTATGAATTCTTCCTTCTTGAAAAAACTAAACAGTGATTTTTTTCTCATGCTTTTTCCATTTAAGTTTTAGCTGTTCGAAAACCACTGTCTCTACTACAGTACAATATAAACATGCAGTGGACTTTGGGGCACACCCTTGCTCTTGATTGGCTGGCTTTCTTGTCTATCTCATTTCCCCGCTTCTTATTCAATGGTTTTCCTAATTTGTCCTGCCTCTGGAGCGTTTCTTCCTTTCTGTGTTCTGATTGGATGACTTATGCCCTTCCATTGTCTGCATAGATGGAACTACTTTCATTTTATTTTAGTAGCACACCGTGGGAGTTCGTGTGTTTTCTTGCTTTCTCCCTGGTGTGCTGCTTCCCTTGTAAATTATCCCCTCTTATGTATTGCTCCCCTTGGCCCCCAGAGCTATACTTTTTTTCCAATTTCAAAAATATATATTTTAACCCCCACTGTGCTTCTCTCTGCATCCATACTCCAGCTGCTCCCACCACTCAGTGACATTGGCCTTCTCCTCAGCTTCTCCATTGCTCAACCACCCTCCCCGTCACTTTTTGTTTTTTACACAGCTGCAAATTGCTTTGGTGCTGGTCTGTCTGCTCTTTTCTTAACATGCACTTTTGCGCACATTTTTTATATCTTTGTAAATTTACCCCTTCAAGTTAGGCATCTGCTAACTTTAAACATTAAATTAAAAAAAACAAACATCATCATGCTGTATGAGCGCACATGCATAAATCAAGAAAAAATCGGGGGTCACCCAAATCACCCTCCTTTACCTGGGCGAAATACTAAGCACAACACAGAAGCAAGTTCGCAAGGAGGAAATAATATATCTATCTCTTAACATCTAAGGAACTCTATATTTCCTTATGAACTGTACACAGTCCTGTTGTCAATTCTTAAGTATTAATTAAACAGAGTCACATACCACAAGCACATCTTTCATAAAAATATTTTAGTTATCTTCATTTGTTTTCATTATTAGATATACTGATTCTTAGTCATCAATATTTTAACAATCTTTTTTCTTCTTTCGCTGGGGGTCGCGTAACTAGTATGAGCGCACATGCAGCATAAGCAAAGAAATAAATGTTTTTCTTTTTGTTGATGTGGAACAGCACAGGCAAACCCAATCGGTCAGGCGTGCTTTTAAAAAGTGATACCAATTAGCTTTGCCAGTGCTCCTTTAATGACTCTTTATTCATATACAGACATTACTAGGTGATAAGAACGTTCGAGGAGGCCAATATTTTGGACGCTATAGTGTCTTCTTTTACTCAAGCGCAGTAATGCTGATATCTAAAAGTGTGCATATTCAACCCCCAAATAACTCATAATCAGCCGCGGCCCATGCATTTAAGAGCGATGGGGCCATGTGGCCGGGTGGGGGGGGGGGGGGGGGGGGGGATTTTGACGGACGATGATGAGCAAAAATTAAATAACTAATTAATTTTCCCTCTTCATAGTCAGTCGGCCCACCGGGCCACACCGCTCTTATCTGCACGGGCCGCAGCTGCTCATAATGCGAAGTCTCCTCATACACACAGGTGATGCATATTTTAGGAGAGCTGACTTGGCTGTATTGGTTGCAATATAAGGGGCCTCATGAATATGCCAGCGGTGTGTCAAGATTCTTTTCATATTTATTTGCTCCCTGGCCATCATTTGGAGAGTAACAGCGGGCTGCTGTTAATAGTGCAGTAGGGAGGCGGACCAATACAAAAAGTGCGTCCTTCATTGAGCAGTTGTCTGGAATTGCGCTTTTTTTTTTTTTTAAAGTAATGTCAAAGTAAGTAGGTGCCATGCTCTCCATGAGTGGCATCACAGTGAGCATGGCTTCAGTGGCTTCTGCATGGGGTGTCGAGATTTTCCACTGTGATCATTAGTTACTTGCACCTTTCTGTCTCAGGGTTGGATTGGGAAGGTGGGCAATCCGGGATTGGGTGATGGGCCCATTACCTAAGGGTGACATGTGGGCTGTGTTTTTTAAGGGGCCCTGCTTTATTCCTCTCCTGCCAGGTCATCGCGCTTCAGGTTATGGTGGGTGGGTGAGGTGGGAGTCTGAGAACCCGGCCTCACTGGGGAGCAGGTGTTGCTCTGGCTGTTGGACACCTAAACCCATGGCACAGCTCGCCCCCCCCGCCCCCTCCGGGGCTGGTTTGGCCCAGAAGCAGTGTCTTGTCCCTGACCCCTCCCCCTCCAGGTCATCACATTCTGGCAATGGTAGAGCGGCAGTGGGGGGAGGGGGGAGTATGCAGGAGCCTCACTGGGGCACCAGGTGATTTTGCGGCCAAGGGCCATTTACACCTCTGACCCCCCACCCCCCAGAGCAGCAGTAGCTGTGTTCTGTTTATTGACCCTTACCCTGCAAGGCCCTCGCCCTAAGGCTGTAAAGGGCCGTGAAGGGGTGGAGTTAGAGAAATGGCCTCTGCGTCACTCGGTGCCACGTGCTGTCACCTCAGCCCCAATGTCTTTCAGGCTTTTCTGGAAGAAGTGTGTCTATTTGCATAGGCATCGCTGTGAGGTAACCTTTATTAAGCTTTAATTAAACTAGGGAGGATGTGCCATTACAGCCAAACCAGGTTCCCCTCCGGCGCCTGCTCAAGATCCTGTGATTCTGGGCAAATCACTTAATTCCCCAAGGCCTAAAGTGAAAATGAATTTGACCTTGTGTAGTGTGATTGCTGCTCATGTAATTTGCTCCACTGCCCTTGTTCCAAGGTCATCCTTTGTAAAACTATAGAAAAGCAATTTAAATAAATCAATGTATTCATATTTTAAGATTCTGCAAAGGACGGAGCATGGTAATCAAAGAGCACGGTTTATATAAAAACGTCCACATTCTTTTTTAACATGGCTTTTCTATCATTGTCTAATTTAACAATTAGTCACAGATGAATAAAGCAGCTTTAGAACACATTTTAAAGTGCTTTCACCTTACAGGGACTGTTTAAAGTATATAGAGGTAAAAATACTGATTCTGGGTGATTTTTTCAAACTTTTTATACTGGCAGTGGTTTGAAATACCTGTCACGCCAGTTAAGAAATTGCCAGGTGATAGATAGCCCTAGCCAGACAGAGTATTGTATTTTATTTCACCTTGCCCACCTGGCCAAAATGCAATGCTTCTAGTTTTCACCAATCTTACTGGCTCTATAACCTTTAAAATGCTTAAGTTACCAAACCTTTCTCTAAATATGAGTCCAATGAGACTAACCAAATGATGTTTCATGAAAGGGCGCGATGAGCATATGCGGGCCACTTTTTTGCGATTGCCGGGACCTAATTGTGATCTCAATCCTACCCTGCTGCTGTTGGTGCACGTGACTGTGTAACTTATGGGGTGCACAATTGGAATTCGTCCCTTTGTGAATATGCATGCACCTCTTTATTACTGCAAAGTGATGTGTTGCGTCTTTGAGGGAGTGCACCACCAGAGGCACATTTTAGATGCATCTGGACTTGCATACAAATCGGCTTTGTAAAGGCATAAGAGCTGCTTGGACACTGCGTTTTCTTGTAAGCGTGTTTGTTATCACTGTGTGACTTGTAAAATTAAATGGTGCATCATGCTGGCCATGTACCTAAGAGCAACATCACAAAATAAAGTGATGGACGGAGTGTTGAAACTTTTCAAACACTCATCCCAATCACAGATTATGGTTTATTCCATCATTATTTTGCTCACCGTATCACTCCAGTTTGGTCCCAGCCATATGCAAATCATTCTTGACCCTGCTCCCCATGGGAACAGTCCAGACCGAACTGCCAAGCCAGGTCCTCCCTGGACCGGAAACAAGCATCCTAGGACCAGTTTCCAGATATCACCCCTCATCAGCTTGGTTAACTTCAATCCAGTGGTGCAGTGATCAAGGGACCCACGTCTTGGCATACCCTTAACTGGGAGTGAATATTTGCATTGTTCCACATTCCATCAGTCATCTGTTCTTTTTGCTTTTGTCACCCTAATGTGGGATGAGTACGTCCAGACATGGGTCCCGTGCTCACTGTTCCACCGTTTTCAAGCTAGCCGGACTGATGAGGGGAGATACTCAGTAACCGGTCGCAGGGTGCTTGTTTCTGGTCCAGGAAGGACCTGGCCGGGCAGTTCGGGCTGGACTGTTCCCATAAGGAGCAGGATCAAGACTGATTGGTATACGGTTGGGTCCAGACTGGGGTGGCCTGGTGGACAAAGAAATGATGGATTAAACTCAGATCTGTTGACTGGAGGTGAATGTTTGCATTGTTCAGCATCCCGTCCATCATCTGTTCTTTTTGCACATGTACCTAAGAGCAGCAGCTACTGTGGGGAGCTGATTTACAGGAGTTGAATTTGGACGCACATGTCTCAGCTCCTATCACGGCTGGACTGGACTGTTGCACACTCTTGCAGAGCCAGAAGGGCTGTCTTAACAGCTTTGTGTGTGGACGGTATTTTGGCTGTTAGTGGGTCTTTTTAATGATCTGGTGGGCCAGTTTTTACTGTTCATTGACCTGATATCACCACAAGCATTGCCTCCAGGAAATACAAATGTGTGCAACCTCACAAACCTTGCAAAAAACCTACTTAATGTGGATGAACAGTTCCAAAACCTGATGAATTTCCAACAGAGGCTACTTTTGCAGCTATCTGGTTCGCTAATCGGGCCACTTTTATTTTGGTAGTAGGGCCTATTTTTTCTCCCAGTCTGCTCTTTTCTTCTGTTCGAGGCTGACAATCCAGCCATTTCTCTGTCAGATCCTTCTTTGATGTGTTCTGTTATCAGCATTTGTATAGCACTTTCTACCATTCGTTTGGCCCCAAAGTGCTTTCTTAAGCTGGGCATAGTTTTCATACGGTTTGGGGATTTCCATGTCTTGTTTGCTATGGAGGGTTGGATGTGTGTGCAGTTAGCAGAGATTTGTTGAATGACTAGTGTAAAAGTGTTGGCCAATCTGAAAATAACGTGTTTGATCCTGCCACAGCTCTTTGTAGTGTGTTATATGGCTGAATGGGTGGATGTGTCGAAGGCCTTGACTGGGTGATCATTGTCCATTCCCTAGTCAATGCAGATTGTTTTCTACACAGTGTCACCAGGTGGGTAGATAGAAATGATACAGTCTTATGTGCACGTGAGTGTGGTTTGTTGGAGTTATTTGACCGGCATACATGAAAGTGGATGTCAGTGTGGTGTCCGCGAGTACTGTTGAGCGGGCAGTGGTTAGCTAACTATGTGGCTTTGCTACCATTTTGTGCACATAAGCACATACGCACATTAGCCCTCAGATTCAACTCAGGTCCCTGCCAGCCTCTTTCCAGAGTTTCGGACGTGCTTTACCAATGAGGGATGTTTGCCATGGAGCCGGCAGCTTGGGCGATGGGTGAAGGGCGAAGGGCTTCTGAAGTGGCAGTCAAAGCGCTGCAAGTCACCCTGAAAACGCAAAGCATGGAAAATTCTTTTGGATCCCAGTGCTGTGCCAGGGTCTCTTCCAGCCTCAACGAGGCGTGCCCCAGCAGTGGGCAGCAGTACCTTGTGTGTGGCCAGTAACAACAAGGGAAGGTTCACTTGCTCACATAGGTGACGACCACATTTGGCTCGCTGTGGCTACGTTGTGCCTCACTTGCGTCAAGCCACTTATGAGTTATATAGCTTTCTAGGCCAATGAATTCACACATTATCACCATCAAGGTACAAGTCAATGTGCTCCCTTTTCTTGACGGGAAACATTAGTTACATCGCGGTCTTCACACCGCAATACCTTTACAACGCGGGCATTACAACGCAAGTCATTACAATGACTTGCGCTGGATGGCGCTCTAAGCTAAGGAATAGTATAATTTACTATTCCAACACCTTCCCTACTGTAATGTAGGCTGGAGTTAGAATAGTAAATCATACTATTCCTAAGTCCAGCGTCCTCCAAAGCAAGTCGTTGTGACGACTTGCGTCGTAATGCCTGCGTTGTAAAGGTATCGCGGTGTGAAGACCGCGATGTAACATCACATTTTCTTTTCTTGACTCATGTTAGAAGATATGTGGGACAAGTTTCTGCAGGTCCATGGATTTTCTCTCGTTGCATTTCTTCACCACATGCCTAGAGATGAAACAGGCCCTAAAGCAGGTCCAGCTCCACATCATCCTGAGGACCTCCAGAACTTCTACAAGTTCTGACCAATGATTGATTACAATGAAATGAAGTGGGTGAGTTTGTGCTATAGATTTGTTAAAATGGCAATCTTAGTAACTTGCATATTACACTTCAACACTGCCCTTAAAACCACCATCGAAAATATTTCCAAATTATATATCCTGTACAGTGGTTTATGCAGGTCTCCTTTATGACAATATTGTTCCGTCAAATTCACTATGCAATTTCGCATCATAAAAGGTTCTGAACACTACATTATGTTCCATATTTGTATCCATTCTTTAATTCAATATTACATACATACTATAAAATCAGTATTTAATATTCCAAATATCAGTGTCCATTAAAAAAGTTTGATATGTCATGTATCAATGTCAATTCCTTAATTTTCGTCATAAAACATATACTTATATATTCCTTATTATTTCGTAGCCACAAAACACTACCATTCTTTAAAGTGCATGTCAGCTATTTATATTCAATCTTTCACGTTTATTATCCCAAATATAACTGTGACTTCCTTGTTGTGTAAAAATAAAGCACAATTATTAGTATGAATTTCTCAATGTTGGGAATGTAAAATATCAGTGAGCATTTCTTAACATTTAGTTTGCAAAATATTCATATAGATTAATTCACTATTTAAATCTGAAATAATGTTAAATATTTCTTACATTTCAATATCTCAAATACTGATATAGATGCTTAATTTTCAGCATCTTCCCATCAACTCACATACCTTAGTAACACTAATTTAAAAAATACATACTAAATAATATTTGATGTTTAACATCTCAGTTATTTTTATAGCATGCTTAACATTTTCTTCCATTACAAAATCTGGTTAATGTTAATGTACAGCACATCTTCTCAAAAATAGAAGGTTTTTTACAAGAATTAGAACAGACTTCCGTTGAGTTAAACTGTTCTATATTAACAGGCCTGACACTGAGTGCACTAGTTTTTTTAATTATGCAAACCCCATATGCTACATCATTCGTTGAAAAGAAAGAATTATCTATTTTGATTTATAAACATTTATGGCAAATCCACAAGCCAAAAGGGTTGTAGCAATCTAGAGCATGTGGAATCTTGGACATTCTGCACTTCCAAACTTACTCTGCCTGTAAAAGTTTTCAGCATTCATATGTTGGTTCGTCTTAATGTCTTCAACAACTCTTGGTGCTACTCGCATTCTAGGACCAGAAACGAAAGCTTTTCAATTTGGTGACTTGTGGCTATTTGAGACCAAGTTGTCTGCTAAACACAGCCTCTCAATTGGATGCAAATAATAATTAATAGATTATTCTTGGCCAGTTTGAATGCTTCCAGCTATCTTCACAAATGTAGGACAGACCTAGCTTTTACTTCTGGGGTCAGTCAGCAGCTAGCCCAGAATTAAACTTATCGCTTTCTACTGGCTGCATCCTTATAGTGCAGATCTACATGGAAGAGCTCTTGTTGCTTAGAACAATACCCTCCCTGCCCATCATCAGACAGGGACCAAACACGACAACAAGCGCACACGAAAGGTAAGTGGCACTGTTGCACTGTTATCACAATGCATTAATGTCTCACTGCTTCTGCAGCAACACAGGGAATAGAGTAGCTACTCAGGTTCCAGCACCTTCTCCCCCAAAAAAATATTGAGGTTCATAGGACTGACAGAAAGCAAAGCACAAGCAGGAACAGGAACAACTGGAAGTCACCAATGTTCAAATATCAAAAAAGATTCATATCAGCAACCCAGAGATTCTAATTCCTGTAAGCAGCCAAAGCAACAAGTGGAATTGAGTTGGTAGTCATGTCACAGGGCCTTTTCACCACACTACCCAGCTCTTGCAAAGTCTTTGGGGGAAGAAAGTCAAACGTCAAAAAGAGTTTGAAATATGTAGATGTCAAGCAAGATTTAATTGGTGTCTCCGTGCTTCATTCTCTGTAGGTGCTCAACAGCAACAGAACGAGTGGCGTGACCACTCAGGTCCAAATGTATTGATGCCACACTATCTCTGCAGTTTTCAAAGGGGATGAGAGGGCCAGAAAAGGGCAAGTAGGTGCCCTTGAGCTAAGCACATGCTAAAAAATATTTTGTATCCAAATCATCCTTATACACTTTTACTATTCCAAATGCCAGTACACACCGGCGACTCCACCGCTAAGGTGGAGGAGCGTTGCCCCACTGCTTTCAGAGTATTGGAAAAGCGAAAAATAAAATATTAATAAGAAGGTTATTATCATTTTATTTTTCGTTTCTGCGGGGCTGGGTTAGGCCGGGACGGGTTGGTGGCTCAGGGAGAAGGAGTGGACTGTGCACACTAAGGGCCATATTCACAAGGAGCTATTGCCAAATTAACGGCACTTTATCACAGCCAAAGTTGTGATACATTTACCTCCCCATTCACAAGCTGATGCTAACGGCCCACAGCACCAGTTTACCCACGATAGCAGCTGCAAAAAACATCGCCACTGAGGATCCCCGCAACTATCGCTAATGAGATGCAGAATAGACGTTCCCGTGCCAAAAGCCCCGACAACACCACTCCTCAACATTCTCAACGACCAGCCAGATCGGCGATAAAAACACAAAACCGGCGATAAGGCGCGTTAGCACCAGGAAATCTACACCTGCTCTGACCTGGTGTTAAGTCGGACGGCAGCCAGCACCACAAAAGGGAGACCAGCCCAGGGCCACATCCGAAGGGCAACAGATGCCATGGAGCCACCCATCATGCAGCCCGGACACCCAAGAGGACCACAACACCCACCCACACCACACCCAGGCCCGCAACACCCCACCCCCCTTCCCAGGACCACCCCCAACCCCGGACAAAGAAACTGCACACCAAACCACGAATCCCAATACAAAAAGTTTGCCTGATGTCACACAAGCAGGAAATTCAACAGACCTGCGTGGCCAGAAAATGGAGAATGCAATCACCAACACAAAACACCATACAAAAAAGAAGCTGAGACAACCCGTAGGATGAGTCCTAGTGGCTCCTCACTGGACAATCTGTAGCACACAGCCTGGAAGACCAAATCCAAGAGAAGAAGGTGTGCCATGCGCCCACCAAAGGAAATAGAGGGAGAGAGGGAGAGAGACGGAGTGAGATTGCAAAAGCAGCGCAAGGCCTCTCGGACACCTGGCTCTGCATGCCAACATGTGTGTGTGTCTCGCCATTCATACACCATGAGCCCAAGGCCGGGTCCCAATCTCATCGCCAAAGCCCCATCACATCCCTAAGATGCAAGTAGCAGTCAGACAAACATCAGGGATGAAAGCTCCATTGTTCCAATGCAGAAGGCGGGAGGACACCTGCACCTCTGACCTTGGTCCAGAACGTGCCTGGAACACCCTGAGAGAGATGCCATGGCAGACGGAGACGACTTCCACACCACGCATTTCGCAAATGAACTATCTAACTCATCCACACCCACACACATAAGCCCCTGCCTGTGGTACCCACGCATGGGATGCCCTTGACACACATGGAATCAGAAAGCCAACTTCCCCAACATTGCACACACATTTGAATCATTGCTCAGAGCTGTGGCATTTCCTCCACACAACTGCTGCTGTTCAGAAGAGTGCAAGTTTCACAAGACGCAGCAAAGCAATGGCAGGCCACACTGGGCACATGCACAACCCCCGTCACGTGGAACAGTACCGTGCACGTATACTGCATTTACTGGGCGCAGTGCCACTGGCAGTGCTGCAGTCCAGTTACTGACTCAGCGTCCGCCTTACCTACGTCACCTGCGTCCAGCCCTGGTTCCACTGACGAACATGCACATTCGAGTGTCCCATGGATGTCTGCCTATCCAACACAACTGTTGATGAATTGACTATGACCTGTGTTTGTTCCCCCGGTTGGATCACGAACAGGAGTGTAACCGAGACAGCCGTGCATGGGATGCCCTGACATACTGCTTATGTATTGGTAGTTGTGCATGGGAGATTGCACAATTCCTCATGTGCGGTGACCACATCGAGGAGCTCCCCTATTGGGCTGTGTTGCGGATTGGGGAAACAGCATGGGCTGAGCACACCTGCCTGGACCAATTAATGGATTGGCTCACCCTGGGGTTGCTTGAACACGACAACGACGTACTATTGGAACACATTGCACATAAAGCTGCATGGGCATTCATGGACAAGTAACTACGTTCCTGCAGCCACATCAGATTGTCACCCACAGCACATGTCCCAACAACTTGTTGCATTGTGGGGATTGCTCACATATTCCACCACAACATGGAAAATGTCTGGCTTTGTCCAGGGTCTGGATGCATGTGCGTGGTACAACACCTGTGTACACACACCTGTGCAAGGTGATGCAGGTCCATGCTCGGTGCAACACAGCGTTGTTTGGCAAAGTTGCCAATTTGGACACACTGCTGGGGGAGAGCACACACATGGCAATGTAGCATGACATGCAAACCTGTCAGACCCTCACACCTGATCACCGTCAGCAGAGCAGACAATCAGCGAACTCCGGAGGCAGAGCACCATTCAGATCCCATGGGCGCTGAGTCATGCCCCTCACACGGGGTCAAACAAAACATGACGAATCCAGCAAGGCAAGGTGGACTGAGAGCGTTGCCATCTGTGATGAATGTTGCCCATTTTAGCCCCAACATTTCCTGAACCTCGACATGTACCCATGCTGCGTGTAAGTGTCTCAAGCATGTCCCTGCCTGTTGTGGCCTTTGCCTCGTACATACTGACACACACATGCAAATAAAGTCAATGCAACTCAACTGGTGTCTAACTGTGAGGTGTGTTGTTTGGATTGTCCACTCATGTGCCACAATGAGCATCGTCCCTACACAGGGAGGAACTGACTGACGCTTCTGCAATAGGGGGTGTCCCTTTGGCAAGCTCCACCTCTGTGAGCCAGACAGTGTTTTTGGATTGGTGCTGGACGTCATTTGCACTTACGTGACTACAGCAATGTGAGTATGGTGTCCAGCCTCTGACCATGTGGAGCAGTGTCATATATCACAACAGAATGTGTACACACAGCTGTGTGTGAGTAGATATGCGACGTGAACTCCTGGTGTCACATGTGGTGTAGAACACCACTCCTGGCCTGCTTTGGTTTGGGTCAGCCCTACACACAGCCCTATTCAGTACATGGGCGTGTGCCTAGGTTGGGGGTTGTGAGATTGTTGTTGATGTGCAATGGGGACACAGCTAGTAGTCACCTTCACAGTCAGCCAATTGGCCATGTGTCTCAGGGATACACATGCTCATAGATGTAAGTTACCAGGGTGTACCTCCATGTGCAAACATTGTTCCTACATCCAGCCACAACGCCATATGTGAGTGAACATAGTGATGACACATCTGTGTGATTTAGAATGTTTTAATCACATTCAGGTGATTGATGGAGCTGGGGCTGTACATGGCCATCCAAGCCCACATCACATGGAAGCCCAGTGGTGGGCCAACCAGAGTCCTTTGGGTGTTGCACAGTGATTGGGGAGAGGGAGAGTGCAGTCCGCAGCAGGATAGCTGTGTAATTGGCCTGCGGTGACGAAATGGCAGTCCGTGTCGGGGTCCGGGTGAAAGCCGCAGAGTGTTCCGGAGCTCACTAGGAGGGGTTTCCCAGGCCATGATGCATAGGTCAGAACCAGGCAGGGACAGGCCATACGGCGGTGATGGCTGCTACTGCCTCCTTCATCACACAGTAGTTCACATACCCATCTTACTCCCCTGATACGGGTTCTGTGTCCGGTGTGTCCGGTGTGTGTGGCGGGGTGATGGCTGCATCACTGTGTGCCACTGACACATCAGACTGCAAAGGTGCTGGGGCAGCATCACTGTGTGCCACGGACACATCAGGGGTCGGAGCTGTGTGTCTCGATGTTCCCGCTGCAGTCATCTGTGTCTGAGCCTGGTGCGGACAGGGGGTGTCCGATAGGGACTGTACGTGGTCCCTGATGGGACTCAGACACCCACATATGGCATCGTGTTTGGCTGCCATGAGCTTGAAACCCACCAGCAGCTGTTCAGCCAACTCCACCTGGGAAGACCACACATGTTGTATGTGCTCCATGTATTGGTCGGGGGGTCCTGGGAGACAGCCGTGGTGGTGTGTTTCCTGCTGTGTGGTCTGTGCAGGAGGTGGGGTCACCTCGAGGCAGCTGGCCTGCCCTGCTCCTGGGGGTGGGGTGCAGAGGCTGTCCAGTATCTATTGGAGTGTATCTTGACATATGTGCAGGTTGTCGTCTACATCATCAATGATGGGGTTTGTGTTCTGCTCTGCCGTAGGTGGTGATTGTCCCTCTGAAATGTTAAGGAGAGATGCAGGTTAACAGAGTTTCACATGTATGTTATAGATTTTCAGATTTTTACATTCAGACTGCATGCCAATGTACATTGTGACTGTTTGGGAGGAGCTGGCTACTTGATGGCAGTCAGTGTGTTTTCCCAATACATGACGGATGTGTGGTAGTACCCGTTCATTATCATCACACTGTGTCAGGCAATGCCAGATGTGAGTGGACAGTTACTACGCACGAGCAGAACCTGTTGTGGGCTTTGTCCTGTGGTGCTGCTGTTCCACATTGTACCACATTGCCATCGTTGCTGATGTCCTGTGATTGCTATGTGTGTGTGCTGCATTGTGGGGGAGTTGCCCCTGTAGCTCTGTTTTCGTGTGGCCTTCTCCCTTTGAGGCGGAGTGCCTTAGAATTGTGTGTTTATCAGGGCCTGATTTGCTTTTGACTTAGGTCATAAGTGCTCTCGAACAGATTTTGTGGCTTGGTGCATTGTTTGTAGGGCATGGGTTGTGGGTGCACGTGGACATGTCAGAGTGTGAACTGCTCCTTTACAGATGTGATCCGCACTGGGCTACCTCCATGTCGAATCGTGGCCCATGTCAGTTTTTTTGACTGCTGCCATGCTATCAGACATGCAGTGTTACTTGCATAGTCAGTGTGGGTCACAGAGCCGCTGCTTTGCAGGATTCAGCACATGTGCATGGGTCGTTTGTGATGTTGGTGATGGTGGGCCCTGTGTGCACATTGTGGGTGGGGGCCTACTTGGAATTTCTATGTGTACTGCACTGTGACAGGCCAATCAGAGACATGTTCCACGGTCATTGTGGGTGTGCAGTGTGCTAGACTTGATTGTGCATGTGTGCCATTGTGCCCATCAGCCCCGTCTTCCCCGTCGCTGGTTGTTACTTACCCTGTTGCTGTTGTGTCAGGTTGTATTGTGCTGTGTCCAGGCCCCTCAATCCTGCCACCATCTCCTCACTGCTGACTGTGGCCACCATTGCTCCAGCTCATCCAGCGCCTCCTATGTCGCAGGAGGCCCACCTCCAGTCGCTGTTGCTGCCTCCCTGTTGGTGGCGAGTTTCTCTTTGGTTTGGCTGTGCACTTCATGCCAGCGCCTCTTGACCTCATCCAGTGACCTCCTCGACACTCCGACTGCATTGACGTTGGTGACAATGACCTGCCATATTTCTGTTTGGGTTGCCAGTGCCGCAGTGGAGGTGCCGAACAGTTGTTGGGTCACCTCCGTGACGATGATCCGGTCTTCTTGCGGACTGAACCCAGTCTTCCTCTTCCTCTTGTCCTTGCCCTTCCCCGGACGCAGGGATCCTGGCTGGTCCACCATGGGGCTTGTGGTGTTCGGCTTGTCCTCTGCACTCGGTCCGGGTGTTTCCATGTTGCTACGCAGTTTGAATTGTTTTGTGGCTTTTTTTTCTTGCTTTTATATTGCATTGTTCCGCCAGACGCATTCGATTTGCAGGCCTGTGATTGGTCTTTGCTGATTTCTGTACTGCGATTGGCCTCATCGCATGTTTTTTGCATTCGCGTTTCACATTTTTGCGGCGTGGCGTTGATTTTGACGCTGATCTTGTCCACGTTATCTGGTGACTATCGCATGCTACCGCCTTGTTGTGAATCGCATAGTGACACGGGGTTATTTTCCTGCGATGGACTGCGATACCGAAAGTTGCACTACGCTACGCTACTCTTGTGATAGTTATCACACGTTCTTGTGAATATACCCCTAAGTGCGCAGGACTGCTTAGCCGCCATCTCGGGCCAGCCTAACAGTCCTGCACACTTTGCATATTCCCCACCCAGGGTACATTACTGCCTGGGTGGGGAACATGCACAGGCTCGCTGTCACGTTCTGAGCGCTGAACCACAGTGCTCAGACCAATCTCAACGCTGCATTGCAGCATTGTGATAAGCTATGGGGAGCCAATCACAATACTGCATTGCAGTGGTGATATTGGTTTAGGGGAGCCTGTGTGCTTCCGGACTCTAATGCAATGAGGGAGAAGAGACGGAGGCGGCTGCGGCACGAGCAGGTAAGTGTTTTTCTTTTTGTTTTTAAATATTTTGCCCCCCGCAACTAATTTCTCAGAAAACAGTCTATGAGCATCTGGAGACTCGCCTCTGGGTAACCTCCCCTCCCCACTCTAGGGATACCAGGGCCATAGGGAGGAAGAAGTCCTTCCCATGGGCTGGAGTTAACGTACAAACCTGGCCAGTGTACTGTTCTGGAGAAACTTGTCTTTCCACCATCATGGTGTGGCTAGCCCTGATGTCTCTCGGAGCAGTGACTGTGACCTCATTCACTCCCTACTGGTGGTAGTAATGACTGCTACCCTCAGGGATCACTAACTTGCTCTCTGAGTCCACCTCCCAAATAAGGGAGATCATGGCATGGTCTACGACCTGTCCCTTTGGACTACCTTCCCTTAAGGCCTCACTGGCCACTCCTGCAGAGGTAGCACCAGTGGATGGTTTCTTTGGACAGACTTGGTCCCCCTGCTTGTGTCCTAACTGGGAACACTCAAAGCAGCAGGTTGGAAATGGGGTGCCCTGGGCACCCCCCACCAGAACCTCCCCCCTGTTTCTCAGACGGTGCATGGGATCCCTTTCCTTCCCCCTTAGTCTGAGACCTGTCTGTGTCTCCCTTGACCTCCCACTGACTCTGCTGGGGGGAGCCTGAACCAACCTTCATGGCTGATTCTCCCACAAATAACCTCTTGTGGACCCTGATACTCATCCAGCGTCCCACCTCCTGAGCAAACTTCCTGGGGTCAGTAAGTCTGCTGTCCATCAAGTGCTGGCCCAGCTCTGGAAAATACAGACTAGACAAGTGCCCCCACACAATCTAATTGTATGGCACCTGGAATTCTGTTACCTTACTGTCTTTCACCCAACCATGAAATGCTCTGCAAAAAGAATCTACACATTTGAGCCATGTCTGGGAATCATGTTTCTTGCTCTGCCTAAACTTGTCCCTGATCCTCTCTGGGGTAAGACCATACCTGGTGATGAGGACATCCTTCATGTTAGTGTAGGTGTGTTCATGTGCTTTCCCTAAGGCTAGCAATGGGTCCCTCCCCTCCACTGTGCAGTAGTTTGACAATCCTTCCCCCAAATCTCTCTCAGGGACCCCATTCATGTGGAAAGCTGCCTCAAAGCCTAGAAACCACCTCTGGATATCACCCTTCTTGGTATACTGTTTCCCTAGATTCTGCACTGAAGAAATGCTGCCAGCATCTGTGCTGGACTTGGCCTTCAAATCCAGCTCCTTCAAGTTCAGCTCTTGAGCTAAAATCATCTTTCTCTCCTCTGTGGCCAGTTTATCCTTTTCTGCTTCACTTCACAAAAACGATGGATTTAGGCCCAGATCTCTGTACTGGGATGAATGTGTTCCATTGTTCTGCGTTCTGTCCATCAATTGTTCTTTTGCATTTGTCACCCCGAGTGGGAGGGGTATGCCCAGATGTGGGTCCCGTGCTGTCCATGCCACTGGAGTCAAGCTATCCTGGCTGATAAGGGCTGAAAGCCCGAAACCGGTCCTAGGATGCTTGTTACCAGTCCAGGGAGGACCTGGCCTGGCAGTTCGGGCTGGACTGTTTCCATTGGGTGCAGGGTCAAGACTGATTTGCATATGGCTGGGTCCAAACTGGAATGGTATGGTGAGCATAAAACGGTGGATTTAGGCCCAGATCTCTGTACTGGGGTGAATGTATGACATTGTTCTGCATTCTGTCCATCAATTGTTCTTTTTGCATGTGTCACCCCGAGTGGGACGGGTATGCCCAGACGTGGGTCCCGTGCTCTCAATGCCACTGGAGTCAAGCTATCCTGGCTGATGAGGGCTGAAAGCCCGAAACCTGTCCTAGGATGCTTGTTTCCAGTCCAGGGAGGACCTGGCAGTTTGGGCTGGACTGTTCCCATTGGGTGCAGGGTCAATACTGATTTGCATATGGCTGGGTCCAAACTGGAATGGCATGGTGAGCACACAAAAAATGGATTTAGGCCCAGATATCTGTACTGGGGTGAATGTATGACATTGTTCTGCATTCTGTCCATCAATTGTTCTTTTTTCACTTTTAAGTCTGGCAAGTTCTAACTTGAACTTCCTTTCTTCCTGCCTGTCCTCCAGGTCCTCTGGGGACAGACCTTTAGAGGAAACACTTCTGCTTGCCCTAGAGGGTGCTCTCCCCCAGGCAGATCCTGATTCACAAAATCCTCATTAAGGATCTGCTCCTCTACATCCATGTTATCATTCCCCTCCTCTGTGTGCCCACCAGCCTCCTCTGCTGTCAACCAGGCCCTCAGCGCCTTTTGCAGCTCCTCCTACTTATTGAGGCCTATAGGACATTTGAACAACTTTCAGAACTTTTTGAGCTGAGGTACCATATAGGGCTCTAATCTTTCTAGCACAGACACCAAATGTGCAGCTCCAACTGGTGGCTCACCAGCCTGGGGCATGATTGTGGATCCAACTCAAGAGCTGCAAAAACAGACAGAGAAAAGCAAAAACAGTGTGTGATTGTGTAATGGTCTGCGATATGGAAGAAGTGTACACCAATCACTGTATGCAAAGTACAAAATCAAGTCCTATCCTCACCACTGACCACCAATGTTGGAATTGGGGTTTCTGGTTGGCAGTGGTTTGCATCCTGTCCAAGTACTCTAGTCAGGGTAAGGAAGTCACACAGCTAAGATAACCCCCTGCTCATCCCCTCTGTAGCTTGGCATTAGCAGTCAGGCTTATCTCAGAGGCAATTTGTAAAGTATTTGTACACACACACATAGTAAGACAGTGAAAACACTAAAAAAGGAAAATATACCAGTTTAGAAAAATAGCCAATATTTATCTGAATAAAGCAAGATCAAAACTGCAAAAACCCAACATACATGAGTCAAAATATCGCTATCAACAGATTCAGAAAGTTTAGTCCATAGAAATCAATGGATGCATTCGGTTTAGCACAAAGATTCTTATCGGCATCAAAACCAAAAGACGGTCCATGGGCCAGGGAAGGTTAGGCACCAGAAAAGTAAAGCAATGTGTCTGTTACTTACTACACTGTGTAGGTGATACGTAGGCTCCTTACTGGCAGAAGAAGTGATGCGTTGATTCCTTACTGCTAGGCAGGTGAGGAGATGCTTCTGTTCTTTACTGGCAGGGGAGGTGATGAGTCAGATCTTTACTGGCAGAAAAGGTGATGCATCGGTTTCCGTACACGCTGCCTAATATCCTTGCTTGGTGCAGAGTCAATGCAAAATAGGCGTTGAGGGACGATGTGTCGGAAATCCACATGAGCTGCTTCAATGAGACAGGGGCAAAGCAGGCGCTGTGTTGATTCCTCAGCCATGAAGCAGGTGCTGCGTCAGTCAAGGAGTGGGTGTCACGGACTTGGCGACACAGGGATTAAGACTCTGGCGCGCTGCAATGGCGAGCTGGGGCCTGCGGTGAAAGCTGTGGTCAGTGCTTCAAGCTTGAACCACTCTTTGGGCAGGCAGTGGCAATGTGGTGATCTCTTGCAGTGATGCATCGATAAAACAGGCACTGGGATTCGATGCATGGATTTTCTCTTGAAACTCACCAGGTTACACTTCCAAGGGCCCAGGAACTGGATTTGGCACTAGTTAGCAAGTCAGGACTCTCATCAGAAGAGCCCAGGCACTGGCAGGTGAATATATATATATATATATATATATATATATATATATATATATATATATATATATATATATATATATATATATTATCTACTGGCAGTCGCCAGTAGATAGTTATAGTTACAACCTAGTTTGCATAGGAAATCTCAAAATTCTATTTTGAATAACTTTGGCGCCGGTTGACGAATTCTCGCGAAATTTTCAAAACAAATGAGGCGCTCCGTTCAGCTCCTACCCTGAAAGTCTCGGGGTGATTCGTCAAGCGGGGGCTGAGAAAAAGGGGGGGTCCCAAAACACGTTTTCCCCATGCATTTTTCCATAGGACCTTTAGTCGAAGGTACAGCCCGAACGGCTGAACAGAATTATGTGAAATTTGGCCTTTGAGATGAGAACAGGGACACTTTCTCATCTCACGCGCCGGAGGTGCGTTGCAGGCCCGGTCTCCTGCCACAGCTGAACGGACAAAAACGCGTACCTGCAGGATTTCCTGTATCTCCCTCCGGCCAAGCGGGGGTGACTGAGGCTGCGATCAACACCGTTGATACAGATGCAGATGCAGGCTCGGGCTCGGGCTGGAGCTTTCAGAGGCAGAAGACAGGAAAAGGCTTGATGACAGAATTCAGGGCCTACTCGCCTGAATCTGTAAAATGTGGAAAGTGAACCACATAAAGTCGGTGGCCTTTCATACTTAGGAATGGAATATCTGACCCATTCATGGTGGATCTGAAAGAGGACATGTTGACGGTGGACGCACATGTATTTGCGTCTTCAGAGCTGGAACTGGAGGGAACATACATGTACTTGTAGCATGCACATGGAGCCGTTGGGGTCTACGATAGGGGACATAACTGATCACAAAATTCATATTTCCTCATTCCCTCCTTGTCCCCTACGGACCCTCAGGAGATATCGATCTTCATCAATCCATCGATCTGTTCATATAGCATCATTTGTTCTTCTTTCTTCTTCCGGGATCTTGAACGAAAACGTGGAGGTGGGATACACGATGTGGCACACAGACCACAAATCGCTGGCCCACATTGTAGACATAAGCAGCAACTGAATAGTATGAGAAAGCCAATACCTAGGAAGGATAGGAGTCTCCATCCCCAGGCTGACAACACGCCCCAGAACCAACCGGACCAAGTCCAGGTGCCTGGACTCTGGTGTATCTGGCTTATAATCTTATGAAGGCGAGTTATGGCTTTATATACTGACGGCGAATTTTCTGGTATGAAAATGCAGCAACTTGATCCGATGACTCTACAAGCTCCGCCCCTATCGGCCAGGATGACGTCAAGGACAAGACGATTTTGAAGCACAACAATCCGCATAGCAGACTGCTCTTCTGTTAAATTGCCTAAGGCGGAAATAGTTTCGTTTACTACTGCTTCAAGCGTTCTGGTTAATCTACGTATCAGCTTACTATTAGTGACTGTACCTATATAGGGAAAGAACCCTTTATTGAAATCTGTGTATTTTTCCCATGCTGTTTCAGTGTAATCGACAATTGGGAGATCTCTCTGTTGTCTTTTGTGTACTAAATGGGTATTTCTGTGATAATCAGGAGGAGCTAGGAAAACAGGTGGCAGAAGGAATGCTATGTAACAGGTACCATCCCAATCTAAAGGTAGACATATATATGCGGTCTGACCACATATGAAGTAGGAATGACGGGAAGCTCTAAATGTAGACTTGCCTTGATCACTGAATTTTATTACAGTGGTGCATTTACTATGGCCCATGTGTATGGAACCATTCTTTTGTACACATAATTCCCCTTTAACTGGGAATACTGACATGGCGGGCAAGATTGGTCTATCTTCAGATTCAACGTTCAGGATCATGAGGTTAAGTGTAAAATTACCTAATCCATATACTTCATTTTCTAGATCAGTTCCTGTTCTTTTGGGAAGTCCCTCCTTGTTAGGGTAGCAGACTTTAAGCAAAACTAGGTTCAGGTTTCCCCATACCCAGTTGTCTTGATAAACTGCGGAATTTGAATCTAGGGAATTAATCAAACTAAACCATGCTCCACAGGAGCCATTGTGTGTGAACGGATATGGAAAGAGGGGCAAAACTCCTTTATAGTTTTGATAGGGAGGGAGTCGGCCACATATCCAACAATTGGTAGCATTGCTGGTCTGATGGGAATGATGTAACATACTAATGAATGTGTTGTTGCGCAGCGCAAATCTATAGGACAACTCATGCGGAGGTAATTCGCTAAAAGAATGTTCTGCAGTTACATTGTAAGCACGCTTAGAAATAGGGTAATACATATGCAATAGTATGCTGAAAACGATGATCAGAAGACTTAGAAAAAACAAAATTAATAGTGTTACTGTGCAGTGACTACGAAGTGATTTACAATACGCATGTTTTTTAAGCTGCATCTGCTCATTTCTTTCTCTATTCCGGTCTAGAGGATACATGTCAGAGACAAATTCAACCGATTCACCTTGGAGAGGACTTAAACAATCAAATTGTCTGACTTGCTAGACCTCAATTTTAGTTTATAAAGTTCTGGTTTTGACTTCTCAACCAAGGGGAGCTTTGAGTCTGTCTGTGAGGGAATACAAGGTTGAGTATTCACACTGGATGGTAGTCCATAAAATTTCTTGATATGACTCGAGTGCAACCACCCTTTGCGACCCTCAATCTTCACGGCTGTCCTTGTAGTGAGTAGAACCAACTTAGGCGACTTCCACCTAGGCTCCAGTTGGGTCTTCCGGTCGAAATTCCTGACCAAAACCAGGTCACCAGGAACCACGTCAAGGGACTTCACCTCAGTTTTATCGGGAAAAGCTGCGGTTACCTGTGAACGACAAGATTGTAGTGCAGACATCAAGGAAGCCAGGTAATCTGTCAGCATATTACAGTCAACATCAGTGATTTTGCGAGGTATAGGCGTCCCCCACATATTTGGTGGTCTACCGAAGATCACCTCATACGGGGATAGCCCTGTTCGAGAATGTGCTACCATTCTCATGTAAAAGAGCGCAACTGGTAAGGCTACTATCCAATCGACACCTTTTTCTCTACATATTTTGGACAATCTAATTTTCAGGGTTTGATTATGACGTTCCACGAGACCTGCTGCCTCGGGATGTCGGACACAGTGGAATTTCCATTGGTAGCCTAACAAAAGGGAAACGTGTTTCATTAGTTCGGATGAGAACGGCTGGCCGTTATCTGAGTAGACAACACGTGGTAAACCGTACCGTGGGAAGAATTCTCGAACTAACTGTTTGGCAGTAGTCGGGGCGGTGTAATCTGAAACCGGGTAGGCTTCTGTCCAACGGGAAAGAGCACAGACAACTACGAGAACATATTTGAATCCTCGACATCGTTCCATCTGGATATAATCCATCTGGAGGACTTCAAAAGCATGATCGGGACGTTGAAATCCACCCTGCTCTACGGGGATGCTTTTTCCTGGATTAAACTGACAACATATCATACAGGTACGAACTTTCTCTTTAGCTGCTGCTCGCAAATGTTTGTTGAACCAAATGTGTTGAATGCTGTCTAGCATAGCTTTTTCTCCTAGGTGCGCTGGACTATGTATTGTGTTAATGATGACTTGAACCATAGAGTCGGGAAGAAACCATATAGATTTTTCCTTCGTCATCCATCCTTGATCCGTTTGGATCCCTCCTAATTCAGTCCATTTCTTTATTTCTTCTGGCGTAGCATGTGTCTGTATGTCAATTACATCAAGGGCGGGATCCTTAACCGTCATGCAATGTGTTGGTGTCGGAACTATTGTCTTTGTCATGTCAGTTATGTGAGTCTGATTCTGAGCAGTCTGTTTAGCTGTTCTGTCAGCTAGGTCATTACCCTGAGAAATGATATCGGTAACTTTTGTATGGGCTTTGCATTTCATAATCGATATTGCAGTAGGTAGATGAATCGCGTCTAATAGGACTTGAATGAGGGGTCCGTGTTGGATGTGGGCACCGTGAGAAGTTAAATAACCTCTCTCTCGCCATAGTACGCCGAAGTCATGGACGACTCCGAATGCATAACGTGAATCTGTGTATATGTTGACTTTCTTATTCTTGGCTTGAATACAGGCTTGTGTCAGAGCGATGAGCTCTGCTGCTTGAGCTGACAAAATGTTAATACAGTTTGTTTCAATGACTTCAGTGTCTGTTGTGACTGCGTAAGCGGCCACTAACTCTCCTGTACTTGTTCTCATACATGACCCATCTACATACAATGTCAAGTCTGGATCTGACAAAGGGATATCTGTCAAGTCTTGGTCGCAGTCAAATAGTTAGCTGTGTGAAACCTATGGTTTTTTAAGTGAATATATATATATATTCACTGAAAAAACCATAGGTTTCACACATGTTATAGTTAGCTGGACATTTCACTTGTAAAAAACCAATGAAATTCCCCCGTTATAGTTAGTTCAGCTAACTATAACTCGCGCGCCCGCAATCCACTGCTGATGACGTCACATATTACATCACTCATGACATGGTCAGTGACATCACTCATGACATCACTGATGCATGCTACGTACGCGCATGCGTGCGTGCTCCGTGCGCGCACCGTGCGCGCACGGCAAGTCATGTGATTTAGAAACAACACTTTTCATTGGTTTATAGTAGTTTCAGGTCATGTGATTAAGAAACAACACTTTTCATTTGTTTATAGTAGTTTCAATTCCAGAAACTTCCAACACCACACCCACTCCCCTCATTATTACTTCTGATTCCCTGGGAGAAGGAGCTGAGCAGCTTTTCCAGTACTCCAGTACTTGAGAATGGCAGAGCAGCAGTCATCTTCTGGGAGTGAGCAGGAGACCCTTGTGAGACAGAGACAGAGGAAACAGAAAGACTCTTTTATATGGCAATTTTTTACATTTCCAGACGGGCAGAAGAAGGTGAATGCTCCAAAAGTCACCTGCACTCTTTGTGATTGTGTCTTATCAAGAGGAGATCCTAAAAAGAAATTCTCTTTTAGTATCTTCACTATGATCAGGCACGTTAGAGATGTACATCCTGTGGCTTATGCTCGAGCTGCTAGAGAAAACCCTCCAGCAGCTCAGCCGAGCACATCCGCAGCAGCTCAGCCGAGCACATCATCGGCAGCTCAGCCGAGCACTTCATCTGCGGCGGCAGCTTCACCTGCTTCGGTTCCTCTGGATATACACCCTCTGTTTAAGAGGGTGCATATACGGTGCAATGCTCTTCTCTCTTATGCGGACACCAGCATTCCCCTAATAGAGAGCAAGATACAGCAGCACACGTGCAGCACCCTATAATTTTTGCCATGTTTTTTTTCCTCTGTCCCTCAATTAACACAACGGCTCTTTTTAGAGCCACCTAACATCTAAACACTTAAATTCGATTTTTAATTCTATTTTTTTTATGATTCCACCGTGCGCGCACTGTGCGCGCACCTCACGATGGTGCGCGTACGGTGCCCCCCTGACAAAAGCTAGGGGGTCAGGAACTGTACCCTGCCCCCTTTTCACGTTCTCCACCTTTCTTTTTCACTGTCACACACAAAATGGCAGTCGACACTTCCTGATTTCGACCGATTTGAATGTTGACTGACATGAATCCACCAATCAGAATTACGCTTGCGCACGGCACCGTGCGCGCACGGTGCGCGGCTATAGATATTTATGTGCTTTTAACTGCAATTTTCTCAGGAACTACTGAACAGATTGACACCATATATGCGAAAGGCACATGCCTGACCTGAGGACTACCTCTTTGCCAAATTTCAAGTAATTCTGTTCAGCCGTTCGAGCTGTACCTTCGACTAAAGGTCCTATGGGAAAATGCATGGGGAAAACGCGTTTTGGGACCCCCCTTTTTTCTCGGCCCCCGCTTGACGAATCACCCGGAGACTTTCAGGGTAGGAGCTGAGCGGAGCGCCCCATTAGTTTTGAAAATTTCGCGAGGATTCGTCAACTGGCGCCAAAGTTATTCAAAATAGAATTTTGAGATTTCCTATGGAAACTCGGTCCTAACTATAACTATCTACTGGCGACCGCCAGTAGATA